>NC_055660.1:10710000-11387500 GCF_017976325.1 Chelmon rostratus | reverse complement strand
AATTACACTGCAACATGACATGTACACACAGGTCTCTCTCTCACACACACACACACACACACACACACACGCTGCCTTATTGTCTTCCTCAGGCTCGACTGCAGCACCTTCACTGCTCTGCGGTGAAGTCCCAGGGTGGGAGGTGGGAGTGGTGTTTTTGTATGTGTGTATGTGTGTGTATAGGGAGTTGGGGGGGGGTTCTCAGAAACCGGTTGCCATGGCCACCAAAACAAGGATTTTTGCCTGCATCACTCCTCCCAGTGAACAAGCTTCATTTCGCCCCTCTCTCTCTCTCTCTCTTTCTTTCCTTTTTTTCTCACGCTTCTCATGCAGTCTCTCTTGCTCATCCAGACTTTTCTGCACACACACACACACACAAAACATGAAGACAATGTATGTAACACACACCCCTGCACACACAAAAAAAGGGGAATTCCCTGACTCTGCAAAAACCTACAAACAATAATAATCAAACGTCTTCTTGTTTTTATATCTGCAGTCCACGAATTACAACATGCTGCAGCTATGATCTCCTCCAGTGTGTGTGTGTGTGTGTGTGTGTGAGTGTGTGTGAAGTAAAAGAGCATCCTCTTCCTCATCTACTTTCTCTCCATAGGAGGGGTTAATCCATCCGTATATCCTGCCATCCAGGAGGAGGGATTCTTGATAGACGCCCAAATGCAGCAGAGCTTAACCCTCATCTCTGACTGACTGCATCATCCCCTCCTCTGTGAACACACACACACACACACACACACACACACACGCACACACACACACACAAACACAACAGATGTACCACTCTCGTCACCTTTCAGCGCTGGTGAGCGCCCCTGTCGATAAGGAGGAGGGCGGCACGGGGTGGATGAAGGGGAGGGAAGTGGGGGGAGAGAGGGCATGGTGCGGGGGGTGGTGAGGGAGGATGGACGAGTATCACAAGCCTGTGTCAGATGGGCTGGAAGCTCTTTGGAGCAACAGATAACAGAGCGGCAGACAGAAGAGGAGAGAAGAGGAGAGGCGAGGAGGAAACTGGCTGTTCTCGCTCCATCCCTCCATCTCTACGACACCCCCCCGTCTTCTCTCCTCCTCCCACCTGACACGGGGATCCCCCAACTTTGAGGCTTTTCCCTCTTCGTCCTCCCCGCCTCCTCCTCCTCCCACTTGCGCACTCCGCATCTGCTTTGCTCTGGAGCTTGGCGCACCGCGTCGGAACAATAAACCGCGGAAAACGGAGACTCTGCGGCACCGCAGGCAGGAGTTACCGGACGGACTGCGGAGAAACGGGGATTGCTCCCTGCGTCCTCCGCCTCCCACCACATCACCACCGCCGACAACACGTAGGTTTAATGATATCTTCGTACGAGTGTGTGCGCGAGCGCAGACGCGCGCGTGCGTGTGCCCGTGCGGCGCACAGATGGAGCTTTGCGCTCCTAGCGCGAGTGTGAGCGCCGCAGAACGAGTGGCCGCGCTTCTCCCGGACACCTGCTGCTGCTGCAGCGCTTCGCTGATATGAAGATGAAGAAATCTCCGCAGAAACTCCAAACCCTCGCAAACATGTGACATTTTCTTTGTCCTCAAGGGAATCACTGAGGGGTCAAGCGCCAAAAAGAGACGGTGTTGCAGGTGAGTGACCCCCCCCCCGTCTCCACCACCTCCTCTTCAGGGTGAATTCAGGATGGGTCCTGTTTGGCTTCTTTATGTGCTCCCATCCCTCCTCAGAGCGCAGGTGACTCCAGACTTCACACCAGGAGTCACGATGGAGGCGGACAACAGCACGAACTTTTTAACAAACAGCACAGGACCCCCAGAGACCTCCACCAGCCCCTCCAGTTCCTTCAGACACCCAGAGCCTACTGGGTTTGCAGTGTTGCCTTCAGAAGCTCCCACCGAGGAGGAAGATGACTGGTCACCAGCAGAGGTCTTCATGTACACTGGAGAACCCTCCACTCTGGAAGTGGCCCGCTGCTCACGGGCGTACAGCCCACCGGGGCAGACCGGATCCCTGCCCGTCAGCTTCAGTGTCCCCCTTCGGCCAGCTTTGGATGCGCTGGCCAACACCGCCAACTTCCTGAACATGATTTTCCAGGCCAGTGACCTGCGGGAAAGCACCGTGCAGGAGGACATGGAGTGGTACCATGCCCTGGTCCGCGCCCTCTTAGAGGCCGACGTGCTCATCCAGCGGGCCCTGCTCACCTTCGATGCCGACCCGACTTCCCCGGTGCCGCAGCTGGTGCTCCGTGCCTCCCGCAACCCGACGGCCAAGGTGCAGACCATCATCCTCCAGGACTTATCCAAAGCCTGGAAGAGCCTGCACCCGCCTGCCCCAGCCCCCGACGACAGCTGGTTCACAAGTTTCAAATTCCCAGAGTCCAGCCAGTCGATGTCAACCCTGTCCAAGCGGGTGCTATTCAATGATCTCAGCACCTTGGACACACCCAAGTGGAGGCAGGGTGACAGCTATGTGACCAATCGCAGCGGGGTGCGCTGGGCCAGTTCCCCCTTCCTTGACTGTAAGGACGAGCGCTTTGTGCCTGGCTGGATGCTCACCCTGTCCACATCCTTTTATGGCCTCAAGCCTGACCTGACACCAGAGTTCAGGTTAGGGCCTGCACACACACACACACACACACACACACACACACATGCACACACACACATACACACACACACGCACACACACACACACACACACACACACACACACACGGGCAAGATCTCCCACACAGATGAAGCATTTAAAAACGACAGACTGTTGCAACACAGAAACTCTGGGAGACACCAACACAACCAAGCTGTCTCATGCTGATGATGTCACTCATTTCAGACAGGTGTACTGGTGCAAATGTCTGCGGTCTTTGGTCATCAGTATAGTTACAGAAACAGTGTGTATGTGCATGGGGTTCTCAACAACACACAAGTGAATTTCATGAGACCTCCTATATGTTTTGTATTTATTGTTAAATCCCTGAGCATTACTCTCCTAGCAGCTTTCTGGAGCATCACATTTGTTGTAAGCTGTAACATGTCAACATAAACACCTTTGTTGACTTCAGACATCTGAGACTTGACACCAGAGCGTCAGAGAGGGTGACCTGGAGCAAATGCCGTTTCAAGAGATATGGACAGTTAATACACTTTGTAGTGTTAAATGTAAATACTTCCTGTTTCATGTGACAGCCTCCAGCAGCGTCACCCTCTAAACATGCAGAGTAGTGTTTTAGGGACAAAGTAGAGGACAGGAAACATCCAGTTCCTCAGCTCCGTTAAAGTGGTCCACTGTTGTCCAACACGTGGAAGTACATTTACTCAAGTGTCACACTTAAGTTCAATTTTGATGTACTTATACTTTACATGAGATGTTCTGCTACTTCTACTCCACTACAATTCAGAGTAAATAAAGTGTGATATAAAATTATAGATAGAGATACAACTTTATTGATCCCTGGGGCAAATTTACAAGCTATCCAGCAGATATAAGTATGTATGTAAGTATATAACGACATTAAAATGAGCTCCACCTTCACCAGCTTCAGAATTAAAGTGATCAGACATCAATGCATCAGTAATTCGAATCCAATAATATCATATACATTATACTTAAATGGGTCATTCTGCATAATGAGTACTTTACGGCTATTTTGGTGCTAATACTTATACTATATACTTTTACTTAAGCAAAAATTTTAATGTATGACTTTAAATTGTAACAGAGGATTTCCACACTGTGGAATTGCTACTTTAACTTTGTATAAGATCAAGAGGGATACAACAGAGTACTTCTACCTAGAATAAGACATCATAGACTCCTTAACATTGACTTGTCTGATGGAAGTTTGTCCCTGCTCAAACAACTTTAACTCATCACGATGCTTTCGAGCTCTAGTTGTTGTTGATTTTCATGTTCTTCACTAAAGCTTGAGTCGCCTGTACTGCCAGTAAAACGCATTAACATGTCAGAAATGTGAGTCTGAAAATACGTCCCTGAAAAGGATAAAAGCTTTGAAACTGGTAGCAGCACTATTTGCATTTCACCTGCCTTTCTAGCTCTGTTGGCTCCTGTGACCTTCTCCATAGCACTCTGGAGACAAGTTTGATCAGCATGTGGAATAAAAAATGTGTTTGATACAACAGAGTTGGATAAAATCTGACATTTGAAAGGAAGTCCACTTAAAGGCCATGCAGGTTTCTGCAAACAAAATGCAGAGCTGAAGGAGAAAAAAAGACATTATTCTAATGAGGCTAATGATATTTGGAGCCACTCTTGTTTCTTTACTCTGACACACATCTATTTCTGTGACCTTCCTCCTGTGTGTGTGTGTGTGTTTCTGTGTCAGAGGTGTAATCCGTGTGGATGTCAACATTCAAGACATCGACCTGAACCAGTGTGCAAAAGGAGACGGCTGGTTTGCTGATAGTCACGAGTGCAACCGCACCACCATGGAGGTAAAAAAAAAAGGACCAGGGGACACTGCCTGCTCCTGAGCTAGAACAGAAACGTTTAGATGTTTGTACTTTTGTATTTGGCTGCTTAGAAGAAAATTCCCAGTTACAAAGGAACCAGTGATTGCTAACACAAGCTGCATCTGTCTGTTTGTTAGTTAGCAGGATATCTCAAAAGCTATTCAACAAATTGACATTAAATTTGATGAAAAGTTAGACAACAGGCCAAGAAACACAGTGGCTGTTTTTGGTGCTGATGTGGATACAACTGCACCACAACACAGTCATTTATAGAAATATTCACATTTTCACAGCCATGTTAGCAGTGGGGCTCTAAGGATTGCTGTCTGTTCACCACTCTGGTCCACACTCAAATATCTCACAGATGATTGGTACAAAAGTACCCAGAAGATGAATCTTGGCGATTTTGATGATCCCTTGACTTTTCATTAAGTGCCACTGGCAGGTCAAAGTGTTCACTTATCCAGTGAAATAGCTCAACACCTTCTGGACAGAAATTCATAGTTCCCAGATGGTGAATCTTATTGACTTTGGTGATCCTCTCACTTTCTATCTTGCACCACCAACAGGTTAACAGTCTTAGTTACGGAGCCAAATTAAGATGTCTCTAATATGAAATGAATTGCCATGGAATTTGGTGCCAACATTAATCTTCCCCAGAGGATAAACTGTAATAACTTTGGTGATAGACTGACTTTTCATTTAGAGTGATATCTGCAAATCTAATGACATCCCCATTAGCCTCAGCGACAGCTACAGTGCTGAGTAATAATTAGTGATTGTTAGCATGCTAACATGCTAAACTAAGATAGCAACCATGGTACAGTAAACATTTATGTGAGTTGAGTATGTTAGCATTTTAGCATTAGCCCAAAGTTTCACCGTGGCTAACTCACAGAGCCACAAGCATGGCTGTAGACTGAAGAACAGTTTTTTTCTATTTTTTTCTGCAACTTTCATTAAATCCACATGAAACCTGGTACTTGAATTATAAGGGTAAGCCAGAGAAGAAGAAAAAAGATCTTTTTTATTTATTCATTTGTCATACAGTTGTGATTTGACAAACTGACTAGACTCACAAAGGCATTACGCAACTGCAACCACATTTAGATGAGCTATCAACTTCAAACAATCCTGCAAACATTGATGGCATTGCACCAAAAGGTTGGTTTGAGAGTTTGTATCGGTCACTCTCCGGTGTCAGGCGCCCTCCTCTAACCTTTAAAGCTGCCTCCCTAAAGGGCAGCCTGCCCTACAAACAGCAACAAAGGTACCATCCAACAAACAGCATGGAAGTGTTCCCTGTGCAGCAGCAAGGGTATTAAACTTTTACAAAGATAAAATGGATGGTTTGAAAACCAACTGAAAATGTTTCGTGAGGATGTTAAGCATCGTCATTAATTAATTAATCAATTTTGGATGTCTGGAGATTTTTTCTGGGATTGTGATTTAATTAGTTGGATAGTTGAAAACATACTTCAAGCACTGTGCCTAATTTTCTATATTTTCTCTTTTAGGTATTAAGTATACAATATTTACTAGACAGTTCAAAGAAGAGATAATTGTGGGTCTGTCAGACAGGGGGGGAGGACATGGGATAAAACTAAGACATGTACCCTGGACATTGACTGTATAGGACATATTGTACTGTGCTGTACTAGATTAATGAGCCATCAGGATGTCCCCTTTTGGTGAAACACTAAATCACTTTCAGCCTATCAACCTCATCTGTTAATGATGCAGATCAAACAATGATAATCTTTGTCTTAACTCTTTATGCTGCCTGTGATGTGGGTTAGATTTTGAATTAAAAAGATTGAGAACTCAAAGATCACAGGTTTGCATCATTTTAGATACCTCTCCTTATTTTGAAAGCAGCAGTTGGACGTTAGAAAGGAAACTTTGGATACTGGATGACTACAAGATTTTTGGTTCCAGACCTGTGAATCACCGCCCACATCTCTGATTTGTTCGATGATTCAAATAGATCTGGTGCTGCTCAACACAATCAACCGATCACAGCTTTGTACTGCCATGGCACAGGTCGAACAGGAGATTATTTGTTGTTAAATCTCAGGAAATTAATTAACGCTAACCCTCCTGCACTGCATGCCAATGCAAATTCTCAACACTAAAGTGATGCAAGCCTTACCTGAACACTGGTGAGTCCAACTTTCTGCATAGTTGGTGGTTGGTTTTGGTTCCTTCCATATAAATGCGTACAGAAATGAAACCAAAGTACTTCGGGGATGATGGTTGTTATTCATAATGATTCACAGTATCCAAAAAGGAGTTCCTCGCTGTTCAACAGCAACTTTCTTGAGTTTCTTCCACGTTGTCTCTGTTTGTTTTTTTTAGTGTCTACCTCTGACAGGCTCATATGAGATAAGACCCGCCCTCTTGAAATTCAGCAGCCAATCATTAGGACAGTGAGAACCATGTGACCACGACAGTAGACATGTCTGTGAAGACTGTTAAGCATCCAGGTCATGGTTGTTCAAGAAGGGTTGAACTGAGGGCAACCGGACTTGGGTGTAGATACTCGAAGACATTCCACCTCATCTGAGGGGCTCCTTCAGTACATAGTTTTACAGAACGGTGACATTATCTACTTTCAATTCCAGCAAACTGCAAGATCCATTATCAATAGCAAATGAAAAGTGGCTAAAAATATGGTGTGACAAGCATGCTTTAGATATTGCATCTGTGCGGGTTTTTATAAATCAATTTACAGAAATCAATCAATCAATTTAAACCAGCATAATTGCTTAGGTTTAAGAAACCATAGCTGGATAGAAGAGCTTTTAACTTGAAACTCATCAATATGTTGGCAAAACACATTCAGTAGGTATTCACACAGTCTTCCTCAGCAGATGGAGTTACCTTGTTGTCTTGGAGTAAATGTTCAAATCAAGGTTTTCTCTCCACATTCACGAACAAGCTTTAAACCTCACCATCATACAGTGTGTTCAAGACATCATTACTGAATGCAACTCAGACTACTTCCACTTCCTGTAAATCGTATCTAAACTGTAGACAAGCTGTTTAAACCTTCTAAGTCATGTTTGTGAATTTAAGTTACATCACACAAATACACTCTAAACTGTTTGCAACCTCTGGAAAGGGTTTAAGCTGTTTCTGTCTGTGCTCATTATTTTGTTTCTGCCTTTTATCCTCACCCAGTCACACTTTAACTCTTCTGTCTGTTCCCTCATCCACTCCACCTCCAACCACCGCTTTCAGCTCCGGTTTCCCTTTTCCCTGCTGGCCTGTCTGTCCAGACCCAATCCTCTACCTCTCATCTCAGCTGTCTATTTAAAGATGGTTGTGCTGGGTGGCGGGCTGCAGGATGATCTGATGGATTATGGCGATAATCCAGTCAGCTGACATACTTCCCCTTTATGCACTGCTCTCACAGAGGTCTGAAACACAAGAGAAGAACAGTCCTAAAAATCCCCAAATCCACATGTCACCCTTTGTCCCACCCTGTCCTACCTGGCTTAGAGGATTCAAACCCTGAGCAGAGAATGTACTGGGTCACCGACTTTCTTCTGTCCTGTTTGGGTCTGTCGCCTCTCATTTCTCATCGTGTCTTGTCTTGTTTCTCATTATTGTGTCACATATTGTCCCATCTCATCTCTCATTTTCTTGTCCTGTCTTTTCTTATTTTGTCTCGTCATGTCATCTTGCCTCGTCCTGTCTCATTTCCTTGTCTTGCCTCGCCTTGTGTCACGTTTATCTCATCTTATATTATGACATATAGTTCTCCCCCGCCGTGTCCTTTCATGTCTTATCTCATCTTCTTGTTGTCTTGTCTCTTTTGTCACATTTCACCCTCTCTAATTTAATCTCATCTCACCTAGTCCTGCCTGGTCTAATCTCATGTACTCTTGACCTGCCTTGTCATTTCAAGTCTCGTCTCTTATCTTGTCTCATCATCTTATTTCGCCTTGTCCTATCTTGTCTCATTTCATGTAGACTTGTCCTGTCATGCCTTGTTTTAACTTTACTCATCATCTTGTCTTTTCTTCATCTCATCCCTATAGTCTTGCCTTGTCATGTTATGCCTTGTCTCTTCTTGCCCTGTCCTGTCTTCTCTCATTTAACTCCTCTAATCTCATGCTATCTCATGTAGCCTTGCCGTGCCTTGTCCTTTGTGTCTCATCTCATCTTTTTGTTTTCCTTTGTTTCACCTTCTAAAGTATGACATCCTGACCTGTCAGGTCTTGCCTCGTCACATGTTGTCATATCTCATCTTCTCTCATTTCATCTTGTCTCATCTCATATAGTCTTGCCCTTCTCTAGTCTTATCTGTTCTTCTCTCATCTCACCATATCTCATCTCATCTCATCTCATGTAGATTTGTTAAGACTTTTCCCTGTCATGTGTTGAAATATAAAATCCAGTCTCTGTTTACTCCTTGCCTTGTCTCTATGGCATCTCTTCTCATTATTTCATTTTATCTCATCTCATGTAGTCTTGCACATCTTTTTATTTCATATCATCATATTTTCACAGCCTTTCTAGATTCTGCTTTGTGGATATTTCATGCCGTGTCTCATCTTTTTCTGGCCTGTCTTCCCTCATCTCACCTCTTCTCATTATACTCATCTCACCTCATCTCATCTCATCTCATCTCATCTCATCTCATCTCATCTCATCTCATCTCATGTCTTGCCTGGCTTTGTCTTTTTATGCTTTTTGTTCATCTTGTCCTGTCCTTTCTTTCCTAATCTTGTCACCTGTTTAATCTACTAATATTTCCCAGTCTCCTCTCTTGCTTAAGTTAATGTATGTAAGTACATTCAGCAAAATGTATTTAAAGTAAAAGAACTCAGCGTGAAAAAAATCCCCTGTGGCTGTTCTGCTGTGATATCATTAGATGATTATTACTCGTGCATTAGTGTAAAAGCAGGACTGCAACTAATGATTATTTTCATTAAGGATTAATCTAGTGATTATTTTCTCCAATAATTCATTCTTTGGTTTGTAAAATATCAGAAAATAGTGAGAAATGCCATTACAAATGTTAAATTGTAAAGTAACTAGTAACTAAAGCTCCCGGGTTACTGTAGTTGAGTAAAATGTACAATATTTCTCTTATGAAGGTTGCGGAGTAGAAGTAGAAAGTGGCATGAAAAGAAAAAGACTCAAAGAGTCTAAATTAAGACAAAAGTACAACTACTTCAACTTGTACTCAAGTACAGTACCTGAGTAAATGTACTTGATTACATTCCACCAGTGGATGCATTAGATTTTTCGTTGTGTTAGGATGAAAAATTGGAACCATGAATTATTTTTATGTGAAAAATGACTTGAACAATAGTTGCCAATGAATTTTTTTGCTTTTTTTGCTGATTGATTAATCAACTAAATGTTTCTTCTGTACTTCCACAGTACGGTAGTGCAATTTACAACAAAACATCACATTTTATTAGTTCTTTGTATGTTTTGTATGCAAAGATCTTAATTTGTTAAGTAACTAGTAAAGTAAAGCTGTCAGATAACGCCAAAAAAAAACACAATATTTCTCTCAGTAGACGTAGAAAGTGGCATGACAAGAAAACACTCAAATGAAGAACCAGTACCTTAAATTTGTACTCAAGTACAGTACTTCAGTAAATGTACTTAGTTACATTCCACGGCTGCCAAATACACAGGTAGATTATAATTAAGTGAACATAGTGAACAAAGTGCTTCACCAGTTATTGTTTTCACAAACAAAACATGCACATACACATTGTTTTATGGGCTGAGTTCCTGCCTCTTACAAGTTTCCACTGCATTGATGTGAATGACAACCATGTAGCTGTACCGCATTCAAAGTGGCTGGCATGGTTTCAACTTAAACATGACAGATGACTGAATCCACTCATTTACTGCGACTATCTGTTGAACTGAGATGCGGCCACCAAGAGAATTAAGTTGACCGCTCCGTTCTGTATAATCCATATCACATTAATGTTCAGCCCATGGCATTAGGTCTTTGAGCTTCTGATCAGGGGGTTGTGGCTTTGTATATGTGAGGCCAGTGTGTGTGTGTGTGTGTGTGTGTGTGTGTGTGTGTTTGTGCTAGGGAACAGGATTTCTCTAGAAAAGGATAATACTCTCAGTCGAGGCATTATGTATCCATTTAGCTTTTAACTTAGATTAACACACAGACCATCCAAGTGTGTGTGTGTTTGTGTGTGTGTCCTGACTGGCTAAATTGCAGCTAGCATCAGAGGGAAATAGAGTGAGAGAGAGTAAAGTGACCCCTTTTCCACTCAGGCACTGTTATATACAAATACAAATATGATTTTTTTTTCAAGGAAATTTTTATTTTCCCTTTAATTAGAACAAATTCAATGCTTATTTACAGGAAAGATATCAGGAAAAGTTTAGGAAATTATTAGGACATTGCAGACTTGTAAAAAGGCTTCACCTCTGTGACAGAAACAGCACAGTCTGAATTTTTAAAGCTTTTTGTTATTGTAACTCAAAGGAACAGAAATCTAAAACACTTCAGGTGACAAAAAAAAGAGTAAGAATAATCAGAATAATCTTTCTGTTCTTCAGTGTGTACCAATTCCTGGCCGGGGTTTCCGACTGGGTCAGTACTGCTGCCGCTGTAAAGAGGGTTACTACAACCCTGAAATGGCCCCTCAAGACCGAGGTAAGTCAACAACTAACCTCTGCCCAAATAACTGTCCTGAAGTTACCAGCCATTTAAACAAAACCAAGGTTCACATACATATTTTTAATATCTATTATTAATTACCAAGTTTTGTGTTGCATAGTTTTATTTTAACTTCTGTATATCCTTTGCTAAACTCAGGGTTTAATTTATGTCTGTTGGTTTCCTGCGTGAAGAGGTCATAGAAGTTCACAGAATTTGATAAAAGTAAATGAACTCACCTCATTGGTCAGATTTACAGATTTGACAGTGGAGCCAGGATGCTACAGTTTTGTCCAGCATGACAAACTTTCTATGATTATTATTTAGCATATTTTAGCTTATTGATAGCAAAAAAGCTCTGATAAACCCACTATACACAACCTGCCCAGCACCAGATGGCAGACAGACACAGTTAGAGATAAGCTGGTGAAGAAAGTGGAACATCTAGGAGCTAAAGAACCAGTCATTTTTCTCTGCAGTAAGGAGAGACCAAAACAGAGCTAAAAGGAGAGTGAATACTGGACTTGCATTCTTGAGAAATATGAATGCTAATGTTGCTACAAAAATAGGTAATTGTTTGCCAACACACTAACATAAAGATTTAAAGTTGGTGATATGGCGGTAGTTGCTTATCTGCTGACTTTTTCTGATACTGCCACCTAGAGGTCCAAAGTCCATCATGCAGCTTTAATTGAACTTAGGTTTGCTGTAGACTAAGAGCTTGCTGCACTGTAACAAATTTTACTTTTTAGCTAATCAAAAACGCTTAATTGTTAAAGGGTTGTCGGACCTTACAATTAGAGTATTTTCACGGACGATGCCCTTCAGAAACTTTATTTTCATTTGTGCACCTCGTCACTGCTAACAGCTGTTAGGTTTCCATCTACAAATACAGGCAGTCATCCTTGTTGGGGATCAAGCCCTTTTTTTTGTGGTGGCTACGTGTGATTATTTCATAACATAGCAGAAAAATAAATACTTTCGAGAAGTTATGTTGTATATTGCCTGTTTCCAGAGTATGCTGCTGTATGTACTGTGTGAGGTTTTGTAAGTCACATGTACATGAGGGCTTCACGTGGGTTTGTGTAGGTGTAGATGCAGATGGTGGCCCTGTGAACAGGAGTGATGGCGGCGGTGTGTGTTACCCAAACATGCCCATTTGTCTCCCATGCTGGCCGGGCTGTAAGAGCTGTCAGGATGGCGCCCCGTGCTTGGTGCAGGAGGCCTGGCTTCTCAGGGCAAGCGTGTTGGCCATCCAGGGTGTCTTCATGTTCCTCATCTTCGTCAGCATGCTGGTGGCCTACAGGCATCGTCGAAACCGGGTGAGTCAGGTCTTTTGGCTCAGCGGGGCCACCGTACAGATGGGACTGGATAGAGGGACGAGCAGGAGAGCTGTTCCAGGCATTGAGCCGCGATGCATTGTGTCAAACATCCTGCTGTGTTTATTTGGCAGAAATGTCTTGTGTGATTGTTAATGTGATTACCGTAATCTTGCCATTCTAACTTTATGTTGTTAATGCATGAGTCTAAAATTAATGAGATGTTGCTGATTATGTGTTTTAGGATGAATGTTTTTTATCAACCTAATCTTTAAAAATTACAGATGTCACCACCACAGCCACAACCCTTTTCCAAGCTCCCCCTTGCTGAATCAGCCAGAGATCATATTATACTTCCATCAGTCCTCCTAAAAAGCCGAAACATGACGCAGGGCTTTCTCTCTATATCAAATGAGCGACAGTAAACTCCTCCTAAATGTTAAAACAACGCTTACGTTGTTAGCATCAAACAACCATAGCTCAGAAAATGTTTTGATTGTGTGCCTACAGCTAAGAGCAGTGCCTGACTCCACCAAACTCCCATCTAATCCAAAAATGAACAAAGAGGAGGAGCGTGGGTGGAGCTGAGGCAGTTTAATGAAGCCCGGTTGCTGAAACCTAGCAGCTAGCTGTAATTCAAAGCAGTCATGCCCATAATTATACAGAACTTCAGATAATTGAAACGAGTCACTTACATAAAAATTCACCCCCTTACAGCTGTCATGAACAGGGGAATTAGCTATAGAGACAAAGCATTTTTTTGTACCAGGCTGTAAACATGTTTATTTCTGCTTTAATATGGGGGTCTATGGGCATTGACTTGCTTTTGGAGGCAGCCTGAAGGGGCCCTTTGAGGAACTGAAGGCTGCTGAGGTTGCTGCTTGGCCAAGAATAACAGCAGTTATAGTTTTAAAAGCTCCTAACATAATCATTGGTTTATGTTGTTATAATGGCGAGCTTCTTTTAATTGTTCAGGATGGTGGTGATGAACTCAGCTCTTCAACTTGTTTCATGATCACAGGAGGAAAATGTGTTTTTAGGCGCAGGCAAAGAGTGTGAACTGTAAATCAGAGGAAAAGCTGTATGTTTTGCTGCTCCATGTGTTGGTGTTCCCTCTCTGTTTGAGTCAAACGTGCTTCGGAATTATCTTCTGGTTTGTTTGGGTCAGGTTCTGACAATATTTTTAACCGGGTCTCTTTTTAAAACAAAGTTCATGTACATTAGGTTTTTCAAAGACCATTTCGAATTGGATCCAAAATTTTGGACCTGTTAAAGGATAACTTTCGTTTTTTACAACCTGGACCTTATTTGTAGCATTAAATACGACCATTTACTCACCCAGACAACTTTGGTGGCATTTGGAGTCGTTTTGAAGAAACTAGCTCCAGAGGAGCGGCGCGTATATCCGTATAATGCGAGTACTTGGGGCATCCATGCGCAGCCTCTATATAACGCATAATCTGTGGCGAAACTCGTTCATATTCCAATATTTTGTTATGATATGCTGGTGCTATTCCCCTCTGAGCCGGCGGTCGGCTAGTTTAGCTGTAGTTTGGCACAGCTATGGTTCATTATTGCGGATTCGTAGCCGACCGCCGCAGAGTCAGCTGTGTTGTGGCTGGCTGCTCGCAGCGCCTGGCGTTCGGTAATGACATCATCCACGTCAGAGGTAGTTGTCTAGAGACGCAAGATATTGATAACATGCCACCACGGGCTCAGAGGGGAATAGCACCAGCATATCATAACAAAATATTGGAATATGAACGAGTTTCGCCGCAGATTATGCGTTATATAGAAGCTGCGCATGGATGCCCCGAGTACTCGCATTTTACAGATATACGCGCTGCTCGTCTGGGGCTAATTTCTTCAGAACGACTCCAAATGCCACCAAAGTTGTCTGGGTGAGTAAATGGGCGTATTTAATGCTACAAATAAGGTCCAGGTTGTAAAAAACGAAAGTTATCCTTTAAGGCCTCTAGTGGATACCTATTTAACTACCTAAGACTATGGAAAGAAAACTCCACTGTCATGTTTCAACTTTCCAGAAAGAGCAATAAAACAAGAGTCAATGAGAAAATACACTGAGAGTGGAAGAGATGCTAACCTGTACCACAGCCACCTAAAAACATGCATAGAATAACAATAATTTGTAGTAAACAGGTTATAAGAAGTACACTTCTACTTTCTAATTGTTCTTTGTTTCCCACGCTCTCCTCCCTCAGAGGATCCGGGCGTCCGGCCTCCTGCTGCTGGAGACAATCTTGTTCGGCTCTCTGCTCCTCTACTTCCCGGTGAGTGTCCGACCGAGCCGGCCGGCTGAGAGTGTCACAGATTAGAGCTCTTTACAGATCACTGCACAGCACAGCGCCATGGATTAGAGCATAATGGACCATTTGTGGGAGGGTGAATGGGTTGAGGGCGTGTGTGTGTGTAAGTGGAAATGGGAAGGGGGGGTGGGGAGTCGACAGTTTTCATAACTGCTCTGGTGATAGATTATCAATCAATCTTCAGATTCATTTTACCAATTAAAGAGCCGTTAACATAAATCAGCCGTGACTTTTTATCCATCTTTCTCGAAGTGCCGTTCGATCTGAGACGTTCCTGCTGACTGAGTGATTCAGTGTGTGTGTGTGTGTGTGTGTGTGTGTGTGTGTGTGTGTGTGTGTGTGTGTGCAGGTCATCACTGAGTAGTTCAACATGTTAATGGGCTGTTCTCAGATCAGCACCTCTTAACTGCACACTGGTGCATAAAAATGATCATCACATGCAAGATATACAAATATTTACTTGTCATGTGACACTTCAGTGATTCAGTTCATGAGATCCTTCATGGTAACTAGTTGCTGTTTCCCTGCACAGGGAATGACTTCTGGAGTTTGTTTAGAATAAACAAAAGGAGTTCGCAGTATTTGCGTGAGCGTGAGCAATGGCTGAACAGATTACAGACTGTAGATAAAAACAAAAAAATATGGGCATGATGTAGGATTTCTGAAGGGGCAGTTTGAGGCCTGGATGTCATTTTCCCTCTTGCTGCCATCTTGGCAGCTGCAGGAGACAATCCTAATTCATTTGCCTGAATAAGGATTTTTTTCAGGATTAGGATTAGGATTTGGTTCAACTGAGGTGGACTGAATGTCACAGGCTGAGACACCTGTCAATCGTGCCCTGAAACATGCCAGTTTATTTGGTACATTTAGCTCAAACTAACGCAGTCTAACTCAACAGCCCTGCAATAAAGTCATGGAGGTCATAATTCATGTTGAAACTGTTTTGGAGATGTGTTAATTGAAATTTAGGGTCATTATAGAGGTTTTGTAGTTTGTGGTGCTGTTGGTTTATGCCATTGTGAGATGTGGTGCTAATACTTACCTGAACATTAGCGTCTCTGGTTGTCAAGCTGCTCTGACCTCAAACCGAAACCCTTCAGTAAAAAAAATGTGATTCACTGACACCAGATGCGCCTCTGATTTTCTCTCTTGCGCTTCCAGCAAGTCAAAGGTTTCACTTGACTTGGAGTTTGTCACAAAATCTTGTTCAGCCATTCATGATCCCCAGAAGATGAATCCTAATGACCCTGACTCCCTGATTTTTCACCACCAGCAGTTTGATGCTTCAAAATGAAATGTCTCCACAACGATGATGATCATGAAAGTTGGTCCACACATTCATGTTCCTCTGTGGATGGCTCACAGTAACTGTGGTGATGCTCTGACCATCAGGTCAAAATTTGAAGTTGTCCAAAAACCCTGTAAAGCTAATGAGATCACCAATCTCCCTCAGCTGCACTTTCTTTTGGCACTAATTTAAATAATGTTAGCATGCTAACCTGCCTAACACCTGCATCTTAGCATTATCATTGTGAGCATTAGCATACTGATGTCAGCATATCAACATTGGCACTTATCTTCTGAAAGAGGAAAGATAAGACTTTCGGCAGTGTTTATTTTGAAGATGTTAAGGTTTTATTTACACAAGTAATATTTGTAGTGACACACAGAGTGCCACACTCATTAAGGTCTTGCTTTGAGTGTGAAAAATAAGAATCAGAATAAGTATTCAATTAGAAATAAGTGTAAAAACTTACATGTGTGAATTGTTGGCAAACTTGAGTACAATAAGGATTAATTGAGGCTAATGTGTTACATAAGGAGGACACTGGAAGTAGCAACATTGTAAGATAAGGGTAAATATGATTGTATTGAGATTTAAAGTGAAAACAGATACTGTGCAGTAATGCAAGACATTAGAGATGGGAGTGCAGGATTTTGGGGTGATGCTGTAAGAGTTTAGTGAAATACAAAAGTGAATTGCAGCCCACATACCTGATTGTAGTTCTGAAAGTCCCAGATGAAAAGTCCGAGTTCACCCTCTCATCTCAACTGTAGTGAGGGGTCCATTTGATCTACAAACAGATCACCTACTGGACGGCCTGTTTGGTGTGCACATGAAGGACAGTCGCAGTGCTAAAAAGCCTGCTCTGTGCAAGGTTTCTTTAAACTGTAGCAGGAGGATCACCAAGATCAGTAGGATTCATCCTCTCGGGATCATGAATGTCTGGTCAAAATTTAGTGCCAATCTCCAGGAAAAGAAAAACTTGGACCTGCTGGTAGCGCAAGAGAAAAAGTCAGGGGATCACAGAAATTAAACAACTGACGTGTTCAGTCGTAGAGCCCTGTGCCCTCATCAGTTAGGCTGAATCTAAATCACAAGAACTTGCTAACTTTCTAATTATATTAGAACTACAGTTAAGCTTACTGCCTGAACTGACAAACCTGGAAAACTTCATGAGAAGCATGAAGCCTTTAAAATTCACTTGGAGCTTTAGATTGACCAATCAAATTAGTTCTTCCTGAGACCCCAATCTGCCTTTGAGTGCAGGCCATTTCTGCTGATTAAAACTGCCCTCCTCTGGATGTTTACTGCACATCTATATATGTGAGTATATATGTATTCACTCTGAGTAGTTTTTATCCTTTATGAGTGGTTTGAACACCATGATTGTAAATTTGCAGTCACATTTTAGGCTTTAGCTGATGCTTTTATCCAGAGTGACGGAGACTGGCTGTCACAGTACAATGAGCTTTAATTCCTGGATTATGGTTATCCACTCTACTGTTACATACTGAACAGAGATGAAGGTACAACCTGTTGTTGAACGTGACTGACTGAAAGCATTAACAATGTATAACACGTTTTGTTCAGACATCATGCTTTTTAAACAGGCAGCCTTTGTCTGTTAATGCTGATGAGATGTGTTATTACAGTAAGTGTCTGCTGGATATATTGTATATATACAATATGACTAAGTCGTATGGCGGTAAAATTAGTGGTAACATTAGTGGTAACAGCAGTAACACTACTAATGGAAGCAGTCGTAAAAAAAAAAGACCCAACAATTAAACTAGTGATAGTCGTAACAGCACCAGCGGTTGCATTAGTAGTAGATGTACTACTAGTAGTACTTGCCAGAGGTGGAAGACGTATTCAGATACTTAAGTAAAAGTCATAATACCACAGTGTAAAAATACTCTATTACAAGTAAAAGTTCTACATTTAAAATCTGACACAAATACAAGTACACAAATTATAGCATCAAATACATTTTTCACCAGAAGTAAAAGTACTCATTAGGCAGAATGTTCCATTTAAGATTAATATATACAACATCAGGGGATTATCATCAGTGCATCTGGTTAAAGGTGGAGCTAATAAGAAGTACTTTGTATTTTCTATACTTATACTTTAATACTTCATATACTATTATTGGATTTATATTTGGAAAAATAATCAGAATCTAACCTGTAACTAATGTTGTTAAATAAATGTTGTGGAGTAAGAAGTATAAATGACCTTAAAATGGAAATACTTAAGTAAAGTACATGTACCTTAAAAATTGCATTTAAGTATTGAATTGCTATTACTAGCATTTGTGAAACACTAATAACAATAGCATAGTAATAAAACATAGTGGTAACAGTACTTGTAACCAGCAGTGATAGTAGTAGAACTAGAGATGGTACTTGTAATAGTAATAGAGGTACTGTACCAGTGATGGTAGCATATTTCATACATATAACCAGATGAGATGCACTGCTGCTGTGGTCCGACTCACAGTGAGCGTCTCTCTGTCTCTGCAGGTCTTCATCATGTACTTCAAGCCGAGTACGTTCAGGTGTATTCTGCTCCGCTGGGTCAGAATGCTGGGCTTCTCCATCGTGTACGGCACAGTCACACTGAAAATGTACAGGTAGGCTGGCATTTTGGTTTAAACAAAAAACACATTTCTGACCTCTCTGAAAAGAGAGGTCAGAAATGCTGGTGGAGCCTTGAGTCACCTTGAGCTGCTTTTAGCTGCGATGCTGCAGGCAGATGTAACCAACTTCCTGATCATCTAAATGCATCCCAACACACAGCCACTTTCAAATCTAGATTAAAAATTAAGGACTTTGCGATGTGTAATATAAAATTTTTATATTATATAAAGCTGTGTTGCCTTTTTTAAATGTAAACAATAACAGACAAATGAGTGCTTGTAGTAATAGAAACTGTGCGTGAACATATTGGAACCTATTGGCTGACCAAACACAATTGACCGAAAGATAATGAAATTATGCTGTTTTGAGCTATGTTTTTTATCTTTAAGCAAGACTATGTAACTTTTGGAAGAAGAAATCACACATCCATCCTTGGAGAAATTAAAAGTTGAATTCATAAAAAAAGTAAAATACACCCTTTAAATATCTATAATGACTCCATATCTCACCAGAAACATGTTTGTTGTCTTCTAATTGTGGAAAATGTTATGTGTGTTTGGCAGTTATTATGAAAGTTAAATAGTTTCACTTTAAGGTCATGAAACCTCCAAGGCTGGTTGCCTCTTATGTTCACAGTCATTTACATTTGGCCTTCAATTCAATTCAATTTTATTTATATAGCGCCAAATAACAACCAAAGTTGTCTCAGGACACTTTCCATATAGAGCAGGTAAAGACCACTCTTTACTCTTTATCTACAGAGACACAACAATTCCCTCATGAGCAAGCACTTGACGACAGTGACAAGGAAAAACTTCCTTTTAACAGGCAGAAACCTTGAGCAGAACCAACCTTCAGCAGTCAAACGGTGATTGGTTTTTGCCTCTGCACAGGGTGCTGAAGGTGTTCCTCTCACGCACGGCCCAGAGAGTGCCCTACATGTCCAGCCTCCACCTGCTGAGGATTCTGGGAGTGATGCTGATGACGGTCAGCTGGTTCCTGTGTGCGTGGACAGTGGGTGTCCTCCAGAACCGCGACAGGAACATCCCAGTGTTCATCACAACCACCACGTCAGACGGCCAGGGGTTTAACCTGTGTTACCTGGACCGCTGGGACTACATGATGGCTGTGGGTGAGTGGCAGTGTGTGAGCTCTTCTGACTTCTTTACTCCAACAGTGACATTATTAGCAATTTGTTCTATTTCAGTAAATGTAGCATGTTCATGTAATGTGCTGTAATTTAGAGTGGATAAAACCATTTCACAGGAGGGATATTTTAAATATTTTAAATAAGGTAAATAAAAAAGACACCTTTACTATGACAAAAAATTCCAATGGGGCGAGAAACATGAAGGATCAGATTATCACGCAGGTTGTAAACAGGCAGTTTACAGGCAGCTAGATTTTTGAGGCAACTTGTAATCATCATTTCCTGTCCTTGCTTTGTTCGACCACAGCTGAGCTTCTGTTCCTATGCTGGGGCAGCTCCTTGTGGACCGCCGTCAGGCCGGTCCCCTCAGCCTTTCACGAGCCTCGCTACATGGGCATCGCCATCCACAACGAGCTGCTTCTCTCCACCATGTTTCACCTGTTCCGGTAAACAGCGAGTATTTCTCTGAACCTCTCAAATTCAGGACAGCTAACCTGAGCGATGTGTTCATATCCTCCACAGTAAAAACCCAGAGCACTGATGTGAGGTGATTTTGTGTTTTCTGTCTTCCTCAGATTCACCTTTCCCTCTCTCCATCCTGATTGGATGTTGCTGCTCTCCTTCACGCACACCCATGTGACCATCACTGTCACACTCGCCCTGCTCTTCATTCCGAAGGTGTTAAGCATTTTTATGTCATAGTGCCAAAATGAATACATTCTTATCTACTGTATAATTAGTAGTGGGACCAGGGCTCTGTAATGCTAGTTAGCTAGCTAAATATTACCATTAACAGAATGCCAGCATTCATTTCATTTAGCATTTAACTCAGCATGTTATGCTAAAGTTCATTTAGTATTTAAGCATGCTAGCATGGTCAAGCTAATGTTTATCATGTTGGAATGGAAAGTCTGTGGGCCATTAAAGTCTTTGCAAGATTTTATGACAATCCATCCAATATTTCATTAAATGTTTACATATGAATTGCATGCCTGTGTTTGTTCCACAGTTTCTTTATGTGTCTAAGCCTGGGAGGGAGGAGATTGCTGCAGAGGTGTATGAAGATGAAGTGGACCTTCGCCGTTCTGGCTCGTACCTCAATAGCAGTTTTCACTCTGCTTGGAGTGAGCACAGTGTGGACCCGGATGACTTTCGGGTAAACTCTCTTGTCACCTCAGAACGATGTTATCACTTTACATTGGGACATAATTTACAAAAGGTGGAAGAAATTCCAAAGGTCGCATTAAAATAAGGAAAATAAATGTCCCACAATTTCACATATGACCACATGTAGACTCGATTAAACAGATTTTAAATATATTATAATTCAAATAATAAATTAACCGTAAATACAATCAACTATAGAATGAACACGTTGTACTGTCTAAACTTTCTCCCCCTTTATCCTTTTTTTATCCTAAACTGTCCAATGAAAACCTGTCTTATACCTTTCCTCTGACTTGTTACTCTCCATATTTTTTCCTCTCCTCAATCATTTCGATTATTTCCTCAATCCCTTCATCAATTCCCACCCTTCTTCATATGCACCAGGATGAACTGAAGAAGTTATACGCCCAGTTAGAAGTCCACAAGACCAAGAAGATGACCACAAACAACCCTCATCTGTCAAAGAAGCGAAGTTCTCGATGTGCATTGGGTAGATCCATTATTAGACGCATTGCTGAGATCCCAGAGACCATGAGCCGGCAGTGTAGCCGTGAGGAGAAAGATGGATCCTTCCACAGAAGGAGTGTGAATCAGTCTGACTCTTTCAGGAGGACCCCAGATACAGTATCAATCAGTATCAGTTACAGAAGTTCAATGAAGACACCATCACCATCCATGCGCAAGTCCCAAAGTGATCATCACTATGTCAGAGAAAGAGAGTCTTCTTTGTGTGACTCCATGTTAAAGGCCAACACTGCGAAGAGATCTTCCCGGCGATCTGAGACGGATTCATTGGATATTCCACCTGGGGTCTGCAAGTCAGCCAGTGCCCAAAATCTGTCAATTGATACCAATCTCCTGCATCCTGATCACACCAGGCTTCATAAGTCCTGGAGTCTAACCTCGACAACCACACATTCTATGGAGAACATACCTAAGGTTAACAGAGCCAGCACAGTGCTGACAAGGTCTAGGCAGAGCGTATCCATTGGTGAGCAGACCAGGAGTGCTCTCCAGTCAGAGTCATTTGACAAGGCTGAGGTCTGTCCTTGGGAGGTGGAGCCAGAACATTCAGAGGACAAGAACCAGAAGCATGTCACCTACGCAAACTCAGAGGATGATGAAGTAAAAAGACCACCATCTCCACAGGCACTTATCTGTCCCTGGGACCATTTACCACCTGTAGAGAATAATCCTTCAGAGAATAAAGGTGAAACTGAGTCCCCCAAACCACAGGCCACTGTGTCTGCAAGTGCACCAGGGTCTCCAAGACCAAAGATCACAAAAGATCAACGTGTTTTCTCCTTCCGCACCACCACCAGTAAATGGCTCTCTGTGAAATCAATTATGGGATCCATGGATGCAGGAAGCAAGTCCAGTAAGGATGGAAGTTTACATAAAGAGGATTCTGTTTCACAGAAAAGTCAGGAAAGTGCTTCCACAACACCAAGATCGGGAACATCTAGTAGACGTCCAAGCATGGAAAAGAGGTCACTGCAGAAAAGAAGTATGACAACAACAGAAGGAAAACCATGCCTTGTGAAGCAAAATGCCATCAGACTGTCCTCTGGGGATTCTTCTGACAGAAGCCCAAGAAGGCTTGTGATTGTAAAATCTGCTGTCCACCCTTGGGACATGGACGATATGCAAAAAGATGGCACTTACGAAAATGTGTTTTTATCAAGGCAGAACAGCAAACGAAGTAGTATAAGTTCTTGGGAAACTGTCAGCAGCTGTAGAACTCCTTCTACTCACAGAAGAGGTAGTAATCGAATTACACCAGTCCGTAATGTTTCCCATGCAGATGTGTGTCCATGGGATGGAGCTGGTACTTTTCAGGAAGGAGAGGGACTAAAGAAGCAGCAGAGCATTAAAGCAGATGTCTGCCCTTGGGAATCACAGGTATCTGAACCATCTAATGTATGTCCATGGGAATCTCAAGACCAAGGGAATGTAAGAAAACAAGCAAGTGCCCATGGTAACGTGTGTCCTTGGGAATCTCAGGATATTCCTGTTATTTATCAGAAAAACCTGTCCAGAGATTCACAGGCACAGCAGTCTTTGAAACGTGCAGCAGACATATGTCCATGGGAGACTGCAGAGACTTCCAAACCTTCAATAAGGTGTGATAATGAATATGCAAATGTGTGTCCTTGGGATGTTCAGGACAAGGGTGAAGTTGTATATGAAAACCTAAATCCGCTGGAGACAAAGGGAACGCTGACAGTGCCGTTTCGACAAGAAGTTATGAAAGCTGCAGTCTACCCTGGTGCATCAAAGGAAAGTTTCAGTAATGAGCAACAGTACCATGCACAATCGCCTGCCCTGCATTTGGGTCAGCAAGTAAGCAAGACAACAGAAAGTTGCCCATGGGATTTCCCTGATCCCCCCAAAATCACGGCAAACATTTGTCCTTGGGAAGAAGGGAACACAGAGCCAACAAACACAGACTCAACTTCACAAATCACCACAAAGCTAGCTGTTTGTCCCTGGGAGACAGGACATCAAGGCAATCCAGAAGACTTGCAAAAAGGTGTCACGCCTGTGAAAGTTGCGTCCATACAGACTGAAGTGAACGACAGTGCAAGAGTGAACATTTGTCCCTGGGAAACTGAGCCTTCTGAAAAAAACACAGCTACCAAGATGGTGTCACAAGGATGGGATAGTGGCACACCAGAATCAGGAAAGCCAGACACCCCCAAAATATCAGAGAGTCATATAAGGCAAAACACAGCTCATGCAAATGTTTGTCCATGGGATTCAGAGGTAGCAGGGACAGTCAAAACTGAAGAGTCAGAAGCATCAGAGAAGCTACAGAGACAAGAAAAATCCCCAAATGATGTTTGTCCATGGGAAACTCAAGCACCAAAAGTTCTCACAAAGCAAGATAGTGCGCGGGCAGATGTTTGTCCATGGGAAACAGAAGCCCCAAAAGTTCTGACAAAGCAAGATAGTGCTCGGGCAGATGTTTGTCCATGGGAGACAGAAGAACCAAAAGTCCTCACAAAGCAAGATAGTGCTCGGGCAGATGTTTGTCCATGGGAGACAGAAGAACCAAAAGTCCTCACAAAGCAAGACAGTGCTCGCACAGATGTTTGTCCATGGGACACAGAAGAACCAAAAGTCCTCAAAAAGCAAGATAGTGCTCGGGCAAATGTTTGTCCATGGGAGACAGAAGAGCCAAAAGTCCTCACAAAGCAAGATAGTGCTCGGGCAGATGTTTGTCCATGGGAGACAGAAGAACCAAAAGTCCTCACAAAGCAAGATAGCGTTCGAGCAGATGTTTGTCCATGGGATACTGAAGAACCAAAAGTCCTCACAAAGCAAGATAGTGCTCGGGCAGATGTTTGTCCATGGGAGACAGAAGAACCAAAAGTCCTCACAAAGCAAGATAGCGTTCGAGCAGATGTTTGTCCATGGGATACTGAAGAACCAAAAGCCCTCACAAACCAAGATAGCGATTGGGCAGATGTCTGTCCATGGGAATCTAAGGATCCACAAACCTCAATCCAAAGCAAAGTTGATATTCCCAACAGTGACAATGATGGAGTCACAAAGGACCAGGGGCCACTCAGTGTAGAAGAGACTCCAGCTAGTATCAGCACAGAACAGATAGATGAGTCTAAAGAAAACTTAGCCCTGGGTCGCCGTGATGCTTTGTGTCCCTGGGAGATGGCAAGGAGCAGATCTGGATCATTCACAGACAATGCCTCGGACGTTTTTACATGGGAGCCTGAGAATATTCCTGAGGAAGATGAAGAGGATGATGCAGAATGTGCTGCTGAGGCGCTCGTATTCCCACCTGACTTGTGACCTAAATTTAGTCAGCGTTTACTTTCACTTTTGACCCCTCCCACTAAATTAAGGGGAATGTGAATTCTGTTAAAGCATTTGGTGGTACCTTGTTAAAGTTCAAGGGGAACTGTTTTTAACCTCCCCAGCCTCACAGGGAGGTCAGAATGCAGAGTCAGCTCACAAACAGCTCCCCTGCAGCTGGCAGAGCTGAAAGCCCTTTCTGTTGGACAATTAATTGGCCTAATCGAACTAAAAGAACTTTGGGCTGTGTTTTTTCAGGTTGAACCCTTCATTTGGGCCAGACTTGGTGAGCTGTACACAATATGTTGTGCAAACTTGACTGAAACTAAGTCTTTTAACTAGAGCACATATTGCACACTTATTACGTCCCTAATTAATCAAACAATGAACTACAGATAGACATTTCTTGGCTGACAGAAGGGCATCTAAAGCATTTAGATGAAGTCCCTTTTCTTCCTGCTTCTACCCCACATTTTAAATTAAAATCTTTTTGTGTCTTTATCTGTTTTTAGGTGACAATTTGTACATTTGCCATGTACGTACAGTATGTTGGAACCATGGCTGAGCTGAATTCGACTAAACCTAAACTTAACAAGTAGACAGTGTTCACAACCACAAATATAACACAGGACCTAAGAGATGGAACTTAATGGAAAGTTAACCAGCATACATCATATAAATGCAGTCTAATTTTGTTATTTTGAGGAAATTATATTTTCAGTGTAGAAAAAAACTTGTGTAAAGCAATGCCACCAGAACTACAATGGATGTCAAACTACATTTCTATCAAGTATTAATGATTGATAAAACTATGCATACATGTTTGCTTTAGTGACTGACTTCATGACTATAGGCCAGTGATTAATATTACTCTCTCACCTTTGATTCAGTCATTATGGGAAAAATAAAATTCCACCACTTGAAGAAACAATGCCAAAAACTGCATAAACCACCATAAACTGCGGTGAAAAGCTGAATAATCTTTTTGTATCTGAGCATTTAGAAACTCATGTCAATGCCTTCTATGTGGATGCAGTGCACTGGACACCAGTTTCATTAAGATAGGACAGTTAAACATTAAACATGCTGTGAAAAATGCATTATTTTTAAATGTTTGGTAATTGCAAAGAGCATCAAATTGTACAGGGCATTTATGTTGCAGCTAACCTGACCTTCTTCCAAATTTACTTAATATAAATGATGAAAATAATGTGATTTATGGAGGTGAAATGAAAAATCTACTTGAATAATTGCTAGTTAAGGTTTTGGTCTACTATAAAAGGTTTTGTCAGGGTTTTTTATGCAGACAATGTTAGTGTTTATGGTCATTGCTGGAAAAGTCACATATTTGGCAACACTTTAATATTCCTAAATACTGTATTTTTTTTGAAAATTCTAGATTATTAGAGGTTCTTCTGCATACCTTGATTGATATGCAGACAAGTAATCATACTGGAGAAATAATGGGACAGATTTTTTTAAATTAAATCATTTTATGGATAGTGAGAGATGTCTTATGACTAGTAGATATCTTTATTAGTTAATCATTTCTTTACATCAAATGGCCCGATATGTCATGTCTGACTTTAGTGAGTACTAGACAAAGTTCAGAATTGCAGTATTATGTTAGAAAAAGTTCTACTTCTAATAAAACTTCCAATATTAACAGTTCTCTGTACTGATGTAATTAAGTCACGTCTATGCCAGCAATCTATCAGTGAAATCAGGTGTCAGTTTTTCAGCACTGCTACAGTGACTCTTGGTTTTTCATTCAGTGATCTCATTGTTAAAACACTGCACCAAGTTTTGTTGTCAATGGAGTGATCTAGTTTTGTGAGCATTGTTGCATGTTAGTGTTTTTGAATGAGTGTGCCGTAACTTGTTGTCACATAAAAAAAATATATAAAATTGTTGAAACGCATCGATAATTTGCATAGAGGAACGGCCTATGTTCTGTTTTCAATTTTGTATGTAATATCTTCTATGAAAGATTATCCTGATAAAGAAAAATACTTTTAATCTACTGGTGTGAAGAGAAGCAGATGGGACATTTTATTTTTGTATTTCCGGAGGTCAACATGCAGCATATTCATCAGAGAAATAAACCATACAATATGTGGGGATCTTACATTTTATTTTTTTACAAGTACATATTAAGTTAATCTCAGGAAAAAAAAAACATGACAAAGTATGAAACAAATGTGAGTCTTAGTGAAATTTGAAGTCATGAAAAGAGCTGCTATTATTTTCCAGACTGTTGTGTGATAATTTGTTGCAGCGAAAGAAGGAGCTTAATTGGCTGCAGGACACACAGGTTTGTTCATCCTAAAACTCACCTGCTGCTTTCACTGTTTCAACAGCCAACAGCATTTAGAGATAAGAGCCTCCAAAGGAAGCCTGGTTTCCTGCCAAAGTGGACAAACCAACCAGCCACAGCCAAATTTTAAACAGCGTTTGGCCCATGACTGCAGATAATGTCCTACTATGGTTTGATGAAAAAAGCAGCGCCACCTGGTGGTCTACTTGTTCCACTGAACTGCCTCTGGTTTGGGAACTTGATAGTTGAGGGCCTCAAACTCTTGTCCTGGTTTCAGTGCTGGACCAGGAATCATGACAGTCTGAAAGAGTAAGAAGAGTAGATGAGTTTTTGTATTTTGTATTATTTTTAGTAAAACAGACTTAAATGAACACATATTACATGTACAAAACAAATATCTCAAGTGTCTATTCCCTAGTTTTGTTCCATGGGGAATTAACCCTCTGGACTAAGATGGGAAAACCAGTTTGTGAAATTCAGAAAATCACTGGAAAACAACTTACTTCAACAAAAACAACACTGCATCCCCTTGCTGTTTTAGATTTTTCTGTTCTGTTCTTAGAATTATTTTCTATTTACCGTACTTATTTTTTGACTAAATACTTGGGTCAAAGTTTGGTGAAACTGTTTGTTTGTAGCATTATGCATGTAAGAGTTTCGAGGTATTTAGAAAGGGTCAAATATAAAAAGAAAATTGCAGGAAATTAATCACTTGTGCCAGTTGTGGTACAGACAATTGATATACAAGGAAACATCATTCAGAGACACACATAATCTAAGAGTTACATGTAAGTCTGTTATGATCAATTATGCTATGTAATTTTTGCCAAGAAGGGTGTGTTTTTGGCTTGGTTTGTTAGTGAGAAAACATAGCTAATTGTAAAAATATAATGACATTCACAGGTACCACTAATCCTCTAGGGCGGCTGGCACACGTAGTTACTCAAACTTACTTCATGGGAGAACCGATACAATTCTAACATCACCACAAATGTAAAATCGCTTTATTTTTGCATTTCATAGAAGGGCTGGTTTTGGCAGAGGTCTACGCTCTCCAAGTGACATTCTAGCTTTCCTTGTTTTCTAACTGTAAATGAAAGGAGGGAAGAAACGTTTTGCTTTGTGGTCACATTAAGGACAAGTTCCTTATTATTAAACTAATAACCATCACACACTATGAGAATGAAGAAGACTCCAGCAGAGAGTGTGGTGGCGCTTTTGTAGATTCTATCAGAGCAAAGAAACACCTTCCAGGCAACATTACTGCTCCATCTGTCTGGTATATCTGAGACACAGCATGGGCTGACTCACAGATTTAAGGTGATTATATTCCATGTTTTGCAGTGATGCTTCTAATGCAAGTCAACTTCTATTCCTGCCTTACATTGTGAAGACTGGTGCAGACACTGAACAGATCTTTGCCCTTTACTGATGGTAAGACACATTTGTTATTGAGGAAATTTGAACCATATCAGAAAAAACTCTAGGTAACACTTCAGAATATTTAAATTGCAGGCTGTGAACAGTGATTCAAAATACTGAGCCACAACATCACATCCCTGCATGTCCAAAATATTTCCCATATGAAGGAGAAATGCTAGTTAATGAAACGGTTGAGAAGGAGAAATGTGGTTTGTTCCTGCATTCACACTGTGAGTGACACAATCAGGTCAGCAGGAGTCCTCTCACTCAGTCTGAGCTTAACGATGAGGAAAATGACTGACACTGGAATGCTCAAACCTGTTGACTGAGGAACATTGTCTGTTAATGCTTAAAATGACAAAAAACACGTTTTCTCATTACAGTACCTCTAGTGGCATCTGTCTATGTGCAGTTTGGGTTTTATTTGTCCAGGTTTTGAGATATCTATGTCTGACATTTCTGCATCACCCCAACACAACAGAGGTTTTGGTTTGTGGTACTCAATGCAACTGAAAATAACATCTTTCCAGAATCAAAATGGCCTTCATTCTGGATGGTCTGCAGACCTTACTGTCAGCACTTTTCACCGGAACTACTTTCTACGACACAAATAGTCCATATGAGAAGTATCGGCAGTGTGTTCTGTGGATTACCAATACCAGTAACTGGGACATCATTTCTTGAAAGAGATGTTACTGTTGAGTTTTTTTTAAATGTAATCTATTCAATGAAGCACTATGAAGGAATTTTATTGGGGTGAAAGCAGAACCAGAGAAATAAATGTCTGCAGATCTGAACAAATCAAATAAAAGCTACAGAACCATATAGTAGCATTCTGGTCAAAACCACAAAATAACTGGACAGTTCATACTGGATCAAATATGACTGGTGAATTTCAGCACTTCTCCAAAATGTTTTGGCTTATTAGTTGAGGTAACAATCTCAAATTAACATCCCCTTACAAGCTTTTTTTTTCTGGAGCTTCCAATCTCCGGCAGATGCTGTTTGTTCAGTTATCAGGGAGCTGGAGCTGTAGACTCATTAGCTATTATGACTTTATCGATAAGTAAATGGCAATGAAAATTTTATTTGTAAAGCACATTTCATTAAATGTAAACTCAATGTGCTTTACATCAATATTATACTGTTTTAGAGAGCCTGTGGTTTGTGGTGCGGGTGAGTATTGTTGTGTTTGATGAGAGCCGTTTCCTCATTGATAAAAATGAGGAAACAAGCGGGAGGAGAGGCACTGCCATAAGCTGCTGGGAACACCAGATGATCCACCTCAGTGACATTTTGGTAGTCATGTGACTTTTACATCAGTGCTCATGTGCTGATCATGTGACTTCTTTGTGTGTGTGTCTTGCCAGAGTTACTTTCTGACACTTAACAACTGATGATGGTGTGTGGAAGAAAGCCGAAATGTCGTTGCTTGGTCTTCTTTTTAATAGTGGAGTGATTTTAATAAACATTTTGAACTATTTATAAACTGAATGTCTTAGAAAATGACTCTACAGAGACATAACCTTCACAAAGGTAGTATTGACCACAGAGCTATTGTAGAAGACTGCATTAGTGTTAACTAGATGTACCTAATGAACCAGCACATGTGTACATCCTCCTGCCACATTGTGGAGGTTTAAGACCTCAGTACCTGACGATTAGGAGTCTAGACAGTTTATTAAACCAGGGACGGAGCAGTATTTGAACTTTAACCAAACAGCCTCTATTTTATGGGAAGAAGCAAAGGTCGTACTTAGAGGGTGTACAGTATAAAAGCATATGCAACAGCAAGGAAGAGATAATACTTAACTGACAAACATAAGAAAAATGATACTGAAAAGCTTGAAACACTAAAACATACGCCACTGACCTGATTCATGTGGTCATTAAGTATGAACTGGACAGTTAATAGTGGTTTCTTCATTTCCCTTTGACAGGAAGTGTCTTGGACCTCTGCCTTTTTCTTACAAAAAGATATATAAAAGATGCTGTCAGCCGGTGCAGAGTAGAGGCTCACCTTAATAACTGGGTCTTTGGCAGGAGCCCAGGATGGCACTATTTTTCCGTGTAACCTCCATCGGCCGTAGGGGTTGACGAGGTGTCGTTCTATGACAACGTACTCCAAGACGTCCTTGGGCTGCTCCTCGCTGCCCAGCATCAGCCTCCCAAAGCGGTCATAGATGGCCAGAGTCTGCAGGACAGACGCATAGGAAGGTTCATCCAACCTGAGTGCAGACCTCAAAACTGCTCTTGAATTTGCTTTGAACCACCACTGCACTTAACTGTGTGCAATGTGAATACATTAAAAATGTTCAGATGTTTATTAATCCAGCTCCTGTACAAACTCTCCACTCGGATGTAATCTGAACATAGACATGGTTAATAAACACAGTTCAAAGTATCGATGACATCTGTCATGTAGCCATGACTGGACTTTAGATAACTACAGTCCATGAAGAGTCATACCTGTTTGGAGTGGATGCGGACTGTCACCTGACCGTACAGGTTGCCTTTGGAGACCATGTCAGGGCAGCGGGCATGGACCACCTTGGGTGGCTCCAGGGACTCGACAAACCTCCAGCGGATCGTCTTGTAACGGTTCCCCCTCGTCATCTCCTGAACACAGGACAGAGGAGTGATGGGAGGAGCAAAAACAATTAATTGGGGATTTGATGAAACTGAATTATTGAAAAACTTCAACAACTTTTAGAGGAAGAACTTACAGGATAACACCTTTCTGTCACCAAGGAGTGAAGTTTCTCCTTATTGAACCTGCAAAACAAACCATAGATTTTTATCTTCCTCTCTAAACCTCACGCCAGGTTTTTACGGGTAATATCATGTAAGGTGTAGTCAGATTACAAGCTGTATTACTGAACATCATGCTCTCCTTCCTGTCAATCACCTCATATGAAGTCTCACCTAGAAAATGATCCTTCTGTAAAAATCATTTTATCTGAGACATTTTACTTTGAGGGAGAGCGGTTAATTTCAAGACAATTTTTAACTGTTAAATTTGTTTTCTAAAAACTAAAATATAGTTATAAGTAAAAGTTCTAATAATAAAATACATGCATTACTGCATTTGTACTGGACTGAGGAAATGTGACTTTGATATTTTTGGGAAAATGTGCTCTTTTGTTTTTTACAAAGAATAAAAAAAACAAACAAACTAATGTGACAGAATGAATTGAATAGTTAATGGACATACAGTATTTATTAAAGATCTGGAGCTGTTAACCACATCTCACAGTGTTGATCCGCAGATGGAGTACCCAGTTTACTTTCATTTTCATCCCTTCATTTTACTCAGTTTAGTTTATTCAGACAGAGTAAACTCTGCCCACTGAAGAAGACCATGTGATGCAGTTGAAAGCTCCAGAAACCTAGTAAAGTGTCTCTCCCTGACTGAGGCTCAGATGAGCTGTGAAATGACAGACATGAGCTCATTTTCTTACTGTGTCAGGAAGTTGTGAGCCTCAATAAAGATTTCTTGAGCTTGCTCTGCAAAATCCTTCGTTGTGAACAGAGAGTCGTACTGTTTGATTTTACGTATCCTGTTAGAAACAACACAAAGAACACATTCAGCTTGCTCACATTTACTGTTACATATATCCTCTTAAGATATTCTGAATCTGATTGAATGAAACTGCTATAATAAGATATGGCGAAAGAGGTGTCCTCTTTCTCAATGACACAGCTACATCTAACTAAATTCTCTACTGCAACATGCAGATATGTTTGATAAGAGAAACATCAGTACGGGAACAACATGAGGAGTTAGAGAAACAATCTTACGCTAGCTGTGAGGCGGCGCTCTGTCTTATCTGCTCAGTTCGTTGTTTCAGGCCTTCTTTGGACAGACTGGAAAGACGAGCATCACCCTCTGGGGGGATGTAGGGGTCAAAGACTCCCGCTGGTAAAGACGGCAGAGAGGATGGATCAATTAGTGTGTACCCTCCAACCAGGAGAGATATTAAAAAAATAATAGTTTCAATGCACAACTGCCACCTGATGGATGAGGAGTAGCTGCACATTTTTGGGTTGCAAACTGGTATTTATTATAAAATATAACAACAGCAGTCCTGGTGGTCTGTACAAATGTGCTGGTGCTGAATTTATCTCATTACTAATACACCACTTTCTTTATCCAGCTGATGACAGAATAGCTGAGTTTCTGTAACAATTAACAAAACAATACATTTTTCTGTAACTTTCAGTTAGAAATGTTAACATCTTTTACTATAAAAAAACCCTTTCTTCCATTTAACAGAAGAAGACAAAGTTCTTAAATGCTAAATCTTACAAGAAGCTGTACAAATAGCCTCCTTCCAGACCACTGGATCCCTCAGCCCCCATCCCTGATAGCTTTCAGTGATTCAAACAGAATACAAATAACAACGGAGCCAAAACAAAATGACAATTCAATCAAAATGATTATTTAGACCAGATCATTGATGACACATTCAGTGCCAACTTCCATTTTTTCCCATTATCCAATTTAATAAACCAAACCAAAAGTAATTTTCCACTCTGACACCTTAAGTCTAAACATTCATCCTTTTGAAACTAGAAGAGTCCCACACAAGCAAAAATATTGTGTATGTATGTCAAGATTAAAAAAAAATTAAAAAAAAACATTATTACCAGTGCAGGCAATATTGATGGGCCTCTCAATGTACTCCTGTCTGATAACCATGCCTGCTGCTCGGGCCTTGGCCTCTGTGTTCTGTTTCTCCCTCCCCTTCATCCCCACTGCTGGAGGGATAAAGTATCGCTTCTTGGTCCGGACTGGCAGGAAAAGTGGGACCGGATGCCGCAATTCCAGAGATGCTTCTGCATTCTGAGAGAAGGAGGACACAAAAATCGTTGTTTTTTTTTTTTGTGGCACAGTCTTAGAGGTGATAATTGTACTTTATGTCTACTATTAAGGTCATAGCAATTGTCACTGGTGGAACATAAATAAGCACATGTACTCCTGTACTGTACTTAAATACAATTCTGTGATCCTTATACTTTACTTACCCATTTACTTACACATTTCCATTTTATGCTACTTTTTACTTCTACTCCTCGACATTTTGGAAGCCAGTATTGTACAAGTCACTACGCTTCTATTGTTTGACAACATTAGTTACTATGCGGATTCATATTAGTCATACAAAATACAAGTTAACGGATGCAATATGATGTTTATCATAGATGAAGATACCTGGCAGTACATAAAACAGTTGATATTAGCTCCACCTTTACTAGCTACAACATTAGTGATGCTTATACATTAATGAATTTTTAATTATAATCCAATCACATATGTTACTCTGAAATTTTTACACTGTGGTATTGCTCTTATTGAAGTAAAACATCTGAGCACTTCATCCACCACTATTAGTGATGGTGTTGTACATTACATTGAAAGGTGTTTCTAATATTTTTACTTCCATATGCAAGTAAATGGTGTGAACAAAACACTCGCTAACATAATGCAGGGAAATACAACACCAACACCTACTGCAACTCTCAAAGATGCAATAATACGGAAAAATATGACAGCTGAAGTTAGAATTTTGTGACAGCAAGTCAGACTTTTAATCTACTCACAATCTCATCTCAACAATCTTCCTGTCAATATTTTGTTTTACGAGCATTTTTATTATTTTTCCTGGAGATTTATTCCTACATATGACCCCACGTAGCGATGCGGAGGTTAATGTCCTAACAGTTAGCTAGCGTTAGCTAAGCTAGCCATGTAAGGACTATGTGCACTGAGACGAGTTCACAAGCAAAACAAACGAGTTGCTCATTCAACACATCGAAAGTATGTGTTTAGCGTTGATACAATTACATATTAATAAATGTCCCGATACCTTTAAACTGCTGCATGTTGCTTTATGAAGAGCCACCAGTGCCCTCCTCATGGGTACCGCCATCTTGCCACCATTAGCGAGACAGTAGACGCACTTCCGGTTTCCACTTTCAAAATACAACTTGACCAAAAGTCAATGTAACTCCACGCTACCGGCCAATGCTGAAGATAATCTACAGAGCGAAAAAGATACACAACAGAGAGGCAACTTTGCTAGACAAAATGTAGAAATCGGCCCGAGGGTGTGGCCAGAGAAAAGGTAATTTTGTTACCAACACCTAAAAGCGGTGGTGGAGGAAGTGAAGTTCAGCAATGATAGAAGTAACAGTAGGACAATGCAGAAATGCAAGTTAAAGTTAAGCATTCAAAATTTTACATGGTAAAAGTCCAAACTTCAAATTACACTTACAAGTACCAAAACACTCATGAAGCGGGGGTGTCCCCTTTCAAAATTATGTATGTATATATGTATGTATGTATGTATGCATGTATGTATGTATGCATGTATTATTGTGTGTTATGTATTATTATTATTATTATTATTATTATTATTAGTAGTAGTAGTAGTAGTAGTAGCATGCATTAATGTGCTCATTACTTTACTACAGCTGGTAAATGTGTGGCTAATTTTGTGAATCCTACCCCTCTTATATTATCTTAACTATAGTAAGACAGCATAATTTACTGAACATAGGGCATCATCTGACACTTCATCTTCATTCAGCGCTTAAACTTGAGTCAATGCAGATACTGAAACTGACACTACCAGTTCAACGCCACTTCAGCTTCTTTCAGTATTTCACCAGTTTTAGGGGTTTAAGTTTCAGTTGCCTTTAGAAGCTGTAGTATTTTATAGTTAATACTTTGTTACAATAGGAAAATTGTAACTGTTTTTCAGAACAGAGCCATGTACACACACGTTTGGGTCGTACGCTGAAACGTGATGACGTTGTGTGTCTGTAGGTCGACGCTGCTTAACTTGAGTTGTTTGGGCTGGCTACGAGGAGAGAACTGTAGCTGACAGTGCTGAGAGGGTTTCAGTTGATGTTGCTGCTCCTGGGCCGCAGGGTTCCGTTGTCATTCGTACACAGACTCACTACCTGCTGTCCATCCTCACTGTCGAGGCCCGTTTTGATCAGCTCTGTTCTAATAAAACTCAGAGCGATAACTAGAATTACACACAGCACCGTCTTCGTTAGCGCAGCCGGCCAAAATACAGGAACCATGCCCGAAAGGAGGCCCTTCGTACGGTTACCAACTGACGTTTACCCCGTCAACTATGGCTTATGTCTGAAGCCCGACCTGATTGACTTCACTTTCGAAGGCAAGCTGGAGGCGCTGGTGGAGGTATGTGTACCAGAGCGTCTGGGTACATACATAGATGGATTTGTCTGTGCATGGCGGGGATCTTGTTATGTAATCTGACCAGCTAACATTACCAGTAGCTAGCTAATTTGCTGTGTTCGACTGGTAACCGTAAATTGTTAGCTACTAGCCCAGCAGTCATTATCTATTTGACGGTGCTGGCAGGTGTTAGCTAATGTTAACGTTAGCCCCCAGTTGCTAACTAGCTAACTGTTTCTGAATGGCTCACACTGGCCGAAGGAGACACATTCATGGAAAAACGACTAGATATTTCTGTGACTAGCTGCAAGCTAATTGAAGCTAGCTAGCACAACTGTCCAGTACACAAGCAGCAGTCTTGCATTCTCATGTTAGCTTAGCCAACCGTCTCATACCGTGGACATTAGCCTGCTAACAGCGCTTCGCAGTGCGCCTAATGTGTTTCGGGAGTATATTGTTGTTATGCCATCACCGTTAGCATCTTTTAACAGCAATGCAGTATAGTTGGTCACTATAAGTTAATCGGATAATGTTATTGATTATGGAAGTTGTTAACTAGCCAACTAGCGGTCAGCTAACGTCCACTAGTGTTTGCTAAATCATGGCAAGATCATGTCGCCACCTCCCACCCTCTGCCTCACTCACTCACTCACTCATTGAGTTCAACTAAGTTAAACGTTACGTGTAAACATTTTGAAACTGTCCTGACCGTAAAACCACATTTGTTGAGTGAATGTACATGGGAGCGTGTTTTCCGAGCAACACTAGTTAAGGTTAAACTATTCTTTGAATAGGCTTTAGGGTACATTTGAGGAATGGACACTGTTTTTCAACGTTAGTAAGCTTACAGTTGTGAATCTGTTGGGTTCCCTATTGCTTGTTGTGAAGCTGGTGTATATAGTAGGTAATGAAACTAACACACCAACAAACATGCCAGCTCACTTTACTTCAGAGATAAAATTTGGGTTTGCAGTGTGTAAATTGCTCTATTGTGTGGCCACAGACACCTGTCGGTTGAGTTCCTGAACACCTGTGCCTGGTCGTAAATGCTCCCTCATCATGCTTTATCAGGGCAGTCAAGACAGACAATGTTTTTCTATGTTTATGTGATGCTTTTATTTATTACTATATGTTTACTTTATTAAAAGTGATAAATTCACAATAATAAGTCAATGTGAGCCCCATAGAACATGAGTAAAATAATACAAAGCACATAGCAGCAAAACAAGTAAGATATGCAGTTTGCAAATGATATACCAAGGACAAGCAGTAAATCCTTTGAAAAACAGACATTTTCCCTGGAAAAATTACTTCAGCACTTATCCAAACTGCTGATTGTTTTTCTATCAATAAATTGTTTGTGACAGCACTAAACCATCGATGGCACTGGGTGCTTTTTAGAGGTGTGTGTCACAGCAAAAACAGGCATTGAGAAAGTATTGGTTTTCCTTTTGCTACCAAAACTCTGCCTTCTTTTTGGCACCAGTACTGCAATGACACTAGCACAAGGAATGTATATGGGACATCATAATTTGTCATGCTGAAAGGTACTTTTAAAGCGACACACATTTAACCCAATTTAGACCAACTGTATTTATGAAACACTCAAAACAGTTTTGAACATATGCAAGTGTGCTGTCCATTTGTTAATCATTTAAATGTTAGCTGGCAGTAAGTGGAATTCCCCTTGTCTTTAAGTTGAGTCCTCCTGAAAGTTTTTTAATGCTGTGTTTGCAGACAGACAATTCTCTATAGTTTGGTTTGGTTAGTAATACACTGTTTACCTGCGGTTTGTACAAAGCCTGGGTAAAACACAATGGACCGGAAGAAACTCAAGCAACGTGGCACTTTGCCATTTCCCTGGCATGTTTCATAATTACTGCCTCTCTGCCGCTGTGTCAGCCTCCAAGTGTCTCAAACAGCAGCAGCGTCCAAGCAACAGTGCCACAAACCGTGAATGTCACTATTACTGCTCTCTTTGAAAACTGCATGGCATCCAAGTCTGCCACTGTGTTTCACTCTCAGTAAGTTAGGCAGTCACATCCACTGTCAGACTCCCCATAGTCGGTCTTCCTTTTGAATCACTTTCTTTCTTTTTTCAATTTTTTTTTTTTACCGCTGGTCCTTTATCTGTGACCAGTTTCATCCTTCAGTCTCTGTAGGTTTAACACACAATGAGTAGATTCATTCCTGTCTCAGCTTATGACTCTGGTTTGAATTTACCATCAAACTTTCATTTGCTCTAGTTTACATAGTCATTATCAAGTCCAGGAGATGGTTTCATTGGAGAGTTAGACTTTATTTTAACCTCATCTTTCCCAAACAGATTGGTGTACAGTACAGCACAGTAGAGATTATCAAAGTATAAGTTATGTTGTTTTATGTCAATATTTACAGGTTACACAAGCCACAAATCAGATTGTGATGAACTGTGCTGACATCGACATCATCACAGCGTCCTTTGCGCCACAGGGAGGAGAAGGTGAGGGTCAGACTTTGTCAGCTTTTTTCTCCCATTTTTTTTTCTTTATGAATGACATTCTCATACAGGAAAATGCAGTTTGTGGGTATGGCATTTGATGTCCCCTTATCATGATTTTTGGATTACACTAGATTTTTTTGATAATTTGTAATACAGGAAAAGGAAGTATTTCATACTCTGCTAAGCCTCTCTTTTCCTCTTTAGAAATTAATGCTACAGGATTTAACTATCAAAATGAGGATGAGAAAGTCACCCTGTCATTTCCTAGCGCTCTACAGAAAGGTAAGTAGGGACTTCACTTGTCTCTGCTTTTGGTTGTCCCTGCTTTTTAAACACTATTCCATCGTTGTTGCAGTTGAAGAATAACAGATTTCCCCCATGGTCGTGGCTGAATGAACAGTGCAACTCTGTCTGTGCACACCTCCCCAGGCTCCGGCACGTTGAAGATAGACTTTGTTGGGGAGCTGAACGACAAAATGAAAGGATTCTATAGAAGTAAATATACAACCTCTGCTGGAGAGATCCGCTACGCTGCTGTCACACAGTTTGAGGTAAGCCAATGGCCTCAGGGAAATTGGATGTTTTCTTTGGAAAAGTTGAGTGTATTGCTTAACCCACTACTTGCCTGTGTTGCAACATAGGAGGGTGTGATGGTCATGTGACTCTTGTTGGTGATTTCATTCTATTTCTATGCATGTTTTCAAAATGTCACTCTGTGTGGACTGTTTCTGTAAACGTCAAGCCAAAGTCAGGTCAGTCTAGTTTTTCTGTCAGGCTTTCACCAGAAGCTGAACCTCTGTCACCTCCAAGATAGACACCTGCTGTGTACATGCACAGGTTTCTGGTTTTCTACCACAAAAAAACACACATTCATGTTCACAAATCATGCAAGTTTTGTTTAGCAGGATGTCTATGTATCTTCCCAGCACACAGCTGTGCCCTGATACCAAGTCAGGACATGACTGAGAGACAGAAAACAAGAGTACGTGAGCATAAGGGTGAAAAAAACAAACAAACTTGACTTTATTTGGGCTGACTTTCATCGTAGTTCCCTACTAACATAAAAAGTATAGATGGACTTCTCAGGTAGTGGCCTCACCCAGATTTAACACATAGCTGAATGTTGAAATGGGGTGATTGCTGACAGGTTACCTCATCCTTAAAAGTCAGGATATGGTTGTTGTAGTGTCACATTTCAAGTTCAAGGTCATTACTTCCAAAATAACCTAAAATGTTACATGATTTCTGAACTTTTTGGTTGGTATCATTTCCTCACAGCCTGGCTCAAATGTTTTGTGTCCTGGTTCTAGTCAGCGGCTGTTTCCAACCACTAAAATGCTTTTCTGGTAAAGAATCACAATATACTGTACATAGTCAGTTTTTTTCCATTCCTTTGAGAAAGTCTTTATAGATAAAACAAGACGAGATATAAATAGAAAGTAAAATAAATAAAAATAAAGTCATGGGATCGTATTGATGCAAAAATGCTAAAATCCAGTTTTACCATTAAGTAGTTCAACTCAGTTAAAATAGTTAATAATAAGTGGCAGTTGTGTGAAAAATGAAAAATGGAACTTCAGAGAAAAGATCGAACCCAGCCTGGTTTGATTCGTTCATAATTACTCGTCTGTCAATTGCTCTGTGAAGCTGGTTTTGCAAAAGATACAAGAGCTGTCTGAGATAGCTCCGCTCCTGGATTCCATAGATAAGAATGCTTGACTATGGTGCTGCCTACATCTGCAACAAAGGGAAAGAGTCTGGGGCTGCTCACACAGCAAACACAGAGTCTGTGTCACTTTGACTTTGACTAAAAACACTATAACTTCATGTTTTCCGTAAATCTCATAAAATGTGTTGCCACTCAAATCATTTCTCACCAAGAGTTTAGAAATGAGGTTGTTGCATTCCTCTGTATGTTATTATCTCATAGAATTGTCATGACATTTTTGTCCACTTTTTTTCTTTGTATTTAAAGCCAGTATGCAAACAGCCTCCTTCTGTAGTCTTCTGTACCTTTATGTGTGTGTTGTGTCAACGTGTGTCTCACAGAAAAATCAAATGTGATCGGACAGGTGAAATATGATTACAACAGGTGGACAGTCGTTTAAGATGCATTTCAAGATGCAGCGCAGCTCAGCCTGAAACCGATCACAGTCGGGAATCTTCTGGATCGAACACACTGGGTCTCAGTTTGTGTCCTTGTCTCTCTTTGCCCCCCTCCAGGCAACGGACGCTCGCAGAGCTTTCCCCTGCTGGGATGAGCCAGCTATCAAAGCCACCTTTGACATCGCTCTGATAGTTCCCAAGGACCGAGTAGCCTTGTCAAATATGGTACGTGTCATACGTTCACTCCTGCCTCTGAGATCCTTAAGACCCCCAGACTGCCTGAGTCACTTTCAGCTGCCAAGTTGTGTGTGTGTCTGTGTCTCTGTGTGTGTCTGATTGTGTTTTCCCTCCTTTCTCTTCCCTCTCTTTTTGTAGCTTATGTAACAGAGGGCGGTCAGTCACTACATGTTCTACCTCTGGCTAATGTTACGTTTAACTACATGTGAAGTGTAACTACCGTTACTTTAATTGAGGTTTGTCATTGTAAGAAAATTCTAAAAACCTGTTCTGTGTTTATTACACACACAATGTTTTCAGTCATTTCAGATGAAGGCGTTTGCAGCTAAATTGCATCATCTGCCTTAGATTATTTCCAACAACAACACCCGACCAGGCAACACAGTTCATCTGGATGGTGATGATAAAGCTAAATTTGAGTCTTTCTGATGACTGAGTAAATATGAATGACATGAATGCTGTCTGTCAGTCTTTAATAATGTGTTTTTTATGTCCAGTGGTGTCAGTTGTTGTATCTTAATAGAAGCTTTTCCAGAAGACAGGACAACGAAATTTGATTATGGAGGACAAATTACCAAAGAATGTTACAGACAAATCATCCTAGATAATAATATGAAATAATATAAATTATTATTGACAAATGATGATTATTACAGACAGTCATGCTCAGGGTTGAAGTGAGCAAAATGATTAGTTTGGCCAGCAGGACTAAGCTTTCCACAGATTGATGCCTGTGCAGTTCCTGACCTTTTTGTCTTTTAGCTTGAATGCGCATGTGTACAGATGCTATTCGGTGGATCATTTGCGTTAACGTGAGGGTTTACACGCTGGATCAGATGGCGAAAGATATCTACTATTACTTGAAAATAACCACTGGCCGGACTGTCATAACTGTCTACCTAACTAACTGATTTATCGATGCTAAAACAAAGTCTGGAGATATTATCTGGATTTTTCTTTTTGTCAACAAATACCATAAAACACCTGAACCAACAGTGAAAGTATCTACTAACAAGTATTGTGTGTGTATCAAAGCCTGATACATCTTCTTCCTTTGTGCTGTATTGCTCCATTGTTGTTCAGATACTTTTAAAAGCACATCAATGAGCCACACTGTTGCTCTTTATGTTCACTGCCATGAACACACACACACTGTAGTTTGTTTTAACTCAATCCCACACACTCAGTCCTGATGGCACAAATACTCACTGAAGCACCAAATGTGGATTAATCCACCATTGAAGATAATTTCCTCATTTTTGTCCCGTGGTTTCCAAAAACAACTTTTCTAAAAAGAAAACTCATACACGTACTTGTTTTTAAAGAATTATGTCTTCAGTAGGAACTAATGGGCTTAGAGCTGAGAGCCACAGACAGGGTCAGGTAGTCAGACAGTTCTGAGAGACGCATTTTTGGTTTTGGTCTTTTTGTGATTTGTTAACAGTAAGAAAAATATCATCTAATCATTGATTTCATATTCTTAATTCCTGATTATTGTAACCTGCTGATTTTTGTTTTAGTGCCATCGTTGGCCCAAAGATTCCATTTGTAGAAAAAAAAATTGTTGTCAGCTCATGAGACCAGTTCAATTGATTTTGCTGAGAAGAATCATGCTCTGCAGAGTATGAACCGTTTAAATTTTCATGACCCCATCACCTCTCTGCGATTTTTAGCCCCAGCTGCTGGAATGGCTCTTTAAATGGCAAAATCACCTGTATGTTTGTTCTTCCAGACGCCACACTTCTGGTTTGTAATAGATATTTCAGCCTTTAACAGCTGCTGGTGGGGCTTTTGTCTTTGAGCAGTGATCTGCTACAGAGAGTCACGTTGTAGCAAAATGTCTCAACATTATTGAAATTCAGTTAAATTTCTCCACGTAGAGCCATTTAACTCTGTCTCTCCCTTTTCCAGAATGTCATTGATCGAAAGCCATATCCAGATGATGAAAACCTTGTGGAAGTGAAGTTTGCCACCACACCCATCATGTCCACATACCTTGTAGCTTTTGTCATTGGTGAATATGACTATGTGGAGAGCCAGTCATCAGATGGTGTAACGGTACGCGTCTATACACCTGTTGGAAAGGCGGAACAAGGGAAATTTGCACTGGAGGTAAGAATGTTGAAATGGTTTTACCTTTCGAGACAACAATACACAGTTTAGCCCACTGTCAACAGCAGCGGACTCACTCCATGCTCTCTCCAGAATTTTACAAATTGCACACACTGGAAAGGAAGACAAATGCAACGCAGCCGTATTTAACAGCATTTGAGTAATTCCAGATTCCATCCTGAATACTTGTGACTCTCTGATCCTTTATATCTTATTTGTTCATCGTGTACACTTTCACCTGATGTGTTGACAAAAGATGGAACACAAAAGGGTATGTATATTTTCGAACATTTTTTTCTTTCTTGCAGGTTGCGACAAAGACCTTACCTTTCTACAAAGACTACTTCAATGTTCCTTATCCTTTGCCTAAAATCGATCTCATAGCGATTGCTGATTTTGCTGCTGGTGAGTAATTTTCAATTTTTAACATTCAGTAATTTGAGACATTCCCATTGAAAATGTTAAAGTAACAACCCCCCCCCCCCCCCCCCCCCCATCCAGGTGCCATGGAAAACTGGGGCCTTGTTACCTACAGGTAAGCTTTAGTTGCTCTTGATCATCATCACAACAGCATCAACATCACAATATTTTTAATAAACAAAAGTAGAAAAATAATACTACATATTTCATTCACCACCATGTCACCTTTTGCCAAATTTGAGTTAAAGTGAAAGTATTCTAAAATGACAGTGACATTTGTAGGGCAAAGTGTGTAATGATGTACTGTAAATTTAGCTTTCATAATGAATATTCATGTAATACTGGCATAGTTGACTCAGAATATCATTTGTGGAAGATCGTCAAGATATACATTTTTGATGCCGTAATCACATAAGATCATTCTGTAACAAGATTATAATCTCTCTCAGACTAACTTGACAAATTAACTAAGATTTAGAAATTTAGTCGTGCTAAAGATTAGTTGATTCATCGATTTGGCTGGCAGAAAATGTGTTAACATTTTTGAGACTGTTGATCAGACAAAGCAATGAATTTGAACATGTTTCTTTCTGAGATGTTCTAGGTTAAGTGATGATTAATCATCAAAATATTTAAAGGATGAGGAAAATCAGTTTTAGTTGCAGCCGTTAAGTCTTCTTTCCGATAAGTTCTTGTTGTGCTTGTGTTCCCGTTGTTGACAGCACTGATGTCTTTTTAATTGCTTTGTGGTTAGCTGTATGTGCTGCCACCTGTTTGCTGTTCAGATGGCATGTGATTAGCATACAGCAGCAGGCTCCATTCATCTACCGTCTATAGCCACCTGCAATTAGGTTGTCTTAATAAACAGCCCAGCAGCTGTTGTGACCTCAGGCTGGTTGATGGAGGAAAAACCTGCTGGTGTTGAGAGGAAGTGTCGACCTTCATCTGTCTCTGTGTTAACTTCGTTTCTGTTGTTTTCCAGGGAGACAGCACTGCTAATCGACCCGAAGAACTCCTGCTCATCCTCCAGGCAGTGGGTGGCACTGGTGGTCGGACACGAACTCGCCCACCAGTGGTTCGGAAACTTGGTCACCATGGTAACCAGCCATAACCTCCAGCTGCTATTTGTAACTGCTGTAATAATAACAATAGTCATAAAAGTAATGATACAAAAATTACATGTAGCAATAACTGAAAGACTTCTTCTAAATTGTATAGAAGAAAGGCATGAAATAAGGAAGAGAAGATGATTAGATGAAGTTTTTTTGTGTCAGTTTTTTTTGTGTCTGCTTACCTGTGCATCATCAACACCTGTTTGGTATCATGTCATTGTCAGATCCGGGAAGCATTTCCTTTTTTATCAGTTGTAGAACATAAATGGTTTTCAACCTTGTTTACTATTTAACTGACCTGTTATCCTTCAGAAAGTTATTTATTTTTTTAATTGTGTTCTCACAATCACTCAGAGTCATTGTCTGTATTTGTCATGTGGGAGATCATATCTTGGAAGGGAACAATGTTGAAGGGCTTGGAGGACACAATGTCATCTGAGTGTGTGTATGACTGTCTGTGTGTGTCTGTATACAGGAATGGTGGACCCATCTGTGGCTTAATGAAGGATTTGCATCCTGGATTGAGTATCTGTGTGTGGACCACTGCTTCCCAGAGTACGACATCTGGACTCAGTTTGTCTCAGCAGACTACACCCGCGCTCTGGACCTGGACGCACTGGACAGCAGCCATCCCATAGAGGTGAGCTCTGGATGGATCGATGTTATGAAACTGAAAACTGCCGGCTCATGTAGTCTGTTAGGAAGAATGTTTTTATTGAGGCAACGAGTGACTATGATTATGATGACTTTACGAGGATGTAAAGTCTCATTATGTACTATATAATAAGGTTGGTTAACACCATAAAAGTTGCCCTCAGACTCTTACCATGTGATTTCCGGATGTGTGTTCTGTGCTCCAGGTGAATGTGGGCCATCCATCAGAGGTAGATGAAATCTTTGACGCCATCTCCTACAGCAAAGGAGCATCTGTGATCCGCATGTTGCACAACTACATAGGAGACGAGGTTGGTTGTCAAACACTCTCAGTTGTTGCAGAGTAGTATCATTTCCTTTCTTATATTTTGTACACTACATTTTACCTCTTACTCTTTCTTTGTAGGACTTTAGGAAAGGAATGAACGCCTATCTCTTGAAGTTCCAACATAAAAATGCTTCGACAGGTAAAGACATGCAGGAATATTTTCCTTGAGATGAAACAGCTGTGTTAATCGACTTCATGGATTCCTAATCGTCTGACGCCCGGCTGTCTTCCACAGAGGATCTATGGGACTGTCTGGAACAGGCCAGTGGAAAGCCCATCGCTGCAGTGATGGGCTCGTGGACCAAGCAGATGGGCTTCCCAATAATAGTAGTGGACCAGGAACAGGTGAGCTTTACTGGAGATTAATCAGCCACAAGACTGAGTGCTTTAAATCAATGTCAGACATTTAGTGCACAGACTGAACTGCTTGTGGTCAGGAAGTTTAACAGACTACGACAGAGTCTGTTGAGAGATTGATCTCAGAATTCACCAGACAAAGTATATTACATATCAGCTTTTATACTCTAAAGAGACTAGACAGTGAAATTCTCCAGCAGAAGTGAAAAAGTATTTGTGTAGTGGCTTCTTCTGATGTTGCACCCTGTTTGATTGATTCTCATACACATGCTGATGTTATTTATAGCAAGGTGATGACCGCATCCTCAAGATATCTCAGAAGAAGTTCTGCGCCAGTGGACCACACAATGGTGAGTGTTTCTGTACATGTAGTGTGTTCAAAGTTTTTATGTGACTCAAACCATTTGCATCAGACACGGGGTTAATGCTGTGGTAGCTTCTCATTGCCTCCTTGACTTGTCCGTTGGACAGGTGAGGATTGCCCCAACTGGATGGTCCCCATAAGTATTTGTACCAGCGAGGACTCCAAATGCACCAAGCTCAAGGTTCTGCTGGACAGACCCGAGACGACCATTACTCTGACCGGCGTTAGCCCTGACCAGTGGGTCAAGGTGAGGTTGAGGTTTCAGTTTGCCTTACTTTATCCCGGGTGATGACATCACTTTTGGTTTTTAGATCCAATAGTCACCAGCAGGATTGTTGTGGCACTAAAAAGGGAGTTCCTGCCCTGCTGGAATGGAATGAATGTGCCTGATTGATACTTCAACCATACAATGTTTCCACAGGTGTTCACCTAGTTGGCTAACAAAGGGACGCTTCAGTCAGATCATTTTTCTTTTGTTCTGATAATTTGGGAGTGTAAATTTGTTCTTTGTCAAATATGACAAGAATGTTAATGGACTTGTTCAAACTCTCTTGGGTGTCTCATGCAAATTCTTGCAGCTGTTGATGTTACTGTCTGAGTGAAGAAATAAATAGTGTAAACAAATGAGCGAAAATGGGTTGGGCCCATACAACTGATACTCATCTATAAATAATTCCTTGAATCCCCACGGCTCCACTCCTGTGGATCAACTTGTTTGATGTTCCTGTTAGCAACTAAATTATGAGCCAGACTTACAAGGCTCCCATCTACAGTTTAGACCTGTAGATGGGAGCTGTAGATGTACATCTGTAGATGTAAACTTGAAAGATTCAATTTTCTCTCTTTTCTTAATGTTTGTTCAGTTAAAAAGCAGAATTACCAGTGTCTGGGGAAATTTTGCCACTACAACAAGCCCATTGTTGACTAAACCCTCAAGCATTAGCATTAGGATGATGCTGCTTCACTCACTCTAAGCCATGCTGGATAAAAGCACTCAGTCTGAGAGGTAAAAATGGTAAAACTACATTTTTCCCGCAGTCTGACCCAGTTGTGTCCCTGCTGTTTACAGATCAACCCCGGCACTGTGGGCTTCTATCGCATCCAGTACAGCTCGTCCATGCTGGAAAGTCTGCTGCCGGGCGTCCGGGACCTCAGCCTGCAGCCTGTGGACCGACTCGGCCTGCAGAACGACCTCTTTTCCCTGGTGAAATTCACACACACACACACACACACACACACACACACACACGGCCCTACTGCTGGGTAATTAAAAAAAACAATCTTTTTTTCTTTCTTTTTCTTCATTGTAAAATGTAATCAGCTACAAGTATTCAGACACCTCAAAAGGCTTGTTGCTTGTGAGGATGGTATGAAATTGACTCCCGTTAAGTCCAGACAAACACATGGTGGTGCAGAACAGGAAGACTGGAAAGGAAAAGTGTGGGATGATGTGGCGAAAGAAAGAAAGTCAAACAAGTGAAAATTCAACTTAAGTTGCTGATGTTGTTGATAGACAAATGTTCCTAATATTAATGATTTGGCCTTATTACCAAAATCAGACTCTTGGGAACCCATATAGTTGTTTGATGTACATGTGTTGTGTATGTACACCTTGGGATAAGCAATTTGTTACAATTAATAGTCAGGTTTTTGAGAAACTGTTGGAAACACTGGTCCTCAAAGAAATTTTTTGTCAAGTCAGAAATTTAAATGATAACAAACTAGTTCACATGAAGAATTGCTTGTTATTTCTTTCTTGTTCTCTTTAGCTGCTGTCTTTTTAAATTATATGGTCCTACTATAAGTTTTTATGATGTAGCATATGACTGGTCTCTAAGAAATATGAGCTTTTAACAGAAATATTTTCAGTCAGGTCTCCCAACAGTCATAGTCTGTTGTCTTTTCATGGAAATCTCTGAAAGTCATATCGATAACTGCTTCAACAGACTTGAAAATAAAAGAAAGAAACAGAAAATGTTCACGTTTCCTTCCAGTTTGTGTGTTTGGCAACTAAAAAGGCTGATGATAAATGTGAGACTGTAACAGATAAAACAGTGACTGACTCTTCAGTCATACTCTGGGTTGTTCCTTCTTCAGCTGCTGCATTGAGTCAGTACAGTGAAGAAGTTTTGGGATTTCATATAACACTGTTGTGCTCCTCCCTTTCTTCTTATGCCTTATATGCCCTATACCCTAATGTCTGCTTGAGATGAAATGGGAATTCTCTATAAAAAGGGTTGAAGTACGGCAGTGTTCGGGGCAGAGGGTCAGATACCATCTTCGTCATAAATCTGTCTTTTTTGAATTTCAGACATTCTGATGTCTTTAAACAGAACAGCAGGACTGATTTGTTGTTGCAACATTAAACTGAAAATAGTTTCTCTTATCTTCTGTCCACACTTGGAAGTTTACTGGTGTATGAAGAGCAGCAGTCAGTATTAAAGTTAAGATTAGTTTTTGTGAATATGTTAATACTCTGCTATCAGTTGGCAGAAAGTTTTTGCTCATTCTCAAGTTGCTTCAGTTTTAGGTTCATCACCACAGAAAACATCTTGTAACTGACCTGTATCTGACCTCAATTTGACCATGAGACTAAGACCTGCACAGTCACGACTTCACTTGATGTGTCAGACCTTTCAGTCACTCCACAGGAAGTTAATCATCATATTAAAATCCAAAACAAGAAGTTGCAAAATCTAGCTGCTGATTAATAAATGATAAGCAGACATTTTTCTCATTTTAGAGCAAATCCTGTTATTCCCTACAGGAAAATGCATATTTTGTCTGTGACTGAATCGTTTGCGGCAGGTTTTTTATTCAGATTTCAGCCAATAATTCCTTTTCAGTTTTTTCAACAACTTTTCCTCTGCTGTTTGAGTGACATGAGAGGCAACTCGGTACAGCTGGCCTTCGCCCTGAAAACTGTTCTTTAAATCATGATACTTGCGTGACTTGACTTAGTTTACAGAATCGGAATCAGGGAAATGCGTTTCTGAACTTTGTTTTTTGGCTCCAGTCTCGTGCAGGGATGATCAGCACAGTGGAGGTGCTGAGGCTGATGGAGGCGTTTGTCAACGAGCCCAACTACACAGTGTGGAGCGACCTCAGCTGCAACCTGGGAGTGTTGTCCTCGCTGCTGTCCCACACTGACTTCCACGAGGAGATCCAGGAGTTCATCCGGGACCTCTTCACCCCCATTGGCCTGGAGCTCGGTTGGGACAGCAAACCAGGGGAAGGTGAGGAGGAGCTGGACAGGAACGAACTGTCGGGGAGCTCAGATCTTATTTAGACCTGAGCACCTTGCAAAGGAAGATATTCAAACTGTGTTTGTCTCTGAGACTGAGCAGCTTCCTGTTAGGTTGCACATGTATGAAACAATTATCAAAGGATGTCTACAGTTTATCATTTATAGCATGTTACTTTCATCTGTCTGTGTAAATAGTTCAATAGTATGATGGGAGCTGAGTGAGAAAATGCTCCTCTGTCATTAAATGGCTGTGTATTTCACTTCATCCAACGTGTTTCACCTTGCCAAAAGAAAGCTGGTGCAACAGAGATGACAGTGTGATGTCGAGAGAAAGATGACAACTTGAGCATGATGATGTTGTCCTGCAGGTCACTTGGACGCCCTGTTGAGAGGTCTGGTTCTGGGGAAGCTGGGGAAAGCGGGACACAAACCCACACTGGAGGAGGCCCGACGGAGATTCAGGGACCACGTGGAGGGCAAGCAGGTCCTGCCTGCAGACCTCAGGAGCCCGGTAAGCAAGATGAAACACAGCCTGTGATCATTGTGTATAAAGAAGATGAAGGATCATGTTGGAGGATAATTTTCACTGTATTTGTGTTGTTTTCAGGTGTATTTAACAGTGCTGAAGCATGGAGACAGTGCTACATTGGACACGATGATGAAGGTAAGGCTGCAGCTAGCACAGTCAGGGACAATTGTACTAACAGATTGCATTAATCTGAGTGATTCTGATCATCTGTGAAGATGATCATCTGAGATCATCTTCACAATATATTACTTATTCTGTCACATTATCGTTCTCTTCTTTCACTCATTCTCCCTGTGGCTCCCTCTCAACTTCGTTCTCACTCCGTTCCTTTTTCTCTCTCATACATCTGTTTGTGTCACTCGGCCCTGTAGCTCCACAAACAGGCAGACATGCAGGAGGAGAAGAACCGTATCGAGCGAGTGCTGGGCGCCATCTCTGCCCCCGACCTCATCCAGAAAGTCCTCAACTTCGCCCTCTCGGTACACATGACCACGTTTACTGCATGTTGCCGGTGTTGGTTTTTCCAGATGACAAAGGGAATGAAAAGTGTCATTAGTTGCTCAGCTCGACTTTTAACCAGCATGCTAATAATCATGTTTTGGAGGACAGTCAGACCATGCATCAGTTTATTTTTAACTACAGATGTGCTGAATGATTGTAGTAGATTGTATTATATAATTCACTGTAAGAAAAAAATTAGGCATTTTAACTTGAAAAGCACACTAACTTTAATGTCTCTGAATCCTCAATCAGTAGTGAAGAGCAGAGTTTAGGCCTTTTTCTCTTTGGTTCAGTGCCCATGTTGTTTGACAGGAGGCATTTCCCTCCACCTGCTGCATCTGAACAAACCGCACCACAGCTAACCTCCCTCTGGGTCTTGTCCCTGACAGGAAGAGGTTCGTCCCCAGGACACGGTGTCAGTAATCGGGGGCGTGGCAGGAAGCAGTAAGCAAGGCCGGAAAGCTGCCTGGAAGTTTGTCAAGGACAACTGGGAGGAGCTTTACAACCGTTACCAGGGCGGCTTCCTCATATCACGGCTTATCAAGGTAAAAAACATTCCTGCTGCTTCTGCCTCACACACAGAATCTCGTGATGCCATGTGGTGAAGTCAGTGTATTTTCCACCAACAACACATTATTCCTCTTGGTGAATAATCATCACTTCGGTTTGACGTGTTAATTTTCACGAGGCAGTCAGACTTGCACATGAACTTCAGTGTGTTCGCTTTTGTTTGCTCACACGTCATTCATGTTCATCTGTCTTTGCAGCTCACAGTTGATGGATTTGCTATTGACAAAATGGCTGCTGAAGTGAAGGTGAGAGCTCCTCTATTCTGCACTTTCATTTCTTGTTTTTGAAGTTTTTATTTATTTTGTGTGTTTTTTCAGGAAAGTGTTTTTAGAGAAAAAAGTTAATTGAGTATTTTGCCTGTTCACAAATATAAATCAGGCTATCGTTTTTTCTTTGAAACAGATTTCAATCGAAAGTGTTCAAGATTACATCAGCTTAATAATGTTGTGAATGATGAGTACTTTTGAGCAAAAGGCTTTCCAAATACTGTCACCACTAGGGGGCAGAATGACCTCACAATGAACTGTCATCAATGCAGTCATGTTGTCCTGTCTCCATATCAGTGGTGGTCAACATATTAGCAAGCAAACAATTACCAACATACCACCACCAAAAAAGCCCTTTGTTGCAGAGTTTCTCATGTGCAGTGCTTGCTGTTTCATTTTAAAAGCAAATCTATATATGAATAGCAACTTTAGTTCCCTGCGTCTGTTTTCGCTGACATTGTAACATTTGTCAAGACTGAAAGTTGATTTTTGGCCTTAGACAACAGCAGTTGGCAAGACTCACATCAAGGTCCATTTAGTAGCTATTCTGGAGCTTTCAATCACATCACACACCGGAATCCAAATTTCCGTTTTTATGAGCATAATTTTATGACACCCGAGTGAGAGATCTTCATCGTCTCTTAAACTGGTCTGTCTGGGTGTTTCTGTCCCGGCAGAGTTTCTTTGAGAGTCACCCGGCACCGGCAGCTGAGCGTACGGTGCAGCAGTGCTGTGAGAACATCCTCCTCAACGCCGCCTGGCTGAAGCGCGACGCAGATGACATCCACCAGTATCTACTGCAGCGCAAAGCGCCCCCCGTCTGAGCCTCCGCCCACTCCGCCTCCTCCAGCCCCCTCCCCCTCCCTCCAGCGCGGACCTCCCAGCATCATAGCTGCCTGGGCCCCCCCTCAATACAGACCAGAGCGGGAGACCAGAGCGTACTTACAGCAGGCTTCATTTCTCTAAAGAAACTGTACGAAACAAGAAGGCAACGCCAAGAATTTAACAAAGTGTTGGAAACACAGAGACTCTTTCTACGTTAATAAAGCAAATCCATTTTAGTCAGACAAGGAATGTAGTTTTACCCCCATTCTGCCCACGAGCAGACGACACATCCGCCAGCCAACAAGTAATGTTATAAAACCGGTGCTCAGCGAAGTCGCACGAACACCACGTCCCTCGAAATGATCACTAACCCTGCTGACGCACTCTGCATCACCTGCCCTGTATGCACACCCTCATCCATCTCTGCGTCGTCGCTGAGAAAACTGTGAATCCCCCCTCCTTCCTGTTCCTCCCCCGTTTTTTTCCTGCTGCCATTCATTTTGAATGCATGAAGTGTGATTTTTCTGCATTTGCTGCTTTGTTTACTTCTGTTTGTTTTCTGTACAAACAAATTATTTGTTGTTTTGATTTTTTTTTTTTTTTTCCACTCTGAGTGAGTGTTCCCAACTTCTCCCTCATCCACCCCTTTCGGGCGTTGTGATTGGGTGAAAGCAGAAGGCACCTGGGCAGAATGGGGATAAAACAGTAGTGTGTGTTGTAGTTTCCAACGGCACTGATTCTCCATTGCTAATAAACGGTTAGGACGAGGCAAGCAGCGCTAGCATGGTACTACATTGTAAACTGTATAATGCAAGCAGTTTTTGCGGACGATGTTCCTTTTAAAAGAATTAAATGGAAAAGTTCATGGTTACCTGTTTCCATCCCACCCCCCCAAATGCCCTTGAGCTCTGTCAGGTCAGAGTTTGCATAGTTTGAATCAACAAGCATATTTAAACTCCCCTGTTTCTTTATCTGCCACCCTCAAAGAAATGAAGATATTGGCGTGTTTTATAAGACACCAGATGCAGTGATTTATTTAAATGTTGAGATAATCGTATATTCTGAGGAGAGTGAGAGGGAAAAAGATCACAACACTACTTTTCGGGGCCTTTTCATTCTGAAGTATCATCGGGAAACGCCTCTTGATAAGGTTGAGAGTCCGGCAAGGCCTGGTCTGGACTTTGTGGACGTGACAGATCGACTTGACTCCGCTGTCAAACTTGGAAGCCTTAAATTGGTCAACTGGTTTGCAGTAAATATTTAACACTGAAGTGGTGATAATAGGTGACTTCCACATAACATCAAATGTATCTAATGTGACAGATTATGCAGACTTGTTGAACGAGTATATCTATATAGAATTTACAATTTGATGTGGTTTTTGAAAACATACCGATCAAGTCATCCGACCTATTGTCAAGACTCTTTCCCCCCTCCTGGAACATTTGTTGTTGTTTTTTTTTTTTCCAGTTTGTTTTTGTTTGTTTTTTTTTGTTTAAAACTACAGTTGGTGTTCATTAAAATGAAAAAGGATTATAAAAACAAATGATGTGAAATTAGTACAAGTTGATTTTAATGAGTGAGGTGTGAGTGTGCATGAAACAGGTTTGTAATTTATTTTGTATTATCTCACACGTGAACAGGTGAGGAGATGATCATATTGGATTACAAATGGTTAAAGCAGCACTGAAACTGATGAATAATGTGTGTATATAACAGCTGAATCGCACCTAAAGAGAATAAAATTGGTTACAGATGTACGTAGATGATCACAGAGAAAATTCACATGTCTTCACATTTTCGTTTCGTAGTGTCCATAGAAAACTTTCAGGCAGCATTTGGCTTTGAGTTTGTTTTTGCAGAGTCGTTCAATGTTTTCTTGTCTTTTTTTCTAATGAATTTGAATTTAGTTCAACATGTGGGATGTCTTTGTGGTTCTGTCAGGCAGGACAGCTTTGACTTCAGTGATGCCAAGGCAAACGTAAATATGCAGTCTAATAAAGTAACACTTGATGATACAGTATCTGTCACTATAAGACATTTCTCAGGTCTGTCACTACTCTTAATTGTCTAAAACTAGTGATTCTTAATGCTTCTGCTGAGCTGGTTTGTCTCTGCTCGAATGCAGTGAAGAGTACAAATCGGAGTTGTTTGGTATTCTGGATACTGAGAACAAGGTTCAAATACCAAACGGTCTCAAGCATCCCAAAGTTCTCAGGTTGTCTGTGTAGCATAATGTGGTAATTCAATGAATAGCTAATTTGTTAGGTAATATGCACCAGTAAAGTGCAATTATAAACTAAAATGGTAATGACCCCATAGTTGAAGCTATTCTTTTAAAATGATTGTTGGGCGTTGGTAGTAGAGAGATTAAGAACAACATTGCTCTGCAGCTGCAACATTTTTACTTAATCTTGAGGCCAGAGGGCCATTTGACTATCCATCTATCTAGATACCTAGACATCTAGATATAGATATATGGGGCAATTTTGCCTTTTTTATAAGAGGTAGTAGACAGCTATCAGTAAATGTGACAAAAATTGGGATGACATTAAACAAATGTCCCTGTCCAAACCTGACCTGGGGAAGTTGCGATGACATGGTCTGTGATTGCCAAAAAGTGTCCTTTAACTACCTTTTAATACTGTTTTGAGTTGATGTTCTGCTTACATGGTGCATATTCTTCAACAAATGTGTCTTTAATCAAATTAAATTACTGACATAAAGTTAACCTGCTTTAGGGTTGTATTCCAGTGTGGGGATGCTGGTTGGTCTCTGGGAGAATCTGTAGAGTGACTTGTAAGCTTTCACTTTTTGGGTTGTTTGTTCTAATTTCTGTTTCAGATTATATATAGCTCTAGCCTGTCAAATTTTAAGACTTAAAAAGTTTGCATAACATTTACTTGTCTTTTCTTTACCTTTTATTTTGGTCACTAAGTCTGTTTGTAGATTGCCATAACTATCAAGCGCAATTGGATCCTGATGAGTGTAGCATGCGTCAACAATAGGTGGCGTCAGTGAGCGGTTCGTGGTTGGTGAGTCAAAGAAAGAGGGAGTGAAGAAGTCAACTTAGTTTCCAGCAGGTTGCTGTGTCCAGACGAAGATGCTGATGAGGAAATGACAGCTGTGTAAGTAAAAACGGAGTGGGTTGTTAGACGGTTTCTTAATTTATTGTTATTCTTTTACGAATTGATTACTAAACAAATTTCAGATAAATTTGCCGCCTCTCGTTTTTGGGAACTTGATCGGATTTAGCTCAAACTGAACATGCTAGCAGCAACGTTAGCTGCGTATTAGCTCACTGAACTATGTGTGTTAGGAAGCTAACCCAAGTTAGTTAAAAGTAGGCAGCTCGCTGTCAGCCCAGGCTAACGCCACTCTAATTTCCTTCAAGCAGAGCTTGAGCTTACGTCTGCTGAACTGTATGTGCTGAGACGCTAACCTAGTTAGCAGTTAAGTAAGTAGCGTTAGCTTCTTGTCAGCTCAGGCTAACCGTAGTCTTATTTACACTAAGAGTGTGACCTAACAGGTTGCCAAATATGTATTAATAGGAACACACAGCTATCGTCTGTATTTTATTTTAACCGTTGGGTTGTAACGTTACACGTTGTAGATGCTGGCAGGTGCCAAGTTAGCATGAAAAACGCTAACAGCCGTTATTATGTGTCTGCCGTCCTATCAAAGGTCAGACTCACCGGTTGAGATGAGACCGATGAGTTTATTTTTAGCTCAGTATGTTTTTTTTTTTTTTTTTTTATTCAGTTTGCTCATCTTTCACTGGACTGTGAGAATGTGCAGAGTAGCAGCTCAGGTTTTTGCACGTTAATATATTTTATGTAGCAGGAAACCTAACCAGGTCACTGATGGGTTGCTGATGGATTGATACTTGGTTTTGTAATTTGCATCTATTTTTTATAAAGTTGTGATTTACTTTTCTTTATTGTCTTTTTGATTTGTCTAAGTGAGGTCTCGGGTTAGTATGCAGTCACATATGATGCTGCTCATGTCCCACTTTCATTGTAAATCCTTTGGTTTTGGTAGTCTTTAATTGCGAATTTGTCGGGGGATTATCACCACTTTAGGTATAATATCAACTGAAGCGGATCCTGCATTGTTAGATAATCTTGGGGGACAGGTAGTATTGCAGTCTCAGACAACTGAATAAATAGTCTCACAGAGGTTTGGGCCCAACAACAGGTTAATGTGGCCATACTAATTGTGCTGATGAATATAAGATAACCTCATCCTGACACATTAACATGAAGAATGCATTTACTGTCAAATGCTCCACTTAATGATTAACTCCATTGACACACTCTACTCCAGAATTTTGTCAGTGACCTTCAAACTCTGAACATTTATATCATTTGCATTGCTCAGATCTGTCATTAAAGAAGTCAAAATAACATCTCACTTGCATAATTTGTTTGAACCACAGCGTGCATGTTTCAAAAGTCGCAAGTAAGGCTGGTCATGATTTGTTTTGTTATTATTCTTACTATCAAAGGTGTTTGCTAGTCTGACTGTACACTGTGTATACCATGCATTTGTAACTCTGTAGTGTGTCCACATGTAAGTGCTTCGTTCGGTTTGTATGTATGATATACTGGTTTTCATCCAGTTTGGTGGGTGTGAAAACCCACTGAACAGGATCCCAGGAATGGACCCCAGGAGGAATAATTGTTGTCAGGGATCCAAATAACCATAAATAATGAACAGGATCAAACATTTTTTTAGCCGCAAAAATATTTTGACCCAGTGCTGATCGCAATTCTGACAATTAGCTGACCAGTCTACCAAGAGAATATTGACCAATTGATTTCTTTCTCTCTTTTTTTAAAAACTTTTCTCTGTTTTTCATTGAAAAAAGAATGTCTTTGGGTTTTTTCTTGTTGGTTTGACAAAATCAGCAATTTGGAGACACCATCTTGGCCTCAAGGAGAAAAGGAACATAATTTTTCACTGCAATTTCTATGTTTAAAAACAGTGTATTGAATCAAAAAATGAATTAACATTTCATTAATGATGAAAATAAGCGACCAATATTAGCAGCACTAGTTTAATGTTTTCATATTGAATGTGCCACAGTCTTATTTTCTTTGTTTGGGTGCTTCATAATGCTTCTCGTCCTCTTGTCAGGCTGTCTGGTGTCATCCAGGCGGGGACTAACTGACAGATGCCTTCATCATGATGCTGAGCTGCAGCGCTCTGGTCGTCACCCTTTTGTTGTCCCAGGTCCTGGGCTTTCTGAACCCCTCAGAGGACAACAACGTCCCTGAAGAGTGGGTGCTGCTTCATGTGGTTCAGGGCCACATAGGCGCCGGAAACTACAGCTACCTGCGCCTCAACCACGATGGAAGAATCATCCTGCATATGCAAAGCCTCAAGGGAGACGCGGACCTATACGTGTCTGATAAAACCCTGCGGCCGAGCTTCGACACCTACAAGCTGCAGTCGGTCACCTGTGGCCAGGATGTGGTGGTGGTGCCGGGGGACTTCGCAAGACCCGTGGGCATTGGCATTTACGGCCACCCGTCTCACAAGGAGAGCGAGTTTGAAATGCGGGTGTTTTATGATCAAACGGTTCTTCAGGACCCGTTCGAGAAGGGCTCATACACTTCAGAAGGCGGACATAAGCAAAAGAAGTCCCCTCAGGCAGCTGAGGAGGAGGACTTTCAGGAAGAGGAGTCAATCTTTTGGACAATTCTAATCGGACTTTTGAAGATTATACTTGAGATTTTGTTTTGAAAATAGTTTCCTGCCTTGCTGCTGTGACAGAAGGAGGAAATTCAGCTTTTTTGGCTCAGTCGGCCTTGATACAGTAAAGAAGATTATTTTCTTTCATTCTGTAAAGATGAGAAAATGTTGCACCAAATTCCAGTGAGAACTCCAGCATTTTATCAATTTCTTTCCTTGTGATCAAACATACATACTTATTGAAATCAGTCCAAATCAGTTTAAAAAAAATCATAGTTGCAAGTTAAAACTTGCTGATGGATCACTGTGCTGAATTCACCACTGAAGCCAGATAATGTTTCACAAAGTCTATGTTTGGTGATAAGTAAAGGAACAGTAGCCTGTCGGATTTAGCAGGTTTTGCTTTGGTGTCCTCTCATAGAAAGAGAACAGAGCGGATTAAGTGAAGTCCAGGCACATGTTCAGTCATGGCTGAACACTGCGCCTTTCTGATTGTCTGCACTGAACTGCAGTTCAGTCAAAGGGGCAAGAGGGTAATATGTGTGGAGTCTTAAAGGATCAGTTTGGTAATTTTCAGGTTTTATCTTAATGCAACACTTGTGGCTGAGATGCCTCCTGTCAGTCGAAAACACCTCACCAAGTGTAAACTTAGCGGGACTTGATTTGCCTAACTGACACTACTGAAGCCTCAGATGAACCATAAAGCATATTTACTGATGGGAGGAACTATTGCTACAACCTGTAGCTCTCACAGTGTGCACGAGGCATGGGAGTAGTGTATTAAGATGGACTTTTATCCTTTAACTTGATTGTGAATTTTCAAATCAAATTGAGCATCAAACAGAGACAGCCATTGTGGCTGAGTCTCATCTCACCCTGTGAATGAAATGAAGCCGCCTGTCTTAACACTGCATATCAACACCACACAGGACGTGTGTGGGTTTAAATATCACAAAAACTTAGCAATAGTCATTAATCCTATTCATACGAGACTAGTATTATCAGGGGACCTCATGTCATGTAGAAACTACTCCCACATCTGTTTTGTGCAGCGCATTGGCACAGGATAAGCAAATCTGTATTTTACTTGAATTTACTGACATTATTCCCCGGATATGATGTCAAAGCTCTGCGTAACTCTGCACTCTTCAGCAGCCACATTATTGATATAGTTTAGAGTTGTTTTGCCCACTTTCTGTGCATAAATACACATTTACAGCTCATTTGATCAACAGATGCTTTGTGACTGACAGCCTTTTGCTTCCCCGAACCATCTCTATCATCACTCATTTTAAAAGTCAGTATAGCTTATCACAGCACAGCTGTTGACTGCGGTTCACCATGTTATGAGCCGTGATCAAATGTCATACTTGTTCAGTTGTTTGACAACAAAAAAACAGACAACTGGCAACTGGCACAGGATTAATATCACAAATACCATATTTGGCCAAATATGGTAAGTAATTAGTGGTGGAATTTTTACTTCACACAGGATCGAAGATGACCTCCATAATTATTGCCAGTTACCAGGGATCCCCAGGCAATACGAGTCCCGCGCAAACAGCAGTATTGTAAGCCATTTTGAGATCTACATGAGGTTCCTATAGGATTGCTGGAAAGGAAGGCCTGAAACTGTTAAAAGGCTGATGGTACAGTGTGATGCTACACGAGCCCTCGACTTTCACCAAAGCAGATCATTAAGTTCAGCGAAGATGCTGCTGAATGTGCCGTCATGAGTCTTGATTCTGTTGAAGTTTTGGAATTATTTCCTTGATTTAGACTCCACATGGGAACAGCTGGTTTATGAAGCGATTGCTACCAACCTGTCAGAATTCGTAGCAACATTTCATCTGGTTTGATCACTCATTTTGTTTTTGCCTGTTGGACAAGCTCCTGATTTAAACATCACTTCCTGCGTTGGAGTTCAGCTATGAGTAAAGTTGCAACCACTGAGCAGAAATGTTCAACAGTGCCTTCAGATCAGTCTTCTGCAGGGTGAACAGCCGAGCAGTTTTCCTGTTTCCAGAGACGATTCAGTCAGGTTTCTAAATAAAGCAGCTGTTTTGCAGACTGTTGAAAGTGTTTGTCTTGCTCATCTTTTGTTTCAGATTTGAGACTCTGAACCAAGAACAGGTAATTCCAAGAGAAATCTAGCTTAGCTGAAGTTTTTATTCAGTCATGTTAAAAAAGGAGAGTTCTGATGTTACAATGATAAATTGTGTAAATCATAATCACTGTGATACTTCAGTTCAGCTCAGCCTGATGTCTGTTTTCTCTGGCAGCTTTTTCATCAGAGCTGCAATAGCTGATATATGTCGTGGTTCGTTTTCTTTGTGAAATGTTAATTTACAGACCAAAGATTCTTTTTCTGATCAGCACCTGAGAAACCAAAACTAACACCAACTGCAGGCTGCAAATATAAATATGAAGCCCAGACATGCTGAAGTGTGTGCGAACAAGATGCAAAAAATAAAAAATCTCAAATATCTCCAGCTGAGTTACTGACAGCAGCAGACTATTATTTTGGTGGAATCAAGTTAAAGCCCTTAATCACACTTTGAAGGCTTTTCTAAAGACACTTTAAGGTCTGATCTAATAATCACTAATACAAAGTCCCACCAGCATAAAAAAGTACATCAATAATGATTATAGTTTGACTATTTTTATGGTCAGTCAATTAATGGTTTTCTTTATTTTTTTAACTATTGGTTTGTTTTCTAATGACACAAGAAGAAGCCACCTTCTGAGGATTTGTAAATAAAACTGAATTTAAAAGAATAATTTAGGCCCTGAACAGATTTTATTGCTCTCTGGGACTTTTAGGATTTAAAAACAACTATTGGTAAAAGAGAGTTTTTTAAATATCAGTCATCTGCACAGGATGAAGCTTTATTTACAGTCTGAACAGTCAGAGATGGGCTCAATTCTTCAGAAACAAAGGTCTGAATATGAAAATCACGTACAGGCTTTTTGACCTTTATATGCGTTTGTTCACATGTTTAGAATCATAGAATAGAAAAACAACCCCTCAGTCTGTGACAAGTGTTCCAGTCATCATCATGTCAGTCTCGGGGCCAGTTCGATGCTGTTGATCCTCAGCACCGTCTGTGGCTGGATAACGATCTTCTTGCGCTGAAACCGGTGTCTCCTCCAGAACCTCATGTGGACTTTAGGCCAGGACTCAGTCTTTTCGATCACGGTGGCCTCGACCCGAACAAGCTCCTTTCCGAGCAAGGGCCTGCCGATCAGGGTGAAGTCCTCCGAGCCGACCAGCAGCACTTTCTCCATCCGGATCCGCTCCCCACACTCCGCATCGATGTGGTTCTCAATCAGGATCAGGTCTTCGTTGGTGACCTTCCACTGGCGGCTAGCGAAGTGTACCACGGCGAAAAGCCGACCGAAATCCTGCTGGTTGATCTTCTGGTTAACGGTGCTCACCACCGCGGCGTGACGGCTCCGCTCCTCCTCCTCCGGGACCAGGGTCGTCTGCTCCGGCCACGGCGGCCTAGACAGGGAGGTCCGAGGCACCAGGTCCCCGCTCACAGAGCTCTGTGTTCGGACAGCGGCGGGAAACAGGAGAGGCCGCCTGGATAACAACACGCTGTATGTCCTCCACAACCCTACGCTCCTGCACACCGCCATCTTCACAGGAAATGGCTGTGTTTGCACTGCGCATGCGTGATAGCTCTACACATACCGTACGCGCACCGTCAGTTTACAGTCACTTGACTTCCTGCTTTTAGGAACGTTTATCATATGTGGAAATAATCAACGCAAGACAAAGTTACATTAAGTACAAAAATACAGCACTGTAAAACACTAACTTACAGCTTATATTTGAGTAACAGTAAATACATACAAGTACGTACACGCGACTGTAAAGAATGCTGAAATTGTTGTTCTTTTCAGTATTTAGTCGGTGAGTAATTTATTAATAGTTATGTAGGTTCTCTTACTGAAAAATTCTAGACAGATGTGGAAAACTACTAATAGAAGGAACTGTAATTCTGCTGTTCTTTGAAGATTTGCAATACATGGCAGTACATTTATTTATTTATTGCAAAAACGAGAAGAACATACAAATGAAATGAAGTCTAGTAGATAAAAATTGTGGTTTAAAATTGGAATGCCCCTCGCGTTATAATTAAAAGTCTTTCATTTAAGGTTGTATAAAGTTTAAAAACTTAAGTATACTTACTATATGTAACAGTCCTCATTAGGCAGAGTGTAATATCAGTGTATGTCGTTATATGAGCATGTGTATTATAATTTATGCATTCTCATGTAAGCAGTGCTTAAATGTAGTTGGTCAAGATGGAGCTAATTGTAAACCATTTATATACCGCTGGATAGTTTTATCTACAACAATAAATCATTTATAAACCGATCGCATATTTTCAAAATACTCAAGTGAAGAACAAGTCCTTGAAATTGTAAGTAACGTTACAGTACCAAAATTTCATTAGTACATTACTAGCTCTGAGTGTGGAAGCTGAATGTACGCCAGCACTTTAACGCAGCGCAGGTCTGCCTCCATTTTGTGTCGATCGGCCCGTTTCCGGGTTTCTGAGAAGGAACTGATAAATTGTGTCAACGGGGAGTATGGCTCTGCTTGCAGGTCAGGGGTGCGGGTAAAAGTTTTCCGTAACTACCTGAAACTGTTAAAAGTGGCTCTTAAACGCTTTCAGGCGTTTGTTTTATGCGATACGCTATCGCAAAGATCTCTTGTTAACAGAATTTACAGCCAGCCGGACTGCGCTGACACTGACAGCTGGAAAGTAAACAGCTCGATCAGCTAACAGAAGCTAGCTCCTCTATAACCGCCACTAGGTTAGCTGAGCTGGTAAACCGTCGAGAGCAAGCTAACGTTAGCCGGCTAACCTGTGAGTGTATTTGGTGGCGTTAAATTACATCACCAGGACTTGCCAGCACCCTCCCATCCTAATTTTTGTCAAACTGCTCCGACGAAGGATTGCCACAACAGCATTTTCCATTCATGTTGTTTAAGAGGACGAGACTAGCAAACCGTCTCTTCTTCGAGCCAGGGTAAGTAAATTGTTGGGATGTTGAAGCTAACTTTACCCCATCTAAGCTTAAGCTAGTGCCAGGTATATTTGTTCCAGCGGATCGTTACCTGGGAGCGGCTAGAGCAGCTAAACAACCTGCCCAGGCCTGATAAATCCTGTTTTACTGAGCTGTAAGTTTATGTGACTCGATTTGCATGTTTTTTTCCTTTGCTGAAACTCCTGGATTGTTGCAACAACGTGTATTATTTGTAGTTTAATAACTGAATATGTAAAAGCGTGCTCGCCACATTAATGAACAAGTTAGCCGAAGAGAATGTTTTTATGGTGAAATCTGTCGTGGGAGTGAATGAGCACTCAAAGTTGGTTATGGTATGGCAGTGTTGGGCTGTCAGTTCCCCAAAAAGCCTAGAAACACACACACACAGCCACAGGCCTTTAGCTCAATGTATTTCCTTGACCGCAAAAGCATCTGACTTCCTCATACAGCCCCCCCTCCCTGGTTGTATTTCTCTGTGAAGCGTCAAACTGTTGATGTGGGCAAAATTCTTCCCATTAAATGGATGTTTACCAATGGTTTGGGTGAACAGCTTTATGGAGACCAAACCTCAGCAATCATGACCTACTTAGGACGTCATGTTACTTTGATGTTGAATGGAAAGGATTAGTCAGATTGTAGGGGTTAAAGGTTAGGACCTGTTGGTTTTATCAGTGTATAGCTGTCGGTTTTACATGTGTTTGTGTTAATAGATATATTCTGCAGAGGTAACACAGACAATCATCGGAGGACAACAAATACGATATAATCTTCTTTTCTAAAAGCCACCATAGGGTGACATTAAGCAGAGACTGATCTGGGATTTTGAATGTCGCTACACTATTATAGTTATTCAGAATTTGTCCTCCAGCTTATGCATACATTATAATTTTCTTATTAAGCTTACATAGTTTTCTTAATTTTTTTCTCACATCACGAAGAGACACTTGGCATATTTCACGTGTCCTGTTAAAATGCTGAACAGTGGAGGGTATCATTTAAAACTTTAAATACTTAAATTTTAATATCACTACCAGAACAATACCTCATTACCTTACTTTCCAGAGTATGAGCGCACTTTTTACAAAAAAAACATTTTGGGTTTAATTAGATTATTCAAACTTTTCAAGTACACCAGCGTCACTTCAAACCATAGGAAAAAATATAGTGTATAATTGAGAAACTGTTGTTCCAGCTTTTAGTTCATAACTATTTTTGATTCTTGGTAGTCACAGACACATTTTAGACGATACCCAGCCTTAAAGCTGACCTCTGCTTGTGATAGTATAGTATCAGATTAAATGTATCAAACTCTTAATGTCTGATCCCACACTTTTGGTCGCTTTTCGCTAATAAGGAAAAAATCTTTTTTTTTTCTTTTGATTGTTCATATAATTCACTTCAATATATGAAGATTGTTTAAACTCAACCCTAACATTTCCATTTTATTTTATTCCATACAATTTTTTTCTCTGTGGTTGGAGCTGAAGGCCATTAATTAAGAAGTCTACTGACAGAAAATTAATCATCATTAATTAATAATTTTGAAGCAAAAATGCCAAAGATTCACTTTCAGCCTCTCAAACCAGGTTTTACTGCTAAAACTATTTTTTAAATATTTTCTGGATCAATCAATTAAGAAAAATTACTCTTGCAGTTAAAGGACAGAAGAGAAGCTGAGGACAAACTTCACCAAAGTGTTCTGTATCTTACTGTACTTTTATTCTGTTCTTTTTGATCCCTTTATTATACTCAATTATTCCTACATCTGATGATTGATGCTCATGTCAGCAAGGGAACCATTTTTTGCCACAATTCAGAATGGAGGAGCACAAATCCCAAAAACAGAAAGTCATGTCGGCTGCAACAAGCCACTGTTGTCATTATCTGTAAATCTATCTAGTGTGTAAGATGTCGTTGTAATGGAAATTTCCCATCAGACGTTAACCAGGTCCACACTGATGTCCAAAGCACCAAAAGCAAGCCATCAGTCCTTGTGCACTTTCCAGATCTTGAAACATTTCCTTTTCTACTAGAGGAGAGAACCCCCCTACTCTCTGTCTCTACCGCTGTGTCTCTCAGTTTAAACCACGTCACCGACTGACTGGCGAGCTTGCTTGGCCAGATTCCTTTAGTTTCCCTCCGTGAAAACCTGCCCCAACGCTCAACCAGGCAGCCCAAGGAATGGAGCAGCAGTGGAGGGTGAGGGTGGGGTGAGGAGCCAGTGCTGCCTACATGAACCAACAATGGGCCAGACAGCTAACTGGTTTGGGGAGATCCACTGACCACAGTCATTGTGTGCAGAGCTGACACATTCAGAGTAGTTTCACGTGGACCATACTAATGTTTGATATGGACACGCGTTAGTTGTTTTTTGCTTTAAGTCAATATAAACTCAGCAACAGGTTGTCTTTACCTTGAGTCTAAATGGACAAATCCTCTTTGATCCACAAGAGAAGGGCCTTTTACCGAAGTGAAAATGACAAAAGCAACTTCACTGCTGGAATATTCATCATACAAACAGTGTATGAATTGTAAAAATAAATGCTAAGCTAATGTCAACCAATATGGTGAAAAAATCCCAGTTATGTCCAGCGACAGCATATCCAACTAGCTAATTAATTATCTGAATGAACGTGTTGATGCCTAAAGGTTCTTTGTCCATGGACTTTGTCTTTCAAACACAATTCTCCCGTCTTTAGATATATTTTGTGTTTGACCAGGTGTTATCTCAGGTTAGCCCTGGCCAGCTATGCATTTTGTATTAGAAATACTGCAGTGAGTGATGTCTGTGGTTAATTTTGAAAAGTGTAACCACACTTGCAACTGCTTTTAGCTCAACATTGTCCTGACTAACTGTGACTTGAGCTAGCTGCAGGGGTTATGTAGCCTTGCTCTCTCTCTTTGTCTCTAAATTACTCTTGGACCCAGATGTGCTTTCAGGTACTGTAATTTGGCACCGATTGATTTATTGTGAATCAGTACTCGGTAATACCACTGTAATTTGGTCGGTACCCTTAAAAGTACTGAGTTTGGTATAGCTACTGAAACGGCAGTCTGAAATTTTGTGAATTTTCTTCACATCAGATGAAAAGATGAAAATGATGGCATACAAAATCCACAGTCCTCATCCTGTGTAAAAATGCATTACAAATGTCAGAAAAATTATCAGCAGTCTGAGTTTGACAGATTAAGTGTGTGTCTTCCAAGGTTTGAGTCTTTTTAGGACCATATCCCACGTTGTGTTACTATCGCCCTGCAGTGGCTCTGGAAGAAAACGCTGTCCAGGGAAGCAGAAAGGTGAAATTTCGCACTGAAATTACTGTAAATTTGGAAGATGCCCTCATGATTGGGCTAAGTCAGACTATTTGAGGTCTATTTGTAAATGCCAGCTAAACTGTGGAATGCAGGTTAACACAGAAGGAGGACTGTGGATGCTGTCCCCCATCACTTCCATTAGAATCACTTGAAGGAAGGAATCTATTAATGGCGAGTATGGACAGAGGCAACAGTAGCTGCTTTTTCACCCAAAGTACCTGCAACTTTTAGTCGCAGGAACTACTTTTCAGGGAGCTAAAATGTTCCTTCAGCCCGTTGTTGTCTGTGTTTGCACCACGGTCTAAAGATCTGGTAAATTAGTCTGCTGACATGTGAAAAAGTGATTGTTTTCATTTTTGCATGCAACTATGCAACAATGACAGCACCTCCTTGTCAGTCTTTATGACTACACAGCCTGCCAACTTGTCAGAGCAAGCTTGCTCCCTGCCCACAGGGAAATGCAAGGCCTGCATTTTCTGACGTATCCACTCAGGAAAGCATTTTTTAAAAGAACGTGCCCCACCTGCATATATCCTCCCAGGCAATGGAGACACCGAAGTCAGTAGGACTCATCCTCTGGGGTCCACCTTTGTACCAATAGCTGTCAAGGTGTCTCACTCAGGAACAATAGACCAACACTACCATCCTAGAGTCTCGCTGCTGGTGTAGCTACAATTGGGTTTAAAGTTGAGATTTGAAAACACTTAAGGCTTCAAAGGATCCTTGTTGAAATGCTCGTCTTCTCTCCACACTTCACTGGTGTATCCCAGGAGCTGCTTCAGCAACTGCTTCCTTCTCCAAAGGATTTCTTCTTTGAGAGCACATTGGAAACAGCCATTTGTTTCCACTATGAAGGAGCAGAATTAATCTTGTTGACAGCTCATCCGCTTGTTTTCTCTTTAGCAGCATTCATGTAAGCAGAAAAATCTTGCCACTGCAAGTAATCCTGGTGATCTCATGTTTTTTCATATTCAGGGTTTGTTCTACAAGTAGGTGGAGTGAGTTTCTTCACCTTAAGCCTCATTAAACCCTGATGACATTTTGAATGAGTAATGAGCATGGCACCACACTACATATTGGATTTAGTTGAGAACGTCCACCATCACAGAATCGTCACAGTGAGGATTGTCTTATTCGCGGTGATTAGATCTTTCTTGTGTTATTGAACTATTCTGACATCGAAAGTGTTCGGTCGTATCTTTTACTCTCATCTGTTTCCTGTTTCACATTAATCCCTTCACAAATCATGTGAATGCTGTGCACTGTTGCAGTCACTTTAACAGACAGACTCATACTGCCTGTTTCTTGCCACAGGAGCCAAAATTACTTTAATATTGTGCTCTACACAGTAAAGCACTTTTTTATTCTGCCCCTATAATACAGCGGCTTATGTCCCTTAGTCCTTGTTACTGGAGGCAGTAGTGAAGTGGTACACTACAGCCGACTGAGCTCTGAAGAAAACAGCAGTAAGTGTTTGACTGGTTGAATTCAAAGGCGTTCATTTGCTAGTGAATAGTCAACACCGAACAAGGAAATAGCATACTTTACTTTAGCAAAGCTATAGTATGATGAAGTGCACCTTTGAACTTATGTGACTGAGATTTATGTCTCCTCCTCTTTCCTGCACTTTGTGTCTCTGCTCACACTTGAGTAGATTTTTGTCCGACATAGATCAGGTACACAGTGATGTCAGTAGCTAGGTTTCTGGGGTTTCCAATTTTCAGAAAATAGGCAGAAGAAAATGCAAATTAATGCATCTTTCCATCCAGTGCTGTTTGTGCTGTTATGCGAATGTTATGATTTGGTTCATGGAGATAAGACGTAAATGCCACTTATAATGCAATCAGGTGCTGTTATACCATTGCAGAAGAAGCGCTGACGAAACTTAAACCTTGAACACTTAAGCCTCAAATGGTGGAAAACAGTGTAGAAAACATGGTGGTTTCATGTATTCGTACAATCTCATCTGACCTGCCGTTTTCACCTGCCAACTCCACATGACATTTAAGTCACACGCTTCATATGTCATGGACAAATTTATTATTTGTTTCCATTACACTTTGTCACATTTTGTCTTTGCACCGTTTCTTTCTTCTCAGCTAAGCATAAAAGCTTCTTTGAGATATTTTGAGGCTTTGTTTTTCTGGTGTTTACATTCAGTTTTTTATGTGAAAATTGAAAATGCAGGTTGAGGATTTGAAATCCGTGGTCAGACAGCTGTAGCTGTGCGAGAACATAAGTGAACCTTGGGACTTTTACAGTCCTGCTATATACTTCTTGCCTAGATTACTTCCCACATCCACTGCAAGACAATGAGGCTTAACCACATTGACTGGAATTTCAACTATCTAAAACATTTATTTCTATATGGTAGCCTACCGATCCACATCAACAAGCTGCAGCTCTGGAGAACCACTTCTGAAAACTGCTTGTATGCAGAGGAGTCTATGCTAAAATCTCTCAAAACCTAAGATTGTCCTCCAGGGAAGACATTCCACACTTTGGCTGTTGTTTGGTTCTGCATTTGCATTTAGAAAGCATTGGCACAACCCTACGTGTATTTGCTGATCACAGGGTGTACTTTTCATAATTTACTTTATTATGAAATGTACTGCTTCATCAGTAACAGGATTTTTACACCCAACTTCCAAAGGAGAGATTGAACTGTTAAAGATGTTCAGTACCTAAAGATGATTTGTCAGCTTGATCAAGTGAAATATGTCTGTGTTTCCAGGAGTCAGTGTGTGTCGCCCCAGCTGAAAAGGTGAAAGTCACCGGTCCTTACCCCAGACAGAGAGGTGCCAACAGAGGGACAGGATGCCTATTCCTCCCCCTCCCCCTCCTCCCCCAGGACCCCCGCCTCCACCCACCTTCAATGAGGTGAGAGACTGAACTGAGCTGACTGCACACACACAGAGCACATTACACTGCAAAGGTTACATCACTTACACATGTCAGTGTAGCTGAATTCATCTGCAAGACAGTAGCATTCTTACATGAGTTTTAAATATCCAGTCACACTGCTCTGTTCTGTAATACGAAATCATGAACACATTTATCCAGAACTGTTTACTGCAAATACACACAGGCTTCCACTTTATGTGATACACCTGAAATATAATTTAAAAAAAAAAGAGCACTAAATCCTGCATTAAGGATGCTTAAAACATTAAACTAAAACATTAAACTTCCAGTAGTTGAGTGAACGCTTTGTGTTTCCTTTCATACTCCTTCAGTGTACCAATCAGCATCTGTAGAAAACTACAGGTGAGCCGCTACCTGTTCTTTAACTGAGGTTTGGCAGCCGTGGCCTAGAGGTTGGAGAAGCGGCTTGTGATCGGAATCGCTGGTTCGATTCCCCCACTGGACTGGCAGAAAAATTTGGGTGCGGTGGAGTATCCCCTCCCCCCTCCATTAGCCAGCTGATGTGCCTTTGAGCAAGGCACCTAACCCCCCTATATGCTCCCCGGGCGCCTGGTGCAGCAGCCCACTGCTCCTGTGTCTTTCACTGCATGTTGCATGTGTGTGTTTCAAAAAAACAGTGATGGGGGAAATGCAGAGAAGAATTTCCCAGTTTGGGATCAATAAAGTGAATAAAGTTAAAAAATTAAATTAATTAAATTTGGCTAGATTGTTCTAGATAAGAGGAGAGTAGTGTCACTTACAGAAACATGTTCAATTTGTTTAGTCAGTACTGCAGTTAATCATTCCCAAACTGAGTCCAACCTGAATTATAGCATAAATATGTAGTTTGAGGGATTGGAGTCAAAATCTGCCAGTCCCTAACTTGCTGTCCAGTAAACCAGCGACTGAGTCATGTGACTTTTGTGGTTCTTTTTTATATGTGCCGCGTGAACCCAAACAAACCAAGTCCACAAACTGTCCACTGTGGTTCACACCAGAGGAACTGGAGGTGTGATTGCGTATTTTGTTAACTTACTCCACAGGCGAACACGACTCCTCCCAAACTGAATGCATCCGAGGCTAAAGGCAGAGGAGCGCTGCTGTCAGACATTTGCAAAGGCACCAAGCTAAAGAAGGTCAACGCGGTCAATGACCGAAGCGCTCCGGTTCTAGAAAGTGAGTCACAGCAGGTTCATTCATTTCATACATACACACACACACACACACACACACACACACACACACACACACACACACACACACACACACACACACACACACAAACCTGAACTGATGTGTAACAGTGAGCTTATTCAGAATCTGCACACAGAGAAGCAGGACTACAGACATGTCGGTAGCAGTAGTTGTTTAATGTTTTCTTGAAATAAGGGGACATGCAAACTGAGTTTAAAAGTTCATTCTTGACCTTAGAAATTGTTGCTTGACAAGATATACTTAATGTCCACTGACTAGCCTTTTCTGTAGCTTCCAGTTGCATCTCACTGACTGAAAACAAATGAGCAAACTCCATCTGCTGTTGAAGACCATGAGATGTAGTTAAAAGCCCAGAAAAAACTAGTCAGTGAACCTTGAGTTAAGATTAGTTTGTCCAAAAATTCTGCTAAGTTTCCCTTTTTTAATTTTTAACCTATATCAAATAGGACAGTAGTGGAGATACAATACTACAATGTGCTCAGATTTGTTCAGATTTAATTGTATTTATTATAGTCTGGTCAGTCTATAGTAAAACTGTTTCATTAAACAGTTTCAAAGAAAAAATAGAGAATACATATGGAGACATTCAATATTATCAAAAGGCTTAAAAAATATTAAACTAAATTGATGTAGCAAAATTCCCCAAGCCTTCCACACACCTTCCACACACATAAGAAAGAGGAAGTAGGAATATTTGCATGGGAGGAACTGATTCCACACACGGCTTATCTTGCAATGTTTAGACACGTTTCTAACTCAATAAAGATTAAACACAGATTGAAGCGTTGCTGGTAAAGGGTGTTCCTGCCTTTCTCTGTACTCTTATCCTGGTCCATCTACCATGCTGTTGAATAAGTCATTCTCTCCTAATATTTGAATATTAAAATGTATTTCTAGTTTCATTGTCATACATGTCTACATTGACATGGGTCTCACTTTTTTACCAGAATCAGGAGGTGGTGGTGGTGGTGGTGGAGGAGGAGGAGGCGGCGGAGGAGGAGGTTTTGGAGGCGGAGGGCCAATGGGAATGGGAGGCCTTTTCCAAGGAGGTGTGCCAAAATTACGCCCAGTTGGAGGTAAAAGCTGGTTTTTGAATGTTAGATTTCTAAGTAATCACCTTTGCTTCATTCCCATTGTTGTTATTTATATTTGAAAATGTTTGGCTACAAATTTGCTTGTTTTTTTGGTAAGGCTGCATCATTTTGTGTCCTTATCATAAATACATAAACCAGAGAGGGAACCTTAAGTCCACCTCTGAAGGGAGTGAGCGAATATGTCTCATATTACGTCAGTCACTGATAATCACAAAGCTCTTTCTATTTTTCTCCCAAGCTTTTACTTTTATTTATGTCCCTCTGTGATTATTTTGTTGTTACAGACATAAACAGTTCACACAGAATGTTTTATAAAGACCACAAATTCACGCAAGCGGTGTCAACACTGAATGAATCAGCAGAGAAGATCTGGATATGAATGTGGTCATGTCCACCTTAATGGACAGTTCACTTACCTCTCATGGAGCAAACACATTTGCGTCTGGAGCTAAAGCAGTAGGGAACGAGGCAAATGTATTATGAATGACGGCCTAGAACTTTCTTATTTTATAGATATCAAATATTAATAATTAGAATCTGTGTGGTGCAAATGCAGAACAGCCACTGTGACCTTTGGCTTCCTTGCTACAGTTTAGAGAAGCTTTTTTTAGGAGGACAATTTTGAAATAATTATTGTGGGTCAAGTGAATAAAACAGTAAGTAAGCAATAAAATTGGATATTGATGATATCACAGTAAGATGATATAAATTTAAGTCACATTTTGTATCAAGGCAGTTACCGCTTTAATTCTGCTGGATGTATTAGACCGTTACGGACTGTTCTAGGAGTGTTTCCAGCAAAATAGAGTTTTAATATGGTTTTTACAGTAACATGAGGAGGTACTTTGATTTGTTGGATTTGGCAAAAAAATTGGCTGATTATTTTATCCATGAACTTGTTTCTCAATTTATTCTTAAGAAAATGTACTTGATCACAATGTGTATTGATATTGTGATATAAAATTACATATGCTACATTGTTTCTGAGAGATGAAACAATTAGTCTTTTAATCCATTCGTCGAGCGACAGAAAGTAATGGTCAGGAAAATTGATTAATAGTTTAAGTCTGATTGGACAGAGGTCACTTTCATCGTCAGTAATTGTGGTCTGTTCATTTTACCTGAATAATCAAGAAAATAATCAGCACCTAATTCATAATTAAATGAACCATTAGTTGCAGTTATTCCTAATGGGCAATAGATGGTTTTTATCTTCAGTGTGTCTGACATGTTAAAAAGTGTTCCTTGCTGTGATGTCAAAAACACCACATCTCTGTCCTCCACCCAGATGGTTCAGTTGGTGGTTCAGTGGGCAGATCCGCCCTGCGGCCCCCGGTGTCCCGGCCTGCAGCACCTCGCCCCCCAACAGGCCGCTCCAGCTCGCCCTCCCCACCCAACAAGCCTTCTCCGTCAGAGCAGCGCTCCCACCGCCCGTCGCTGCCCGACATCTCCCGCCCCTCCAGCAGCAGCAGCAGCTCATCCACAGGAAGTGGGATGAAACACAGCACTTCCGCCCCGCCTCCTCCTCCACCCTTCAACAGAGGTGGTCGTGGCAATGCTCCACCTACCCCCAATCAGAAAGCATCATCATCCTCCTCTCACAACAGAGAGAAGCCCCTTCCACCCACACCCAACAGAGGCCACACCCCTTCCAGCTCCGTGAAGCCACCTCCATCTTCCAGCAGACCGCCAACAGGTGGCTCTTCTGCTCCTCCACCTCCCCCGCCATACAGACCGCACACATCGGGCGGCGTCTCCAACGGACCGTCCCATGTAGACGGGGGCGGGGCTCCGGAACTGCCACAGAGGCACAACTCCCTGCACAAAAAACACACATCTGGAGGACGCAGCCATGCTCCACCCCCACCTCCTTCATTGTCTCCATCCTCCCAGCAGGGCAGCAGACCACCACCACCTGCCAGAGAGCCTCCTGGACGCAGAGCAGGTATAACTGTCTGCACTGCAAACACACAGAACTGTCAGTATTCATGTTAAAAAGATAAAACTTTTGAGATCACTTCAGATGGATTACAAAATGATTTTTCTTACTTCTTTAGTGATAAGTCACATTTTGTGTTTTCAAAGGCCCACTTAAAGCATCTAAAACATAATGCTGCTGCATAGTATCAGATGATCTACCTGTTATTCTGGATTCCCACATTCCACTGGAATGACTGGCCAAATGCAGAGAATGTATAGACATATATTTTCCAGTAATTGAGTAGGCCCAGTGGTATTCAGTGTTTTTCATCAGTGTAATTTGGTTAGATAGGGTCCCATTGTAATGCTGTAGCTCTCAGGTCTGTGTGTTTTGATACCTGAGTGGATCTAAACAGCTCTGATCAGATACTTTGTCATCATCTCTTTGCAAACTGATTGTAGATCAGTTTCAGCAACCCAGAGCTATACCGAACAACTGTTTTGAATAGCTATTTAACGCTTCTGTTTAATATTTCTTTGCCTCTTTAGCTGTCATCTGTCTACTCTCGACTCTGTGAAAAAGGCATAACAACCCCTGCCCCCAAAAAACACTTTGTAACTAACGTAATAATGTAATACATTTAAAGACTGATCCAATATTTGACCAACCATGTCAGCACTGAATGTGTTTTTCTGTATATAAACACTATGGGTGTGTGATGACTCCTTCTGATTCAGTACTTGAACAGTCCCAGTGATGAAGCCGTCAGTGTCCTTTCTCATCTGAAGGAATGTTCATTCAGAGGCCAAAGCATGTTTTGACTCGTTATCTTTGAAACTTAAAAGTGCGAAGCAGCCTAAATCAACAAACTGTGCTGAAACCACATGATCACACTTACTGTCGAGCAGAGCATAGGGACATGGTTTCGTTGGTTCTATGTAACATATAAATCCTCCACCTCTGACTGTTAGATGCTGCACTTTGATATTTCCTATGACATCTACAGCTGCTTCTGCCCTTATATAGTATTTTAAGACGTGGAGCAGATATACTCTTTCCTGACATGCCTGTCTTGGCTGGCAGATTGGGTAGATGCTATATAGATGAAGACACATGTTTGAAGCCTTAGTATTGTTCAAGTTAGGAAACTCAGGAGTAACTATGTGTGTGTTAATTTAAAACACCTTCATCTTCAAAACACTGTAGTTTTATAAAATGAATCGATTATATCTTATGGAATTTATACTTTGAGATGATGATTTTGTTTCCTTCACAGAGCAGATTTAGGGCTCACTGGAAACATATCCATAATTTGAATTCAGAGTGAACACACAAAACAGGAAGGCACTTGTTAGCTGGACCTCTGTGTTGTGATTGGACGACGAAGTGACTCGCCACAAGGCCTCCTGGTTTCTCTGCATTCCTGAAGCCCTGTGGAATATTCCTGCATTCCTCCTCACTTTCACTCTCTCTGCTTCTCCACTACTTTTACAAGATATCTTCTGTTTCTTTCATTGTTCCTGTTCTCTGCCCCCCACTGTACCATTCTTTTAGTTGGTGATTTTTAAAAGTAAATATACGTAAGAACAAAATTATGCTCTTATGTAAATGTCTGGTTTAAAGTCCTATAACTGAAAATTGTTGTGTAATGACAAACAGACTGATAATACTATACGGCAGCATTTAAAGGACTATACCGGTGGCTCTGTATGTGTTGCTGAAATGATTTTTAAAAATGTACATTTATTGTTTTATTACATGAATCGTTAAAAGCAAAAACATCTACAAAGTCTTCTCTGGTTCCATTTTAATGATGGAAATTGCTGCTTTTCTATGCTTAATATAATTTTAACCTGGTGTCTTTGGTTTTGGACTGTTGGACATTTGAAGACGTCACCTTGGGCTCTAGGAAATTGTCATTGCCATATTTTTTACTATTTACTGACATTTTATTGGCTAAACCATTAATCAGTTGATAATAATAAATATGCAGATTAAACAATAGTATAGAAATATGGAAATAATAGTTAGTTTCAGCCCTATGTGTACAGCTTTTTAATTACTAATAATACTGATACTAATAACTAACGGTGTGGCTAATTTTACACTGATTTCTGTCCTCCCTGGCAGTTTAATATGTAATTCCATATTAACATCACCCAGATGTCAGAGCCTGATCGAAAGCGCAACTAAAACATTAATGGGTATCAGACTGCTGGAAATATCTGAACATGGTATGATGTCAAATCATCACAGCGTGTGATTCATGGGAACAAAGGAAAATACACAAACAACAAAATGAGCACATCATAATACCTGTTGTAAGTGTCCTTAATGGATACTGTGAAAAGGGGGGTATCAGGAACTTTTGGCTCCAACTTACTTTAAAATCCTCATGAAATAGCAGTTCTTGTTACTGTATTGTGAAGTGACATCATTTGTGTTTGTGTGTGTGTGTGTGTGTGTGTGTGATCTACACAGCTCCCCAGGTGCCCCCTCTCGGGTCTCGTAACGGTGGTCGAGACGCCCCTCCTCCCCCGCCTCCATACCGCGTCCACAGCTCTGTGACCTCAGAGCCCCACAGCCGAGTGGGCAAACCGCCTCCACCTCCCTCCTCTTCCTCCGTCTCATCATCATCCTCCTCCTCCCGAACCCCAGCTGGACCCCCTCCACCGCCCCCTCCCATCCGGAACGGCCACTCCTCCATCTCCTCCTCCAAGTCCATCATAGGTGAGTCAGAGAGGACAGCTTCAGATCATCATGCTCCTCCTCCCCTATTCATGATTTCACATGGACAGCTGTATTCACTAACCTTTGACTTTCTCAAGTTTACAAAACAAATAGGTCTTTACAACAGAACAGGACCTCTGGGTGGTAGATTGCTCAGGGTTTGCTTCTGCAGTTTCCAAGGATTTACAACCAATTTAAAAACAAGAAATCATGATTTGGCGAAAAAAAAAAAAAAAGAAAAGAAAAGTGGTGTGATGCTGATCTTTAGTGTATTTATTCTATGTATTCATTAATCTAGCAGCATTGATAAGCCAACTATACAGGACTCTCTTTCTACCAGCCTGGGTCACTTGTTACACCTGAATACCACGTGCTGGATTTGAGATCCCGTGAAAACTAGTTAGCAAGCGAGCTGAGAAATTGAAATAATCTGCTAAAATTACTGAATGAACTGTTGATGGAAGTATCATTGTACAAAAAATATTGGAACAATAGCCACTTTTATATGTTTTATATATCAAACTACACAAAATGAGCAAATACAAAACAATAGATGGTGTCCATAAAGATATGCAAGAGCTCATCTAATAGGGTTGGGAGCCTCAGGGTTAGTAAACTGAACTCATATCCCATAATAATTATAAGAGGAAACTATATGTCCACATGCATGGTGGTGGGTATGGCATTAAAAATTAAATTTCAGCCACATTGTTTTAGATTTTGTTGCACCAGTGGGTGTAGGGGACACCAGAAGAGCTCCTGTTAGCTCTTTTTTTCTACATCTTAAAGGGGTATTTTTAGCGATTTAGTGTTGCACTTCCATAAAGTTGGAGGGACTCAAGAGACAGATTTAAAAAAGAAGCAGGTTTTTAGTTTGTAGCATAAGTCAAACTACAAAAACACAGGATCTCTACAATGCTACTCTCTCATTTAAAAGAGTTTTCTTTCATTAGACCCCTCTCTGCCTCTCACTTCTCTTAAACCCTAGACCTATAGTTTGTAATGCCATGTAGAATCGGTGTAGTGACCTCTTTAATATCCCAAAATATCCGGGATTCCATGTACTGTCGTGCTGCCAGAGGTCTTTCCACTCTTCAGCACTTTGCACGTGCCAGATTTCAAATGTGAAGAGGCAGAGGGAAAATATAACAGCTGAACTGTTGGTACTGGCTTAGATTTAAGGGTAAGGACTGGCTGCTGTTTTCTGCTTGAAATGTGATGCTGTGACTCTTGACAAACAAGTTTTCTTGTTAAATGTACCAGTTATTCTGCTGTTGCTCTGTCATTGGCCTCTCTTGTCTTTAATTCTTGTACCTTTGTAGAATTATTCTCCAATCGCCCTCAGCTGTGTGTTTGAGCCCCAGTCACAGGAGGTGTTAACATGAGTTTTGTTTCTGATCTTGATGTGATGGTGATGAATGACCGTCACTAGTCAAATATTCCACTGCAGCCATGCAAATGTGCCTGTTTTTCTTTCCTGTTACACTGGAACATATCAGGAGGGCAGGGATGTTTCCTCGATTACTGCCTGAGGTTCAAGTGCTACTTGTTCAGGCAGAAAACACACAGGACTTGTATCAGGCATCACAATATTAGGATAGTGGTGTTTTTGTATGTGTGTCAGCATGTTGAATCTTAAGTCATCAATCACTTTCACTTTCCAAAGATGTGAAATTTCTGATTTTCATCTTGAATTGTGTTAGGTTATTCACCGCTGTACAGTGTACTATAGCTCAACTTTTTGGACAGTGTGGCAGCATAGTAATGATGAATGTGTAGACAAGGTAACCAAGGGGTGTTTTAAAAAACAGTCACCTAACTAACTGGTCATGTGTTTCACTGCTGAGGACCAGTCGGAAGGCAATAGGTGCCCAAAACAGTACAGGCCTGACAGTCATCACCAAGGGCCCACAAAGGACTAAACAGCAAATATTAAAATAAAGACTTAAGTCTGTTTACCTGTCCAGTTAATTTGAAAGGGGCTGCTGTTCCTTCACTCTATCAGATGTGGATGTTTACACCCTCAAATTAAAGCACAAGTCAGCACTTGAACCTCACAGTCACTTTTAAATGTAAAAAAAGGCTACTGTCATTATACTTCCTGCCTGCAGTGAACACATCAACAACAAAATGCATCAAAATTGGATGCATTTTGATTTATTGTATGTTATTTGAACAAACAGATTAAATTATGACAAAGTTCCTGCACACCAGCTGCAGGTGCATAGGACCAAAACCTTTAGGTAAAGTTACTTGACAACAACCTGGAGAACAAAACATTGGTTATAAAGGGAGTACAAGTGTGAGTGCAAGGGCACTATGTTGTTCTTGTAGTTTTGAAATTATTTTGTGGTCATTTTGACATTATTGTTGCAGAGGTTAGGGGTCTGTACGACTTGACAGACACCACATCAGAAAGCTGCTTTATACTTGGTTTTGAATTATCTTTATGATGCAAAATATTGTGTCAGTAAGTGATCAAGAACAGATGTTTAATGGTAGTTTTAATATTTGGATAAATAGTATAACTGCGCATTGAATGATCTATGACTTTGATTGACCTTTTGACATTTTCATACATGTACATGGACACCTCCACTAACTAAGAGCCTTAACAATGATGATGTATTTGAGTAAAAACGGAACATTGCAAGCTTCAAAAGGGGATTCATTGCATGCTGTTGTATTTGGATTGGTTTAGATTGTTCAGATGTGTCTCATAAACTGGTAACTTAATCTTTAAATTGCTGCTTTTTTTTTTTTCTTCCCTCAGATGATTTTGAATCCAAGTTCAACTTCCACCCGATTGAGGACCTTCCACCTCCAGAGGAGTACAGGCATTTCAACAAGGTCTACCCCAGCAAAAACAACAAGGGTATGAGTACAGCTGTGTGATTTAAACAAGAAGCAGTCCACCTGACAACATCAGACTGCTCACACTTTTCAGTAGCTTCATCTTTTCCTTCGCTGGGCCACGTACTTGCACTTCAACATTTGCATACAGCTCACTGTTGTCAGTGAAGTTAGGTTTATTTACCTAGTTAACAAAAAAAAAAGAGAATGAGACACAAAGTGATGAAAGCACAGGACTGAAAAAGAACAACAGTTAACTCTGTGGTTTGAGTCTGAGATTGATTTCGTCCATTGACCATGATGTAGTTGTCTCACTGTCACAAGATATCAGACTATGTTTTGTGGTGATTATGATTTAGTTAAGTAACTGATGTAAGTCAGTTTGTTGGGGACATGAATTGAACAGATGATGTCGCTCTTCAAGATGAAGCTGTGGATCAGGAGACAGTTTAGTTTCATGTGACAGATGAGCTGACGTAGCTGTAAATTGCTGGCTGTTGTGTTTGCTTACAGTCAATCAGTTATCTATAGGTGACCAGTTAATGATTTATTTTTTCTTTCACAACTTTTGTCCAATGTACTGCCATTTGGGCCTCGTTCTGTGTTTTGTTCGGTGCCTTGTTGGGGCGGCTTTAGCTCAGGTGGTGGAGTGAGTAGGACATTAATTGTAGGGGTGGTGGATCAATATTTGCCTCCGTATGGCCTCGAGTGTTCAGTTAGTGTGCTTACATGCGCTTAAGTCACCAGGATACATGAGTAATCTGAGTACATGTTCACAGACACTGTAAGTTTGTGTGGGCATGTAGAGCATGTCATTAATCAGATTTCTCCTCCACCACAGCCTTATTGTGGAGGTACTGCTTACTGATTTTCACTGTTTGTTAGAAGATGCTGCTTGCTGACTTTTTTTATGAGTGTGTGCGCAGAGAAGACAGGCAGAGGAGATTTTCCTCACACGCCAAAGTATTTCATTTAACAGATAGTCAAACGTTCAGTTGTGAAACTGATTAGACTTCTACAAGCTGCTTTATGTTAGTTTTAGTTTCAGCACATTTGATTATTTAATTATTAAAAATACAAGGATGCATTGATATCTCCTCTCATGCTGCTCTATATTGAACAGAGTCAAGCCATCATTAATGTTGCTTCCCCTGCTGTGACAATTCAAGTGTCTGCTTAACCAGTCACTGCTGGCTCTTCTCATTGACATGTTAAAAATATTTGATTTTTTCTTTTTATGCTACATTGTGAAGTGAATACAACGCTGGATATATTTTATTTGTGTCAAGAGAGCAGCCGTACAGTGTCTCTCACCGGTTGATATGGAATTGCTTCTTTTCCAGTATCTGACACTGGAGAGTTCAAAGCAAAACACAAAGTTCCCAGCAGTGTTTTATGGGGGAGGTGGGCCACCTCGCCTTAAACAAAGAGCTCTGCTAACAGCACAAACATTAATGCAGAAAACATTAAGCTTTAGGGCAACAGAGCCAGAGGCACTATTTCATACCAGATATTTGACTTGTGTGGCTATTGTTCAGTCCTTCATTTACCAACTAAATTCATAATTCATTATTACAAGATGCCACCTCAGATTAAACGTCATTGCATTTCCAAGCTTAACATACAAAAACACACAATTCTGAATTTGCACATCAAGCCACATTTTCCCACTTTTGAAAGGATGAAAATTGAAAAAGACTCATTTTAAGTTGAAGGTGCAGGATGGGTGTATATCGTACAGGTAGACTCTCCAAATGAATTATCAACATGTTTGAGGGCGTCTCCGTGGCTTAGGGTCTGAAGGACTTTGACCAAGAACCACAACGTCCCTGGTTAGAGTTGTTGCTCTCTCATTTCATGTCATTTAAAATCAAATCAACAACTAGAGCTGACCTTGACTTCTATAAAATATTTCCACAATCCAAAGAGTTGTTAGATTTATTCTCTACATTGTTTCTGTTGTTTCCCATCAGAATACTTTCTTACATAGTTCCAATGTTTCATCGTGTGGAATTTATAGCCTGTTTTACACAGTTAATCATTTCTGTGTGTGTGCGTGTGTGTGTTAAATGGGAGAACTGACCTGTAGTGACCCTTGTCTCTTCCTCTTCTTCCTTCAGCTATGATGAGAGGAGCTCCTCCAGCACCGCCAGTGGGGAGGTGAACGGATCTCAGCTCAGGACTTGAACTCTCAGTCAGCCGACTCCATGGATGGTCGGTGGGAATTGGGGGGGTAGTGGTGGAGAAGCACTCAAATCACAAACACACTACAACACACACACACAAACACACTAACACTAAACCACCAGCTGGAAGCACAGTGAAGGTAAACACTACTACACCACGCAGGTTCGACACGACTCAGCAGTCACCTTCTTTCTTTGCACAAGAGAACAGAAAACCACTCGGTGGCGAGAACCAGACTCGACCTCTCTGACTGTGACCACCTCGACTTCTCCTCTGCTGACGGGACGTCGAGGCTTCCGTTTGACACGACATATCAGGACCAAACTCCGAACACTTCCAAATCTGTGCATTCCATCATTTTTTTAATGCATATAGTGATTTTCATAATTCTGAATAACATCTTTTATTTTCTTTGATGTTATTATTTTGGTGTCAGCAGAAATTTGTGGGGTGGAATTCAACACTACGAATGGAAACTGAATTTATGTTTCCAGCAGATTAATTACACTTCCCACAGAACTGATAATGCCATGAATGTGGGGCTTAGTGATTTTTTTTTGTTGTTTGTTTGTTTGTTTTTTGTCTTAAATAGCCATTCAAGCAGTGCCAGGTGAGGGTGCGTTTGAATCAAATCTCTGTGTCAGTGTGCCAAAAACAGGTGGAGTCAAATGAACCGCACAGAGTGAGCACAGTTTTCCGTACTTGTTCTATATATAATTGACATGTTTTAGATTCTCTCTCTCATCATGGATGCATTTCTGGAAAGCTATGACAGAAGCCTGCCTGGTTGTTTATTGTTACATTTACAGTGGGAATATTTCCTGCTTTTTTGTCCCCTCTACTTTCCTTTACTTGGGGCTGTTAATATTTCCATCTTCAGGCAATGCTGCGCGGCTTCTTCACTGCTAAACACTGTGCACGACATTTATTTACGCACTTGTGGTAACAGAAGTCTATGTGACAACAATCTCGAAGAAGAGGGACCCATCCCTACTTGTTCCTAGTGTGTCTGACAAACTGTAGTTCACATAGCCAGCATCCTATTCCAATGATTCCTGTGTGGTTCCACAGTGGAGGCCAACACTAAATTACTGTTTGTTTACTGGACCAATTGTACATGATTTAGTTGCAGGTTTGCAGTGCAGAGTTTTGGAGGTGTTTATAAGGGATCATTTATCAGTTTTCTGTCCAGGGAAGTCAGTCTAAAAGCTCAACTCTGTTCTGAGTCCATCATTTTACTTTTGCTGCTGGTGGCCCTTTTTATAGAAGGACTGTTCAGCCAGAGAAAGACAATATATTGATTAATTGCTATGCAAGGGGCAGTTTGTACAGATTGTAGTTGGTAGCAGCTAACCAAAAAAAACAAAAAAAAAAACACTTAAGTGCCAGAGAACCAGTTAAGCAGATGGAGGTTCCTTACTACACTTTTCATTACGCTTGAATTAAAACACTAATTACGTCATAGTCAAACTAAGATGCCATGCAGGAGGAATGAACAGAGAGAAAAGCCTGTTCTGGTCAGATTCTTCATTCTCAGTGATACAGCGCCTCCTGCTGGACCTTGCCTTACACAAATCTGTTGTCACTCTCATCGGTACCAGTGCTTTTTATTTTATTTTTGTTTTTTTTTTAGGGGAAGATGATGACAACAAGGTAAATAAGAAACAAGTTTATTTGAAAATGCAATAAATATTGTATATTTACATTAAGGAATATGGTAATCATAGTTAATGATCTATTTTTATGTTGTAAAAAGCTTGTAATATAGGAAAGAGAAATGATTATAACAGTGTTCCAGTCAATGAGCTTTGGTCTGATAGAGCAGACTCTGTAGCACTTCTCTGGATGTTTGGCCATAAGGGTGAATTAGATGAATGGATGTGTGAGGTTTTTCCAACGAGCCAATGTTTTGGGGATCCTGTTTGTAAAGAGCGGGTACTGTATTTAAGGTGGGTCTGGTTGGCAGATGACAGCGACAACGCAAAAAAAACAACAAATGGAACTACACTTCTTGTCCTGGATGTATGCTCACCTTGTCACACAGGTGTCCCAATACCTTTGTCTCCTCCTGTTCTCACCTTGTCCACTCTAAGAGCAAAATCCCTGTGGTCATTTCATGTTAATCAACCATGTTTTTATCATTTGAAATAATTTCAAATAAATATGGGGAAAAAGGGTACCTGATGCACAGTGTTTTTGTTTTCTCTTCCTGTTTGCTTTGTTTTAATGGGTCTGCGTCACCTGCAGTGATTGGGGAAAGCATTGAAATCCTTTACTGAAGTAAAAGAGATCATAGCACAACATAAAGATACTCCAGATTTTACTTGACCTGTGAACTTGTACTTTGTCTTGTACTCACTCTACATAATGGTCATTTCAGATTGGTGCATTAAGATATACAAGTAGTATGTCTACTATAGCATGTTTTGTCACTGTTAATAAGTTTAAACTTCATCTAAGCATCATAGTTGGAGTTTACAGGGTAAAATCTGACTTAAACTAGTAACAACAGCTGTCAGATAAGATTGGTGAAATATCAAGTATCTGTATGATTGTCAGACCTAAAGTGATAATATTTTACTTGTTTTTCTCTTATACTAATCATTTAAAAGATGAAGGATTGAATACATGCATGGGAACATGACTTAACACTGTGTAGTTGTGTAGACAAGTTATTATGGTGTCACTAGTTCAAGCAAATTGCAGACCAGACAGTGATTCTGCAGCAGGTGAGTCTAAATTAGTCTTAGTGAGAACTGAAAAAGACTCACTTAGATATTTAAGAGCATTTTTAATATTTAAAAGCCCTTCTATGCAGAGGCAGTTATTCATTACTAAGCTGTGCTTGACACTGTTAATACACAAACATATCTGAAGTGAATATGTCCTGTTAGCTCCACCAGTGAGTCCATCTTCAGAAAGCAATGTTCAAACAAGCTTTGAGCCAACCCACAAAACTAAATGCAAACTTAAGTGGAAATCCAGCATCATCGAATTTTAAGATAACAGGTCACATGGAAAAAAGGAAGTATATAACACTGGAACTGGAATTTGGAAAGATACTATCAGGTAAAGAGGGAAAAAGCCCATTTTCCTTTTTGCTTTCTGTTTTCACTATTTGTATTATCTGCAATATATTTTTTATATACCTTTAGTTAATGTCTGGAGGTTGGAGAAGCGGCTTGTGGTCGGAAGATTGCTGGTTTGATTCCCCACTGGACTGGCAGAAAAATGTGGGTGTGGTGGAGTATTCCCTCCCCCTCCATTAGCTGGCTGATGTGCCCTTGAGCAAGGCACTTAACCCCCCAGTGATGGGTTAAATGCAGAGAATAATTTCCCAGTCTTCAGATCAATAAAGTAAATACACTTAAACTTTTCACATGAATTCCATTTATGATGCTTTTGCAGTGAATCTGATTGTCTCTGATTATTTGAAACTCTACTCGTGGCTTTAATCTGAACGAACGTGGAGAGCTTGTTCCTTTAAGGTTGGTGTGACCACAACATTTCTCGGAAAATTTGATTCCGCCCAAAAGTTCATTATTGAATTTCCCGCGGCTCTGCTCAGCCATTGCGATCCGCCGAAGCCCCGAGAAACGCGGGAAACTGATAAAGGGGAGGCGCACAAGAGCACGTGACCCAGTGATTCGCGCCGAAGAAGTGTTTGACACACATGTGTTGAGGGGAAAAAAAACGCTCAAAACCTGTGAACTATCATCATGAGGACTGTTCTCCAACTTTCAGCTCAGGCAAACATTTAGAAAAAAAAAAAAGAACTCTGAAGTGTTTGGTGGATTTTAACTAATGTACAACAGGATTTGCCTGAACTTTGGAGGTTAATATAATTGAAGAGGACAGTGGTGTAAGTGTAATTATCATTCATTCAGTCAAATGTGCGTGATAAAGTTCGATTGATGTAGTTTAATATTACATTGTTACAAATGAAGGGTCCTGCGAATTTTTTAAGTAGGAAATATTAATATGTGCTTGTGGATCTGCATGTTCATCATGTGCAGTAGATGTCATGTGGTTTGTGTAGTGGTGGTGAAGTGCTCAAATATCTGCAATAGTTTCAAGTCATGAGTATTGAAGCTTTATGATTTTATCATGTACTTGAATTGCACTTTCTCAGATCACAGTTTGGGGGGTAAATGCTCTGCTTTGCCAACATCAATCATGTGAGAGTCTTAAAAACCTTTGACACTGATAGTCTACACTTTAAAGCAAGGCACTGCACACTTGGAGGACCTACAGAATCGACATAAAACACAACATTTCTTATGTTATAACGGAATGACATAACATTTGAGTTGCCTTTGATAACTGGCATCCTTATAGTTTAGCTTTAAAAGAGTCAGCATCATATATCAAACTCTTGGGCAAAATGCTCGCTGTACAGGGCTGAAGTAGAGCTGCCAGTTTATTAGGTCCACCTTGCTATATCAGATGTAGTCTGATATCACAGCCCTGCAGGAGATCCTATCTGCATGTTGTAACTTCTGTAATGCTGTTGAACTGTATTGCATTATACTGGGAGGTGTTTGTCATTTAGCCTACCCTCGCTGAAATGAATAGGGTTGACAAAAAATAGCCACCAAAACGACCATACTGCTGATTCATAACTAATCTAGAACAGTTTGAACAAAATATGACACAAACAGTATAACCTTCAAGCAGTCAGGATTTATTGCAGGGCTGTTGAGAATGCAGTAGTTTTAGCTTGATGTATTAATAAACTGGCAGCTGAGTATACACATACATAGTACACATAACGCCATATGTGGTAAAAAGTCATCTTCTCTGTGTAAATAATAGAACAGATTAAAACACGTAAAAGACTACAATACAACAACGGGAGCTGCCAAGGCTGTACCATTTTGACAATAAGCGGGGGGGGGGGGGTAATAGTGAATTCACCAAGCGCAGTGCGTTATAATAATAGAATATAGTAATTGATGAATATATTGTATGGTTAAGTATTTAGTGGAAACCAAGCTGACTGTGAATCTACTTTTTTATCCTGCTTCAGAGAAACCATAAACCGAGAAACCTCTACCAGCTGCTCTGCCTCCTGGCTCGTGTGACAGCATGTGTAGTTTTGCTCCATTGTGATTGGCTAAAATAAATCCCCGCTAAAACTTGTGTCAATACATTACCAAGACCCACCACTCATGCCATTGGCTTGCCAGTGTGTACTTCCTCGTTGGTTTTGTTGTTTTGATTGGTTAGCCCGGCTGTCCGTATAATACAGTCGCGGTGTTTTTAAAACTCACGTTAGTCTCTCGGCTGACAAATTAGCCTTCTCGTTTTTTACTCACTGCATTTGTTTGATAATGATCATGAAACTGGTAATTGCACTGATCACCGCATCGTTTGCTGCGGGTAAGTTTACATCTCGATCCGGGTATAACTGGTGAACTTAATCCGGTAAATTAAAACAACGTTACTGTTGTTTTGGAGACATTAGCAACACATGAAGCTTGTTAGCATGTTATCATATTAGCATGACTAAATAAGCCTAACTTGAGTATGGTTTGCTCTGTTTCAACTCGAACGGACTGCAAAAATACTCGTTTCACATTCGGCATTGTTGAGATTTTTTCAATGAGACGTTGGCTCGACTCCTTTAGCTTGAGTTTACAATGTTGTGTTTGACCTTACGTGTTATTTCGTCTCTCTGTGTTATCTTCTATTTATGAAACTAATGAGAAATCCAGTATAACGCCACAAACGACAGCACACGAAGTGTAAGAGATTAATCAACGTCCCAAAGAGCGTCAACAAGAAATAACGTTTCTTACAAGCCTCACAGATATAGCATTTTCCGCCATAGGGATGTTGTATGTGATTGTAGTACAGTGAGACAGCTGTTTGTATTATTATTTACACTCTGACTGTTCTGTGTCAGCCAAAGTACACTGCAGGTCTTGGAATGACAAGGAACACATAATGAATGGTGACTATCTTTGTGTAGTAGATGTGTCATTCATGAGTCAAAGAGCAAAAATGCTCTGTGTAGTCCAGAGCTGAAACGATGAGTGGACTGAAATTCCAGCCTGTCAAATTGAAATTCTTGCTGTTTTGCTGGTCGTAAAAAAGAATGTTTTTGGGTTTTAGGAGGGTTGACAGTATGAGATATTCAAAGTACAATAACCATCTCAGAAAATATCACAGTATATTATTATTAATATTAATATTATCAGTTACAATGACCTTAAAAGAATGAAAACAAGTTTTTGGTTGTGTCCTTGATATGAACTTTTTTCTAACAACACTAATACGGTAGAATTCAATACCATAGAGAAGAAAATGTCCATGTTATGATGAAATAAGATCACATTTTATTAATCCCATGCCGGGGAAAATTAAATTGTTACATGCAGCAAACGATAAAAGATAAACATAGGAGGGTCAAAAGAGTCAATATAAAAGGTATACAGAATAGCCATAGTAGTAGCCTACTCCAGACTACTGAGCATGTTGAAAATGTCACGTGTATTTTGTGTGTGTTTAAAGGGCTGGAAGGGTTGAAAGGTTTTCTGTCCTTCAGAGGTGTTCAAGTTGGGTAAATGTAATGTTTGTCTCCCCAGGAGAGCCTCAGGCCATTTGTCCAAATCAGACAATTGAGGCAGTGGAAGGTGAGAATGTCGATCTTCAATGTTATCTGGATCCCTGGGCCAACGTGGAGAATTATGCAGTGGACTGGAAAAGACTTGACCTCAACAAGGTGGTCTACTCTTATCGACATAGGCAGGAAAATCATCAAGCACAGATGGATCAGTACAGAGGCAGGGCAAGTCTCAACCATGAAGACCTGAGCAGAGGGATCATGACACTGCATATCTCCTCAGTACAGCTGTCTGACAGTGGACCATACAGATGCTTTGTCTCAAAACTGATGACCCGTTGTAACACTACCCTCATTGGTAAGAAGCATGCATTTCCCACAGTTCCTTTCAGATGTTGAATGTTGATATCCCAATCAAGCTTTTGACCCAGATCCTGATTTGAATCATTGACACTGGGAGTCCGAACTGATGGTTAAATTTGATTCATCCTGAATGATTTTCTTTTTCCAAAAGATGCTCGGTGTAGATTGTAGAAAAATAAACATATTCACATAACAGCAGAGGATGTGGAATGTTGATTAAACTGTCAGGTGGAGAGACAGATGAATTTTAGATGGTGATAAATGGATCTATTGATTACCATACAGATACTTTGTCCCAGAACTGAGTGCTCATTGTATTATTGGCCTAAATGTCGGTGAGCATGCTGTACAGGTCAGTTCAGGATATTTTAATGAAGATTTCTATACAGAAACTGCAGACAATGAAGAACTACGCTCCTTTGATGGTTTTGTTTGTATCTTTCATTTGAAACAGTGAAGACAAAGAGAGATGGTTCCACCACTGCTGGACCTCCGGTGGATGATGTGACGGTGCCAAATGATCATGGTAAATGTCTTTGAATAGTTCTCCGTTAAACTGTCTTTCATATACTGCTAAATGTTTGAGCACAAGATAGTCTCACTGTAGGAGCTGTGTAAATATGTATGTCTTTCTCTGTGTACACTGTAGATGAATTATCATTATCTCGTAAGAATAACTGCATCAGCTTTGCACCTGCCTTTTTTCTCAAGTTAACTCTGTCTTCCTTCAGATGCTGCAAAGATGAAGACTGTCTGGGTCGCCAGTGTCTGTGGTGTTGCTGCCTTTGCTGCTGCTGCTGCTGCTGCTGCTGTCCTGGTGAAACTCTGTAAGTTCCAGACTTCTGCTCTACAGCATTTCATTCATTGGTGGATTGTAACTCAGGACATTCAGTCAAGTGCCGTACTTTAGTACAGTTTTGTGGTGCTTGTACTTTACTTGACCATTTCCATTTTTTGTTACTTTATACTTCTACTCCACAACATTTCTGCAGCAGATATTGTACTTTTTACTCCACTGCATTTCGTTAGTCACTGTGGTGTGGAGAGCTGTGTTGATGGCATCCTCTTTGGATCTATTTGCTGTGTAGGCAGACTGGTGCTGGTCCAGATTGGGGCAAGAGTGGATTTAATATGCTTTAAAACTTTCTTCTTTCAAATCACTTTGCTGTGATGGGTGTGTGTGCCACTAGTCTACAGCTGGTGTTGATTTGTTTGGACACGATCTGATTATGACTGATTTCAGACAGGCAGGTGTGGTAGCCTGAGACAGGGACAGGTAAAAAGATGTGTGCAAGGTGATGGGCGCAGTCTCTGAGCACTCTTCCTGGAATCTCATCAACCCTCATAACATTCACGGTGCTGAGAATTTGCCTTATTCGCTGCATTGTCTAACCCTTTTGTCTCAAAGTGGGTAAAGAAGCAATTAAGTTTCTCTGCCAGCGTTGCTGTGTTGAATGCAGGTGGATCTTTTTCGCTCCTGTGGTTGGTGAAGTCAGAATAAGTCCACGGGGACATTTACTGCAGAAAAAGTACTTTTACTATTACTTTGGGTACATTTCCTGATATTGAATGTGTACTTTTAGATAAGGATTTCGAATACATGACATGTATTAGAGTATTTATGCAGTGTGGTATTGGTACTTTTTCGACCACTGCTAATTATCAACATTTTAAGCCATGAACTGTGATCTATGCTGAGCAGATTTATTTTGGCTGATGGAGGATAAATTGTAGCTCTTGACAGAAACCAGAGTTTGAGTCATCCACTGCGGCTTCAGTTTCTGTCAGTGTTATATTTTAAGACACTGGTGTGCAGTCATTCCATTTTATTGTTGATTGACAATAAGGACAGTCTGAAGTCATTTCTGCCAAATCAAATCAGAAACAAACATGAAGTTTTGATTTCAGCATGCGAAGAGTTTATTGTTTTGCATACATTTGCCATAATGTGATTAATATTCATGTCAGAAAATATAATTCATGTTGTGACTAAATCAACAGTATCATTACATTACCCGGCTCTTCTACCAACCTTCTCAGCACTATACACAAAGTTTCCTAAGTTTAAATAAAAATAATAGGTTTAATGTAGATTCAATGTGTCTCAAACTGGTTTCTGTGTTCTCACAGGCGTTTGTAAGAAGACGGCCAAAGGACTAAAGGGGCAAGAAGAAGAGATGATGCCAGACAACTATGAAATGGAAAACTTGAGGACCTGAACAACAGAGGTGGAAAGTATTGGGAAAGAGTGTTTTCTTAAAAAGCGTAACCTTAGCCCTCAAATCTTCCATCTGATCCTCTCAGCTCTTCTCTAAGTTACCGGTTATCTTCAGTTGCACTTTTAATATCTTAATTTAATCATAATAATGATACCCTTGTTCTGGGTAAAAACAAGAATATTTTAAACTTATTTTCGAACTGGGCATATGATGTTTTTATTTAAATGGTTTTGAAAAGACTGACCAAGTTTAAAATCCGTTCACACGGCACTCAGGACACCTGCCCCAACAACACAAACACCACCTGAGACTGAAAGGACGAATTAAAAATGAAGGAGAACGTGTGGAGGGAATATTTTCAAGTCAGTCATATGTAGCAGTCTTTTGCTTCTGTCCCTGTATTACTAACTTATTTCACTGTTCTTGTAGAAAATGCGAACAGCATTATCAGTACATGTTCCTGAATAGTCACTGGAAGCTAACAAGCCAATCAAAAGTGAGAGGTAATGCAAAGATGCCTGCTTTACTACACAGTTATTCACAAGGTAGTCACACTTAAAAGTTAACCCTCTTTATCATCTATTTTACTCTAAATAGGTCCATAATTTACAAAATGAAGATCATGTTGTATTGAAGACTTGAAACTAGTGATTGAGACCATAAAGTCATTAGGAGACTATTAACTGAGATAATAAATCAAGTGAGAAGTGAAGGCACCTCTGCATTGGTTTCACTTTTCAGTCCTGCGTGCTCTGTCCGCTCATTGTACTGTCTGTTTCTAACTAATCCAATTAAATTTTTAGAAAGAGCTGCCCACTAGGGGGCTCTCTCTCATCTCTTTTGCGGATGCCCCTTTCATGCTAAATCATGATACTGTCACCTGTTACCTGTGAACCTGTTTACCTGTGGAACACACAGGTGTTTTTGGAGCATTGCATAACCTTCCCATTCTTTTGTTGCCACTGTCCCAACATTTTTGAAATGGGAGTTGTGTTGTGTGAATACATTTATATGTATGTGTGTGTGTGGAAATAAGATAATTTATGGACAGGTTGTTGTGCCACATTGTTATTTGTCTGTGTTTATAATCTTTTGAACTGTCTCTGTTCTATGAATCACTTTATCTAAAGCTTTAAAACAAATATATACATAAACTCTGTGACCTGTGCTTTCATTTTGTCCCTCCTTGCTCATCATAACTCACTGTAACAACAGATTAAATCAACATTGCCGGTTTGTAACAAAAGAAAACCTCAACTTCTGTTCAGAAACAGTTGCTGATTAGTCATTAACTGTACTACCAAGGTAACTGTGGTTGTTACAGTTATTTTATACTGTAACTGAATACTTGGATGTTCACCACCAAGTGTCCACCATTTGATAGAGGCTTTAGATTTAGGTCACCCACAGACCAAACTGAACAGTTTGAACTTATGGATGAGATGCTCAAATCCTTTTCCTAAAGTAAACTATAAAATACTCCAAACAGTCCTGCATCACAATCTTTACTTTAAAAAAAAAACAAAACATAGAGGTAATAAAATGTAAAAGTATAATCATACTGTGGATTGGTTTGTTAACATGAAAGTCCTGTATTTTCATGCAATTTTTGATCTATGTACTCATCCAGTTTAAACATTGAAGCATCACAACATGTTTCTGAAGGTTGCAGCTATCTGATAAAAGCAGCCAGCTAAAAAAAAACCAATAAAACATTGGTGCCAAACTGCCCTGCATTCTGCATTCAGGACTTCTGCATATCTAGAGTGAACAGAAACTGCGGACTCGTCACTCTTACCACAACCCCTTCCACCATCTCCCTCTGGGAGGCGCTGCAGAGCTCAACAACAAGTGACAAGACCAGTTCGTTCCCACAGGCCTTCACACTGATGGCCAGTTGAATCAGTCATATAATGCCAATAATCGTGTGACGCAAAAACATCCACTTACCTGCGAATTGGAATTTATATATTAAAATCAGACCAAACGTGTGGCCAGAGGAGGGGACTTCTGCACCTCAGGACTGATTTGACACCACAGACTGGGACATGTTAAAGCAAGGAGCCACTTTCAGTAAACACATTGGCATTCAGGAATATACAGACACTGCCACTGCCTACGTTACCTAATACACTGATGATGTGAGGCACACTAAAACCATCACCACCCACACCAACCAGAGGCCAGTTGTTGTGTATAAGCTCCGTTTGCAGTTTATGTGTATTGTATTTAGTGAATGAAGTGGGTCCGTCGTTGTGAATGTGCTTAACTTTGGGACATCACGTGCACACTTGGATGGATTTCCGTTTAACTCCTCTTCCTCCTCTGGCCGCCTCCTCCGACCGGGCGTCTTGAAACCGGCGTTTGATCGACAGGCTGCACGATTAAGAATCAGGACTGTCTGCTGTAACGTGTTTTAACCCGTGCTTTCACTAATGATGATGATGATGATGAAGGGTTCACTGCTAGCGTTAACCTGTCTGTGTTCTGCACACTTTGCTGCAACCGTTGGTAAGTTGGTTACATTAACGTTATCTCATGATATTTTAGGATGTTAGCATCGGTATAATGTTGTTAGCGAACGCTGACAAGTTTACAGCGTTGTTGAAAACTTCAGCTAACGACAGCATTGCAAACGTTATGTTATAAGAGTAGCGTGGTTTCTGTGAAAAGCTGGGCTGTGTGTGTGTGTGTGTGTGTGTGAGCGCCTGTAGAGTGAGGGAGCGAGCGGGGAAATACAGTGAGAGAGCAGAAACTGGTTAGCGGAAACGGCAGTCTGTTCCACATAGAGATGGGATTTATGGCTCTTTGTAGTGAGCCGTTCCTTTCAAAGAGCCGTCCAAAAAAATGGCTTTTTTGGCTCATTTTTATTTTTATCAAGTTTTAAGAAGCCAGTCTGGCCTTAACTCGTTTTATCTTGGAAATAATCACTGGGAGGAGAATTTAGATATCCCTCCAATATGAGTTTGAATTATTCTGAAATACTGATTATAACCTTATTTAACATGTGTGGGTTAGATTTTAAACTCTGATCTGGATTAGGCTACAATGAATTTCTGTGCAAAACAGCTTTTAGGGCAAAGACTTCCACACAAGAACATTGTTAATAATACAGAACAACAAAACATACAAACAAACAGACTGGTGGCTTTCAGAGACTTCATTGTCACTATTATCTGAGTCATCTGGCTCTCTACTGAACATCGCTCATGTTCAGTAGCCGTTCAAAAGAACCAGTTTGTTCGTCAATGTCACAACACTAGTTTCACAGTAAATGTGCAGTGTAATGCACAGCGGTGGTTTAACAAAGCCTCTCAACTTACTTACCTACCTACCTACTTACTTGAATAAGTGAATAGGTACCCACCTGTACCCACCTACCTACGTACCTACCTACTTACTTACCAACATAATTACTTACCTACTTACTAACTTACCTACCTACTAACCTACATACCTACTTAATTACTTACCTACCTACTTACTTACGCCTATCTACTTACTTACTTACCTACTTAATTACTTACCTACCTACTTACTAACTTACTTACCTACTAATTTACTTACCTACTTACCTACCTACTTACTTACCTAGCTACTTACCAACCTACCTACCTACTTACTTCTTACGTACGTACTTACTTACCTACTTACCCACCTACTTACTTACCTATTTGCCTACCTACTTACTTACTTACCTACCTACCCCCTACTTACCTACTTAATTTCTTACCTACCTACCTACATACCTACCTACTTACTTCCTTACATAATTACTTACCTACCTACTTAATTACTTACTTACCTACTTACTATTTTACCTACCTATGTACTTACCTACCTACCTACTTACTTACCTACTAAATTACTTACCTACCTACTTACTAACTTACTTACCTACTTACCGACTAACTTACCTACCTACTTACCGACTAACGTACTTACCTACTTACTAACTTACTTACCTACTTACCGACTAACTTACTTACCTACCTACTTACTTACTTAGCAACTTACCAACCTACCTAGCTACCCACCTACCTATGTACCTACCTACTTACTTACATAATTACTTACCTACTTACTAACTTACCTACCTACTTACCTACTAACCTACATACCTATTTACCTCCCTACTTACCTACCTACCTACTTATGTGCCTACTACTTACTTACTTACCTACCTACTTACTAACTTACTTACCTACTAACTTACTTACCTACTTACCTACCTACTAACCTACATACCTACTTACCTACCGACCTACCTACCTACTTACGTGCCTACTACTTACTTACTTACCTACCTACTTACTAACTTACTTACCTACTAACTTACTTACCCACCTACGTACTTACCTACCTACTTACGTACCTACTTAATTACTTACCTACCTACTTACTAACTTACTTACCTACCTACTTACGTACCTACTTAATTACTTACCTACCTACTTACTAACTTACTTACCTATCTACTTACTTACCTATTTACCTACCTGCTTACTTACTTACCTACCTACCCCCTACTTACCTACTTAATTACCTACCTACCTACGTACCTACCTACTTACTTACTTACATAATTACTTACCTACCTACTTAATTACTTACTTACCTACTTACTAACTTACCTACCTACTTACCTACTAACCTACACACCTACTTACCTCCCTACTTACCTACCTACCTACGTACTTACCTACCTACTTACTTACCTACTTAATTACTTACCTACCTACTTACCGACTAACTTACTTACCTAGCAACTTACCAACCTAGCAACTTACCAACCTACCTACCTACTTACTTACATACTTACCTACCTACTTACCCACCTACGTACTTACCTACATACTTACTTACCTACACACCTACTTACCTACCTACCTACCTACCTACCTACCTACGTACTTACCTACCTACTTACTTACCTACTTACCTACCTACTTACCCACCTACGTACTTACCTACATACTTACTTACTTACCTACCTACTTACTAACTTACCTACCTACTTACTTACCTAGCAACTTACCAACCTACCTACCTACCTACTTAGTTACCTACTTAATTACTTACCTACCTAGTAGGTAGATAAGTAGGTAGGTCGGTAAATAAGTAATTAAGTAGGTAGGTAAGTAATTATGTAGGTACCTTCTAACTTACTTACCCACCTACGTACTTACCTACCTACTTACGTACCTACTTAATTACTTACCTACCTACTTACTAACTTACTTACCTACCTACTTACGTACCTACTTAATTACTTACCTACCTACTTACTAACTTACTTACCTATCTACTTACTTACCTATTTACCTACCTGCTTACTTACTTACCTACCTACCCCCTACTTACCTACTTAATTACCTACCTACCTACCTACGTACCTACCTACTTACTTACTTACATAATTACTTACCTACCTACTTAATTACTTACTTACCTACTTACTAACTTACCTACCTACTTACCTACTAACCTACACACCTACTTACCTCCCTACTTACCTACCTACCTACCTACGTACTTACCTACCTACTTACTTACCTACTTAATTACCCACCTACGTACTTACCTACATACTTACTTACTTACCTACCTACTTACCGACTAACTTACTTACCTAGCAACTTACCGACTAACTTACTTACCTAGCAACTTACCAACCTACCTACCTACTTACTTACATACTTACCTACCTACTTACCCACCTACGTACTTACCTACATACTTACTTACTTACCTACACACCTACTTACCTCCCTACTTACCTACCTACCTACCTACCTACCTACGTACTTACCTACCTACTTACTTACCTACCTACTTACCCACCTACGTACTTACCTACATACTTACTTACTTACCTACCTACTTACCTACTTACTAACTTACCTACCTACTTACTAACTTACCTACCTACTTACTTACCTAGCAACTTACCTACCTACCTACTTAGTTACCTACTTAATTACTTACCTACCTAGTAGGTAGATAAGTGGATAGGTCGGTAAATAAGTAATTAAGTAGGTAGGTAAGTAATTATGTAGGTAAGTAAGTAGGTAGGTGGGTAAGTAAGTTGAGAAGCTTTGTTAAACCACCGCTGTGCATTACACTGCACATTTACTGTGAACAAAGCCTGGGAGCAACCAGCAGGGCTCTTTGTGGTTAGGGTACATACCAGTACAATAACTACCTCAGAATATAAAAATTAAAATAACACGTAAGCAGATAGATTATTTCTAACTTTCAGACTCTGATCATCTTTGCTAACTTTTGACATAAAACATAAAACAATTTGTATCCAAAACTGAGCAGACCTAATGCCCCAAAACACAGGCAGACATCGCTCTCTGCAATGTCAGTGGTGAATGCTTGTTTGTGGCTCTCAAGGATAGATGGGATTGTAACTCATATAACGTAGTTAAAGATACCTGCAGTATTAGTTCACTTTTAGTTCCTCTGTACTCTGTAATAGTACCTTTAGTCTCCACAATATTACCCTCCTGTAGCCTAATTTCACATCTTGTTCCCTTACATTATGCATCAGTCCGTATGGTGCTGGTACACTGTCGCTGTACAAGTAACTATAAGAATTACGCTGTTCATCATTGGCTGTAATCTAAAGCTATACTAAAAAGATTAACATGTGGAGGGTTGCAGATGTGCAACAAGCTTGTAAGGTATACCAAAACCTTTACATTTATTCAGCTTAGAAGAGTTCATCAACATCAACTCTGTGTGTTGAAATGATTGAAAAGTTTTCTGTCCTTCCGAGGTGTTCAATTTGTTTAAATGTAATGTTTGTCTCCCCAGGAGGGCCTCAGGCCATTTGCCCAAATCCGACAATACAGGCAGTGGAAGGTGAGACTGTCGATCTTCCATGTTATCTGGATCCCCTGGACAACGTGGAGAATTATGCAGTGGACTGGAAAAGACTTGACCTCAACAAGGTGGTCTACTCTTATCGACATCAGCAGGAAAATCATCAAGCACAGATGGATCAGTACAGAGGCAGGGCAAGTCTCAACCATGAAGACCTGAGCAGAGGGATCCTGACACTGCAGATCTCCTCAGTACAGCTGTCTGACAGTGGACCATACAGATGCTTTGTCTCAAAACTGATGACCCGTTGTAACACTACCCTCATTGGTAAGAAGCATGCATTTCCCACAGTTCCTTTCAGATATTGAAAAGGTTTGTCAGAATTGGGGATATTCCAATCAAGCTTTTGACCCAGATCTTGATTGAAGTCCTTAACACTGGGAGTCCGATCTGATGATTATAGTGTAGATTGCAGAAATAAACATATCCCCATATAACAGCAGAGGATGTGCAATGTTGATGAAACTGTCTGGTGGAGAGACTGATTAATTTTAGGTGGTGACAAACGGATGTATTGACTTTCTAAAAGGAACGTCTAAGTGCTTTACAAAAGTGTGTGTGTGTTTGAGGGAGGGGGGGTGAGTCACTCAATTATCCTAACACGCTCCACAGCAAAGCCCACACCACCAGAGAGACCCATCTATAGACAGGAAACCCATTGAACGTGCAAGCACAGCAGCAGGTTTTGTGAGCTGTTGGCGAGACAGACAGAGGAAAAGCCAGAGAGAAGGAGAGCTGGATAAACATCTAGCCACTTATTCCCAGATGTCACATAAGGTCTGAAAAAAGGAGTCTTTTTAACTTCTGGTCTGATTGCCGGCTATAGTCAGGGTTCACACAGCCCAAGAATTTGTGTGCGTTGTGAACTTGTCTACATTCATGAGAAGGTCATGTGGCCTGACAACACTACACCCACCACAGATGATCAACAAACCTGCAGACTTTTACTTTGTCCGTCTGGAACCCGATTTATAAATATTGTATTGGCACACGTTCTGTTACATTGTTGTTATAAGATAAGCCTTTATTGATCCCATGCTGGGGAAATTTACTTGTTACAACAGCAACAGCAGTCTAAGTGCTGGAAACATGTTGTCTTTTTTTTTTTTTTTTTATAGTAATCAGAGACCAGCAGAACATGACAACGAGTGGTGATTCCAGCACAATGAGACCTCCACTGCATGGGCCGAACAATCCAGGTAAATGATGAACTGTTCTCCAGCAACCTGAAATTCAGGAGTATTTCAATGGTTGACTCGCGCGCTGACTCACGGACTGACTCGCAGCCTGACTCGCAGCCTGACTCACTCCTTTCATATAACTTCTACAAAGCTGTAAAAGACACGGCAAGACAGACTTTTTACTCCATGAAAAGGAACATCAAATTGGACATCCTAATCAAAAATATGGCTTCAAATATTGCACTCCGTTACAGAACCTATTCCGTTTATGGTTGCGAGTGCTGGGGTCCACTTGAAAAACAAGAGTTTACAAAATGGGACAAGCACCAAACTGAGACTCTGCAAGCAGAATTCTGCAAATCCATTCTCCAAAAACACCATATAATGCATGTAGTTGTCAGAATGCAAAAGGGAGCATTTGAGTTTTATAATCACCTAAAAGAAAATTGTCTGTACACTCCCCATTTCAAAGCCCTCACCTACAGACAGACCCATCTAGAGAGATGCCCGGTCAGCCAGCTGGTTGTGGGACTCTGCTCACAAACACCAACACAGACAGGAAACCCATTGGACTAAACCAAATTACTAGAAGACAAAAAGAAAACTATTCGACACATTTGAAAGAAGAAAAGCAAATTGGAATGGCTGTTTAGCCCTAAACAGAGAATACACAGCGGCAGACTACCTGACCACTGAGTGACCCAAAATTAAGGAAACCGATGACTCAGTACAGACTTGGTGAGCACAGCCTGGCCAGCACAGACAAACATGGCCTCCAAGAGAAGACGGACTGTGCCTGCTGCACACAACAAGGTGGAAACCAAGCTGCACTTTCTTTTTACACCTCCTGCCAGCTTTACCAGGACATCACAGACACATACTTTTCAGAGATTCCAAACACCCAAAAAGACTTTGAAAACACAACTAATGAGAAAAAACGTCCATATCTGCAGGGTAAAATGCAGCAACGTGCAAACGCAGCAGCACGTTCTGTGAGCTGCTGCGACAGAAAAAGGTTGTCCTATGGAAGAGAAGCAGCATCAAGACAGTAAAGCATCTGTGTTCCTTCGCTCCCCGTCTGCATTGTGCTGCTTTCTGTACAGTCGCATTCTGCATACACACATGCTTACACACATGTATATACATACACACACAACAGACTGCTGAATACATTTCTTAGAAAAAACTGGCAGTGTTCTCACTTGTTTTGTGTGTATGTACGTAATTTTGTTTAAAGGATAACTTTCGTTTTTTACAACCTGGACCTTGTTTGTAGCATTAAATACGACCATTTACTCACTCAGACAACTTTGGTGGCATTTGGAGTCGTTTTGAAGAAATTAGCCCCAGAGGAGCGGCGCGTATATCCGTATAATGCGAGTACTCGGGGCATCCATGTGCAGCCTCTATATAACGCATAATCTGTGGCGAAACTCGTTCATATTCCAATATTTTGTTATGATATGCTGGTGCTATTCCCCTCTGAGCCCGTGGTGGCATGTTATCGATATCCGGCGTCTCTAGACAACTACCTCTGACGTGGATGATGTCATTACCGAATGCCGGGCGCTGCGAGCAGCCAGCCACAACACTCTGCAGCGGTCGGCTACGAATACGCAATGACGAACCATAGCTGTGCCAAACTACAGCTAAACTAGCCGACCGCTGGCTGTCTTGAAGGAGTTCCCAGAGGTGTTTAGCACTTGTTGGCCCCTTTGCCTTCACTCTGCAGTCCAAATGATCGTCCAACTAAACGCAAACCGGACGGGATGGCATGTCGCTGCAGGATGCTGTGGTAGCCGTGCTGGTTCAGTGTGCATTGAATTTTAAATAAATCCCCAACAGTGTCACCAGCAAAACACCCCCACACCATCACACCTCCTCCTCCATGCTTCACAGTGGGAACCAGGCAAGTGGAATCTATTTCGTTCACCTTTTCTGCGTCTCACAAAGACGCGGTTGGAACCAAAGATCTCAAATTTGGACTCATCAGACCAAAGCACAGATTTCCACTGGTCTAATGTCCATTCCTTGTGTTTCTTGGCCCAAACAAATCTCTTCTGCTTGTTGCCTCTCCTTAGCAGTGGTTTCTTAGCAGCTATTTGACCATGAAGGCCTGATTCGCGCAGTCTCCCCTTAACAGTTGTTCTAGAGATGGGTCTGCTGCTAGAACGCTGTGTGGCATTCATCTGGTCACTGATCTGAGCTGCTGTTAACTTGCGATTTCTGAGGCTGGTGACCAGGATGAACTTATCCTCAGAAGCAGAGGTGACTCTTGGTCTTCCTTTCCTGGGTCGGTCCTCATGTGTGCCAGTTTCATTGTAGCGCTTGATGGTTTGTGCGACTCCATTTGGGGACACATATACATTTTTTGCAATTTTCCGGACTGACTGACCTTCATTTCTTTAAGTAATGATGGCCACTTGTTTTTCTTTAGTCAGCTGATTGGTTCTTGCCATAATATGAATTTTAACAGTGGTCCAATAGGGCTGTCGGCTGTGTATTAACCTGACTTCTGAACAACACAACTGATAGTCCCAACCCAAGTCCCAAGGCACACCTGTGAAGTGAAAACCATTTCAGGTGACTACCTCTTGAAGCTCATCAAGAGAATGCCAAGAGTGTGCAAAGCAGTAATCAGAGCAAAGGGTGGCTCTTTTGAAGAAACTAGAATATAAAACATGTTTTCAGTTATTTCACCTTTTTTTGTTAAGTACATAACTCCACATGTGTTCATTCATACTTTTGATGCCTTCAGTGAGAATCTGCAATGTAAATAGTAATGAAAATAAAGAAAGCGCATTGAATGAGAAGGTGTGTCCAAACTTTTGGCCTGTACTGTATATGTAGATTATTTACACATATTTATACATTTGAGCAGCAACTCTGTTGACACTTTTCTTTGGTTTCAAAAGATCTCCTCCTTTCTAAGGGGCATCACACCCACAATCACAGCTCTGAGGTTCGTTCAGTAATTCCAACATTAAATCACATCTGTTAACTAGCTTGCTTCTAATGTAATGTCACTTTGACAAAGCCGACAAAGGTTAAGTGTAATACAGTTCATCAAGCACTTTGGACTGTTGACAGTTATTTGCTCTTTGCACAGGAGAAACGTTAGTCAACAGATTAGAGGAGGAAGATATTCTCATAGTGTGGACTTCTGGTGCTGTCGGCTGCTGTGGAGGCCCATAAGAGGGTAGCCAAGTCTGTCACCAGATCCTCATGTTTGATGACTAATACGTTGGTTTATGACTGTGTCAGAACAACTGCTACTGCACAGGAAATCCTGCAGGATCTTTACAGTAAATGCTAATATAAGAAGGCAGAAGCCTTTCTTATTGTTCCATCCTCTACATCAACAGTTTGAGTTTCTGCCGTCTGGTGCTCTTCTACTGCGTATTTATGCTTTTTGCTCTTGCACTGATGTTCCCTATCCTTTGTGTGCTAAGTGCAGCGCATAACCTGGGACAAATAAAGCGATTGATTCCACAGCCATAAGCATGAGGTGGGTCAATCTGGCACCACTCATTCTGAAATGTTGGCACATTTTACAACAGGACGGAATCTCATTTCTCCTCTAATCTCTCGTTCTCAATGCTTGTTGAAAAGTTTAACTACGTAATACAATCACAAACACTCAAAATGTTAAATATTAATACGCCATATGCACTAGCTGGACACTGTGTGCCCAGGGAAGATTTGTGAAGAAGAAGTGACCAGTTTAAGGCGATCCAAATGAAACTAGTATATATTTATATATATATTTATATAAAAACTGATTGTGCTGGACAGATAACAGTCCGCGAGGTTGGATATCACGAGGGGTAGATTGGTCAAATTGTAGGTTTCATAATAAGGGTGGTCTGACTCTTTAAATCCCGAGCAGTATGTTAAATATTGTGTCATATGAATACTGCAGCACGTTGAGCCTGCCCTGGTTCTCAGCTCGCTCTCCTCTGTGATATTCTTTCAGACGGTGGAAACATGAAGCTCATCATTGCTGTTGTCACGCCTGCTGTTATTTTCATCATTCTTGTTCTGGCGATATGTGGAACAATCCGTAAGTTGCGAAACTAACCCCTGCCCGACAGCTTTTTATGAACATTTAAAGCGCTGTTGTGTGATCACTGTTTGTTGTGGGTGAATGAAAAACACAAATCTTCTTTGGCTGTTTGCTCTGAGGGAAACCTGAGGGGTGTACTACGAAGCAAGACTAATGGGTTAAGTCAGAGTTTTCAGTGTCACAAAGGTGTTTCGTCTAGATCACCGTGGTTACTTATGCTTAGCTGAGGTAGCACTTTACACATGCAAACTTTTGAGCCATACGTTAGTAAAGTCACTGAACGAAGCAGTGTGATTACAGCAGTGCAAAGTGTATGCACCACCCCTTGCTTCAGGTAATATTAACACTTTAAATTTTACACTGAATATCATCCATACATGTTTTTATGCATGGTCCTGATTTGCTGCTAAGTCAGTTTTACCCTGCTGGTGTTGCATTGTAACACCAGACAGAAAAATGATTAGTCTCATGGCATTTATCCGTAAAATTAATCTCACTTTGATTTAGCAGAAAGCTAAAGTGATTTCCATGTGTCCTTTATCAGCGGACAGCATCCGATCTAAATCTATTCCCTCAGTATAATGTTGAAATCTGCTGTATCATGTTTAAAGCTTAAGAGCTTGAGAATGAGCAGGTGTCACATTAGAAATAAACAGGAGGCAATGAAGGTGCACTGAGTGGTGAAGTAAATACATCATAACAACCTGTTCCCCTTGGCTGAAGTAGGCAGCATGTGTTTTTGTGCAGAAAAAGAGTCCAATGCCTCACCAAATGCCCTTTTTTATGGGAACGCACACAAAGCCTGATGATAAAACCTGTGTTAACAGAAAAAGTTGATAACCATCCTGGTGCTCGTTCCTCTGGCTGGGATTTTAGGTTTTGTTAAGCCAGCTCATGCAAAGAAAGCCTGGCTGTGTTGAACTTGCTTTGTAGTAAACCTCTCTTAGATGAGATCAAATGTCATGGATTTGAATGTCACTAAAATATTTTTAGATGAGCATTTGCACTCGAACCACTGAGGAGTGCACATCAACTTCTTTTAAAAAGACTTACAAGCTGCTTTCCATGTTCTCACAGAGAAATGTGTGGGGAGACTCAGAGGCAGCAGTGAGCAAAAAGCAGAGCAGGAAAAAGGCTTTGAACTTCTGAAGCCTCCAACAAAGGATCACATGGACCCGGGTGGCCCTGCTGCGGACAACTTGGGAATTAAGGTGCAAACTGTACAGTGATGAGCCACACCTGGTTTGTCCATGAGTGGCTGTGTAAACTAGGTCCAGATGACTGGCTTACCCACTACCCATATGTCTCTTCCAACACAATCATTTTTAAATCATTATAAAGAGATTTTTTAAGCAGACTTAAAAGCAGAAATCAGCAGTTTTAACAGTTAAAAATCAAGGATCCTGTGTTAAAATCCCGGCTGGGAACTTTGCTGTTTTGAATGAAAAATATGGCACCCATGTGATGTGTGTATAGTTCCTTGTTTTTTTATTGGCAGTCAGCAAAGGGGAGCCTGTGACTGTACATCAGCAGTACAGTTACTTGGGAACCATCCAGGTTTATAAACTCACCTTTGATGCCAACACTAATTTTATTGATTAAAAGTCAAACCAAAGATTGTTCACCCATTTTAACGTAGACAAGTGATTGCACTGATCGGTTGGCTTAATAATCTTTGTGTGAAAAACAAGAACTTGTCAGGAAAAACTCTCCCAGCATTTTCTGCGTAGTGGTTTTAACAGGCTTCGCAGGCATTTTCTCCCTTCAGATGACACAAACAGATATTCATGAGTTTTTGTAATCCGTCAGCGATAGGCTTTTTAAACAAAACTGGATTTGGCCTGTGACTGGCTCTGGGTTTGATATGGTGGGTTAAAGACTGTCTATCTTTTTAAAAACTGTAAAGTTTTTTAGTCAGCTTTATGCCTGCACTTCATTAGATATTCTGCACTGCCCACCTAAACCGTGTTAATGACATTTTGGACACAACCAAAAGGTCAGAGGTCAGCTTCTCTGTGACAGGCATACAACCACTAGTTAGCTTTCTGTACATCCTGACAGCAATCAAACCGAATCCTCTGTGGCTGTTGCAGGCCTGTAATTGATTGGATGGCTTACCTACCGTCCACCTCCTTACCTGCCTACCCACGAGCACTCTGTCCGTGAGCTCACTGCGCGTGACCCACGTCTTCCGCTAGGCGAGGCAGATATGTTGCTAAAGCTACGGTACAGCCAGCAAGTTGCTCAAGAAAGGCTAAAAACAATTCCCAATGCTAACATGCTAGCTTGACAGCTGTGAGTATTAACAATGTTAGGTGTTTTCTTGCATGTGAATGAGATATGAGGTAGTTGGATACGGTTAGCGCTGATAGTGACATCATTCAGCAGCTCACCCAGCAGCACAAGGCACACCCCCACAGCAGTGGCCGGGCAGGTGATTCAGCCTGACAGCTTTTTCGCTTGTGTTTATATGACTGTGCGTTCAGCAGTGTTGTTCATGTATGTATGTATGTATGTATTTATTAAAAGAAATGGTCTCTCCTCATTCATCAATGCTTCCCTGATGAGTCAGGCAGTGAGTGTTCATGTCTTTTGGAGGGAGGCCTGAAAATCTAGCTTCCTCTTTCTACAGCATTACTAACTCCATTTTAATGCAACAGCCATTTATCAGCAGCTATCTCTTCCAGATTACTTGTTATTCTTTTGCATTACTCTGATTATATGTGGCAGCCATATATGTGTATGTGCCTATGTTGGGATTAGATAAGGAATTATTTTTGTCGGATTGTTGTGTTTTTTATTTGTACTGTCAGCACTACAAAGCACTTTCCCTTAAGAGTTTAGTCAAATATGTGTGTATGTGAACTGATCCGTGCTTTAGTTTTGTCTGTCCTTGATCATCATAACTCTTTGTAGCAGCAGATTAAATTACAGATTTGTAACAAAATATAACCTCAAGCCTTATAAAGATGACTGGTTTTAGAAATCGTTCTGATTAATAAAGGTTGTTGTATAGTGAAAATGATCACATCTGAACACTTGGCATCTGTAACGGGTATCATTTTCAAATGAAAACACATGTGCCTGGATGGTCTTTTGCTGATCATCTGTGTCAAAAGGTCTAAATAAATCAAATTAATGTTGTAAAAACACTTGAGTAAATGAGCCTTTCTTAATCCAACTCATATTATATTAGATGATAATAGTTTTGGGCTGACTGTAATCTGATTCATATTGACAAACTGTGCTGACATAACTGAAATGCCCTGACGGGTTGGTGCGGAATCCAAAGAGTGACAAACTCTTGTATTTGTCAGTGGCTGCAGAGGGGATTGGTCAGTAACTGAGTAAGGCAGGCCAACCACGAGGAAATGTCCGTATGCATCATCGACTGCGAGGAAATAATGTCAGCCCCACAGAAGAAGTAAAATGTGTCAGTTCAGTCACGTCTGAAGAAACAACAACACATGACCGTCTGTGCACAGCTCACACACTGCTTTTTTAGGCTGCTTCTCTAGCTCGTGTGTTGGCAGCGTTGTTCGCCTGACGTTCATCCCAATAAAGCAGCGCTGCACTAAAAACCCTAAGACCTAGGAGATTTAAGAGAGAGGATGAAAGAGAGGCATCAGATTAAGATTGGGAAAACCCCACAGGACACTGAAAATAAAAGCATCTATCAGAAACACAAATTCAGCCCAACATCAACTGCTCAAAAGATTTTAGGTTGGTTTTCTTATTGGAACTTGACTTATGTCCTTATGTGATGAAGGTGCCTTTAGTTGGGACTGCCCCTGTTCTGGCCTCTGACACCAACCTACCCATGACTCAGCTGTAAACTGAAAGCTTTTCTTTCTGTGGTCCAAGACTAGTTTTCTGTGCGTGTGCTCTGTGCATCTATATGCTGGATTTAAGTGTGGACAAACAGACTGTTGCACACTGTCATTTTGCACAACTGCACTACTGTGCTCATATTTAACCGCCAGATGTTTATTTTAGGTAGCTTAACTCTATATTTTTATCTCACTATTTTTTTCTTATATTGTTATTTTATATTGTATTTTTACCTCCTGGTTTATAAAGTATGTATGTATGTATGTATCTATCTATCTATCTATCTATGTGATTATATCCTTCCTTTTTGCCAGTATCCACTTCCTCTTTGGTTATTGCTGCGCTTCTAGTAAACTGCCATTATTACTTTTACCAACATTATTTTTGTTGCGCTCATGTTTTCATCTAAAGAAGTAAAGCATATTTTCTCACTTTCCTCGAAAGCATGTAATCACAGAGATTTTGTTTGTTCGGGTTTTGCGATGAGAGATTTCTGCCTCCACCTTGATGTGATTGGAATTTCATTAGAGGTGCTCACAGCTTCTTGTGGGTCATCTGTGTTAGTAAAAGAATAGTTCAACATGTGTCTGGTACAGGGAGGTTAATGTTAATGGTTGGGCCACACGGGCACAAGATTTTCTCCAGCGGCGCTCATTGCACTGCGCGACCATATTCACTGTTTTAGTCGTGGAGGGGGAATCCGGTTCTGGGAACTCCCATTTGCGTACTCACAACTATGCTATACAAACGAGCCTGTCGAACTAGGATGTGTTCCCCCCGCGGGGACCAGCCCAAACTGCTGCTACCCTGGCTCAACCCTACGCCAGCAGTACTATAAATAGCCCAGAGCCCATTCTCCCGCGGCTGGAGGCTCATGCGAGATGTGGCTGAACGAGAACAAAGACTACATTTCCCACTGCTTCGGCCAAAGGTAACCACAAAGCTGTTGCGCCAATGAAGGAGAGAGGAGCCGAGACCAGAAAAGGGGGAAGGCCGAGCCCCGCCCCCCGCAGAAACCATCAGACTCAGAGCAGGTCGCGCTGGAACTGAAGCGGCTGTATAATGAAGAGGATTCTTGTTACTTTTCTGAGCATTTTACTGTTTCTCAAACCTATCGCTGGTAAGTTTATTCGTCATTGTTATTATTATGTTACATCTTCACATTTACAATTAGCATCCGAGACGCACATGTTTTTTTTCTTGCAGGAAAAATGTGATTTTAAGTATGGTCAGTGCATCAACATCGTATATTGTTGATGATTTTATATATAACTGTGTATACGGGCCTGCGCATCTGTTTTAACTCTCTTTGTTCAGCTCCTTGCATGTCTGTTTCTTTTTTTTCTGTAAACTGTTGAACCAGACTCACAGTGCCTCTGTGCGTGTGGAGCTGTAGAAGTGAGAACCGGGGCCTGAACGAACACCACCTATCCTTTCCCACAGACCAGCAGCACAGGACAGCGTAGACAAGCTACGATTTCATGTGGTTTGTTATGTGATTAGTGGTTTCAAGCGGAACAGACCGCGGGGGGGTTGCATTTGCAGTTACTTTTAGGTCAATATTAAGGAATAGCCTAGTGTGTATTGACTACTACGTGTCGTTTTCATTTAATATCGCATTTTTCTGGGAAATGGCAGAGAAGCGCATAATCGGCGGGTCTGTGTTTATTGTGAGGGGAGGGGCACTGCTCCCACAAGGTAACCCTAACCCTACTTTTTGTACTTTAGGTATAGTTTGAGGCTAATTCTTTTGTACTTTTATTGAAGACACACTTTAAATGCAGGAATTTTGCCTGTGACATAGTATTTCTACACTTGTGGTATTTACCGAAGTAAATGATCCGAGTACTTCTTCCACCACTGACTTAAAGTATGTGTGCATTAATATTTTTCTCGTGCTTCTATGGTCGCAATTAGTCACATCCTAATATGAAGACAGTCATACACTTGCGCAATTGCTCAATTTAAGTTAAGAAATACGTGTGGTCAATACTGCAAGATAAGCAAGGTAACCAGTTACATTCAATAACACATTTGATGATAAAATATATCCGGAGAGTTTTCTTGAATGGGTAGCCTTCAAAGGACAGGGAGCGCAAGATGGAAGAAAGTAGGCCGTGGGGGTGTGTTCAAAATACCCATTATATTATTCCACTGCTACAGTGGGAAGAAAAATATTTGTGTGCAGTCAATAAACTTCCCTGGATGACCAGACATACATGTTAGAATGACAGCCGAATGCTTACTCATACAGAGAGAGCCAAACAACCCTACGCCATGAGTGATGATGTAGTGACTTGACGTTTTTGGCGAAGCCCCTGCAGGAAACGCATCATGGAATTAGCCCAGAGACCTGCATGATGACGGACTGACAGAATTCCCCCTCTACGTATTACAAATTTCCTGTCCTATAGTGCCACCTAGCGGCTGATTATGGATAATGTTGGCGAGAAATCAGATTGACACAAGTTGCCTCAGACAGGCGTTCCTTCCTTCCTACAGCTCAGAGGTTTTTACTACCTCTGTCCAAGTGTTCACTGACAAACTGCTCTTTTTGCTTTTGCTTCATTTGCAGGGGACTTGAAATCTACTCCTAAGTAGAACTGCAGCGATTAATCGTTCAGATGTCGAATACAGCGTTTAAAAAGATAAGATAGTGTTTGGGGGCTTTACAGGTTGTGTTTTGTTTCTCCAGGGGTGAACCATCCCATTTGCCCGACTCAGCCAATTGAGGCAAGGGAGGGCGATGACGTGACGCTTCAGTGCCTTCTGGATCCCCCGGTCAACGTGGTGAATTATACAGTGGACTGGAAAAGAACTGACCTCAGGAAGGTGGTCCACTCTTACCGACATAATCGAGATCATGCCGGTCCACAGATTGCTCAGTACAGAGACAGGACAACTCTCAGCCATGAAGACCTGAGCAGAGGACTCCTGACACTGCAGATCTCCTCAGTTCAGTCATTTGACAGTGGACCATACAGATGCTTTGTCCCAGCATGGACAGCCAGTTGTACCATTGAGCTCATTGTTGGTAAGTACCTTGAAGCTAATTTTGTATAGCTCAGATGCTACAGCAGCAGTACAGCAGCTGTTTCTCCTGCTTGTTAATGGCTGGTAATGGAATGTCTTAGTAATTACTTCACGAGTAGCTGCAGCCAAAGCTTTGCTCCCAAAGGTTTCAAATCAGATCCCATGCTGTTTTTTGTGCACAGTTGCCAGCAGCTGGCTACCTTAGCTTAGCATAAAGACTGGAAGCAGAGGGGAAACAGCTAGCCAAGAGAATTAGTCTGACACATAGCCCCCCATAAAAGCACAATTTTTGTTTTTTTAGAGGTGCTGGCGGGCAGATTTCCCGTTTCCAGTCTCTGTGCTAAGCTAAGCTAACCAGCTGCTGGCTGCCGTTTCATATTTAAAATACAGACATGAGAGCTGTGTTGATCTTCTCATCTACTACCAACTATCCAGAAAAAAAGCAAATAAGTGTGTGTCCCAAAAGTTGTCTGTCTTAATGACAATTGCCTTGCCTTCGCAGATGACCTCTGGGGGCACAGCCAGGTCCCTTTTGTTTAACTGCTACTAGATATTTCAGCCAGTGTCTGAAAGAATTGTTCTCATTTGAAACAGTAAGAAGAGATCGGAACCAGACAAACAGAGATGCATCCAGCACAAGACCTCCACTGGAAGAAGTGACCGGGCCGAACAACCCTTGTAAATACCTTACAGCTTTTCTTTCTTCTTCCTCTCTGAGTGCAAGATAATCTGACTGTGGTTATGATGTGAGAATGTGCAGCACAGGTCTGAAAATCCCATGCATCCAAATTACGTTTGTGGTTTATGCGCTGAGGTTTTCTGACTAGAAAAAAAAAGAACAGGATGGTGTCTTTGAATGTATCTTTTTAATCAACTTGTCTCTCATTTTTCAGACGGTAAAAGCAGGACGGCTGGCCATGCTGGAACCATTGTTGTCTTTGCCTTTGTCCTCACTCTTGTTTTGGGTCTGCTGATGAGAGGAACCCTCCGTAAGTTAAAAGTACAAACTCCTACAAAGTACTTCTCCTAATCCTGCTCCAGAGCTTTTTATTAGCAACATTAGCAGATTCCTGAGGGGTGTTTAGTGAAGCAGGATTGCCAATGAAACCAGGCTTACTTCAGTGAGTCAGGTTCATTTTCAGGAAACTGTTCAATTTGAGGTGGCTAAAATAAGCCTGACCTGTCAGATTAGTTTTCAGTCTTAGCTTTAGCTCATGTTGAATCAGTGTTACAGTGAGCCTGACAGACGGAAACACTGCTTTTCCCTGAAGGTTCCTCTTTACTGCGGCTTTTTGCAGTTCATGTCAAATGTTCATCACATAATGTCACTCAGACACCCATTTATTAGATATGCAGAATGTGACTGACACCAAATCTGAATTGATTTGAACAATATTTTCACCATTTCTTCGCATGTAAAGCCAAGTAACGATTTAACTGATGGAGAACTTAAGGTTCTGGTAATTATCTTTGTTGTTGAATAGTATGTTTCAGCTATATGTCCATTTTCAGTGCAACCTCAATGGAAAACGTCACAAGGTCAAGGACAGACGAATGTAGACTAGGCTACATAATTATTATCATAAATATTGATGTGGGGCTGCTGTGGTTGCTTGGAATTGTGCGACGACTCCTTTCTTAAAGGATGGTCCAGCATAGCCTATGCTAAAGGAGATAAGAAAGGCAGCATTTTGACCATTTCTTAATATGGCTTAATATGGCTTTGACCACAACCCTTGACTTGACTCAATTCAATTCAATTTTCAATTCAATTTTTTTTGTATAGCGCCAAATCACAACCAAAGTGGTCTCAGGACACATTCCATATAGAGCAGGAATAGACCAAACTCTTTATCTACAGGGACCCAACAAGAGCTTCCTTTTAGCAGGCAGAAACCTCAAGCAAGACCAGGCTCTGATGGCTCACATTAGCTTGAAAACAACTTTACAAAAAAACTGATTCATCTGGGTTCAATTTGTTTGGTAAATTCAGGTCATGTTTATGAAATGCTCCTTTCCTGCTTTTAAAAAAAAACAGAGCAGATATCAACATTATCAGGGGCAGTTAACACCAGTGTCCTTTAATAAGTGTCACAAACTTCTTTCCTTTCTCTCAGAAAACAGATCTCAGATGCACCAGCTGAACACCCAAGCAGCAGATGGGGGAGAGGATCTGGAGAGACCTGCAGAAATTGACTTGCAAGACGTTGCCTGAGAGATGATGATGAGTCAGTGCTCTGGCTGCGGTTCATCACCCCAACAATCAAAAGCACACTGGTTTCACCAGTTTTACCAAAGTATTTAAGGGACAAACAACCATTAAACCTCTGCATGGACCAGTGAAGGTGCTACACAACACAGACACAACAGCAATAATGAGTCCATTTGGTTCAGATGTACAGTGTTAGAACAGGAACTTTTCTTCTGAGCCAGTCAACAAAATGCTCCTAAAAATATTCACCATTATGTCAAAATGGGACCAATCGTTTTCTGTACGTCAGTAAAACAGGAAGAAGACCTGTCTGTCACCCCCAGCTCTGCCTTCTGGGCCCAAATATGCAAGAATATTTTTCACATTCCTAAAAATACAAATACAAACTTGCATAATCTGGATTGCTTGCCATGATATTTTCGACAGACATTCAAGTTCCCCTTTTAGGTTTCTCTGACATTTCCTCTAGTGCCATCACCAAGTTCACTTTGGTTCATGACTGAATAGTTCCACAACTATTAACATTCACATCCGCCGTGTTAGTGCTAACATTTGCTTAATAACATTGTAACTGTTAAACATCAGTATTTTAACATTGTCTTTGTAAGTGTGTTAGCGTGCTGATGTTAGCATTTAGCACAAAGCACCAGTGTGCCTTAATACAATACAAGTAAAATGCACTCACATTGCACATTTCACCTGAGTGTAGAAACAAGACAGGGACCCCATCGTTCTGTAGCAGTAATACTGAACAAACACACAATACAACACTTTTCATTAATATTGTCAATAATGGTGTGCCTTAACCTCCCTGTGAGGCTGGACTCAGCTCTTAACTTTTAAAGTTACATCAGTAACATAAGGAGACCATCACTTGAATAGCATATCTAAAGTAAGAAGACTTGAGTCTCCAGGAGGCTCTGAGAAACTGGTACATGCATTCATCTCAAACTGGTCAGACTACTGGAAAGCTCTCTGCTGGCCTCCTGCTCCTTTGTAAGACTGTTACTGTTCATATCTGTGCTCGTGTCAGCACATTGTGGGCCAGGGGTTTCACATCAGTGAGCTGCCGTATGATGATGTGGTACTTTTTTTGCACTGATTTGAAGATTGTTATCATTAGCCTGTCTTTTGAAATTTCTTGAATGTGTTTTTCTTTTTTCTGTTTTTTAATGATGCACATAATTTATACAGCATCATGCTGCCATTGTTATGTTTTTTTCCCTCAAGTGGTATCTAACAGTGCAGATAATTTATGTGTCCAGGTTTCTGAGATTTCTCCCTCCACCTCAATACAATGAAGGTCAATGAAATTGTAATCTACTGTCTAATTAAAGCATATACAGAACTAACAAACGAGTACAAGCATGTGCCTTTATTAATAATGTTTATTTTTTTAGTATATTGTTACTCTATATACTAACTTTGTTGTTTTATTATCCTACACTGTGGAAGAAGTACTCAAACATAATGTAAACGTACTCAATTACAAACACAAGTCCTGCATTCAAAATCATATTTTTACAGAATATACAAAAATGTGCTTCAAGTACATTAACAGTACTTGTTATACAATAGAATGCTCTTGTCAGTGTTATATTATTATATCTTTTATTATTGGAATATTATCAGTGATCCACTTCCATTTAAGCATCATTGTCATAATGTAATGATCAATTTAATCTCTTATATTGCATATTCATATGTATGTATGCAAAACTTTAATCTACAACTGTCAAATGTAGTCAAGTTGAAGTGTAAAGTCGCAAATGCAGGTACTTTCCAGAGGTTGAATTTAACTTTTACTGACATTCTGTTCTTGTGTACGATTTTGAGGTACTTGTATATTACTTGAGTATTTCCTGCTACTGTGCTCTCATTGTCCACTTACAGTTGAGTTTTTCCACTGACACATATGTGACATCTGAAATTATTTTTTAAAAGAAAACATATCTATTAAATTATAAATTACTGTAGTTTAAACTAGTATGGAGCAGCAGTGGATGAAGAAGTATTCAGATTCTTTAACGTAAAAGTAATATTTTAACAGGACTCTGGTAGTAAAAGCTCGCCACGTTACACACTGATGTAACAAAACAACACTGAAGTTCCCGGGAAAATTATATTCCGCCAAAACAGTGCTCTAATGAGACTCCCGCCACAGGCCTGCCGCCTTGTCATCACTGACGTAACGTCCGCCTGTAACGTTGAGCCAATGATGATCGCTGAGGCTGTTTCCAGGAGAAGGAGCGGACCAATCAGAGAGCAGCGGCGGGAAACACAGCTGATCGAGACAGAGGCGCAGGACATTTGGCGCAAGGTTGGACTCAGAAGAAGACGGACAGGAACAGACGCAGAGGGGATTTCTAGACGAGCAAGAATACTTAACCTCGAGTCGAGAAGACTTCTTTCAATTTGATACGAAGGTAAACTCACCAGCAGCACGTTATATTTAAGTGTGAAGACGTGAAATGTTTTGTTCATCGTAGCCGAAAGAGAGTCCACGGCTCTGCAGTAGAGTTGAATTACTAGTTTGTCTCTATTAGCCTTTTTTCACATTATGTATCGACAAACCTTTCCTTCAGAATGATTTCCATGTTAACACGATAGTTTAGGTTAAAGCTCAGTCGTGCTGATGTTGAAATTGAGGTATTTTTAACGAAGACGCCGCCTTTGTACCTTTGCTGTGTTGGCGCCATTTAACAACCACACTGTATTGTTTGTTCTTCGGGCCTTTTAACATGAAGACAAACGCCAGAGAAGGATTCATAAACTTGAACAAATTTTTTAAAGTCGTTACATTTACACCTAGTGGCATCTTACAATTATCGGGTAATCTGATGTTAAACGTGGAGTTATTTTGATTTGTAGGAACCACATTCACTGAAACTTTGTTATAATCTCATTTACATGTGAGAACAGTCACACGCGGGAAACCAGTTTTAGTCATGAGATGAAACACGTTTAGAGGTGGAGGAACAAAGAAACTAGATGCAAGCAATTGGTGTATTTCTAGGTGTTTGCAGTGGGAAGGTCAGTTTTTATAATTAAGTTTATTATTGGACAACAGGTGTCTTCTCAAACTACTATAAGCAACCTACAAAAAACTAGTTTACATTGATAGTTTGTGGTCAGGGAAGTTTGTGCTTTTTGCAAGAAAATTTCCACAAAGAATCATTACAAGTCTTCTCAGTCTCAATCACTGTTTAATGTCTTTGGGCCAGTGTTATTGATATAGACAGAAGTCCTCATCAGTAGCCACAAGTCAGAGCATTCTGGAGAAAATCAAACGGCACATCTTTATTCACAACGTTTCTGGTGTTCTGCCTGTAGTCCCAGTACTGATGGATCATCCTTCTATTGTGTTTCAGGTTGAACACAGGATGCCCAGCACACGCTCTCAGGGCCAGGCGCAGCCCACGCTGCAGTTCCCTCGCCGCAAATCCTGCAGAGTGTCCTCTCGCGCGAAGACGCCACAGCAGGAGCGACTTCCAGCTCCATCACCGACCAAACCCGAACCCCAACACCCCGCCCTGGCCCGGATTGGGCCGCTCTCTCCGAGACGCCCCGCAGCACAACATTCGCCGGCATCACCTTCCCATGTCCAGCCACGGTTTCCACTCAGCCCCCGAAAACGTACCGGTGAGAGACTCCACACAGGACGTGGACATCGTGTCCAATGTTTTCCCTCTTCAGAAGTATATGTTCAGTCTAACAAACCCCAGCCATGGTGGTCTGTCTGGTTTTGACAGCTTTATTATTAGCCTTGCTTTTGGATTGGTAAATTAACTCAGTTCCAGTTAAAGCCTAAACATCTTTGGCCTGTTGAAACCTACATCTGCCGGATACGAGCTGCTCCACACTGACTTCACCCGAATAATGAAACAATTCTGTATTTTATCTGTCAAGGTGACGACAACGGCTGTAACCTCGGCACCGGCCTGTTAGGTTCACCACCGAAGCAGAGCAAACCGTCTGTAGCTTCGCCGAGAAAGCTGGGCTTTGACGAGAACTCGCCGGTGTTAGCTCGGCGACAGCTGATCCCATCATCACCGCGGCAGCCACTCTCTCCAACCGCCAGATCGTCCCCGAGGCGTCAGGAAACGCCTGCTGGAGGCCCGGCCCGCCAGAACTCGGAGAAGAAGCTGCCGGTTGTTCGGCTCTTTGCTGAAAGTAAGAGCTTTATCCGACTGCTATTTTCTCAATTATTGTCACGACAGCAGTAACAAATGTATGTCTCAGGTTCCCAGATTGTATCGTATCATGGCACCTTTAACATTAAATCCATGCTCTGAATAGTTGATTTACTTATCTGCTTATTGTATCTGATCCAAATCGATTCAAAGGTAATTATCAAGGCTCCATAGATTTAGAGCTGAAACACTTGATCCATCTGTCGACTACTATGATCTTAGTTACAGTCAAGGTGGATTTGACTTCAGTCCTTCTGTTGACAGCACCATTCACCCTTTGACTTCCACGTTTCTCCCCCAGAGTCGAGGTTTCAGAGTGTGAAGCAGGCGCTCCACACCGCCGTCCCCGAGCGGCTCCTGTCCCGGGAGGCCGAGCGAGCGTCCATTCGATCTTTCCTGGAGGAGAAGGTCCTGCAGCGCCTCCCCGGCAGCCTCTACATCTCCGGGGCACCGGGGACTGGAAAGACAGCTTGTCTCAACTGTGTGCTGCAGGATATGAAGGTGCTTTAACAGTAAAAGTGTGGTCTAGCAGAAATGATGATAACCGACATTTGACTGTTGAATGTGGGCAGATGTTGTTATTGTAATTATTGTTGAATGATCTTTGTTTATAACTGAGTCTTCTGTCCCATCAGGCCGAGCTGTCGTCAGTGCAGACAGTGGTGGTGAACTGTATGACTCTGCGGAGCTCCCACGCAATCTTCCCGCTGCTGGCCGACAAGCTGAGAGCATCTGGTGGACAGAACGGGCTGCAGAGGTTCCTGGCTGCCCCGGGGCCCACTGTGTAAGCACCCTGGCGTGGTTCCCAGACTTTGTGGGGACCCGAGTCCTATAACGGGGCTCTTAAATGTGATGAACATCCAGTCAGGAATGAGGCTGACTCCACCCGTCTTTTTTTCCTCAGGCTTCTTGTTCTGGATGAGATGGACCAGCTGGACAGTAAAGCTCAGGACGTCCTCTACACCATCTTTGAATGGCCGTACCTGCCAAAGTCTCGCCTCTGTCTCATCGGTAAGACAATAACACACAACATAACTGACACGAGTTTTCAGCTCTTTCTCTAAATCTATTTGTTTGTATTGTGCAGAAAAATAACGGTTATAAGCCTTGAATCAGAATCAGTTTGTATCTGTAGCATCTTATTAAAGCTGGTGGATAGATGCACGCTGTTTTGTTCTGCGGAGAAGTCTTGAGCCTTGTTTGCTTTGCAGGCATCGCCAACGCTCTGGACCTGACCGATCGCATCCTGCCCCGCCTGCAGGCTCGCCCCCACTGCCGCCCCCTGCTATTAAACTTCCCTCCCTACAGCAGACAGGAGCTCACTGCCATCGTGCAGGACAGACTCGCTCAGGTAAACAGCAGAGCGAGACATAACACCTTGCATAAAGACCTCTTTTATGGGACTTTGTATTGATTTGCGTTTCAACGTCTCTCCTTTCAGGCATCGGCTGAAGGGATCATGGACGCCTCGGCGGTTCAGTTCTGTGCCAGGAAAGTGTCAGCGGTGTCAGGAGACGCCAGGAAAGCTCTGGACATCTGCAGGTATGTGCTTTTACCTGCAAAAAGTTCCATGTTTCTGCTAGTTACCACCACTCAAACATTTTTTCCCCTCTCTGCTGTTAAGCTGCATCAGATCAGCAGTCGAATTTGTTCATCAGACTGGTTTTGTTTTGTTTTCAGGAGAGCTGTTGAGGTCGTGGAGTCTGATGAGAGGAAGAAGGCATCAGATCAAAAGGCTGAAACTAAAGGTGGGTCCTGCAGTGATTTAATGACTCTAATCTGAACAAGCGTCGATTTTTGTTCCCCACTCGTCAAACATGAACTAACTCGAACTCTTCTCGTCCTCGGGCGCGTGCAGCGTCGCGGGTCAGTCTCCCCCAGGTTGCGCGGGTGCTGTCGGAGGTATATGGCGACCGAATGGCATCTCAGTGCGGCGGCTCTGATGGAGAGAGTTTCCCGCTGCAGCAGAAGCTGCTGGTCTGCTGCCTGCTGCTGCTCATACGCAACGGAAAGAGCAAAGAGATCGGCCTTGGAAAGGTGAGGCGCGACCTGGTCGTGTTTATACAGACGAAGTAACAAATCCTGTTGTCCTGGAGGACCAAGATGCTTTTTATCAACCAAAGTAGATGTGACTTTGCGTGATCCTGAACAGGAGTCCTGGGAGTTTGCACATGTCACAAAAAATGTCACCTCACTGTTGATTTTCATTGATATAAATGAAGCTCTGCAAGAAATTAAGAATGAAGTAGAATATAAGCAAAGTGGACTTAACTCTGTAACCAAACATGCAGCAAATCAAAGCCACACTCCTGTGTGAAAGAACAAAATCTGTACAGGTTAGCTGCAGCAGTTCAAGCTGATGCTGCCGTTACAGTTCAAGTTTGCAGCAAAGCTCCTGTCACACAAGACAAGAATAAAACCTGCTAATGCTGTCAGTCACTTCCTGGGAGCTGCACACACATTCAGAGCAGAGTGATCAAGTTTGGTCAAGCAGAAGTGGCTGTAGCCTAATTTTAAGTGTCCAACAGGTGGTGCTGTAGCCCAGCCTGAATGGTGTTTTTAAACATGCTAACCTGGTGGGAAACTGTTGTGTGTTTCAGCTCCACGAGGTGTACAGTCGCCTGTGTGCTCAGCGGCAGGTGTCTGCGGTGGGTCAGGGCGAGTGTTTGTCTCTCTGCAGTCTGCTGGAGAGTCGAGGGATTTTCGCCATGAAGAAGGCTAAAGAGGCTCGTCTCACTAAGGTACAAACATCAGCCAGCGTCACTCTGCACCAAAGCGTTACATCACCCTGTATCACTGTCAGGGGCTCCTGATGTGTTTTACACTGACTGAATCATTTCAGCCTGGGGGGGTGTGTTTCAGGGGGTAATTGTTCTGCACAGCACTTCAGTACAGACACTGGAAGACAAAGTTAACTCTCTTTACAGAATCACCTGCATGTTGAGGCGTTATCTCCTAAATACATGAGAGAATGAGACTAAACTAAACAAGAGCAGAAACCTTTTGTTGTTTTATTGTTGTAACCTACGAAAGGCACACAGCAACAGTCAGGAAGAGGCTTCATACAGATTTCATGTCTTGCTAAGCGCCTAAAGGTTACCTCAAGTGCCTCTTTAGTTGAAGTCAGTTTTCTGTCAGGTGGTCATTTTTCAGGCCCAGTGCGAGTCCACGGGCTCAGGGAGAGGAACTGGTGACATGGAGAGTAAAGCTGTAGAGTTGCATCTTCTCATCTGAGTTTTAATTTTGTAACTCTGCTCTCTGATCCTCCTGGAAGTAAAAGTAAATTAAAAAAAAAATCTCACAGGTGAGGGATACCTGGTTATAAAGTAATGTTCCGATAGTTAACATCCCTCTGTAGGATCCTGATCAGCTGGTTCATATAATGAATGAGCTCATTCTATGAACAGCAACTGTTGGTGTGACACTGGGTTTGTTTATGGCAGCAGGAAAAGTCTGGAAAGCAAAATGTTTAAAAAGAACCTTTTTATGTTATGTTATGTCTGTGAGATTGTGTTTTGTTGTTGTTTATTTTATTTTGACCCAAAAAGTGTCAGAAAACTGAAAGTGTAATCAGTTTCAACTATTTTCCTTTTAAATCCTGTAGAGAGTCATGCTTAAAAAGCTGTAACCACACTTTTTGGTCATTTTTGTTAAGATTAACAGTCTGTCGATTGTTGCAGCTTTAGGTGTAAATCAGTTCACATGGGCGATATTTGATCTGATCCAAAATCAGACGTTAGGCAGCTCCACAGTGAACATGATGGCAAGATTACATGGTTGTCGTGTGTTGTCGAACCAGAGGTTCATCTGAAATATTAATATGTTTGTCTCCCTGCAGGTGTTTCTAAAGATCGAGGAGAAGGACGTAGAAAACGCTCTGAAGGATCGAACTCTGCTGGGCAGCATCCTGGCTGCAGGGCTCCCCTCATGATCACACATTTATTTTTTATCTTATTTTTAAGTTGTACAAATGAAGATTTTCAATGGAATATTTTATTTTTATTCTCGTTTTTGCTGAGAATTTGTACAGTTTTTTTAATGTTTATTTTTAAAATGTTTACAAAAAAGATTTTTGGCTTTTTTGCCCTCGTAATGATTTTGATGCTCAGTTTTGAGCTGTTGAAAGACGTTGAACTCACATCAGTTGTGAGATGACAGCATTTGTTTCAGTTTGGATTTGAAACATGTACATTTTTATGCTGTAAATAAACAAACGTACAGGCGTTTTAATCGGCTTGTCGAGTTTTTTCTGTGCAGATAAAACAAAAGCAAACTGATGAGTGGTGCGTGAAGGCTCAGTGTGAGCTGCCCTGTCTGTCCACTGAACAGCCTCTGATTGGATTAAAGGGTTAACAGCGTCACTGCAGCGCAGGTCAGACTACTTTTCTGTTCTGTAGAGCTGCAGGAGCTGAACAACTTCAAGACACTCGAGCCATCTGCTTTCTGACCACGACTTCACATCTTTATCCATCAGACTGCAGAACAAAGCTGCTTGGTCTCCTGCTGAAATCCGATCCAGAAAAAATCTAAATTACAAAACAACATAAAATCAGATGACTCACAGGTGCTCTGTGTTTCATATTCAAATATTGGTCCAGTAAGACAAAATATTAGCTTTAAATATGATTTATTCACAGCAAAGTGGATGAAAATATATTCCGTTGTGCACATTTTCAAATACAAATACAGTGACCAAAAATGTAAACAAGGTTGGAGCAAAAAATTTGATTAAATATTCAAAAGTATGATGCACATTTCATGTTTTGCAAATAAACCACACAAACTCAAAGCTTTAGAGATACAGCAAGCAAATCAAAGTCACCTTTTCAAACAGTACATTTCACAAACTCCTCACATATAATAGCTTATGTTTTATTGTCTGTTTGTAGCTTAGAGATTTTCTGCTCAACAGCAGTTCAGATTTTGTGATTGTCTGAATGTTCCGACTCCACAACTCAACTTGTCGGGTACCAAAATAAAGAATCCCACAAAGGATCTGCAAACACGTCTGAACCACCTCGCCTCCGTACAGTTTAGTCTGTGTGTGTGTCCTTATTTCTACCTGAGACATATTCTGAAAATAACTACAATATGATATTTTAAATATACAAACTGTTTACATTTAGAAATTCTGTCATTCAATTGTACATAATGATAAAGGATTTACTGGTTTCTGTATGTTTCAGAAACAGGACCTCTGTAGTCTCACAACTGCTTCCAAATGTAGAAGTCTATTCAAAATGTGATCAAATATAGTCTCTCAAATGTTTCCGTCCTGTATTCATGAAGCTATCACAGCGTCCTTTCAGCTCTTCTACCAAACATTTCAAAGTCACAGACCTTTAAATTTTACGATTTTAAATCATAGCTGAAGGTGCAATAGCTTCAAAAGATGCTGACTATGGCTGAATTTGGACATAACGTGTGAAATGATGCACAAAACATCTATAATGTTTTCATTAGATGAAATGACACAACCAAAAAAAACCCCAAATATTTTAGAAAGGGTTGGAACAGGCCAATGTCGAACATATAGGTATCTGGATTGGGATGGTTTTAATAACCTTAAAGCTACTAATGTGGAGCCATACGAGGGAAACTGGAATTTAATGAGTTAAAATAATGAAATAATTATGTTGTTTGCGGCTCTGGCTTAACCTGCTGACAGTTTTGTCTCCTCTTAGAGAACTTTGACAAGTCAGATTGAAGCCCAAAGAGTCTCGGACACAAACGCAGCACAGATTGTTCACGCTGAAGACTTTAAAGCCACAAACAAGTTTAAATCCAAATGAAAGTAGGTGAATTCAGAGACATGTAGACACCTGTATGTCCAGTCTGAGACAACACACACTCCAATGGTAAAATAATCGAGTTTAGAGGGGAAAATGTCAAACTTTTTAAACTTCATGTCTTGTAATGATTCAGTTTTTACTGACTGAACCTTTAGAATTGTACAGGAAGTACCACTGACACAACATTTACCAGTTATACCTAATGCCTCTGTTTTGTGGCAATTTTGCTCATCTATTTTAAATGCCAAAATATTTATTTTAATGGTATTCTCCCTCCAAATGTCACATTTCCGGTGTTGAAACCTGACTTCTGTTCTCAGTAGTAACACAAATGAACGCCTGTGGTGTCGATGCCACAGCTCTGTTGTCTAACTCTGGACATTTCGTCTCGCAGCACAGTGAAACAATACGTGAAAAATAAGTCAAAGTAAATAAACCGTTCAGCACATTCAGTGTGACGAGGTTCAGTCGGTGTGAAAATGCATTCAGTTTTCAAAGTTCACATCATGAAGATTAGCCCTCGGTTTGGGAGGCGGTGACGACACCAGCATGTATTTACAATCTGAAGTTACATCAAACAATCAGTTCATACTCTGCGGTCTGCAAATCATTTTGTCCCTTCACTGGACATAAAACTAACTCACTTCAGGGTTTCGAACGCAAAAACATGATAAAGTTTTATTTTAAAGGTCTTTAATTCACAGTTCATTTTCGTTCCTCTGTCATTGTAATTTGGAGTAATTATCAATAAAGCTCAGTTTAAACCCAATGAAACATTCTTTACTTACAAATCACATAGTTCTTTGTAGTAAATCTGTAGGAAACCATTTACGTCGATGTGGAAGCACATTCATTCCTCTACAAATTATTAAAACATTATTATCATGTCTGTTTAACTGGAAACAAACTGTGTGTGTAAAGTCAAAGCATCACTGAGGCGGCAAAAAACCTCAACACTGACCAATGTTGTGATCAAGTCAGTGAGTAATTAGTAGAATTCAGTATTCTTAATAAATAATAATTGCGACACGTAGATTAAATATGTCACTTGTTATGCTTTAAATGTTTCCTCTGCTTCCTGAATGTTTCTGCCATCTAAGAGTATTAATTACCAATCAACTCTTCACCGCCGCTACAGAAAATTGCAATTTTTGATGAAGTAAAGTAAAATAAGCTGCTGTCTTGAGAAATATAAATAACGAATATTATAGTGTTGCATTTTAATAAGTTATTATCTAAAACGTCTTTAAAACTTTAATTTGTTTATGTTTGCATAATCAGCCCCAAGACATTAAGCTCCAATCCTCTTATTTCTATTATAATTCATTGGTCCTGGTGAGTTACATTACATGTAGCACTGCAGAGAAGCACAATGTTAGCTGATTATTCCTCATTAAAACAATGCAAACAAGAAGCTGCATCACAATGTGCCAAAACCTGAAGAAAGACCAACTTAAGTCTGAGATTTTTAGAAAGGTAGCATGACTTAAATATAGCTTTTACTCAGAAAATACCTTAAATACTCCTTTTATTTCATAAATCTTGTGTTTTCTACGTTGTTTATTCTAATCTAGTCTGTAGATCCAAAATACTCAAGTATCAAAAATACTCCATTTTGGTCCTTTCTGCTGCCTCTGATTCAAACACTGAGTTATAAACACACAGCTGCCTTTGAGAAAGAGAACTGAAAATGAGTAAAAGTGTCTTGAAGAAGAAGAGCGAAAATGACGCCCAGCAGTGTGTTTGGAGACTTTCATGCTCAGAAATGAAATACATTCAAATGGTAACCTGGATGTGATCGTCATAAAAGCTCTGAGAGACATAATTCTCTCTGAAGTTTGTTCATCAAGCAGAACCACAGAAAAATATTTCAGTCCATCACATCGGAAGCTGTTCCTGCAGACTGTATCGCTGCTGTCGAGTGAAAAACACATTTGAAAATAACTCAGATGAATAATTTTTGTCGTGATAACGACAATAACAGATTTGGACCCAAGTTTCATTCAACCTGAGACCTGTTCACATGTGACAAGCAGGGAAGCGAACTCCTGCGAGGCCTTTAAACAAGGAATTACAATGCAAATAACCTTTTGTAGCATTTAAAGGGTAGTTGAATGTATTGTAAGAGGCAATGGCTGCCTGTTGTATTTCAATGGCAGAAATTCAACAGGCAGCGAGTGTTTTTTGTTCCTCGGCGGCAGCAATTCACTCTCAAAAGACCCTGAAGCAACAAGAGAACACTTGCCATCATCTCGTTACGTCTTCATGAAGGACATCATGTGAAATGTGACGTGAAGTGAAGAAGTGGGCAGGATGAGGATCAGTGTCACCTGATGAATTCTCTTCAAGCTCTGATTTTGGTCTCGGCTGCTGGCCGAGTCTGTCTGCTGTTTGCTGCTGAGCAGGTCGTGAATGGTGGCTCTTCAGAGCTTTTTCATTGAAAACAGCAGACGTAAACAGGACCGCAGCCGTGCTTCCTTTAACGTGTCTGTATGACATTAACGATGCAAACGGCAAATTTTGAAAAACTCTTTCACTGTAAAATGTCCTGTTCAGTGCATCTCTTGGTCACAATTTTGAGATGCTTGTTAGAAATCCTAATCAAAAATATTTATGTGTCTATGAAAAGTATAGGTATCGGCTGATATATTGTCTGTTTCCATGGGAAGAGCCACTGAGAGTTATGGGTACTGTAGTATTTACAGCCATTCAAACTAAGGGGAATAAGATCTGATTTGTTAAGAGGGAGAAATGATATTTGTATTTGTTGCCCATAACATAACACTGTTTTATCGTAAACACATTCCTGAATTCCTAAATATACTTTGAGGAGAAATTACAGTCGGTATCAGCATCTCTGCCCACTTCTCCACTTCCTGTTACTCTGTCCGGCCAGGAGGCAGGACAGCGAGTGCAGTTTGGGGTTGATGGACTGTAACGAGACAACGTGGTTCTTGTTGCTTCAGCTGAACAAACTAACGACCCCTATTCCAGTGTTTGGTATCTGCCCTTCAATGAGGAAACATGGTTCTCAGGGGTCGGGCCGGATCCCGTCTCTACCTCAGCCGGGCGGAGAAGCAGCGCATGTACTCCGTCATCCAGCGGTCGTCCACCACCGTCAGCTGCGACCGCCTCATCTTCTCTAGGTCAGCTGACCGAGCCCGCCGACGGTCCAGGTTGGAGCTCCGTTTGTCGGACTCCCGCCGGGTCTGAGCGCAGCCATCGGACGTGTTGGTCTGAGAGGAGAAACCAGAGAGGTGGAGAGAGAGAGAGGAGTCGTTTCCAAAAAGCACAGCAGTGTTTCATTATTAATGTCTGCCGAGTGTTCGGTGACACGGCTTCACTTCTCTGGTGTCCTGTGGTCGAGCTGCTCTCAAAGACTCTTCTGCATCTATGTTTTACATCCTAAAATACTTAATTACCTAATTAATTTACAGTGAGAACATCACAAACACTGCAGGTGTTGTAAATGGTCAGCAAGTATGTTGGACTTATTTGAGTTAATAGACTAAAACCAATAGTCTGGACCATTAATCACTGTCTTTGCTTGATGAAAGTTTTTACTCAGTGTACTTCAAAGTGTCGTCAGTAGCACAAACACTCACGTCATTCGGCGTCCTCCTGACCTCTGTATGTCTCTCAGTCCAGTCCAGTCGGCTGGACGGCCGTCGGTTCTCCTTGGTGCTGATCGGTGGTTGGCTCTTCGCTCTCGGCGGTTTGCGGATGACAGCCGGTTTGTCGTCGTGGGAACTGTCCCGGTGTCCGGGCTCGGAGCGAGGGGTTCGGCGGCGGTGCCGTCGCCTGGGTACCGGGTTTACAGGCTCCCCATCAGAAGACGGCGAGTCAGCAGGACCGTTGTCAGTCTCCGTGTCATCAGAGGGTCCGCTGCTGTTTGGAGCCACCGTCATCGAACCACCGCTGGCTTCATTCACACCGTTTTCTGTAACTGAGACACAGAAACACTCAGAAAACGGTGCAGGTCAGAGACACAGAGACTTCATTAACGAAACATTTTCTCATTGAGTTCCTGCTTCCTGTGTTTTGCAGCAGCTGCTGTGTTTTCATTATTTTAGGCGTTTTCATGCATGCTGATGATTTGATTATAACCAGAGACCTGAAATAGTCTGATGACTGTGACCGTCATGATAATACTAATTAATTAATAAATCATTTTGTTCAGGTCAGGTTGAACTGTGGTCAGGAAAAGAGAAATTAAAGAAAGTAATTTCTGTAAATTAGATCAATCAATCACACACACACATCATAGTGTAAACTCAGCGAAATTGCAATGAACCTAAACTCATTGTTTCAATACATAAGCAACTCTTCATACATGTCATTACAGGCAGCTTGAAAACATCCACTTAGGCAAAGTTAACGACTTTTCATTATCACTTAATCTGCCCATTAATTTCTCCATTCATCGATTAATCGCTTGGTCTATAATTTGTCAAGAAATAGTGAAAATGTCATCAGAAGTGCTTGTTTATCCAACAATCCAAAACAAAGACAGTACGCAGTTTTTATCACATAAGACAAAAAATACTTCTAACTGTGAAGCTGCAACTTAATGATTCGTATTTCTACCTAAGAAATGACACAATTCACTGATAATCTTTTTGTTTGTTATTTTGTTTGCCCTCATTACATTGTGTGTTTATTAGTCTTGTTTGTTGTCACAGCTCTTGTTGTAGCTCTAATTTAGACAAAAGTAATTAGTGGAACCATAACATGATTAGATTACATAAATAATACTTTAATTATACTGAAATCGATAAAAGATCATACTAAATGATTGCCCAGTCCAAAACATGTAGCTTGATTAATCTGCAGACTATTGCCTTAATTAATCAAGTGATTGTTTTGTCAATAAATATCAATATAAACATACTCATACGGTCTAACAAGACTTAATTAGATATCATCTTTTGTCTGACCAACAGTCTAAAACTCTAAGATATTCAATCTACTGTCATATATGACAAAGAAAAGCATCAAACTATCATGTTTCAGGACCTGATAACAGAAAACATTTCTTATTTTTGCTTGAAAATTAAAATCAAATACTCAATTATCAGAATAGTTGCAGATTTTTAATCTTCTACTCATTGATCATTTGACAAACATGGCTGTGGACTGCAGCTCTGCTGACCCTGTAACAGCTGTAAGTGACTTTCTGAGGAAGTGTTGCAGCAGATCACAAGTGCACTGAAACAGGATGTTTGTGTTTAATTATATTATGCTGGTTTTCAGTTTGTTATATTGTTCGACACACTGCGCACTCAGACCTTCTAAAATGTGCGGTGGTGAAATTCAGTGCTGGTCCCAGCACTCTCCTGTCTGAAATGCTGCCATGGAAATGTTAGAAGAGACACAATAGGTCCTTTATATCTGAGCCCAGAGTCTGAACAGGAGGAAACTGAACCTTCAGTCCACAAATATTTTTAGCATCAGTGTCTCCTGAGGTAAACCAGCCTCTGGCCCTCAAACTGTCAGAGTGATGCTCACGCAGGAGCACAAAGAAACTGCTCTTGGGGGTCTGTTAGATTTTCCCAAAATATTACTGGAAGCGAGACAGGAAACAGAAGAACCAGGACAGTCTTAACGATCTCTTCAACTAAAGTACAGACAGTCATTTATATCTCTGTTTTCTCATATCAAACAGGTGAGACTACCATGCTTATAGTGCAACCTGGTGACCTTTTCTAATTAGTCATTTGGCCTATAAACTTTTGGCCTATAACAGCCAAGCAAGCAGCTCTGTGACGCTGCACAGGCTGATGTTCAGCAGGTATTGTTTACCACGGTCACCATCGTAGTAAGTTGTTAGCATGCTAGCTGGCTAATCAGCAGCAAACATAAAATAGACTGATGGGAATGTTTAGTTTTCTATTTGGTCATAAAACAAAGAGCTGGACAAATGTCTGATAATGCTGCAGGGATCTGATGGACAAATAATTAACCCACAAATACAGTATTTCGATGACTGATTCACTGTTTTGAATAAATCTCTAAAGAAAATGTACTCAAAGTCTTCAGTAGCAGCATCTCCAATGTGATTTCAGTTGCGATTCATGACTGAAAATGAAGATCTTTGGGTTTTGGAGTGTTGATCTGATAAAAGACATTTTATAGACCAAACAATGAATCGAGAAAACAATCAGCAAATTGCTTGATAGTGGAAATAATCATTAGATGCAGCGTTAATATTTCATTTCATGCACATAAATGTTACGGTCCCCTGTATGGAAAATGAATGAATGAATGAATGCTTGAGGTCAGACTGATGAAGCTTAAATAGACACTAACATTAAACACATTTTTGTGATAAATGTCCATCAGAAGTCTTCAAATTGCTTCTTCAGTCTGACCAACAGCACAAAACCCAAAAATATTCTGGTTACAACTGAGAAAAGCAGCAAATTCTCACGCTGCAGAAACTGAAACCAGAGGCCTTTTGGCATTTTATTCAAAAGACTGTTTCCTCACCTCCAGATGGTGCAGCGTCTACGACCGTCGCCTCCCCAGCTCCAACCTCGGTCTCTCCGTCCTCAGGAGGCGGTTTTGGTCCGGGGCTGGACAGCCTCTGCTTCCTCTCTGAAGACGTCGGCGGTGGGAGGGACAGAGGGGCGATCTTGTTCCTGGTCAGCCTTGGCGTGGACCAGCCGCTGGAGTCAGAGCCGCTGTCCCAGCCCTCCCAGAACCAGGGCTTGTGGGAATGCTCCATCACCCGCCGGGTCAGACGATACTTCAGAGAGTCCTCGTAGCATTTGGAAAACGTCTCCCATTTTGGATCCTTGAACTTCTTCATATACTCTGTCCGGATTTTCTTGGTCACCATGGCTCTCGTTCTTGCTCGTGTCTGGTTCTGGAAACACTGAGGAAAAGCAGGAAATAAAATTATGAAATAAAAACTGCTTATTAACACAAGGCAAGAGAAGGACAAATGACTACCATGTACCATTAGCATTGTAAAGACTGTGAATCTGAAAAATAAAAAACATGACAGAGGGCTAACATTTGTGACAGGAATTAAAGGCAGACACAGTTAATGAATTCATAAAGAAAAGATTTACGAAAAAAATCAAAAACAGCAGCAAACTGATTAAGAAAAAAATCAGACAAAAGGGATGAAGCTGAGGTGGAGCTGAGGTGGGACAAGTACCACGACTGATTGTGATAGGCTAAGACACCTGCTGACCACCTGTCAATCAACGTCACCTGTCCCCAATCATTCTTTAAACCTGGCTATCACCTAAATGGAACACTGATTCCCTCTAAGTTAAATTAAAGAATAGGGTCTTAAAACAATTTCTCAAATGCTCAGACGATCACTTGAACATTTTTTTTCTTGTTGTTATTATTCTTCCTGTCCACACACTCCTTTATTATTCCCATGGCTGCATTTCGGAGAGCTCAACACACCTCTGAAGTTGACCATCACAAATTTAGAAGCACTGTAGACAACAGATTTAACAACATAATGATCCGAAATGCCTTCACAATGTTTGTTTGGTCCAACCAACAGTCCAAACCTCAACATTATTACAAATACATTCAAACGATTCAAAGGAAAAGCAGCAAATCTTCACATCTGAGAAGCTGGAAACATAAAATGTTTTTACAGGAAAAATTGTTTAAATCATTATCAAGTAGTTGCCAATTCTTTTTCTATCAATCAACTTGGTTAATCGACAAATTGTTTTGTTTAATTTCTAAAAAAACATCATATTTCATATATTGTTTAGATATTTTCTATGCAAACTAAAGTAACACAAACTCAGCTGCCAAGTGAAGTAAAAAATACAACAGTTCCCTCAGAAAGGTACTGAAGTACAAAGTGGAATTAAAATAATAGTCAAGTACAAGTACTTGAAAACATCCTGCACTCAGTTACATTCCATCACTGCTCATACTACTCTACCAAAATGAATGAATTTCGTGTGTTTCTGAGGGGATCCACCTGCAGGTGACTTGTGATGTCACTCTGCCAGGTGTGGTCTACCTGTAAGCCCCGCCCGCCGCCCTCCTCAACAGATTACACTCAGAGCAGAGGAGGATTGAGGCTTATTATAGCCTTTCTCCTGACTGTACTACTACAGCTGAAACTCACACTTCACGACCAAAGACTGACCATCTGTTTCTGCGAGGAGTCCTCCCGCCTACACACATCTCTGCTTTTATTCCTTGTATAAATACCTCTTATCTTTAGTGGAAATAAACTGCATTAAATATTCATTTATCTGAGCTGGCCTACATCTGAATCAAGGACGAAACAATATCCAACATCGATTTACTGTCAAACAGCTAATTATGGCAGATTTATTGATGTGTTTTCTTCCTTTAACTGAAACAGAGATATGGGTGTCTTGTTTTGAAGGCATTTATTTCATCAGTCACACCCCAAAGCATCGTCTTTTCAGCATTTCAGCCTAAAACACACGGCAGAGAAAAATCATACGGCCGTTTTTTTGTCTGTCGAGGGTGAAAAACTGCTGTTAAGTGTGAAAATTTGAGTTTTAAAATGACAGTTATCGTGTGTAAACAGGTTACAGCCATATTCACAGCCGTTACCCTCACCTGCCTGCTTCGCTAAGCCGCGTTTGTAACCACGGTGGGGTTTTAAAAAATAGGGTAATAGTTGGATATAAAAGTCATGTGTTATTCTACTCACCCAGACCTCATTCCAGAGGGGTCCGGTCTGATTTAAAACCCAGTCTGTCCCTTCAGTCCTGCGGTCAGACGACTAGCATCGCTCCGCTTTCTTCTGACTGACAGCAAACACCGAGAGGTGAGCAACAAGCTAGCTACACAACACACCGCTTCCGGCTTACACTTTCAAAATAAAATTGCACAGAACCGTCCAACTCGTGACCTTTGTGTCGAATATGGAGGCACTCTTTACAACATCTAAATCTGTCACACAATTTTTCATCTCAAATTAAAAACAAAAAGAAGAAAAGTGTATTACTATTACAATTGCTATTATTATTATTATTATTATTATTATTATTATTATTATTATTATTATTATTATTATCTTCTTTTACAACTTTGTATAAAAAGTAAGCTTAAGCTGGTTGTGATGGCAAGTGAGCTGTTCTGACATTGCCCAGAAATCGTTAATCCTGTCCTTTGATCAATGGCATGTTAGTGACCATATACTTATGGCCACATACCGAATGCAAACGATTGGCTTGCGCTTATAATTAATGACGCTAATGAGCAATACTTATGATGCATGTTTCGTTTTCATCGTAACCTTTAATTTGAAATTAAAATTTACAACTTCCGGTATAGTCTTGATTAACTCCTACCATTTGGTGGAGAAGAAATGAAGTAATGAAGAATGAAATATGATTTCCACTGAAGATGCAGATACCGGACTGCGCCTGCGTGCTTGCCTCCATCCGTACAGTGAGACAACAGGTGCAAATAACCTGCTGAGATCACACGTCAACTCACCGTTTTTTAAAGGGCTTCCACAAAATGAATTCCTCTGTGTTTCTGGAGGAGCTCTATCAAGTCTGACAAAAACAAATAACCCCAATAATGTCATACCGATGTCATCAGGGTCAACTCAACGAGTGTGAGGACAACAAATTTCTAACCTTTTCTATTTCTAATTTCTAATTTGACCCTCACAAGGAGGGAATGAAAGTTCAACCAAAGTCCTCCACCAAATGAGGTTAAAATTTCCAAAAGAGGAGTTCCATAAGTTCTTATCTAATTTTAAACTGAACATTCTTCAGTCAATGGCATGTTGCATCCTCGTCACTGTACAGCTCTTTTATTTGAGAACATATATTTCGCATATTTTTCACTTGTAAACTGCATTTTTATATATATAATTCTTGACTTTTGCAATGCTTGTTTTTTCCTTTTTCTTGCTATGTTGTGATAGTTATGCAACAACATATCAAGGTAAACTCCTTGTTTGTGAAAACCTTTTTGGCATCTTTGGAACTTAAACCAAAATAGGTTTCAATCATATTCATCAGTTGTCATGCAGATGGGTCTGTTGACGAGTCACAATGAGTCACATTTCACTCAGCATTAATGGATACAGACATTTATCAAATTCTCAAACCATCATGCAGGAGACACACGTGCATAATTTTTTATCAAGCCTCTTACTGCAGCTTCTTGGCTCTGATAGGCTTCAATATTTCCCTTGACGGCCAGAATATTCAATTTTAAAAGAATAATGTCAGAAGTGTTGCAGTCAGCAGGAAGCCAGCAGCAGGTAGAGAATAGTAACAACACGACATTGTTTAGTTTGGCAGACGGACACTGCCGGATTTATTTCAACACTTGGACCAGAGCTCTTTGTTTGTCTTGAAGCTTTAAGAGACTCATGAAGTTTATTATGGATCTGGTTTTGCTTATGCGTTTGGATTCGGACCAGTAGAGAGGATCTTTAACGGCTTACAGATATTTTTGTGGTGATACTACTACTGGCAGATGTTCTGAGTCACTGTTTGTTGTCTGTTATCCTTTTCAGCTGAGATCTGATAATCGTTTTCCTTTTAGTAACTCAGCAAGAAAGTGAAAGAAATGTTGGGACTCTGTGTGAAACGTAAATAACAGAAATGGTAATGTGCTAATCCTTTCTGACATATATTCAACTGAAAACAGTACAGAGACAGTATATTTAATGTTTGACCTCATCAGCTGCATTGATTTTTGTAAATTTATGCTCATTCTGAATTTGATGCAGCAACATGTTTCAAACAAGTTGGGACAGGAGCAACAAAAGACTGGGTAAGTAAGGAACATTCCACAGGTAAACAGGTTGATTAGTAACAGGTGATAGTATCATGATTGGGTATGAAAGGAGCATCCTGGAAAGGCTCAGTCAAGCAAGGATGGAGCGACGTTCAACACTTTGTGAACACACGATTGCATGAAGGATGTTACTACATGGGCTCAGGAACACTTCGTAAAACCACTGATGGTAAACATGGTTTGTTTGTAAATTATTAAATCTGTGCATTATTTATTTACATGTCCAGACTTTTCTGGAATAAGGTTGCAGAAAACATTTCACATTTGAGAATTTACATTTTTATATTTCTCAAAAAAAGGTTGAAATATATTTTTTTAGTATCAGTATCTGCAGTGGTGGAAGGTAACTAAGTACATTTACTCAATTACTGTGCTTTACTTAAGTAGTTCCATTTTCTGCTACTTTCTACTTGTACTCTCATTGGTTGAGAAAAGATCAATACAAACCTCATATTTGTATCTGGGTGATATTTGGATGTTTTTAGGTCTGTCAAAGCTCAAAGTGTTGAGAGTCAGAAATAAGAGGCAGCAGTCATACGGGAAAATAAATGGATTTTATTTGTCTCACTTCCTTTTTTTTTCTCCTTTTTCTCAGTTGGTCCGAGTTGGAGTGTGTCGTACCTCGAAAGCCAACACTCACTTTGCTTTCACATACACACCAGACGTCATTCACATTCAAAACATCACATACATAACAGAAGGAATAAATAACATATGTACAGGTTAGACGCCACTCGACGATCTCTGATGGCGAAGTGCAAACATCTCGTTGAAGAGAGGATGTTGTTTCAGAGTCCTGGGGCAGCAGCGTCTTATTGCTGCGGATGTTGAACCTGAGCTGCTTGTGGAGGTGTCCTGTTTAGAAGCACTTGCGGTGGACAATGCTGGGACCGGCCTCGTCGTACTCCTGCTTGCTGATCCACATCTGCTGGAAGGTGGAGAGGGAGGCCAGGATGGAGCCGCCAATCCAGACGGAGTATTTACGCTCAGGAGGGGCGATGATCTGCAGGGGAGAAGGAAATCAGGTTGGTTTCTTATTGCCTGATGTTTTAGATGGAGAATAGGAGCAAATCCCTGCAGCCACGTGCCAAAATCTTGTGGAAAGTCTTCCCAGAAGAGTTCTCATGGTTTTGGAATTGGATGTTCAACTGTCATAAATGGATGTAATTTTTCAGGTGTCCAAATACTTTTGGCCGTACTGTATATGTACAATTTTGTAAATCCTCTGATCATCACAAACTGCTCAAGTCGAAACACAGGTGATGCAGACTTAGTTGAGTGTTTGTCGTACCTTGATCTTCATGGTGCTGGGAGCCAGAGCGGTGATCTCCTTCTGCATGCGGTCAGCGATACCCGGGTACATGGTGGTGCCGCCGGACAGCACGTTGTTGGCGTACAGGTCCTTACGGATGTCAATGTCGCACTTCATGATGCTGTTGTAGGCGGTTTCATGGATACCAGCTGACTCCATACCTGTTTAGGTGCACAGCAGAGATTCAGGTCACACACAAAGAAATGCTTTTACACTCTATTCACTGTATTCACACAATTTCATCTGTTCAATTTTACATCTAGAGATGCTGAGATTTGTTATTATTAAATTATCATCAATTTAAAATTATTCCCACAATCTAATCTAAACTAAACCTTTAACTTTGATCTTCCAACTGAATCAGCTCTTCTCTCCACAAAATAAGTACAGCTCATACTACACACCGATGAAGGAGGGCTGGAACAGGGTCTCGGGGCAGCGGAAACGCTCGTTGCCGATGGTGATGACCTGACCGTCGGGCAGCTCGTAGCTCTTCTCCAGGGAGGAGGAGGAGGCGGCGGTGGCCATCTCGTTCTCAAAGTCCAGAGCCACGTAGCAAAGCTTCTCCTTGATGTCACGCACGATCTCACGCTCAGCTGGAAACAGAGGGTAAAGATCAGACTTTGTGCATAATGTGCCTTAAACACAGTAGAAAAAATACACTTAAACTGACAGCTGCTGTAAAAGCTCAAGTACCAGTGTGGAGATGTTTTAAGAGAGTATTTATATCAAGACTTTGCTCTAAACTGAATGCATTTCCATTTTTTGGAGGGGGGTTGCTTCACATTTTTGTTAAACTAACAGAGGGAAAAGAAATTAAGTCCTGTGGCTCAGAACAGCTAACGTGCTCGTGGGTTTAATGTCTTGGAATAAAACTGGACTGCTGTATTTTGTGCTGATGTGAAGCGTTTACCAGTCGTGACGAAGGAGTAGCCACGCTCAGTGAGGATCTTCATGAGGTAGTCGGTCAGATCACGACCAGCCAGGTCCAGACGCATGATGGCGTGAGGCAGGGCGTAGCCCTCATAGATGGGCACGTTGTGGGTCACACCATCACCAGAGTCCAGCACAATACCTGAGAGCAGAAACACAAGTTAAATCAAAGTCAAGTCAAAAAGGCAGGCAGAGGATTTCATATCTGCTCATTTTACAACAGGATCAATTACAACTTCTTCAATACTTTATTCATTATCGCGTTTCAACATTTCCCTCTCTGATGTCTGCATCAGTTGTAACCGTTTATATATTCAGAAAAAACTGACCAACATCTATAACTTTGCAATGAACAGTCAAGAAAACTGTCAAGAAAATTTTTGATGCATCATTTTATTGTATTATTTATTTTATTTTCTATTTAAAACAATAACGAATAGACTGGTTGAACTCTGGTTGAACTCTTGAACACAGACTCACCGGTGGTACGGCCAGAGGCGTAGAGGGACAGCACGGCCTGGATGGCGACGTACATGGCGGGAACGTTGAAGGTCTCAAACATGATCTGAGTCATCTTCTCCCTGTTGGCTTTGGGGTTGAGTGGGGCCTCCGTCAGCAGGGTAGGGTGCTCCTCGGGGGCCACGCGCAGCTCGTTGTAGAAGGTGTGGTGCCAGATCTTCTCCATGTCATCCCAGTTGGTGATGATGCCGTGCTCGATGGGGTACTTCAGGGTCAGGATGCCCCTCTTGCTCTGAGCCTCGTCACCCACGTAGGAGTCCTTCTGACCCATACCGACCATCACACCCTGGGGGGAGGAGGAAAAACAGGTGAGAAGTTATGAACGTTTTATAACTTTTTATAACATTTTAAGATATCCTGCCTTCATCATTTGTTTAAATGCGACTACAACTAATGAATCAGCATTGGAAATGCTTCCTTTGACTCCTGACATGAGCAGCATTGTGAGCTTTAGTCCCAAACTGTAAGTTGCATCAAAATGCTGGAGAGTTTTATGTTTATGTTTATAACATTCAATTTTCTGGGATTAAAATAAAGCTGGACAAAGGTTGAAATTGTCCTACTAAAGTACCGTCATATTGCTTAAAATCCTATGATGCAGAGACAACATCTGGACTGTAAATTAAAAGGAGGTTTGGTAGAATGGGATCTACTCCTCAAAACATTTACAAAAAGCTGGTCATTTACTGGAGCTATTCAAGTCAGAAACAGTGAAAAAGTGCATATAGTCAGGATAAAAGGCAGCCAAAAGCTCAGGAGGTCATGCGTCAGATCCTGTGTGTGAGTGATCAGGTAAGCAACAGGAATAAGCATTGGACAACAACTCTTGTGTACCTGGTGACGGGGGCGGCCGACAATGGAGGGGAACACGGCCCTGGGGGCATCGTCTCCGGCGAAGCCTGCCTTCACCAGGCCGGAGCCGTTGTCACACACGAGGGCGGTGGTCTCATCGTCGTCACACATGTCTGCGGATTCTGGAGGAGGAAAGATAGAGGTGGTGAGTTTCTGTACAGCATACACACTGGAAAAAAATATATTTGTCTGACATGAAGTTTTAACATCTTATTGAAAAAATGCTTCCACTGTGGTTTAGTTTAGTCTACAGCTGCCTCCAGGTATTGTCAGAAATTCCATAATTAGCACTTGAATTCAAACAATTCAATAAAGTGGTGAATCAGCACAGACCATGGAAAGATTACATGATTCATCCCCATAGCCATAGCTATATGTTATCTGACATACTAAATCACTTATGTACAGTATGTTTTTAACTGTACTGTTCACTGTGCACTCATTCATTAGCCACCAAATCATTTCATTATTTATGAGCAAAAACAAGTACCTCTACAACACTCCATGTTCTATTTAAACGGCATGAATAATCAAACTTTAATGACTGTTACTCAGTCTTGTTAAATACCCTCTCTGTGCCCTGCAGAGTCCTGTTTATCATTACAACAGAAGGCAGTTAATCAGCTGAATACAGTTTACTCAGCATGTAGTGACATGTTGTCATTAAGAAACAGAAACACCCTCATTACTCCTCGTTCAGTGTAATGATGCCTTCAAGTACCCAGCATAAAGTCCTGCATGTGAACTTTAAGTGCTAACAACCATCCAATTGCTCTTTGTTAGGAATCATATTTTAAAATGTATATTAATAGCATGCATTTAAATTTTAGGATACATTTTAGGTGGATGTTGTTTTTCATTCACTTATGAATAATGCTAAGCACTAGGGACACAAAAACAAGGTCAGCGTAATCTTACAACGTATGTTGGGCTTGGTCCCTTCACAAGGGTGTGTCAAATGTTATGACTTTGTGACTAAATATTAAAATCTTATTTGTGAACAGTTCTTATTTACAAATGAATTGTCCTTCAAAACGATCTACACAAATAAATGTTTTAAATTTAAAGTCTCATTTCAATGATACTTTTTAGTTTTCTCATTTTCAATACATACATTTCATTGTAACTTGAATGGAAATAGATTTTGATTGATAAAAAGTTTGGGGAGAAAATATTTTGAAGGATGAGTCTTGTCTTACTGCATTCAAAATGATGGCTTAATGGCTAGGCTATTTAAAAGCTAATTAAGGCTATTTAGACTAGGTACTGTGTCAAAAGAATGTTCAATTAAAAAAAAATTACACTATAGCTTTGCCATAGCTTACACACACACACACACACACACACAGACACATATGTCATGCAAAATAAAAATATACAAATATTAGCTACATTTCAGTTTTACAGAAAATTTAAATTGTCCAGATTCTTGTGTCATTCTGTCGTAAAACCAGAATTTCCGACAGCGCCTGACTGCAGCGGGACTGCCTACCTGACAGGAAGTTTTCTGCGACCTGTCACAATAAAAGCTGCCGCTGAGGGTGACCAGAAGCCGGCTACAGTTCCCTGCCAGCTCCCGTCAATTAACCACTGGAAAACTCTCCATCTGTTTCTCTCTTGAACTAACAAACCAGACTCAGTTAACCCCAGCCAGTGCCAACTCTCTCATTCCTCCATTCACCCAACCCATCCGGTCGCCCCGCTCCTCCAAGCCGCTTACCTCTGCTTGTCTCCGGACAGTCAGTGAGGAAAGTTTAACCGCTACTGGTTCCAGTTGAGGGGGTGACGGGCAGCGACCACCGGGGTCCGTATATATACCTTCTCCTCCATACCACCCGGAGAGTTTTTTTTCTTCTCTCCAGACAGCCGTAAGGAATGTCCGAGTATTCGACAGGAATTCAACCGGCCCTTCGTCCATATTTGGTTGCGCGGGAGGGCGGCCGCATGCATGCCCACAGAGGCTCGCGCGCCTGGCGGCCATATATGGAGAGGAAGCCCCCGCGAGGCTGCCGCGGAGCGCCCGAGCCCGTGTATGGAGCGAGACCAGGCCGACGCAGCGACCGTTACCGGCGCGTGTGGAGTACTACTACTACCACACAGACACACACACACACACACACACACACACACACACACACACACACACACACACACACACACAAAGATACATCAGACCGACAGACAGTCAACAGAAAATATTCACACCTATTCAAAACTTTAAAGTTTATATTGCAATTTTTAATACTTTTACCAGGTTTGGAGACCTCTACTTGTTTCTTGTTGGTGTTGGTTTTTAGTTCAGTTTATTTGATATCAGGAGAAGGTCAGCAAAAATCACTACTGACTTTAAAACTTTCATGGTTGACATAATTTAGTCTTATTTCCAGTGTGGTCCCTAAAGATACCAAGTACCAACAAAACCACAATCAGTAGCTACTGTTCGTCAGCAATAACATTACTCCATCTTTAAAATGAAAGATAAAATAGTAGACTATATAAATGACTTGTAATTTTAACCTGCAAAGAGTGTAAATTTTAAACTCAGATGTCAGAAGTATCATTTTAAGTGTAAGCAGTGAAAGGAGTTGAAGTGTCATGAAGTGTAAGTTCTATTTTTCAATTGTCTGATACATTTTTACTGTTTGCATAGTTTTTCATAGTTTTAGTTATTAGGTGTTCTACATACATTTCACGTAAAGCAAACAGTCTAATTCAAAACTTAACTTCAAGGCAGCTTGAGCCCTGAAAGGAGTGTATACAACATGCCTTTGGAGGTATTGGAATGTCTTTATATGGTAGTAATAGCTAAGGTTAAAACTATTAAAGGTAAAATGAAAGAAATCAGTAAAATGAAAGCGACGGTTTAAAGAGAAAAAAGTATCAGTATAAAAGGAAAAGCTGAAAGGAGTTGAAGTGAAAAGCCAAATGAAGATGTAGCAAAGTGATTTATGTGTTGGGTGCTGAGTTGTATCTGATATCAGTTGAAGTGAAAGTACAGAAAGGAGTTGAAGTTTAAGCATAAGCATAAGAACTAAAAAGTTGATTGTCAGTTGAAGTCAAGTCCTATAAGGAGTATAATACCTGAAATAACAATAGCAAGTTTTTATTTGAGTTATTTGAAGGGTAAGCAATGAAAGGAACTGTAGAGTCAGCAGAATTATAAGTGCTGAAAGCAGTGGAGATATCACATGAAGTTTAAGTACTAAAATGGCTTTAAATGGACAGATAAACCTTACCTTTAGTCTTTGTGTAGTTGTAATAGCTAAAAATATAAACATTGAAGGAAATAAAGACGTACTTTAATTTAAAACATTTAATGACTGAATTACTGAAAAAGTAGCTGTTGAAACAGAAGTGCTGAAACAAGCTGAAGTGAAATGTTAAGCTGAGGTGACAATTTGTGTGTTTAGTGCTGAGTTAGATGTACATTATCAGTATTTCCAGTCGTGAAAAGAGCTGAAGTGTAAGCATAAAGCATAAGTACCAAAAGGAATCAAAATGTCGGTTGAAGTCAAGTCCTGAAAAGAGTGTATCAGAGTAGGTGTCAGAGGAGTGTGGAAGAGTAGGCAGTGAAAGGAGCTGAAGTGTCGACTGAAGTGTTCTTGAAGTAGCTGAAAAATCACATTTAGTGTAATTACTAGTTATAGACCAAGTCTAAATGCAGCAGACTTACTTTGTTTCAGTTAGTGTAGCTGCTGTTGTCAGCCAATCAGAGACCTGTCATTATGTCCAGTCAGTAACTAAGTAACTCAGCCTTCTTTGATTTAGGAATATTATGAATATTGTTCTTATCCTGAACCAGAAGAGTAAAAAAAATCCTCTTGGCTTTCTAACACCCTGAGATTCCTTCAGGTTTGTATGGAGGTTGTGCTGCTCGACTGGAAGCGCGAACAACAACATACACACAGCAGCTGAGTGGCACTCACACAGTTTCTAAAACAAGAGGGTCAAGACCTCCAACCCGTCAGACAGCTGCAGCTGGAGGACTGAGACAGGATTCCTCAGAGAGACAAAAACTGAGCCGACAGACCCGGTTGTGTTTATCCAACTGTTAACTGAGCTCCGCTGAGGTGTCGGGATTCACAGAGCTGCACGTCAGAGAGGCGAGTTTTAAAGGGAAGCTGACCTGAAGCTATGGCAGGAGACTGTGGTCATCAATCCGAAGGGGAAACATGATGCAATTTAAACATTCAGTGACAAAAATGGCACAATTATCAAGACAAACATCGTTTTTTTTTTTTCTGAGCTGACCCTGCGCTTCTCAGCCTCTCTGGCTTTTGACGCTTTAAAACCAACCTTTAACTCCCTGTAAGAGGCTGTACTGTGCAGCTGAATGTTGAGTTTTCTTCTGTTCAACACTGCTGCTGAGAGCTTGATGAAAACAGGCAGAGTGAATGAAAACACTGGATTCAGAATTTTACTTCAGTTCAGAAATGATCTATATGTTCAACGTCCCCTTTTATATTTTATATTATTGGATTATTGTTTATTGATGCATTAATGTTCAAATAGCATTTTAATATCATAGCTGGTTGAAGTACAGTTTAACCTGTGGTAGAGGTACTCTGATGTCTTAATTACATAAAAGTAGCAATAGTACAGAAATACTCTATTACAAGTAAATTTATTTACATTAAAATATACTCAAATGACTAAAAATAAAAGTATGCCCTGTGCAGAATGGCATATTTCTGAATCATTTATAATATATCATTGGATTATAATGAATGAATGTGCCACTCAGAAGTATCACTTTACTGTTGCAGCTGTAAAGGTGGAGATAATTTTATCTACCTCATATATTGTGTCTTCGTTCAAAATATGATACCAAACTACATCTGATTATAATCTGTTTTCATAATCTCAATCTACAAAGTGTCTTGAGTTATCATATGAATCTCATGGAATAAAAAGTGCAGTATTTTTCTCTAAAATTTAGTGGAGTAGAAGCATAAAGCTGCATAAAATGTAATTACTCAAGAACAAGTACCTTGTACTTGTACTTAAGTCCTTCTTCTGTGTTGCTACCTCACTCTGCAGGCTTCAGATCTTTAGTGCAGCTTTGATTATTTAACCCTGTTCTTTCCATTAAACCACTTTAAAATTCCAATAATTTGTTATCACATATTCTTCCTTAAAGCTGAGAGAAATATTCCAACCCATGACTTAATGTTCTTTATTTTTTTTTACCATCAAATTGAAGTCTCTCACGTCTATTATCTAACAAGTCCTTAAATGTTGTTTGTCTCGGCCTTCAGAACAACACACTCAGGCGAACGGCTGACCTGTGACCTAACACATGTCGTTTTGGGACATTTGCTGAAAGGACGGATGCTGTTGTTCTTTCTTGGAGGAGAGTCTCCTTCTATTCACATTATCTATACACTTACCCAAAATTCAACCAGACATTTGGTGTCTTAAGGAAATTTTGGTATCTTGACTTACTGAAAATAAACTTGTGTGTTTTGAACAATGCTTGTACATTCAGTCTTCATTTGTAAAACTGCTGACCCATATTTGAGTGTTGGCAAGTAACTGAATACATACATATGTTCAAGTACTGCATTTTGAGAACACAATTTTGAGGTTGTCACTGCATTTTGGAGAGAACTATTGTCTTTTTCACTTCATTACAAATTTAGCTTTAGCTAAAACATATGGTCAGCATACAAAAAAATGATCCATTGTTGAGGACGAAACTACAAAAATTAGCTCAACCTTGACCAACAACAAGATTAAAGTACCACTAACATATTAATACATCAATATTAATGATCAGCACAGTATAACTGACAGTAGTCCCCCGCCATTGTGAGTACTTTTACTTTGATATTTAAGGACATTCAGTTGCTGATACTTCTGTACTTCTACTCAGGTGAAATTTGATTGCAAGACTTTAACTTATAATGGAGTATTTTTCCACTGTGGCACTAATACTTTTGCTTAGTTAAATGATTTGAATACTTCTTCCACCACTGACATTTGGGGAGTTAAATAAGAGCCTGTGTACCCTCTTTTTGATGTAACTCAAGGGTTTTTGTCAACTGTCCTTCAATGTTTTTCCAGTCATCACAGGTTTAATTGTCCTTTTAAAAGCAGAACAGTTAAGTGGAGCTGATGTCCCTAATCTAACCTAGTTTCCACTATTTTTAGGTGAGCTGGACCCTGTAAGCCATCTGCAGCGGCTGTAGCTGTGAAAGTGGATCATCATGGAGGATCCCTGTCAGGGTGGCGATCAGTCAGCCAAGAAGGCCAAATCTATTTATAACCAACATCTGCCCCTTGTAACCAAACAGGAGGAAGTCCTGATGAATGCAGGCCAGATTCTGGAGTCGACAGGATCAGGTTTCTGTCACTTTCTAAGTCTGATGGCTCCGATATCAGACGCTAAGAAGCCACTGTAAGACATTAGAGTAGCTCCATGTAGTGAGCATTAATTATCCTGCCATTATTACAAATTATCTATCATTATCTTTAACTTCAGTATGAAATATTGAAAGCTGAACCCAAATGGACTCAATAAACCCAAAGGATTTGGATTTTATATGTGGATTCAGGTTCACAGCTCAAGACTTTTTCTGAAATTGTTTAATTCCCACAACTCATCTGATCATTTTTTGCACTAACGATCCTTTGTAATTTGCACATTCTCAGAAATGTCACCACATGTCAGTAAATGACAGCAAAACCCACTGAACCGAAGCTGAAATGCAGATTTCTGAGGATATCCTCATTAAACGATACCGACCCTGCAGTAAGTTTTTGTAAATATGCTGCAGTCGAGGTACAGGAATAACAAAACATTTATTTAGAAAATAGCTCAAACAAATCTCAAAGCTGATCTGAATAAAGAGGAAAGCTGAAGTGCTGCAAGCGTTATTGGGATGGGAGCAGTTGTCCCATCTGAGCTTGTAGGTAATGTTCATAATTGGCTCGAAGGACAAACTCAAAATAGGGTTTTGACTTTAAACTGCTCAGCTCGTCCAGATCCAGCAGCTCTCTGACGTCAGGCAGGTACGTCTGCAGAGGAACTCCTGAAAAGTACACATACATTTCAGTCAGGAGTCAAATGCATTTTTTAATGATTATTTGAAAATATACCCTTTAATACATGGATCATTTTGGATCATCCAGACAGCAAACTGAGGAGACCGAGTGGTGATGCACTTTAACAGCCAGCTTCTTGCCTGATTCCTGAACTTGTGCATGTTTATGTTGTGTTTCTTGCATGCCTTCCAACTTAAGTGCATGATAGAGTACACGTATAAACACCAGCAGTGGTGATCACAAATTCACGGTAATTGTTAAAATTTCTTTCTTTCATTGATTTATATGCCAGTGGTTGCCAGCGTATCTGCACAGCCCATCAGGTGGGCTCATTGATATTCGATAGATGAGATGAAGCGATGGATTTGTTTGAAACTGTTATGGGGGATCCATGCTCAACAAAGTCCCAAAATTGTCAGTGTGTAGACTCTGTGTTTTTTCATCATTTTTTAGTAGTTGGTCAAGTTTGCATTTACACTACAACCACTGGGTGTGATAAAAACTGGATGTTCAACCATTTATTAGCTACTTTTAGCTTTTTTGTTAACTAGTTTCAACCCACTCTAATTTGCAGTACTTGTTGTACAGGCCTTGCTATAATCTGTACCATTCTTTGGTACAAACTGTAGGTTACTGTAGCAAGAAATGTCTTAAAGATAACACCAGACCATTACAATATCAAATCTTTTTCCAAAATCAGCTCAGCGACTCCACAACCTGAAGGCAAAAGATCTGCACACTGCACGACAGCTCCCAGAGAGTTCAGACACGTAAAAGACTGACAATATATTAGATCGAAATAGTGCTCTGCTGAATGCAAGTTTTTAGGATCCTTCAGTTCAGTGTGCAGATTCTTTGCCTGCAGCTTGCTTTTTGATCCAGCAGCTGTAGAAGTTATTTGTATGAGCCCGACGCAGCGCTCGACTCAACCTTTTCACGTACCCTCTTGTAGCTGCAGACCAGGTACACGTACTGTTGGTAGGGAATCACTGACCTACTTTTAAACTGAAGCCTGTGAAAGGCCAGCAAGGACCAGACATGGCTGAAGAAGACATTTTTAAATTATTTCTAATTTTGATGATGAGAAAATTATTTCTTTTTTTCCTGAGTTGACAAGTTTATCTAATTTCTTGATTTCAAATAAACCTATTTTGTAAACTGGAAATAAATACATGCACATAATTATACAATACAGTACTATCAGATATGCTTCTCACTACATTTGTGGATGAAATAGATCATCTGCTTGAATCCTCATGCCTGTTACATGAACGTTTCTCACCTTCCTGTATGAGTTTGAGGAGGATCTTGACAAAGGTGCTGTCCTTGGCGGCTTCCACAGGGTCGTCAGTCCCGTCAGCCCAGGACCAGCTGGGAGACATGAAGCATCAGAGTCAAACAACATGTAAGAATAATCAATAACGAATGTCACAACAGCCAGGGACTGTGATGCACACCGTCACATCTTTATAGATCAATGTTTGTAAAAATCTTTCATCGGTGACACGTCAAATCTTCAGTCTCCAAATCAAACGACGAGATAAACAATCATGAGACAGACGGATCTTACTCGTCTCTGCTGAGCGCTTTGCCGAAGATCTCACATTTCAGCGAGTCCGTGTCCATAGCATCCTCCTGCAACACAAACACAGAACATTCACACAAGTTGACCGTTAACTGCCGTCAGGCCCAACTAGTCAAACCTCAAACACACCATGGCTCCATAAACGTTACCTCGTCGGTGTACTCCAGCAGATCCAGCGCCTTTTTGAAGTCGTACTCGTTGGCTCGTCTGTTGTCATCGCAGATGTACAACTGTGGAGAGGAGAGGCGCAAACACTGGAGTGAGCAGAGGCTGTTGAGTTACTATTAGTATGTTGACGTTCGGTACTCTCTAGGACAACACGTGGTATGTGTCTGTTTAGATGGTACCAACAGAGTGTGGCAGAGAAAACTGTTCGGGTTTGAATGCATGTTATATGCTGCCAGTCCAAGATGGAAAAGAAGAAGAGGAGGAAGAAGCGGTTTCCGCGGATTAAAACATCTCCACACAGATCTGATGTAACCTCCTCACATCAACACAAGAAAATAAACATATGCTATATTTCCATCATGTTTTCTACATTGTTTTTCACTGTTTCAGGTCAGACTGGCGCTCTTTAATTACACCATCTTGTTGTGCCCTCCTCTTCTGCAACGGTATAATGGTTTTCTGACCAGAGGCGTCACCTACTGTTTATCTCAATTAATTAATGCCTAATAATTGTGTAACAGCAATGGATGGAAACAAGAAATCATATACATTTGCTTTAGTCGATTTTCTTGAAATTCAGTTAAAACTTGACATACATTTGAATGGAAACCCAGCTGTTGTGAGCAGGGGTTATATGTGTGTGTGTGTGTTTTCACCTGTATGAGGTTGTGAGCGCTGAGCAGAGGCATGGTGTCAGGGTTCTGTTGCTTCTCCTCCAGCAGCTGTCGTGGCAGAGTCTCCTGATGCAGCAGGAAGCGCTCCTGCTCCACGATGTCTGATTGGACAGATAAATGACAGCGTTCAACACTGCAAACCGCTCTACAAAGTTCTTCCCCTTGCATGTCTATCCTGTGGTCTTCTTGTGATTTTTCATCAGTAAGAAAAGATGCTAAAAGTTACATTTTCCCATCAGGATCAAACAGGCGCTGAGGATTCTGTAGCTGTTGTCAAGCAATGAAATTACAGTACAAAAAAGAATTGGTGATTTAAAAAACACATTTTTATATGTAATTAACAAGCCTCCAGTGATGACCAGCTCTTGCTTTTACCGTTCACTTGTTTGTTGAGCTCATCCTCCGGCAGGTCGGATGCCAGCAATGTCAGCTTACTCAGGGCCAGCAGCGTCTTCTTCTTTGCAAAGTAACGTGTCTCCATGTTGGCCTGGTTGTAGAGCGTCCTGTGAGCCTGCAGAAACACAAGACAGACACAAGACCATCATTATAAACTACTCTTCCTCAACTGAACTGTTTTAACTGTGTACTGTCTGTCTGGTCTCTTTACTTAGCTTTGTGTGCATTTTAACTGAACTCTTGACGTCATTGGAGATGAGAGCATTGCCTCAGTTATTCTTCAAGATATATATTCAATAAATAAATAAATACTTAATTTAAATTCATTTAAAGTTCTAGTGAATTGTCTTCATTTTGGGTTTGTATATGTGTTGGACTGGAAGACTTGATCTTGTTTTGTTTCTGATATAGTTTTAGGTCGTTATATATAAAAAGATCTGAAACTAATGAAGGCTTAAGAAATTTTCTAACTGCAGCAAAATGTTGTTTTCATTTTGTCACTCATGAAGCATAAAAAAAAGTTAGACTGAGTTTAAAACCTGTGTGTGTGTGTGTGTGTGTGTGTGTGTGGTTTTGCTGTGTGAGCTTGGCAACCGCAAGCAGGAAGGAAGTTACACAATTTGTGTGTGTGTGTGTGTGTGTGTGTGTGTGTGTGTGTGTGTGTGTGTGTGTGTGTGTGTGTGTGTGTATGTGTGTTTCAGTTTCATCTGTCCTTCACTGTGGTAGCAGTTTTAAGGCAGTGGATTTTTGTAGGACAGGGGCAGGAGGGGACGGGGAAGGAAACAACAAAGGAAGAAAGACACACAGAATAAGGGACAAAAAAAGAGAGACAGGATGGAAGGAAGGAAAATGAAAGGATTTAAAGAAAGAAAAACTAAGGTGCAGCTGGGCATACAAGATATGAGGGGGGTGGAAGGAAAGAGGGAAGGAAGGAAGGAATCATGGGTAAATGGGAAGATAGAGAGAATATCTTCTCTCTATCTAAAAGGAAGGAGCACAGGGAGGAAAGAAACAAATATGAATAAATGGTAGTAAAGAAGTGACTTGAGGCCATTTGAAGCCTTCCTTATAGAGGAAGTGTGAGGAAGGAAGGATGGAAGGAAGGAAGAAAGTTGTCTGTGAGATTGTGTGCTTGTGTGTGTGTCGTTTTTAAACTCTGTTGATCTCACAGAGGATGTGGTTGTGGTTTTGTACTTAAGCATGAAACAAGCTGTGTGTGTGTGTGCGCGTGTGTGTGGTCATGTATAACTTATGTTGTGGAGACATAAATCTATTCACACAGTCACACTATGGGGACTCCCCATAATGTAAATTTTAGAGTGAAGGTTAAGGTTAGAATAAGGGTAAGGGTTGGGCAAGTAGTGGTTATGGTTATGCCAATTCTCCAGGAAATGAATGGAAGTCTATGTAATGTCCCCAAAAATGATGGAAATGGGACTGAGTTTTTGTGTGTGTGTGTGTCTCGTACGCTGCGGTAGTTGTGGATGTGGATGTGGTGCAGCCAACTCAGGTGCTGGTGAGACTGCAGGAAGCTGGCCAGCTGCTGGTGCTGAGCAGCCGGCTGGGACAGCAGCTTCCCCCTCTTCCCCTTCTCCATGTACCAGCGGAACAGAAAGTCAGCGAAGTTCTGCAGCAGGGAGTGACAAAGAGGAAGTTGGAGAGCAGCTGTGTAAGAAAACCCTGGCGTGTAAAATGAAAGCAAAACTGCAACTTCAGTCATCAGTTTGAAGCTGAGATGGGTGATTTTTGCATGAATCCAAAGTTTGGTGAAATAAAACTTTCTAATGACTGCAAAACCAAAAAAATAGTAATTATTTTTCTCTCCATTTTTTGCACACTGTCTGCTCTAAATATTTCAACATTTCTATCACAGATCTTTGTCAGGTATTTAACTCACAATGCAAAGAAATATCTTTATGCTTGAGCCACAGTCTGAAACAAGCAATAAAAAGAGGTCACCTGAGACAAATACACCTTCAATAACTGATAACATGCAAACATTAAAATGAGAAACACAGCGTACCTCAGAATCTTTAGATACATTGCTTGTTGCTTTCACATTAAATTTTGTGCTCTGTGCAGGGGTTAATTACCCTCTTTTGCAGGAATTCATAAAAAATAAGCAGGGATCAGAGTCCAACATAAAATCTCTGTAAGTACCCGTGTTAAACAGAAGAAAATGGACTTGAAGTGTAAAAACACCAATTCATCATTGACATGCTACGATAAATGCTGCAGTTTTGGTTGAACATTCAGCTCTGGTGGCTTCTGCATCTTGTCATAGAGATGTTTCCTTTGTACACTGCCTCATTTCAGTCATATACATAAGACGGCTTCATTTATACATGTGTCTTAAAGGGTTATGGAATAGCTACAGAGCCTATGCACATAGCTGCTGAAGCTACGCTGCAACTGAATCTGCACACACTGTTCATCATGCCAAATGACATAAAACTCTGCATCACTGCAGTCAGAAAGCTTTAGATCACAGAACTGCAAGTGTAATCACACACTGAGCCGACTCAGGCACAACACTGAGACTCATCTGTGATTTCATATGAATTAAAATTTTAAACCTTTTGTATAAAACATTTAGCATGTTCTCACTTCATGCAGGTTAAATGTACCCTGTGAAGTTTCTTAAATACAAAGTTATTTTCTCACTCAGACTGTATGACTCCCTCAAACTACCAGCTAATCCAAAAATGGGAAAGAGGTGGAGTGTGGGTGGAGCTGAGGCGAGCTGAATGAAGCCTGGTTGTATCTTAATGTAAATTAATGGGAATTAACTCAAGTGGCCATTCAAGAAACTGCAGTTTTTGGCACGTGTTGGCTTTGTTTTTCAGCTCCAGAGGTTGCTGCTTGGTCAAAATAAAACGCCATATATATTTTTTTGAACCTGTATTATTTACACTGGCTATTGTTCTTGTTTCCTTGCATTTTGTTCCAGTTAAATAGCAAGAAACTTCAGAAGCTATGTGTGTGTGTTACAGTGTGAGATACAAACAAAACAGGGCCTGGTGAATTAAAACATTACTCTGCAGCATGCCTAGTGGACAAAAACTCCACAGCGTTCGATAACGCAACACAATTCTCTCTGAAAACCGTCCCTTCTGCTTCTCTGTGTACCTGGTCTGCAAACTTGGTCATGTAGTGCTGCAGGCGGTTCTGGTTGTCAGTCTGCTCACACATCTGAACCAGGATGTCGAAGTCACAGTACTTCTCAGCCAGCGCTGCCACCCACTGGTACTGACCCAGATCCACTGCAACACAGATCAACTTCACAGTTATGGGACACAAACATACTAAAATGTATTTACTGAGTGTAGTGTGGAAAACCTTCTCTCAGACACTGTGACATCTTCAGGCTCTAATTCATGATGTTTGACAGGAATGTTCGCCGAAGTTTTTTAGAATCAATTTTTTGTATTGTTGATTTCATCATTTTTCTTTTAGATTGCTGTGTAGTGTACATATTTTTTGACATTCTAATTTCCTTTCTACTTTTATTACTGTTGGAGCAACTGAAACTGACCCTGTTTCCCCTTGGGGATCAAAAGTATTCTGATTCTGATCTTTTAATCTATTTATTTAACTGCTTTTAAAACATTAGTTTCTGATTTTGCCGAGGTGTCGGTGTGCTTGTTTGGGGTAGATTGTTCATCTTAATACTAACACACAATTTACACCCATTTTCTAAACTGAATAATTTCTTCTCTATTAACTTAATTATTATTATTATTATTCTTTAACTCTGACAACTTGATTTCCTACTTTGTTTATGTTTTAAAAACTCTAGAGTGCCTCCCAATGATGATTTTTCTTGTAAACTTTGACCGTGGATGTTACAGTTCAGGAAACAGTAGTTGTAAATGAAGCTTTAAGTAGGGATAAATCAGGACAATAAGGATAATAATGCTCCACTTACACAGCGGGGCCAGCAGCTCGGAGCGGCGCTGGCTGTACTCCATCTCCAGGCTGTTGTAGCGCTCCTGTTGGGCCCCTGGGGGCCTCTGCTGCTGCAGGGAGGTCAGCTGGGCCACATAGCCGCTCAAGTAGACGTCCAACAACGCCACCAGCTGCTCGCAAAGGGCACTGCGCAGCTCTGAGTCGACATGTGGGTACACAGAGCGCAGGATGATCTCGTGCTGGCGGGAGATGACGGTCCGAATGCCGCCAACACCTCCTGATGCTGGAGGAGAGAAGAGTGGCTTGATTACCGGTTAAATAATTCATTCTACTCCAAAAAGCACTTTTGTCTGTAACCAAGAAACATTTGGAGGCTATAATCTTCACTTTTATACAGCATTGGAAAAAAATAAGGCTGAGATCAACTGGAAAATCTACAATAAATAAACAAACAAGAATATTTTTGTTGCTAATTTTCATTCATGATGTTTACAGGGACTGCGATATTCAATATTCTGATATTAAAGATATCAGTGGAGTCTCTGATCACTTGTAGCACTATAGAGCAATTTCATATGTGTGGGTCAATGTGGGTGAATACACATTCCTGCCAATAGTTTCACACTATAACACAGTGAAGAAGAAGGCTGCCAGCAAGTAGCCATGGATGTAAACAATGCTGGATTTAAAATGGTAAAGAATGGATTCAACACATTTATAAGAGCTCAAAGATTGAGAGAAACACTGAATGTAAAAATTAATTTTGTTTGCTAACAAGGAAACTCCATACATGAAGCATAGTGAAATTATGGTATATAGTATATTGTAATTTAAATCTCAATATTAACAGACCTTTAGGAGAAGTTTATATTCTCCACAGATTGATGTGTGGTTAGGCTAACATCTTAAACTAATTAAATTCAGAGATTAAACAAGCAATGAGTCTCTGGGGCAGTTTTTACAGCAACCAATCAGTTGTCAGGCCACAGCTACCTGAGGCTTTAATTACAAATTAAATAAGCTTTGACGAGTTTGTTTTACCTGTCCATGGGATATACTCAGGCTCTGCAGCGGCATTTTCAGATGCTCTGTACAAGGAGGCCTTGGTCTCCCTGTACTGACCAGCAGCCTGAAGAATGTCCTGCACACGCGCACACACGCACACATTTAGTAATTACATTTCTTCAATAAATTAATAGAGGTGTTTTTTTAATTAATATTAGAGCATTAATGGAACACATCAAGAGTCAACAAAAGATAAATGTGTTGTACCTTGATGATGTTGTTGACGGTGAGAACCGCTTCAGCCCACTGCACAGAGTCAACCGGGTTCTCCTTCAGACTGCGCTCCTCCTCCTCCAGCAGACAATCAAACACTGATGAGATCTGAGACACCTGAGTGCACCAGAAACAAAACGTTAATCAACCTCCCAAACCACGTGGATTATCACAGCAGAGCACAGTGAGACACACACCTCTCTGAAGAAGACATCAGCAGCAGTGAGGCTGGGCGGCACGGCGGTGTTGTTTCTCTGCAGTGCGATGCTGATGGCCCGGTTGACCAGCTCGGGGTGTTTGGCATGGTGGTTTTTCAGCACCATGGCTGCCTGAAGCTTCTCGGCGTGTTCGCACAGCAGGAGGCGTGTTGCCATGGAAGACGAGCGCACGGTGACCTGGCCGAGCCGGTCCAGCAGACCAACCTGATGGGGAAGATAATGACGATCACTTCATAGATGATTCTATTTCTCTGTTCTTTCTAAATCTAGACTGTGTCTTAGATCTGTATTTCCAGCAAAGAGCTTTTATCTTTAGCCCTTTTTGTCTCAATTTCAGCTCTACTTAAGGGAAGCTGCACTTGCGCCACTATTAGCATAATTCACCTGAATCACTGACCAAACTGTCCATGGTTGAATTATATTGTGGGTAATGTAGGCACCGGGTTTGACAAGAAAGAAAAGAACGTGTGGGAAATCTCGTTCTGCTCCATCAACTCTGATCCTTCTTTCAAGTATTTTATTACAAGTCTAATAATCTTACAGGAGCACAATGTTAATTAGGTTGAGTGGTCTTTTAACACACTAAAATGACATTTGAAAGGTCATGGGTCAAAACAGAGCACTTTCTGGTGCAACAGCACCACCATGTGGACATTTATAAGGCAGCCTTCAGAATGCCTCTTAAATATGATGATATTCTTTAAAGGAACAGAGGCTGCATTTGTTGTTAGGGCACTAAACACATTCTGTGCAGGATTAGTAATTTGTGTGTATGCCTACCTGGAGCAGGAAGTCCATGAAGCAGCCATGGGCCTTCATCTTGTCCTCCAGCTGGTGGAGGATGATGAGGGAGGTGAGAGGAAAGCCAGCACTCTCTGGAAGAACAGCAACATAGATGTTTGGATGAAATACATAGTTTTCATGCATTTGCATAAACTTCAGGTTATTTAACATGAATGTAATTTTTGCTCATTCTTTCTGTTCTTTCTTGAATTAATTGTAAATTGTTTAAACAAAAGGAGTTTTTAGACACTAATCTAATTTCTACTGTTATGTTTATACTATTGACTATTCTGAAGTGATTCATAGCCAATGTTTTTAAAAGTGATCTACTTGTAGAAAAGGATTAAGAACAGGCTGAGAATGTATAGCTGAGGGACGTGAGGTAGAAATAAATCCACAAAATCAGATAAATTCAGATTAAAAAAACATATATGTTAAATATGGTACATTAACTCTGCATGAGTGTTACTGGACAAAACACCACCTGTGTTCACTGCGTTCTGTTTTTTCCCGGGTTCCTTAATGTAACATATGCATCTTATATAATATCTTCACATTTACAGAATAAATGTTGTGTTCTTTACTGTAAAAACCGAAAGCAAGTTAATTTTAAGTATGAGAATGTCTCTAGCTTTCGCATTAACTGTGTTGCTTCAAAAGTAGGATGTCACTGACAAAAGGCTGCAGCTCTGTTTTCTCAAGGAGCAAATGGAAGCAATTCAGTTGCAATTCCTCCAAATCACAATCTAATATATTAAATAAAGATTAAAGTCTGGCACTCTAATTTGTTTAAGATAAATAAACTCAATGTATGTCTCATAATTTAACATAAAGAAATGCTACACCAGCCAGCTTTCAATTCAATTTCTGGACTTTAAGGGCAGCTGGACAGCCCCCCCCCCCCCCCCCCCCCCCCCCCCCTCACCGTCAGGGACAGACTCGGCCCAGCGGGGGTCTGAGGCCGGGTAATCATCCACCAGATCCAGGTTTATTCGAGTTACCATGCTGTCAAGCTCGGCTCCCTCCTCTCCATCACCGTCAGCGGGGAAGAGTTCATCCGTGACTGTCTGAGCTCCCACCAGGTCGTTACTGACAGAGGAAAGATGATTATTTCCTCTTCACAGTATTACAGGGACTAAATCCTTGTATTCTTAATACTTAACCATGCAGTGTCTAAAACTGATATCCACCTTTAAATTATTTTTTTGGTTCAATACTGAACACACAATACAATTTTCAAAAACTGCTCAGAGAAAACAAACTCTTTGTATTTGTGACCAGCATGTGTGAGGTTTTCACTTGACAAAAGACAACTTGGGAGCCATTTATTGACATACCGACAGAACTGAAGGAACGCCGCCTTCAGGAGTTTGGTTTTGTCCTCCTGAGCTACAGGCTCTGCTCTGGTTGGAGTCTCCATTACTGAAACCTTTATCATAGAGTCAAAATGAGTCACAGTCATGTGCATAATCACAAGGTTCAGTGCCATTTTCTTCTTAAGTTTCCTTATTTCTTAACCAGGAGTCTTGACAAAGGTTGAAGCCTTACAAGACTCTAATCTTAATCTAACTAATCTCGAGCTGCATGCAGATATTGCATAGATTAATATTCTTCTTGCTCTTTTAGTCTTTGAGTTTTACCTCTGGAGCCGCAGCCAGTGAGGAGCACAGCGAGTCCTCCATGGTCTCCGGCAGGATGGAGGCGCTCTCCCGGGCCACGACCGCCACCAGGCCGCTGTTTTGGGAGAAAAACACTGGCAAGTTGGCGCAGCAGCCTCCTCCACGTACACCATCACCTGGACAGACATTTAGTATTTGTTCATCAAACATGACAAAGGCCTAGTTTGTACTGAATAGGGTCCATTTGATTTGACATATCCCAAAAATTTACAATTACATTGCTTGGATGCTTATTAACAATTAGTAGAAATTACTGTTTCATCAGATTTCTACTTTTTAAAACTCATTTCTTTATGTACTTTCTTCACGATGAGTAAACAAAACATTTGTTTTCTGACGTGTAAATCTGCAGGTTAAAATGCTAAAACTATTTCATTGATTTTTGACCTATTCTTGCTATAGTTATTCGTTGTCATTCTTTTTTATTTTCTTCTGTTTGTTCCCTGGTTGCCTGTAAAATCTTAAATAACTTGTTTAATTTTTATAAATTGTAATTCCATCCCTCTCCATTCTATAAAATCTCCCCTAAATGTATTATCAAATTAATCTGAAAGCTTGAAAAAGCCAGGGAGGATTTTTCTGAGATGATCAGAGGTTTCTTTTCTCACCAGGTGAGTTAAAACTGATTTTCTCGTCAGGTAGTCCTCCCCTGCTGGTTCCCGTTGAACAAGCGAACACCATTTCCTCATTATACAGGAAGGCAGTGGAGCCGGGGGAGCGTGGCAGCACCAGCCGAGTAGCCTGTAGGGCCTCCTCACTCTGAGGAAAAAGACATGTGTCATCTTTTAAATCTATGATAAGGGCAAAAGTAAATCCAACAACATCACCATCTCAAGTAAGTTTTCAAATCAAATTGACTTTCATACCATAAATTCACACATGGCTGCCTGGATGGCACTAAATTTTAGTGTTTAGTCTTAAACATGTCACTTCACACGAATTACAAAAATACTGACGTTTTCTATACTTTATTGGTATCGAGCCATTTAGCCACTTAAAGAGATCCAGTGAAGAAAACTGTGTTGAAAACAAAGGTTTCAACCTTTGACACATTTAACTGAATTTGAATCCACCTCTGCAGGTTTAGGATCAGGACTGACCTGGAACGGGGGGTTGTACTTGGTGACTTCCACACTGAACTGGTCAGAGATGGTGGATCCGTTGTCCTGCAGGGTGACCAGGCAGAAGTAAGCCAAGCAGGGAGTGTCTGACGGGTGCCAGGCTGCAGCCAAAACCACCAAACCAGCTCTGAAAACACACAGCACAGACTCCAGCTCATCTCTGTCTGAACTATACTCTGTATCCACCAGCAGTGTAGAGAAATGTGCACTGATAAGATGTCCCTGCGTTTCTTTTTTTTTTTTAATAATGTGCTCTACGAGCAGGAGGATGAGAAGAGGGAAAATATGAATGTCACTCCTCAAACTCCTCAGTACACCAGAGGAAGAGGAAGAAGAAGAAGAGGAAGAGGAAGAGGAAGAAGAAGGAGAAGAAGAAGAAGAAGAAGAAGAAGAAAGTTCAGGTTATTTTTTTCTTATTTATAATGTAAGACTTCAACTAAAAATTACACCTAAAATACCTTAAAAGATCTTTTATTCTGAGGTATAAAACAAACAGGAAGTCACACACAGATGAACACACTCACTGGCTGAGCTTCATATCCAGATACGTCACATTCACTCCCTCCTTCATCTCCTCATAGTTGCTCTCTGAGCCCTGGTGAGCGAGAAATGTTGAAAAATATGGTCAGCATGACAATGACAGACATTTGCATACTTTATATATTACTGTCACCAACATTGTGTCTCAGTGTGATGGGCTACTGTGTGACACTGAACCAGACTCAAACTGATATGCAGGATATATATATTCACATTCATCTTTGTACTGACCCAGATGGCATCGGCAATGCTTTCGGTCAGAGCTCTCTGGGTGTCCCAGCTGAGGATCTGGTGCTCGTAGCTGTCATCCACCACCCATTTACTCAGACTGGAGCTAGCCAGTGTGTAAAGGCAGCTGGCTCCGCCCACCCACAGCACACTGTGGAGCTGCAGCAGAAAACAGGGTCAGGCTCACTGTCTGAACACAAGTAAACTAGCAGCAAGGCCGACTGTGCTGAAAATACGACAACCGGAGCTACAACTGAGGCTTCATTTTCACTATTAAGGGATGTACTGAGTTTGATGGGTGACATCTACATAAATTCTAGATGTCACCCATCTGTCCTTTAGATACCCGTCTAACCATTTCTCTCTGCTGCCAAACTGTACATCACAAATCAGTAAAATCTGTTATTTTTAGGAAAACCATGAGAAAAAACTGAAAAATTAGAGCACAACATCTGTGGTGCAGGTAACTACTGTAGTAATCATCTTACCATGGAGCACACATCTACAACTAACTGCATGATAATAAACAAGAAAAAATACAGTGGTGGAATATAACTTTAACTTTTAGAAAGATTGTGCTTACAGATCTGTTAGCATGACTCACTGTGTCGTTGACTGGTGGGGAGAGGATGCCGAACAGGCTGGAGACACGGCGTCCGATGCCGGAGAGCATTCCCTGACCTTGCTGCAGGGCTCGGTACTGAAGCTTTCCCGAAGGATCTGCACTCACTCTCAAAAGCTGACTCTTCACTGAAGACAAGACGAAGCTTCCACCCTGGGAGAGGGGAGAAAAGTCCAAAATAAAGACTGAGAAAACAACAGCAGGGACATTCTGCTCGATTAGAGCGGAAGTTGAAGCCAGACTGAAAAGGCTGAACGTTTTGCTGTTTGGTTTGAGTTCCCAGTGATGAATTACAAATATTGTAATATATACAAAAGTGGCTTGTGAAAAAACAGATTGATTAGTAGCTGCTGTATCAGAGTGAGATTCATAACCAGTCAGCTGAGAGGTTTTAACTGCAAAGGCATCTACATAAATCTAGTTTACTGAAGATTTGATTACTCTGGCAGCAACAACAAAGTTGCAGAGATCTCCCAGGTCCACATCTGTCTCTGTATAGTTGCCCTCCTGGGCCAGGCTGGGCCACAAGCGAGCTGTTCCCTCTGCAGCCACCGCCAGGACAGAGATGGACTGAACGCTGGCTGTCTCCAGGGGAGCAACGGAAGTCATGGCCACAAGGTCGGCTGTGTAACTGTACTCGCTGCTGGGCAGCTGCAGCTCCTTACACACTGACAGCTGTGGGAAAACATGCAGAGAAGTGATAGATTAGACTTAAATTATGAATCTGCAAATGTTTTTTTCTAGGGCTGCAACTAACAAGAATTTTCTGCTAATTATGCTGTAAATTACTTTTCAATTAACCTGAAAATATTAAAAAAAAAAAAAAAGCACATCACAGACGGGCTGAACTGTACCTTGGCCACAGCAGTTTGGCAGATCTTCCAGATGATTAGTCTCTCTCCACAAACCATCCAGGCCCAGCCACTTTCATTCACCTTCACTGAGATCTGGTCATCAGCTGGAGGGACGATCACAGGCAGAACTGTTTAGTGGCAATGCTAAAACAGGACACAATACTATAAACACTGTCAGTCAGAAAAAGGACATCAGCAGGAACAGATTTCCCCAACAGAAATTAAGTTTCTTTTACCATCAGCCATCGTCAGTGCCTCCATCACTTTGACGGGCAGTGACGAGCCGAAGGTTTGCACATCATAGTTGATTGATTCTGCAGCTGCGTGGCTCTGTACTCTGGTGGGTGTCGACCTGGTGGAGAGATATTTAGAGGAAGAAAGGATGGACAAATTCTCAGGATCATCAGCTGATTATTAAGCTGCAACTACTTTGTTGTGCTGTTGAATTTTAATGCACTGCATTGAAAGAAGTTTCTAAAGTTTAGCAGAAACAGAAACACCTCTCTGTAAACTGTACAAGCCAAGAGCACCAAAAAATATATACTCCAAACTGACCACGCAGTTGAATTAACGCCTCTCTAAAACATCAAAAACTGGATATCATAATCTTCATGTAGGAGTTATTGCAAGACTGATGTATTAGACTGTATTCGTTTTCACTAATAAAGTAACAGCTGGGTGTAAATACAAAAAAAAACACCTAAAACGTTACCGTACAGTGTTTTCACTCACCTCGTTGACAGAGAAGTCCGTCGCGGGGAGAATAGCAAACTGGTGGCCGCACCGGAGACGCTTTTCCTCCCGGTGTTTCTGCCCTGCTGTCTGCGGCCGGAGTTCGGGGCGGTGCGGGGGCTAAACATGCCTGCTGTGATACCCCGTGCTGTTCAACAGTCGAGAAATATCTCCAAATTTAACCGTGAAACTCTACAACTACCGCCTACACGCACTGTAAATCCTTCTCCAAACAGCGCGCGGTGAAGTCGCTTGTGATATACGTCATCACTGAGTCAACGGACAGTTTCGCCCACTTACCTTAATTCTAACCAATCACCACTCCTCATGCCTCAATCTTAACCCTAAATCTAACCAACCCGAAAAACGAAGGTATTTAGTATTATCCAATAATAGCCACTAATAATAGCCAACAGAGTAGGGCGGGTCATACCTTCGTCATAAATAGGGGTCACATTTTTAAATGAGTTTAGTTTAGTTTTAGTTGAAAATCTGTATAGATTAAATTATTATTATTATTATTGTTATTGTTTGTGTGTCATGTAAACAGTAAGAGTATTCGCTACCCTTAATGTTAACCAAAATATAACTTTGAATGATGAAAACAAATGTATGATTTTTAGTGACTGTTTTGGTTTCCGTCATATTAATTTTATATTACTAGGTGTTGCTAGTAGGTACTTAGTGCATTGAGGTACAATTACATACATGATTTTACACAGGCATATGAACTTAAAAACCTATTGGTATATAATGAATAGTAAAAATATTAATATATTTTTAAATCCGTTCTACTATCCCAGGTGGGTTGAGAGACGACCTCCCAAATTGTCTTCGAAAAATTCTCACTTTAAAGTTACATTAAAGTTGACACTATTGAAACTATTTGCATTTGAATATTAGCGCTTATTTTCCTTAAAATCGAGTTTGGTTCATATTTCGCAGCGCACGAAAGGACCAATCCAGACATGAGTAGTGGATCCTCGATAGCTTTACCGTTGCGATAATAGGGGAAAGCCAGGAAGACGAGCAGAATAACGATAGCCGTTACCCATCAGAGATGAAAGCAGCGAGCTAACTAAGCTAGCATGATTTGATGTAGGCTGACTAGGGGGCGGAAAACCACGATGGAGCGGCAGCGACTTGCAGCGGCTTAGCTTTAACTGGAAAATGTGTTGCATTTTAACCTCATCATCTTGCATATAGTAACTGAGGACAGACACCAGCCCGATATGCAGTGAGTACCGATTTTCAGCCGGTGGCGCTACGGAACCGGATCAATCCCGCTAAAAGTTTGGAGCCGCCAGGCCCACTGTCACTGGCGCTAAGTTAGCCGGTTAGCTCAGATCAGGCATCAGCGTCTAAAGTGGAAACCTGCCGGCTTTTAGACCGGATTAAAGCCTGGCTCCAGATGTTTCAGGCTTCCACGTTAGTTTCAGGCGAACACACACATTTAGACAGGTCGTATTCAGTGTCCTCTACGTTAGTAAACACATTAGCTCGCTTCTTTGCTAGCTAATTAGCTACTGTGAAGATAGTGTGGGATACTCAAGAGTGTTAATACATATCACGGAGTTAATGAATCGGATTTAAAGCACCTTAAGAGATATGCATGTCTTTTAAAGTAATTTTCGCACTTTCTGCTCTAATCCGTTTGGTGTGCTTGATGTTTGTGTTTGACAGAATGACAGGGAGAAAGTGATGTGCAGGTGAATTCTCTTCTCTAAAAAGGTCGCAGCAGTGTGATTCTGTCTTTTTACCGTTTTCAGGTCATGAAGCGGGTTCGAACTGAGCAGATCCAGTATGCTGTGGCTCAGTACCTGAAGCGGAGGCAGTATGTGGACACTGATAGCTCCCTGAAAGGAGCTAAGCTCTTCCAGTCAGCTGAGGAGATGGCTGCCAGCCTCACAGGTGAGCACACTGCAAAGATAAAGATGATGGCGTTGCAACGCAGACACATCTGAGGAACAACCCCCCATCTGAGAGGGGAATATTGTGCTTCTTACTTCTACTTCTTACACCACTTTTATTTAACAGCTGCAGTTACTTTGGTTAAAACATAGCAATAGAATCAATTTATATAATATTGTTTAAATGAGAATGTTATACATGAAAGGCCTGACATATCCACAAACGTGTGTTCAGATATTGTGACTCATTATACCTGCAATCTTTGTGTAAACCTATGCTGAGATTTATATGAGGCGACCAGAATCCAAAGTGCATGCATTAATGACAAGAATGGAGTTTATTGGATAATGAGACAGATTTTTATCAAGCCCAGTTTGTGTACAGCCACACAGTCCAGAGAAAAGGTTCTGTCAGACAAAATAAGTTAAAAATACCAGTTAGGAGGTCAAGGGTCTGTTGGATCTTTGAACTACCCAACAGGTTATAAAATGGTTCAAATTAGCTTCACCCAACCAGCTATATTAAAAAGCTGTTTGTATTTTACTACATTCCATTGTAATAGTACACTATTGTAGTATATCTAAGGCTCTAAGAGGAGCCATTTTGCATAATGAGTATTTTGCTCACAGTTGCGTGATGGTAATTCTATTTTCTTACTCTTTACTTTCTTTCTCTTCTCTCTCTGGCTCTCTGAGCAGTGCAGACAGAGTCAGGGTGTACCAACATCGTTACTGCTGCGCCCTGCCAGTCTGACCCACAGCAGTATGAGATTCAGTACTCCAGGCTACGCTCCTTTCTGTCAGGTATCACATTCACAGTCCTGTTGTACATTCACTGACTGTATTTTACACAACTGTGTTGTGTACTTACATTACAGATGGTTTACCATTTGAAATGTCTACTCTGTGTTCCTTTGGAAAATAGCATCCGCTAACTCGTATTTCTAAGTAATCTTTTGGATGCTTTGTGACCTTGTTTTTACTTATCTTTTACGTTTTATTTCCCCTAAATCAGAAACAGAAATATCCTGGGCAAAGGAGGTGAACTGCATTCTCTACCCACTCTTTGTCTACCTCCACCTGGACATGGTGCACTGTGGCCTGAAGGGGGCAGTAGATGGTTTTTACAGTCGTTTCCACAGTGCCTTTCTTCAGGACAGCGAACAGCGCGCCATTGTAGAACAGCTCCGCCACGTTCTCACTGGACAGGACATTGCAGCCAACCCCAAGCTGAGTGCTTTCCTGGAGCACAAGTACGTGGTTCACCTGACAGAGCCAGCCTACAGCTACCTGCTGCGTTACCTACAGAGCGAAGACAACAGCGCCCTTTGCAGGGCCCTCAGCACACACCTGCAGGTGGAGGTCACTGCCTCAAGGCGCACAGACTACCAGCTGTATGGAGGTGCTAGCGGGGCGACCACCGCCACAAACTCCACCTCCTCCTGGGCAGGAGTGGACGGAGCAGAAGGTGGGGAGGGGGTTGAGGTCCCTGCAGGGATCCCACAGAGTGAGGCTGCCCTGGAGTCTCTGCAGGACTGCATTAAGAAAGTCCGTGAGGGGCCTCCCACGCTCACCACCGTGTGTTTTTACGCCTTCCACCACACAGAGCAGATGTTGAACACAGCTGAGGTCTCATCCGACAGCCGGCTACTGGCTGCCGGCTTTGACAGCTCCACGGTGAAGCTGTGGAGCCTCCGAGCTAGAAAGCTTAAGGCCAAACCGCATCAGGCTGACGTGTCGCTCATCCACCTGGCCTGTGATGTACTGGAGGAGGACGTGAGTTGACTGAAGAGATAAATATCGTCTGATGATTGTGTGTGTTTAATCATGTAGTGAAGACACTTCAGTTTAACAGTAGCAGCAAATTTAAGGCGTAGTTGACATTGTGTTTATGATACATGTACAACATCTAATGATTATTAACACCTAATGATTATTAATTCTTTGTCCATTTTTTATTAAACCACACAATCTTTTTGTCTATAAAATATCAGAAAATGTAGTAAAAAAAATAATCTCAAAACCCAAAGATAATCAATTTACAGTGATACAAAATCCTCATATTTAAGAAACTTGACCCACACAATATTTGGCTAAGTGGTGTAAATGGCCAATGATTAATCAATGGTAGATTACATCAATAAATTAAGTGGTTATTAGTAATTATTTCAACAGAGTTGATCAGGGGATTATCTAATGATTTCCTTCAGTTGCCTTTTTATTGCATATCTGCACTACTAAATGTCCATTATCTTAATAGTTGGCCCAAAGTTATATCATGACATTACTTATTTAATTTGACAGCAGCAATGTTTTCCTTTAAGAGATGCATAACATCTTTGACCCAATGAGAAAAGATTTTGATGAGTGAGGTTTGATCCTTTGATGTTAAACCCAAGAGGGCCCAGACTGGGTCAGGGTGAAACTGGATTTTAGATATCTCACTAAAAGCTTTAAAAATAATTATCCAGAAGGTGGAAAAGTTCAGATACAGCCAGAGCTCATGCATCAAGTTTGCTGGCTAACCTCTACATCAAGGACGTAACGGCTCCATGTTCGGATAAATCTTTGCCAATCTATGTGCCACTTTCAGTTGTCGTCTTTTAAAACTACTCCAAGATCGGATCCCAGGCCTTTTTAAAGTTTTCAGTGGACTCTGGATTGAAGTTGTTACTGAGCACATAAATCATGGATATCAGTCCTCTACTGTCTGAATTCAAATCAAGGATACAAGGATCTTGTCTGGGAATAAATTAATTGTCTTTTCTAAGAAGCTCCTGATGTGTCAGAAACTGAAGAAGTGGTTCTTAGAGAAACTGTAGATTTGGGATAATTGAAAGATGCAATTAAGGGTAAAGGTAAAATAAAGGAAAGAGGCCCAACGATTCTCATCCTGTTTACCCTTCTTAACAAGAGCAGTAATCTGCACATATTTTGGTGATTAATTAATCACTTTGAGTCATCTATTATGAAAATAAATGCCACAATCACCTGGTATTCAACAGTTTAGGATGGAGACAGGTTGTCACATTTTGCCATCGTTTCCCCTCAGGTGGAGGAAGAAGACAGCTGTGGCAGCGAGATAAAGATGCTGCGAGGTCACAGCGGCCCGGTGTTTCGTACTGCCTTCCTGACAGACAGCTCCGGCCTGCTCTCCTGCTCTGAGGACACAACCATCCGCTACTGGGACCTGGGTAGCTTCACCAACACGGCGCTCTACCAGGGTCATGCCTACCCGGTGTGGGACGTGGACGTCAGCCCCTGCAGCCTTTACTTCGCCAGTGGCTCCCATGACCGCACGGCCCGCCTCTGGACGTTCTCCCGCACCTACCCACTGCGGCTGTATGCTGGGCATCTCGCTGACGTCGACTGTGTCAAATTCCACCCCAACTCCAACTACATGGCCACTGGCTCCACAGACAAGACTGTCCGACTGTGGAGCACCCAGCAGGGGGCGTCTGTTCGCCTCTTTACTGGCCACCGAGGCCCAGTGTTGTCGCTTGCTTTCTCACCCAATGGGAAGTATTTGGCTTCCGCCAGCGAAGACCAGAGGGTGAAGCTGTGGGACTTAGCTTCAGGGACGTTGTTCAAAGACCTGCGGGGACACACAGACAGTGTCACCAGCCTTTCTTTCAGCCCAGACAGCAGCCTGGTTGCATCGTCGTCTATGGACAACTCAGTCCGGGTGTGGGACATCAGGAACTCCCATGGCGGGACGCCAGCCGATGGCTCGTCCAGCGAACTGGTGGGACTGTACACTGGAAACACCAGCAACGTGCTGAACGTCCAGTTCATGGCCTGCAACCTGCTGCTGGTGACAGGAACTGCACAAGAGAAAGCAGAACAGTAGCCCCGGCTGTCTGGTTTTTGTGTTTATGTTTGGGAGAAAGGCTGGAATATCTCGAAATGTTTCTTTGAAGATGTTGTCAGCAGCAGACTGTTCTCGTCCCTGAGCCAAACACTGAGAGGTTCAGTGTCACCATCAGACATGGTTTTCTCCATTAGTTCTGGGCACAGAAAAGATTCAAGGATAAATATCTTTTTAGGTCATCCATAAATCTCATTCTTCCCAAAATGGGTTAGATATTCATTTATAGATAAATGATCATTTGTTCTTGGTCGTATTTTTCTAATTACCAGCGTCTTCACTAGATGTCAGTATTAACAAATTCCTCAGTTTCTCGTGTACCAGATGATTAAAAAGTGTAAAATTTGTTTCAGCTTGGGTGGTGGAACACTGTTTACTCTGCTGTCATGCACAAGATTTATGGTCTATAAAAAAGCAGCATATAAAGTATTGTTCCTGTTGGATTAAAAACAAAAATTGAATCTGCAAAAATCTGTTTGACCCAAATGAAGATGAAAACGTTGATATTCTGAACTGAGAAAATACTGGAACAGAATTGTTTCTTGCTGGTTGTTTGATGCAGAGTTGTGTTATATGACAAACTTCCCTGGTGTACAGAATAGTAGGAGTACTCTCTGCAGTAAACATTATACTGAGTTGCACTTCCTTTGCCACAATTCATTTGTGAAACACAGAAACACACTTGCTGCCTTACCCAAAGTGATTTCAATCGCTGTGCATCCTGTACAGAGCTGCGGCCATGATGTGTTTAGCCTAGTTTAGCACAGATCCTGGAAGCAGGCGGAAACTTCTAGCCCCGCCCCGTCCAAAATCTTAGTTACATGTTGCATTTTGTAGGCTAACAAAGTTCTTGACCAGTCCATGCTGTACTCAGCTGTGTCAGGTTGACAGCAAGTTAGCACACAGCTGAAACCTTTTGAGATGCTGTTTGCCACCACTGCTCCCAGCAGTTGATGAAGAAATGGCTTAAATGCTATCTTGTGTCTATACTGTAATTCTAAAATTCTTAAAATGGTACACGTAAATAAGCTTTGAAGCTCTCTTTTTGTATACAGCAGCTAGGCTAGCAGTCCCCTCTGCTTTCAGTGTTTGTACCAAGCTAAGATAACATGTCATTTGAAGTTCTTCACTTCTATTGCTGATATGATACTTGAGTTTCATTTAAGGTCCAAAAACAAATTTTTATTTCGATATGTTACTTTAAGGAATATAAATGCTTTACTATAAAGAAAACAAGGTTTTGAAATGTTAAATGTTGTTGAAACACAAGCTGACATACAAGAATTTGCCCCAGCATCTTAAAATTTTAGTTTGAATCAAAAACCATCTAAACTAAACAAGATTGCAAGTTTGACCACAAATTTAATGCTGGCTTTGGCCCTTGACAGCTTTTCATACCCGTTGCTAGCTGTATTAATTCACCAACGTGAATTTTTCAAACAAAATAAAATAAAAATCTTTTGCTGTAATCGCTGATGTCTAAAACTTCTGCAGACCTCCCTGTCCTGCTGTTATTACAGACTGAACTAATTAGCAGACACTCGACTCCTCTTTGTTTGGAATCGTGATGTCTCAAACTGATGGGAAATGGTGTTCCTTTGAGGCCGCTAACAACTTAAATATTAAATAAACAACAACATTAGATCATTTTTCAAAAAACTACCATCGTTATGCAAACATGAATTGCCATGCTGTGAGAGAGGCTCTGTTCAGCGCTTTATTTTTAGTTATTAGTGAAGTTACATGTATCAATAGGATTTTGAATGTGTTGTGTTACTTCTGGAACAGAACCAGGAACTTCTGGTTTCACTCTGGCTCATAATCAGTCCAACTTCTGTACTTTTCTATCGACTGGATGCACTGCATGAAACTGAATCTTCTGATCTGACTTTGGGTAAGACAGCAAAGAAACATATTCCCAAAAATGTTTTCTAGTTTATTACATAAAACAACTGCTTTCTGTTGTTGGACAAATTCGCACATACCAGAAGAAAGTTTCAGAAAGGAAGAAAATATATTTGCATTGATGGCCATGGAGCTTAGAGACCATATTAGGAGATTTTGAAGCTTCTCAGAGGTGGAATACAGAAGCTAATGAGTGGCCATGTGAACTTTAAAACTTCACAACAGGAAGTGGTTGTTTCTTCTCAGAGCGTCAGTCAGTGCTGTTGCTTTGTCTCTGAGTCAGCATGGACAAAGTGTAAATTGCCTTGAGGAAATTTCTCAGAATTAAAGACTGTCTTTTTCACACTATTCTGCGAACGGCATGAACTGTGCAATGCTTAAAAAGTGTAAATATACTGTATTTTTTGTAATATTTTGACCGCCAAGAGTTGCCATTCAGGTTGTGCTTAATGAGGGCTAAAAATGCTGATGTAGAAACTGATTTAATATTTCTGGATTGTTTTCATACATTCAGAGTGTGATTTTTTTTTAAATATTTCGTTCATAAAGTCAGCCAGGAAGTCTTTCTTTATGTTTGTCGGTAAACTTTTGTTCTCTCCTGTAGCCCATACAAAGAATAAATAACAGAATTTATTTGAACTAATGCTTCAGTCCATTCCTTTTTTATTTGGTCACTTGTGACATGATGGTTTGAGCCTCTTTTTGTATGCTGGGAAGCATATGAAACATCCTGGTACACGTTAAGCCTGGTGTATGAGACTGGTTAGACAGGACCCACATCGGCAAACCTTTAAATCTGGGTTAGCTGGTCATACAAGTCATGTAACCCTTTTTCTTGGAATCTAGGAACAGACTGTCATATATCTGCTGATGTTTCCTTTTGACAGATCAAATTCCAAATTGTCATGATCAGGATGACAGAAAAGACTGTATTCCTTTAAATAAATATTTTATGTCATCACCTGCTGGAAAGATGGTGATAGTGCAGGTTATTCAACAAGACGAGCACCAGGGAACGGCTGCCAGAGATCATGAAGACCAAACACTGAAATCTCCATGCAAGAGTCAGACCAGCAATCCTCGGCTTCCCAGCCAGCTGCAGATGTGTGCAGAGGTTCTTGTGTCGATGTGTCTTTGCTGTTTACCCCACCCTCATTGAGTGGATAAAATAATAGAAACATCTGTCCAAATAACAATACAGCTCATCAGCGCCGCAGTCTACATCCTCCAAAATGATCATACAGCTGAATGAAAACAGTTAAAACCGTCATGATGGCAGGATTTAATACAGAACTTTTGGGTCACACTATTAGTTTTAATAAAGCGCCAACTTTACAATGCATAAATTAGGACCTATGTATAACACCTTCTCCAGCAGCAAAATTAATGTGATGAACACATTAATGCATTAATAACTGGAATCCAACATTAAAATGTACTATTTATATTTATTCAGAATGGGCCATTCTGCATAATGAGTACTGCTTTTGGGACTGTAAGTATGTTTTGGTGACAATACTTTTGTATTTTTATTTGAGCAAAATGCTGAATTCTAACTTGCAACACAGTATTTCTACACTGAATTAGGTACTGCTACTTTTACATAAGTAAGTATTTCTTCAACCGGCCTTCTACTGCCCCCTCAGACCACAGCGCACCACGTCCTGGTGGAGGTAGATGAAGAGTGGGCAGAGGATACTGCACACCTCCTTTGCCCGCGATCGCTCTGTTTCTAATTTAATTAAATGTAGTTATGTAGGTGCTTACATTTAAAACCCCTTAGTTACATGCAAACCCTCACAGATGTCGATCTCACAACGCAATACATAACTGTTAAGATATGTAAGGAATCCACATTCTGTGCAGCAGGAATGTGGACAGGAGACAAACAGGAGTGCAGAGTGTCTCACTGCTGTGGGCGTCAGGGTGCAGCAGAGACGATGTGGGCACACCCCGACCCAGAGGGGGGGGGGGGGGGGGGGGGGGGCAGGGTGCACAATAACTCCATCATCTGTAACTATGGATGGATGATGAGACCGTGGGCCCCAGACCACATGTAAAAGACCCTCTTGTGATCATTTTTGCTTTTCTCTCAACCTGAGCATCTGGAGATCATGCAAACGCCACAAACTCCACTCCTTTATTGTAGATATAACACATACTGCACTGTGAAAACACTGTCAGTGTTTTACTTTTATATCTGATGTTTGTGGAATAATATAACTGCTACGTTAGTGTGTATGCAAGTTTATTTAGCTGAAGGAGGAGAATTTTTTCAACCTATAATCTATCCTTCAGTTTATCATGAACATTCAACACATCTGGAGATACGCGGTTTTGACCGGACTTCCACAGCCTTTTGAACTTGTAGCTATTTAATTTATTTGTTTGCAGACGATCAGAAATTAATTATTACACTTTCTTGCAGGCCAAAGAGAGAGAGAGAGACAGAGAGAGAGAGAGAGTGAGAGTCAGCAGGGGCGAGGTTCACCGCCATGGGAGGATAAACCAGTTTCTGTCTGGAGGGTGTGTACCTTTTCTGGCTGTACCAACCTGACAGGCTTGTCTCTGTATCAAACACACAGCAGGCGACTCTGTCCATCACACACCACCTCACGTCTCCTTCTCCGCTCGCTGAGGTTCTTCCTGACGAAGGAGATGCCTCTCCAGTCCACTCTGCGGGGCCGGGGCTCCGTCAAGGCCTTGGAAACACAGTCGGATGGGAAGTCGTTTGAGCAGCTGAGGCAGGAATGTCTGCAGAAGGGGGTCCTGTTTGAGGATCCAGACTTCCCCGCTGCAGACTCCTCGCTCTTCTTCAGCCAGAGTGTTCCTGTACAGTTTGAATGGAAGAGGCCTACGGTATGTAGGCACATAACATTTTTAGATTTCGGATTTTAAGTTTTCGTGGGGCTCGATGGAGGGATGTTCTGTTGTTCTAGAAAAGTTTCCGAATCTTTCAAGCTGTGTCCCCTCCAAGCCAAGTGGTCTTGAAATCTTTTAAAATTAGCGATTCATGCCTTAAATCCAGTTTTTGAAATGTTGAATGAGTGAAATGTGGTTTCTAGTGGACTGGTATTATGATGAGAGGATATGTTTTATGTGTCAACACTTACTTTAATATTCTAGTTGTTTTTAGTGATTGAAACTGGTCATATATACTGTTCTAATAGGCACAGAACAAAACTCTGGTGCAGTGCACCCTGAAAACATGACAACCAAGAAACTGCTGTGCAAAAGCTGCCTATGACAGAGAATCAGTCATTACTGCCAGCACTGTACTGAATGAATGAAGTGCTTGGAGCTTGGTTTTATTACTTTTAATACAAAAAAACAGCAATTAAGTATTTATGCAGCCATAGCTGCAAAACCAGTTCTGCTTGTAAACAGTGTAAATAGAGTCAAGTGCAGGAGCAGCTTCCTCACTCTGAGCTCTCTATACAGACTTTATTCCCACACACCTCAGTGCTATCTGCAGTAAAACTGTCTGCAGCTTGCTGCTTGTATCTGATCAGCCTTAAAATAAGACGTTTGAACAAATCATTAAAGCTATGTGATCTTTTTAGCTTTCGTTGCCTTTAGTTTAGTTTTTTTGTAGCTAAGTTCCACCATGTTTACTTGATTACATGCATTAAGAACTGCCTTGAGTAAGCTGGAGAAAACTCATCATTCACGTTCTTTACAATGACTCTGCATTTCTATCTTGGGCGTTCCTTCAGAGTAAATGCTTCAGCTGCCTGCATTTGGTGTGTGTGTGTTTTTTTGTGCTCCAGTGACTGGGATTTCAGGCTGATTAACAAACCTGGAATGTGAACACACCTACCAAAGGCACCTGTGTCACCTCTCAACTGTCTTTTTTTTTTTAAATAAACAAGCCTGTCCTTTGACTGTTTCTCACCTGTTGTACAGGAGCTCTGCAGCAACCCAAAGTTCATCGTAGGCAGTGCAGACAGGACAGACATTTGCCAAGGACAGCTTGGTTGGTATACTTAAATTTTCTGCATTAGTCAGTTTGTGTATTTTGTATGCAAGCATTACAGTCATTTACCCATGATGCACCTGTTTGTCACCACAGGGGACTGCTGGCTCCTGGCCGCCATTGCATCCTTGACCCTCAAAAAAGATGCCCTGGCCCGAGTCGTCCCCCATGACCAGGACTTTGACCACAGATATGCCGGCATCTTTCACTTCCAGGTACACTGCCGGCAGAAATACACAAATAAGATACACAGATTAATAATTATCTATGTGGCGCCTCAGTCATAGCACACATTTAATTACCAAAAATAAAGTAAATTCACCCTCCACCCATCCCATCCATTAATTAGCTCTACCCAGTTACCTTTTGCAGGAGAGCGTTTCCCCTGCTGGCACTGAATTAGATTAACCCTGAAGTGGGTTAATCAAATTAACCCACTTGATTTTTGAAGAAACATCTTAAAACAGATGTGACAAGACACACAGATACATAAATGAATCAGAGCAGTTAAGTCATTTAGAATTTGTATACAAATATTTAAAGATGAATTAATGTTTAGTTGAACCCAGTTTTTCAGTCTATAAATTGAATATAAAAGCTTTCAGTGCATTTAAACCATGCAGCATTTACCACAGCTGAGAAATGATAGATAATGAGCTGTAGGCAGTTGATGAACATTGTAGAAACAAACTCTTTTGTGACACGTTCTCCATTTCTCCCTCAGTTCTGGCAGCACAACAAGTGGTTGGACATTGTGGTGGACGACAGGTTGCCGTCGGTGAGAGACAAGCTCATCATGCTTCACTCTGCGTCCAACAATGAGTTCTGGAGCGCCCTGCTGGAGAAAGCCTACGCCAAGTAACATCACTTCATTTTATACCTCCTGAGTGTCAGATGATAAACGTACAACCCTTTAGATCCACTTGTGTCTTTGTAAACTGCTTACGTGTGGCTAAGAATGTAAAGCTCTGCTTGCTGTTCTAGTCATTACTCCCGCAATAATCAAGCTTTGGACCAAAACAAACTAATGCAGTTCTTTGAGCTTTATGAGTTCAATGAAAGGACCATTAAAAAGAATAAGGTTCAGCCTCTGGGGAGCACAAATGTTGTCTGAAATCTCATTGCAGTGAATCCTGCCAATCCTTGGGGTGACCCTTCAGGAAAGCTCAAAAATTGTTCACATTTGTGGTTTTGAGTGAAGCGTCTCAAAAACTATTGGATGGCTTGCCATAAAAAATTTCAGACTTACGTTCGTGTCCACCTCAGGATGAACAGTGATCATTTAACCTTACATGTTGGGCCATCAGCTAAACATTTTAATTTGTTTGCTTGTTTGTTGCTTTTGTTTATGACTAAACACCTGCTGGCAAAAACTGATGACTCAGCCTCAGTTGTACTTTGTAGTGCTAGAAGAAAGGTCAGATGCTCACTAAAAGGATCAGGATTTTTTCACCTTGAAAACATGAGCATCCAGGACCATCATCTTAAACTGTGACTGTTTTACAACTCAAACTGTAATTGTTTTAATACAAGTACATCTTTAAGTTTGGCATTTTAAATCCATGTTAACCATGTGATGTATTATCCTGTTTATTTCAGACTGCACGGCAGCTACGAGTCCCTGAAGGGCGGCAGCACAATGGAGGCCATGGAGGATTTTACCGGTGGTGTGGGGGAAATATTCGAAACCAAGAAAGCTCCAGACAACCTGTTCTCAATCATGAAGAAGGCCCTGGACAGAGGCTCCATGATGGGATGCTCTATTGATGTAAAGACCAAAAGCCACTGACTGTATATACAGTATATGTTTAAAGCTATTAACTATTGTTACTTCCATCAAATCGTCATATCTGAGGTTTAGCCCAGCACCTCTGTTGTAAACCTTTCTGGGTGGTTTTCTCCAGATCAGCAGCTCTGCAGAGTCTGAGGCCAAGACGACCACCGGCCTGGTGAAGGGACATGCATACTCCATCACAGGCATGGAGCAGGTATGAACTTTCACAATATGCTGCAGTAGAGATCATTGATGATCATGTTTTTCAACGTGAACTTAAATGCTCTCACAAACTACACCGAAGTTGCATAATAATGTAAGCACAGTTAAAAATTTAAAACGGATTGTCTGATTTCCAGGTCAATTATAGAGGTAAGATGGTCCAGCTGATCCGGATCAGAAACCCCTGGGGTCAGGTCGAGTGGAACGGCCCCTGGAGTGACAAGTAAGCGTACAAGATTATACCAATTTATCCTGACTTTCAAATACAGAATACATGTAAAAAAAAACAAAAAACTTTTGTAACGGACATGCAACAGGCCCCTCATTTGTCCACTGTAGGAGCAAGACACCCAAACTGACCGAGACACGAAACAACTTAAATGACGTGGCTGCATCTCTTTGTGGTCTTCCTCTCTCTGTTGTCCTTTTTTTTCTCTTTGTGGTCTTCCTCTCTCTGTTGTCCTTTTTTTTCTCTTTGTGTTGCTTTGCATCTCTGTAGTCGTTTTGCATTTTTTTGGAATGAGTGTCTGTTGTTCTTAAAAAAAATATGGCCATTGTTGCTTCTCTCTGATTCCTGCACAACCAGGTTACAACAGATTGTTTTGTCTCCATCTGTTTCAGATCCAGAGAGTGGGGTTACATTGACAGAGCGGAGAAAGATCGTATCCTGCAGAATTCAACAGATGACGGTGAATTCTGGTGAGCTCATGTGACGAATTTGGTCAAAACTAAAAGATTCAAAAATCTTTTTATTTCTTGGATTGCACATCAGGTGCAAGGGAGGTGTGATAGTCATTGAATTACAGCATAACAATGGTAAAACCAGCAGCACTAGCCCATAGATGAGGAATACAGTGCAAAATAATCGGAACATAAACTAAAATATGCTTAATGCTCAATAAGCATGTAACTACCAGTATAACAAGTGAAAAAGGCTAAACACTAATACAGCTGAAGAGCCTGTGCAACAAAGTTTCTCAACCTGTGGGTCAGGACACTGTGTGAGGTTGGTTGATACACAGAGGGGTCACATGAGATCATTTAAAACCGATCCACTGTAGATCCACTATATCCAAAAACTGGATATATCAAATGGTTAATGAAAGAGATTGTGAAATATCATTATTCCTGTATAATCCATTAGGAGCTGTACTCCTGAAAGTAGAAAACAAAATAATGTACATATACTGCGCCTGTATTACATTCACTTTGCAGGAGGCCACGAATTATAGTACACAAAATTAGTTTCAAAAACAACCACATGGGAGCACCTCTGTAGCTGAATTGTTAGACTGTACACAACATGGCCGCAACCTCCCTATTTCTTGTTTGTCTCTCCCCTCTGTCACTGTCCAAGGAGGCAAAGCAAATCTAAAAAATGACCTCGTGAACACAGTCAAATCTGCTTTATTATGTGGCCTTTTCTACTTGTGCTACTTTATACACAAATGTGATGACGCTGAGCTTGTGATGTTACCGTATTTGGAGATGACAGTGATTGTGTTTGTGACTCTAGGATGGAGTTTGAGGACTTCAAGAGGAACTACGACAAGGTGGAGATCTGCAACATGACCCCTGACTCCCTGACCGACAACACAAAGCGCCATTGGGAGGTCAACATGTTTGAGGGAAGCTGGATCCGTGGCTCCACCGCTGGAGGCTGCAGGAACTTCATCGGTGAGACTGCCAGAGCTGAGAATGAGTCATTAAACTGTTGAAATGTCAACTTAAATCAGTTGGTGTTTGTATCCCCAACTGCCATCTAAAGCTCTGCATCTTTAATCCGCAGACACATTTTGGACCAACCCGCAGTTCAAACTGCAGCTGGAGGACGCTGACGATGATGACGATATGTGCAGCGTGGTGATTGCTTTGATGCAGAAGAACAGACGAAAGCTGAGGAAGGAGGGCTTGGACTTAGAGACCATTGGCTTCGCAGTGTATGAGGTCAGAAATGAAACACATCTGAACCTTTATTATCACATACCTGTGTTTAACACTATTTATACTGCGGTACTGCTGATCTCATTGACATCAATTACGACATACAAGACAGAATCATCAGCATAAAACTGCACATTGCAGTTGTAGAATTATTATTAATAATTATGTTAGCATAAATATCAAATAGCCTAATGTTGATGCTTGTGGAACATGTTATCAGTAACTTTATTTGAAGCCATTTAGTAGCTGTTCTGGGGCTTTTGATCATATCACTTGATCTTTATCAGCAGTCGGAGAAAGAGAAACAAACATGGATGAGAATTCCTTAAAAAACGCTCAGAAACATGTTAACATGAAGATCATTTGATATGATTCAAAGCCTCAGGAAGGCTATGAAATGGACCTTTTGGGCACATTGTTTCGTCAATGAATCATTTGAACACTGTTCAAAAACTCTGAAAACCTGCATCTGTCAGCTTTGTACTTCTGTCACTCCTCCTGCCTTTACTAATAATTGTAATTTACAACAGGCTGAATGAATGTCCTTTTCTTTCTGTCTGTCTGTTCAGGCTCCACCTGAACAAGACCAAGTGTGGAAAGATTACTTCCGCTACCATGCGTCCAAGGCTCGCAGCCAGACCTACATCAACACGCGGGAGGTGTCAGGGCGCTTCACGCTGCCTCCTGGGAAATACTTGCTGCTCCCCACCACCTTTCAGCCCCACCACGAGGCCGACTTCCTCGTCAGGATCTTCTCTGAGAAGAAAGCCACAGCTCAGTGAGTGCTCAACCCTGGGTTTAGTTTGAACTTCATGGACAAAAGTCAGACAGCTAACTAACTAACTAACCTTTAAAGAGTCAAAAAAAGAAAACAGAAACGAATAACTGTTGAAAATGAAAAAATATGAAATGTCAGCACAGAGTATCTTCCACCACAGATTTTTCTTTGCATTTGTAACACAGTGTGTGGTTCTCGTCCACAGGGAGATGGGAAGCAACGTTGATGCTGACCTCCCAGACGTAAGTAGATGGCACAGGATGTGAGGATCAGTCATCCAGTCCTGTCAGCTTGTACTGATGCTGTGTTGTTTCCACCAGCCGCCCATGCCCAGCCTTCCAGAGGAGGAATCGGACGAGGAGAAAGACCTGAGGAGGCTGTTTGAACAGCTGGCTGGGCAGGTAAGACAACAGCAGCTTCATCAGATCAGCTCACATTTTATATACTTACATGTTCTTATCAGAATTAACTGTTCTTTTTTATTACTGCAGTGAAGCACACGGTGTACACAAACTAAATAATTGCCTTTCTTGAATCAATACTGAAAAATAGTTTTTATATTATTATTAAATTTTCAAATGGAGCTGGTAGAGACCAAAAACAGAGCAAAAAGGAGAGTGAACGTGTACTTACATTCACCAGGTGGACACAAACGACAATCTGGATTAATGATAATGTCGCTTCCTGTCTGTTGAATGTTTAAAGAAGCCGCTGTTTGATGTGTTACTTTATAAGGTGATAACAATAAGGTATAAGGTGTTTTGCCTCCAAGTCACCAAAAATGTTGGATTTGCAGCTTTAATGTCACTAGAATGTTTGGATTTGAATCAATTTCCTCAAACCAGGGCTAAAACATTTTTTCAGCAAAGGGAAAATACTGAGCTATAGTGATGAAAAGCAGGTGACCGGTGTTCCTTTGGTAAGAGTTGTGGTAATTACTGTATTGTGCGTTGTATGACATCAAAAGTGGTGTGTCTGCAGGACCAGGCCATCTCTGTCAGGGAGCTCCAGCATATGCTGAACGGTGTTCTCAGCAGAAGTAAGTGAATGACAAGATGACATTATTTGAGGGTTTGTTTTTTTTTAATTATTCACAACCTCATTCTTCTAACTCTACACCAGAATACAATATTTCCTAATATGTCAAAATAATTCATTCACATAAACATCAGAGAAAGTGCCCCATATAACAGAATACCTTCTTCTATACTGTAAAGCAGTGGTTTCCCCCTGTGTGTGAACTCATTAATAAAGGAATGCCAGAGTAAGAATGAAAAAAAAAAACACACACAGTGTTATGTTTTCTGCTTTTCCCTTTATTGTTGCTGTCACCTGGTCCAATTATCTAAAGATCCCTCAAATGAAAAGGGGGTAAAAAACCTCTTTGGTTGGTTGGTTGAAGCTTGTAGTCCTGTAATTTATGCTCTGACGTGCTAATATATGAACATTATATGTGCAGCAATCATTAAGTGCTAAAATACTACATGTGTCCCATTTAATTTAACCTAACTGACTAAATATCTTGAGTCGTCATTAAATATTGTTGAACTATTTTCCTGAATGGTGTTTTGCCTATTTGATCTTCAGGAAAAGAGATCAAATTTGAGGGCCTGACTCTCAGCACCTGCCACAGTATCATCAACCTGATGGACGTATCCTTTCACATTACTGACTGATTTCAGTACAGTACAGTTCCTACAGGTGAACCTCACTCGACTTGACAAATCCGTACAGTATGATGGCTGCTGCATCTGTTTTTTTCTGTTCACCAAGTTTTCCTGTAAAATAAGGTTTTCCAAAACAACTCACATTGTAGATTAGAGGGAGGAGAACATGATGATTTGAATAACAGATAAACTAAACACCACAATGCAAAGTCTTGTCCTTGACAGTGAACCAGGTGGACAACACAGGCATGCTGGAGTTCCAGGAGTTCAAGGTCTTCTGGGAAAAGATGAAAAAGTGGATTGTACGTATCGATTTATGTGATGAAACTCTAAATCAGTGCTGGAAAAATGTATTAATATTTATTTATGTACACGTTAAGTTAAAATGTGACCTATTTCAGAATATATTATTGGATTATGACTATTGATTATGTTCAGTACTGTAATATTTAAGCAAGTAAATGTGGAGCCAATTTTAAGTTACATAAATGTTGTGTATGTTACTTTATATACTGCTGGGTAATCATGTATTTTATTTGTTTTATTCTATTAAACATTATTAGTTTGAATCTGTAAAGTAACTAAAGCTATCAAATAGTATATATAGAAGTATAAAGTAGCAAGTACAGTACTTAAGTAAATGCAATCAGCGTTGGTGGTGGACGTTTTTTGGGTTCTTCGGGTTGTTAAAGGTGAACTTCTGTCGTTGCAGATGCTCTTCCTGTCTTTCGACACCGACCGCTCTGGGAAGATGTCGTCCTACGAACTTCGCATCGCTCTCAAAGCTGCAGGTGACAGACCACTGAATGCTGTTTCAACTTTGTGCAGAACTGCGAACACTTTTTTCATTCATAATATTCGTAATAGATTTTGAGACCGATAATTCTCATTAGACTGTTTTCATGTATTCACACAACAGACGTGTTCATACATGAAGATGTAAAATGCTGACATGCGTTGAACATATGTATAGAATTTACAATGCAGTATATTTTATTTGGCTGAAAAAAAACTTACTAGCCACTTAGTAGCTTTGCAAGAAGCTTTTGAACAACATCTCACAGCCACCCTTATTGGTCAATGTTTGCTCAACTGAGCCTCAATGACAAATGAGCGAACTCCACCCTTTGAGGAGGAGCGTGACATACTGTTGTAAGCCACGGAAAAAGGCAGTAAGTGGACCTTGAGTCCTTTTTTTTGTCAAACAAAAGCTTTGCAGTCAAAACTGAAGAGAATTCATCACAGAACATCACATGCATTTTATTTTATATGGTTGTTTCACAGGATTCAGCAGTTATTTAAGGTGGTTGTAAAAGGAGTTCTAGTATTGAGGGATCAGTGTGTAGGATTTAAAAGGATCTATTGGCAGTATGTTTCAGCTAATTGTTGCGGGACCAATAGCACTATAGCTAATAAAACTGATGGTCATTAGTTTTTAGGAGGGCTCAGTGTGTGGGTATCTCATTTTTTTTTGGGTCTGAAGGCTAACAGCGCTGCTTTGTTCCCATGAAGGCATTCAGCTGAACAACAAGCTCCTGCAGCTGATCTGCCTGAGGTTTGCTGACAAAAACTACGACATCGACTTCGACGACTACCTCACCTGCATCGTCCGCCTGGAGAACATGTTCAGTACGTGAAAAAAGACAACACTAAAATAAAACCTTCCACTAGGTTCACAATAACTGCAATCGTCAAAATAATGACGATTCATTGTTGCTTTCAGAAAGTTATTTGGGACTTTGTGCTGACTGAATCTCTCTCTCTCTCATAACCAGGAGCTTTCAAGGCTATGAGTACATCCACCAGCGGACGTGTGAGGATGAACATCGTGCAGGTAAAACCACAGCCATGTAACACACCACATCCTTTAATCTCTGCAAATAACTCTGAGGTGTTTATTTTACCACATCTACAGTGGATGAGTGAATGTATTCAGGTCATTTGTATTGCTTTTTTTTTTTAATACCAAATTTAGCTTTAAATATTCTGGGATTAAATTGCAGTTTGTTTTGACTTAACTACACTTTATCTTCTTTTTACCTCACAGTTCCTGTTGCTGTCGATGAATGTCTGAGGAGATGCTGAAAGGGAAGAGCCACCAGAAGAACAAAGTGCGCAGGCAACTCCGGAGTGCAGCGTGTTAAAGTATTGACACGGGGAGATCAGATGTTAAAATTTTGACTTTTGCTTTTGAACAGAACTTTGTTTGGGTTTCTCTGCTCTGCATGAATGGAAATAAAATTTGAATAAAAATTTTGGCTCTAATGTGAGGAAATACTACCGTGTTAGACAGTTATCACTTAACTTTTGCGATTAATCAAGATTCATAAAAATGTCGGACTGAACAAATAGCTTTTCTAAGTAACTGCAATAATTACAGAATTGGATAGTTTCACAGCAAAACACATTTAATCCTGTAGGATGTGTTGTTAAAGTTGGTGTTTATTTATCAGAATCACTTGAATTAAATTTTGATTTAATGGGTCATAATTATTGATACATGAGTGTTCCCTTCGCTTTACTGTTGCAGCTAGTCCATCTGGGGCTCATTTTAATTGCTACATATAGTCCTGGGTATCTTAACCTATTAAAATTATATTTTGTATTAATCACCATCTCCATCTCCAAAGTTTATAGTAACTGAAACTGTGTAGTAAATGTAGTAAAAAAGATTCAAAAGTACAGTATTTTCTTCTGAACTGCATCAGTAGAAGAAGTAGAAGCATAAAAAATAAAATAATCTACATACAAGAGGCCCAGTGTAAAAGGAGGTTGTAGATTGGGGGTAAGTATGTTGATTAAACAGGTACAACTAAATTTCACAACACTAATATTTAAAGTGAGATCTGGAAAAACACCAGAGTGAACACACTAGTGTTGGCTGGAAAATCCTTTCCTTGAAAGAACTTTCTTACAATCGAGATGTTAATTTAAACACAACATGTGACTAATAACATTAATGAAAGTCCCCAAAAGTTAAAAACTGCATTGAGCAGCTATTTAAGGAAACCACTGAGCCTTTTTTAAAAATGTAACTACCTGATTGTGTGTGACTAGAATGCTTTGATGGCAATGAAACAGGAATATGGGAGGAGATCATCATTTTCTGTTTGAGTTAGTTTCCTGTCAACCCAGTGCTACACTTCACACCCGGCAGGTGGCGGTACTGCGTCTACAAAGTGGTTTACCAACTGCAAAGTAGAGAAGAGAAACAGAGCCTATTTGGACTATACCAACAGTGCATAATGTGGAGGTAATTAAGCCACAGTCCACAATAACACGAATTTAATTATTGATGCAAAACATTTATCCATTTTAGAACATTCATGAGTTACAAAATCATATTTTTTAAGTCAAAAATTTCCTCGTGGGCTGTCAATATTAAAGCATACTAGTATAGTTTTCACCCCCCATTGCGTTCCTGAATGGTCCTTTCCAGTAGTGGTAGCAGCAGCGTGGTGAAGAAGCGTCCAACGTGGATAAATAACAACGACGACAGTTTCTGGAATTACCGCTTATTTGCAATAACAGCTTCCTGTAGTTTGAGGTTTGAGGTTATTTAGACCCGACCAGTTGAAGAAAACCGTCAGAGGTTCCGTTACAAAATGGTAAGCAGACATTTCCAACGTAAGCTAATTTTGTAAGCTAACAGCTGGGTATCCATCAAAAGCGCTGTAACGTTGTTGTTATAACACAACGTCGTTAACTAAATTATGGATTGTTATTACATAAGTGAATTTAAACACGGTTGTAGCCAAAATAATAATTTTCCCCCTTTTGCCCTTGTTCTTGCAGCTAACGTTATGTAACTCAGCTGTTTGCTGCTCAACGCTTACAAACATTTGGTAGAAGAACGAATTCTTTGACTTTGAGTTTGTTGTCTTTAGCACCAGAGATTCAGAAGAGCCTGACCCTTATTCTGACCCACCTCAAGTTAGCTGACATAGTGTTTCACAAGTGTCTTCTGTTACCTGCTCTTATGAGCTGAAGATATGAAATAGTGATTTAATGGTTGTAATAACAACAACAGCTTGACAAGGTTGAAACGTTTAACTGGAGGTCAGTGTCAGGATGTTCTTGATGTTGAGGTACACTAAACTCATCTACTCTTCAAAAACTGAATTGAAAATCTAATTATAATTAAATCTAATGCTAAAACTGAAAGTTATGATTCTCAAACGTTTTGTTTGTTCATTTTTATCTGGGTCTCTCATTTTAAGGAAGGTAGTGAGTTTGGTAACGACATATGTCATCTAACAGATTTGTTAGATACAGTTAGTGCTTTGCTCAAGAGTACCTCACTTAGGGTTATAAGGAAAAGGAAAATAAAGCTGTTGTTATTGCCACCCACATTTATTCTGGGACAAAACATCCATTGACCTCACTGTTAAATCATCACCACTATTCACTGTTTTGTTTGTCTCTTCCAGCCTCATCGAAAGAAGAAATCGTTCATTGAAAAGAAGAAGGCTGTGACCTTTCACCTCGTCCACAGAAGTCAGAGGGACCCTCTGGCTGCAGATGAGAAAGCCCCACAGCACGTCCTCCTGCCCACCAACAAGGTGCAGATAACTGTGTTGTCTTTTGATGGATGCCATGTCACTCTCTGTTCATACTTGTTGTACAAAAGACTCTGGATATGCGCTTGTTAAAGAGCCAATTAGTCACCATACCAATGGTAGCCCAAAGCAGTTCAGTGATGTACTCTCTGAAGAGTTTAAGAAGCTTGAAGCTTAAATTAGTGTTAAGTCTGGAAAATAAACTTATAGTTTTTTGTTGTTTTATTTTTATATTCAGACTTTCTTCTTCTATCTTATGCTACAGATGATGCATGTGCATTTGAGTATAAGCGTCATCCTCTTGCTTTAATTTGACCAAACAAATGACACAAAATTCCCTGATTTTGGAAATCTTATGTCTACTATTCCATGATTCTGATATTTCTCAGGTGGAAGTAGAGAAGAGGCGTGAGGAGCAGAGGAATTTTGGCGTTTTCTTCGACGACGACTACGACTACCTGCAGCACCTGAAGGAGGCGTCGGGCCCGACTGAGCTGGTGGCAGCCGGCCCCTCACACACCGTCAGGCAACCTATTCACCTCCGTGATGACGAGGAGGAGGATGACACAGACAAGGCCATTCCCGTAAGTTGACTTAGTTTTAATGTCATGAAAATCTGTTTTTGCTTGCATCTACTTCTCTGTCCCCCCGTCACTACATGAAACAATAAAAACAACAATCTGGTTGTTTGGTTCGTGCAGTTAGGCAGGATTTAGCCATTTTAATGCCAGGGCTCGCGTCCCCAACGTGCAAACGATCCACCATGTTTTGCAGGGGCACCTTCGCTGCACCCAGGGCCCAGTGCAAACCCCAGATGGTGTTGGCCACTGTTATGCCTAGAAGTCATTTGTGTACATTTACTCAATTGGATATAACATTGGACGGTTGGCATTTTTCAGAAGTTGTACACTTCGTGTGGAATCATGGTAAACAATGCTCTGCAATTATTCTTGTCTTGTTTGCTGAACAGGTGGCTACCATCAACCTGCCATCTTCAGTGTTCGCCTCAGAGTTTGAAGAGGATGTAGGACTTCTGAACAAAGCTGCTCCAATCTCAGGTAGTTTATGAACTTCATTAGGCCACTTTTGGTGACCAGAAGGAACAACAACACTGATGGATTTAATCTGTGTAGTTCCAGATGTAGTGTGGTGTAAATGTAATCTTTAATGTGTTGCTTTGGATTAGATTTTGTTTCACCAAATTGCTGAAGCCAAAACATGGTCACCTTCCCCTGATTTTGGGAAGATTTTAATTTCAAAATCTAGTTGTTTTGTGTTATACTTTTACCTCTTGCTGCTGTTCGTAGTCCACATCAGCACCCTCAGGTTCATTTGTGAGCATCTTGTTGTTTCTTCTTCCCCATCATTTTGTTTTGTTTTCCTTCAGGACCGCGGCTGGACATGGACCCTGACATCGTGGCTGCTCTTGACGAAGATTTTGACTACGACGACCCCAACAATGTCCTGGATGATGACTTCATCATCAAAGCAAACTCTGCGAGCGGGGCGTTGGACATGGAGTAAGAAACCTGTGGTTATCTGATGTCTTTTCTCACCTTGCTTTTCTGCTTGAAGGCTTTCATCATATGAGGAATTTTTGTGTTGTGTTTTTGATGCAGACGCAGTGCCTTTTTCAGTTTGTACTGTTATTACTCCTGACTGTTAATCCAGTTAACACAAATGATTTAGTGGTTGTTATGAAAAGTGGATTTTTGCAGTGATACTTGCAGACACAACATATAATATGAAATTTTTTTTTTGTTGAAACCTATTTTAGCAGATTTAATTGAAATTATTGTAATTTTAGAATAATATATGGAGTTCCACGCAGTAATGTGATTACTCTGTGTGCAACACTGTGTTAAGAGATTGGCAGATTTTATTGTCATTGCGACATGAATTTCTCAATATCTTCCAGCAATCTGCTAAAATACAGCAGGTACGACATGAATGGAAATATCTCAATGTTTCTAATTAGCAGATATTTAATTGAAATTCTTTGTTTCTGTTTAACCTGTGATAGAGGTGACAATGAAGATGATGATGATGAGTGGGAGGACACAGACGAGGAAGGCGACTTCGACTCTGAGGGCGGTTTTTCAGGTGATGAGGACATGGAAGGGAGCGGCTGCGGTAGAGAGTTTCTGTTCATGGACGAGGAGACGAAGAGTCGATTCACAGAGTACTCGATGACGTCGTCTGTGATGAGGAGGAACGAGCAGCTCACTCTGCTGGACGACCGCTTCGAAAAGGTGAATGCTTACTCTTTTTTTTAACACTGCCTGATTGCTTCCACTGAGATTAGGCACACCCCTCATTTTTAGAGAAAAGTACTCTTGAATAAATTGTTGGTCATGTGACCGCGGTGTGCGATAAGTCAGACTGACCAGTGTTTCTAGAATCTGTTCAGTGTTGGAACAAGTGAAGTGAGCGACCTTGTTGGCTTTGAACAATGATAGCTTCAAGTTTCAGTTATCTTCCAGCATCGCTGAAACAAGAATCCTGTGAAATAAAACTCCTGTGAAAAAAAACTAGCTGTAATCAGATGTTCAAACAGCTTCTAAATTTATTTATATTGAACTGTTCTTAACAGTGTTACACAGAGCTTCACAGATACAAAGATGCATGAAATCATTCAAATCTGTTTTTAATGACAAAGATTTTTTTTTCCTTTTAAATAATAATGAGGATAATAATGATAATAATGGTTTACAGATTAATCAGTTTGGCCAATCAACTGGCACCAATATGGTTTTTCAAACTATCGTTGCTGACGTAACTTTGATTGATCGTGGCCGCTGTCTGTGCAGCCTCCACCTTCACACAGGGACATACATCACTGTTTTACACAAAGTCAGCATAGTGTGATTGTGTACCTGAGATAATTAAATGAAAGTTACCTTTATTTAAGACGGCTTTATTTGTAAATTATGAGCTTTATAAGGGTGTTGGTAGATAGATAGATAGATAGATAGATAGATAGATAGATAGATAGATAGATGTGTGTTGACTGTAAAAATGGACCTGAACTTGGCTTGATGTATTAATTTTTTTCTTATTTCTTTTAACTCGGTTAGGAGAGAGAGTGTTATGTCATGAATCCAGAAAATAAAATGCACAGACAGAAGAGAGAACAATAAATAAAAGTAAGAACTTGAAATGTTGTATGTGCAGTTACATTTATCAACAGTTTTAACTTGTGATCAGAGTCAAAGGAGAACAGCAAGCAATGGTAAACATGTGCAAAATGTAGATGGTGTACTAATGATGTCACACAGAAGCTGCCATGGTTACTCCCCCATGGATTCACATGAATGAAACATAAACAGTCACAGCAGTTGTCCAACCGACTGTTGCAACAGATTCACATTGAGTTTAGAAAATAAAAGCTTAGGTAGTTAATCATATAACAGTGTAGTGAATAAAATAACATTTAATAAAAGTTTGATCATGAAAACTGACCAGTTTTAAGAAGTGGTAAACTTAATCACCACAAAGTTGTGTATTCAGCTTAATGTGCAAAAAAAGAAATGCTGTTCAACATTCAACAAGTCGAACTACACAAACGTTTTTATGTCCTGATACGAGTTTTGAGACCTCAGCTCGGATACACAGACACAGACTACTGGTCTGATACCAGAGTTATAATCAACATCTGGATAATTCACTGTGTGGAGCTCAAAACACAAACACATAATCTGTGTTTAGAGTGGATGTGTCACGTCATTATCAAATTTTCTGAATGAAATGTCAATCAATCTGAAGTCGCGGTTATGATACTGCTGACATATTTTGACGTCAACAGACTGCAACCGTCTGGCTTTACTTCTGAAGATGCACCTCCACCCATTCATAGCTGCCACAGCCATAGTTCATCCACTCAGGGTGTTTCTCCACAGGGTCTTAAACGTGTACTTTGTTTGTGGACATGAGCTACAAACTGCATCTATGTTGTTGTTGCTTCAGTTTTACGAACAGTTTGACGATGATGAGATCGGCGCCCTGGACAACACAGAGCTGGAGGGCTTCATCGAACCGGACAGCGCTCGTCTAGAGGAAATTATCAAAGACTACTTCATACAGAAAGAGAAGGAGTGAGTGCATTTAATTGACTTTGGTCTGATCCAGTCATGATTTTGTGATCGGACGTTTTTATTAAAATATGGGGTCATCTGGTGGATGATGATAATTTTTTTTTCTTTAAGGAGGAAATTGTTCAAAATGACCCAGGTGACTAATTATTTGTCTCGTTTGTGGTTCAGATACCAGAGGCCGGATGACTTGGGTCCCAAAGAACTTCCTGTTGTGAAGGAGGAGGAGGAAGATGAGGAAGAGGAGGAGGAAGAGATGGAAACTGTTGTTATAACAGCTCCAGAGGAGAAGTGGGACTGTGAAACCATCATCAGTGAGTTTCATTTCCACTTGGATTCACTTTGCAGTATTAGCTGTAACTGCTGCAGGAGGCTGAGTTACCTTGTCAGACTTTTCACTCAACAAAAGAAACATCGAGCAAAAATCCTCCTTTCATGACGGCAGCCTAAACAAAACCTGACAAACACGTTAGTGTCTGATTTCTCAGACATATTTGGGAATGCGCCTTGTTTGCTGTCTTTCCAGGAGTTTTGGTTATTTACTCATCTTGTGTATAAATACACAAATTCTAACAGCCATTTGAAGAGCGGCTATTTCTACAATTCTCAAAGATAATAGCTGAGTAGAAGTCGTGACACACTTGATGAAATGGCAGAGATGACCCCAGAACAGTCAACGAAAAGTTTATGATCTCTAACAACGAGGAAGTTCTGGTTTATTGAACAGAGTGAGTTTTGTTCAACATCAGGATTCAAACTGTCGTAGTTAAACTTTTATCTTTCAGAGCGAACGTTACGTCGGGTCTCCGTATACGCAGTCAGAGAATGTAGCTCTGCTTGTCTTTGTGAGACCATGAAGTGTTTCATTTTGAGCAGAAGTTTAAAATCATATCTGCTCCACATCAGTGCAGTAAAGCGTATTTGCTCAAAGGTCGACTTGACTGCAGAGATAAAGCACCAATAAAAAGTCTTAAAATGTCACATGTGATGTTTTATGCTGTATATATTAAATGCTCCTGAGCATTTCTGAGCACTCACTTCTGGCAACTGCTTTAATTTTCCAATTTAAACTTTAAGTCATGAAATTAGTTGTAATCCCTGTACTTCCAGCATTAATTTATCTATATCCGCACTTATTGTATCTGTACTAGGGTTGTATATCTCCACCACTGAGGCCGATTCGATATGCATCTCGATGCGCTGACACCGATATGATACAGTTACGATACACTGAAGCTCCCGTCGATACAATGCGATACGATTCACTCCTGCTCACGATACGATGCGATTCAAAAATGATTTGATAGCGATATGACTTAGCTATAAAAGGATGTTTCGATATGATGTGATCATTCAATACAGTTAGTTGCAGTATGAGAGAGTAATAGTAACATCAGGTTTTTTACCTCAATAGCACAATTCTGCTTTATCTCTGTATCGATTTGAGGGATGTATTTAATATTTGTTTTTTAATGGAGTAACCAATAAATCATATTTTAAAAAAGACATATTTCAGTAGACAGAGCATTCAATTGTCTTTATAATTAGCACTCCTAACTCCCAATTTTGTTCTCTGTCTCTATAATTATACAAAATGTATAAAACTTCACAGTTAAACCGTTTCAGAAAGCACAGTATTAACCATGTGAATAGTGCAAATAACATGACCAGCAACACATACTACTGTCTGCCAGAATGATGTGCTTGTTTCAGTAAGTTGACTGATTTCTTACAAAGAATGAAAATCAAATAACTATGTTTTACAGAATCAAGTGTAAAAAAAATAAAACTATAACTGGCAGCCAGTAACAGCTGCTGTAAACAATACTCTCACCAAGGGGCTCAAATAGAGGTATTTCTTTCCAAAGTGCTCCTGTGTATTAGGAGGAAAACCTATTGGTGTAATTTCTATAAGAAATTGAACATGTAAATAAAAAACATTTCCTAACAAGTCTTTCTTAACTGCTCACAATGTAAGCAAAAAACATCAACTACTGGCAATCAAACAATGCCATTTACTGCAAACGCCTCACTGATTTACCTCATATGGCTTAGTTTCAGGTTTTTCTTTAGAAATATTAACTGGTCTACATGTTCTGGGAATAGCAAAGTGCGCTGAGCAGTCACTATTTTTTTTTATTCTACTTGTATTTATCTTGTGTTATTTGTGTTTTACCCGCTCTGTAAAGTGTCCTTGAGTGTTCTGAAAGGCGCTCCAAATAAAATGTATTATTATTACTATTATTATTATTACTACTATGTCACCAGCGGTACTGAACACTTGTTCAGAGGGAACGCTTGTTGCGTCGTGCTGCCGACGTACTTGATAGCCGCACGACATTGTTTGCAAATTGCATGCGTCTTGTCTCGCTGACCCCCTCGCTTAAAAAAACCCAAAGTATTGCCACACGTTTGATTAATGTGTCTTTTTTGGTGCATTAAATATCTCGTCGCGGCTATCGTCTTTCTCGTTTGCCTCGTTTGTCTGTTGCGTACAACACCTCCTTGCGTCACTGCCTGGGGACGCGATGGTGCATTCAGGTTGCCTTGAAAATACTAGAACATAGATAGAAATAGTCGATTTAACAATGGGATTTGCCGGTGTAGACAGGCTAGAAGAGATGCACCGCGAATTCACCCGTAAATTATATCCGATGCATGTTCATTCTACTGGTGCAGTCGCATCGCAAACGTTTATATCGGACCACCGATACGAATCGGTGAATCTCCACATCCCTAATCTGTACATTTAAGTATGGTGTTTTTCGTCTTTTCCAGGCACATATTCCAACATATATAACAGACCCAAAGTAATTGAAGACCCACCAAAGGTATGAAAACACATTCTTCAGCACAAATAAAGTAGAAGTCAAGCTGTTTTTAAAAAATGTCACTAAGCCAGGAAGGTGAAAGATTTAAAGGCTGCAGATGAGTTGAAACTAATCTAAAAAGTCAAGACGTTGAACATCAAGGCAGAGTCAGAGAATCCTACAAGATACTTGATAATTGAATCCAGCCACTCTTAGACATGAATCAACCCTTTTTTTTTCCTGCTTCTGTCCTCAGCCAAAGCAGATCCGTGTGTCCAGTAAGACGGGTATCCCTCTGGACGTCCTTCCTAACAGAGGCCTGACCGCCAAGCAGGCAGAGCGCATGTCGAGGATCAACGACTCGGACCTGCCGCGAGTGTCCACCCAGCCCCGCAGCAAAGAGGAGAGCAAAGAGGAGAGGAAAGCAAGGAAGCAGGCCACCAAGGAAGAACGCAAGGTGACAAAGAAAGATATAAATAAAACATTAATGACATGAAACAAGCAGCCAAAGTTAGGAAAAACATCCTGTAGTGTCATTGAAAGAGTTCAAATCTCTTTCTCAGGACACTGTAGGTGGTGTGATCAAATTTGACAGTGATAACATCAACAGACAATCCCACAGCTGTCATCACATCTTGATTCAAATCTTGCTAAATCCCGATTGATACTCATCAGCTTTATCTAACTGAGCCTCACCCACTTCAGCCCAGTGAAAGAAGATCAGACATAAACACAAACACAGAAATGAAAACTGTTCTAACTGTGGCAGAAAGTGTGAAGTTCATGTAGGATCCCGTCACTCAGAAGAAGCTGATGGCCTTTAATGGTCATTCTGGTGATATTCTACTCCTTAATTCTTGTATAAAATCCACTGAAAAGACCAAAACCAACAGTCTATTTAAGTGCTGTGTGTATATGAGCATGAACTCCCAACACGCAGCAGATAAATTTTCCTCTGGGCCATAGAGCTCCACACCTCAGAGAGTCACACTGTTGCACTGGCTGACATGTTCCTTCATTACCTCGAACACACCAAATGCTCTATTTCCTTCTGTCTGTATGCTAAAAACTGCAGTGAGCAGCTGTTTTAGGAAATTACTGAACCTTCTTTAAAAACAAGTAAATATATTAGTGAGACGTTTGTTAAGATGTGCGTGTTCTGTAGGAACCAATTGTGCTTCTGTCTTCGTTCTGCATGAAAAACGATGCCAACCATGGAGGAAAGGATGTCAACAAATGATGAGACATGAAAGTATTTGAACAGCACAATGTGTTAAATTCAATTTCTGTGTTTGAACAGGAGAGGAGAGTAGAGAAGAAAGCCAACAAGATGGCATTCAAGGAAGAGAAGGTCCGACAGGAGAAGCAGATGTTGAGCCTGAGGATGAACGTTCAAGGCCTGAAGCTTTAGTTGCCGACTGCCGGCACTCTGCCTGCACAGACTTTACGCCCGCTGATCATCAGCGGACCTGCTGCGCTTCACTTCAGTGGAGCTGACAGGACGGCCAACAACCCCAAACAAGAGGACTGGGGGGGGGGGGGGGGGGGGGGGGGGGCTGAGAGGCTCTGACAGATTTTTTGACCAGACTTGCCTCAAATCATCATGAAATAAAGTTCATTCAACTAAATTTAAAATATACAGAGCAATAATGAACTTTATTTACAGTACACCAGCTCAGGTCATCATCTTATAAGCAGGAAATCCAGGAAAAGAAACTTCAGTTTTTTGTTTTTTTGGCAGTAGCCAAAATGTTCTCATAGCACTGAGTGTTGAAAACGTACGTACCAGAAGTTGGCTTTAAATGTCTCATCAAATGAACTCATTCTCTGAGCAGATCCTCGTTTTAAATCTATGGCAGTTTCAGACTATTTATTTTCTTGTATGGCTGCTCATATTAAATGACATTCACATTAGAAGTTCTGACATTTTGAGAAACACCTGTTTGCTTTCTGGCAGAGAGGTAGATAAGAAGATTGATACCATTCATGTCTGTACGCTACCAACCGGCTGACGTAGCACAAAGACTGGAAACAGTTTGGCTCTGTTCAAAGGTAAAAATAAAATCGACCTGCCAGCACCTCTTAGGCACTCTGATTGATGTGTCGTATCTTATTTGTTCAATCAGTATGAGAACAGAAGTGTAAAAAATGGGTTATGTGCTGGACTATTTCCTGGATGTGAAAGAAATGTCTGGCATCAGAAAATGGTGATTTCCACTGATACATTCCTTCCTTTAACGTTGGAAAAGTTTTTGCATCTTGTTTGTTATATTCCTCAAAGGTTTTGAGAAAAATAATGTATGTGCTGTTATCTGAAACTGGTATTACATTTTGGTTTGTCACCTCATCAGACTATCCACAGGTGAGCTGATAACCATCGGTCAGACTGGTTTTTATTGAACAACGACTGACACCAGATTTTTAAAAAATAAAATCCATTTTATTTGATAAATTCAGATCTCATGTTGGTATTAGAAGCAGAAGACGTGTTCAGTAAGGTTAAAAAAAATGAAAAAAATCTATTTGGCTTTGGTGTTTAACCCTAAATCAAACTGAACAATTACTGTAAAAGCAGCATTTTACTGATGCATAAGACATACGACAACAAGAGCTTAAACAAAATGTTCTGCGATTAAAAAATATGATCATTAAACTCCCAACACGCAGCCTGCAGGACTGGTTTAGCAGGTCGTCCAGCAGCTGCACATGACAGCGGTTGCGCGGTGTATTTGTTAAATGTGGCACCAACATTGACAGGTATTTATGACGCTATGTAAATCTGCTGCCAGGGGTGGAAAGTCCAGACTGTATGCGGTGCTCAGTTTAACTCGCAAGAAAAACTGTTCTACACGGTCGCAACAACCTGAAGGTGTGAAAGGCTCAGTTCACACAAGAAAAACTTAATTCATTGACCTCAACATCAAGATAAAAAACAATGCACGGAGTGTTCATTTCATCAACAGCTGCACACACAATGTCAGATGACACTAAAAGAAAAGTTCCAGCAAAGTGCTTAAACAACGTGTGATTGGCTGTGGTTTGTGTCAGTTCTGGATAAAAATCTTATTGTTCTGTTTTGAAGCAGCCGCTCTCAGACAAGAATGCGCACCGCTGCATCTGATAAAATGCCGCAGGAGCAGAGGCCGTCTGAGGCTCAGAGATCCAGCTGAAACCTGCCGGAAGGTGACTGGATGATCACCACATTGTTTCTGCGCTACAACACAGTCGAGCAGCAGCTTTAACTTCTGTATCTTCTTATTAAAAAATGGGTTATGGGTCGCCCTCAATGCCACATACGGTCCTGAAAAATCAGTTTGAAGGTACAGGAGGGCCACTTCAGCGTCACTTCAGAGAGTAAGGTTTCAGTTTCAATCAGTGCAGTTATTCCTGGCTTCTCTCTGAGTATGCTGGATCAGGCTTTATTGTGCTCAGTCGGCCCCAAGGTACGAACATGTGACGGCCATCCTGGAGTTAAAGCCATAATTAAATGAACTTCCTCCCAATCTCCCCCAGAAAAGTCCTCTGACAGTGTCTTAGCTGCTGGTGTAACCTGTGGCCATGTCCCCGTCACCCATGTCCACTTGCAGAACATGTGGGGAGTCGTAGGGGGACCTTTCCTCTTCCTCCTCCTCCAAATTAATGGAGACACACTCTGTTTTCTCAGAGTCATCTGCAGAGTCCTCATCTGTCCTGTGTCCCTCTGATATCAACGCCACGGCTTCCAGCTCCTGGTTTCTGCCCTCCAAAAGTCCTCTGTCCATGCTGGAGCTGTAAGGAGGCTGGAAATCAGAGCTGCAGTGCTGGAGGTTCTTGGCGGGATAATTCTCCTCCTCAGAGCAAATCAAAGGTTTCTTTTTGACAGTCAGCCCAACAGCGCTGATGTCGGTGTCGGACACAATATCGTACCTCAAGTCCCGTTCCCTGAGGTCTGGTTGCTGTTAAGAAGACAAGTGGGACAGAAGGTTTTCTACAAAGGTCAAAAACAGCTAAGGCAACATCATGTTTGTCTCAATCTGACACCTTACCAGAGGCTTGGGTAGACTGGGTGTCTCCATCGTCCAGGCCTTCGCTTTACAGATTAAAATTGTTATCACAATGATTATGAAGGCAGTGAGGGACAGCAGTACAACAAGTGTGATCACATGGACCCCTGCAAGACAAAAAATATTTGACTTAGTTTCACTGTTTTAGGACATTTTTTCGGGTGATCATATGCACGCTGGATAAGGTTTTCCTTGTTGGAATCATTCCTCCTGGATGTTGACTGCTAATAGAACAAAATAAACAGAACCTTGTTCTGTGCAAGAATTCATTCTAAAGTTTATTTGAACCTGATACAAGGTTGTAGAGCTTTGAGGTGGACAGAAAGTGAGTATCTCCCAAACTTGGAAGATATCCAAGTCAGATGGCTTCAGATTAGCTTCAGCTAAACTCCCAAGCATACACTCAGTGTCCACTTTATTACGACAGTTAGGAAGCAAGATTAGTTTTGTTATTGGGGTTTATGGCCTATTGGCTACATTTAGAGACAAGGTGGCAAACAGAGTCGAGCATTTAGCAGCTCTACTGGTTTTATAGCGAGTCAGTTATTTCCCTCCACGCCCTTATTTTCCACTGAGCTTTCTGAATGCCAAACTACTTCCTGTTGAAGGTGGTGGAATCCAAAAGTTGTGAAAGTCTAGTGAAAACCATGTATCTCAAGATGTGTTGAATTTTTGTGACAAACTGAAGGATGAAATGTTCCTTTAAAGATTGAGGAAACTCTCCTCCTTCTTCAGCTAAATAAATTTTTTGAAAAGCCTTGCATTGTCACAAAGCTGAAAACATATGATGGTCTTATAGAACATGGTGCTTTGCTGTAGATTAAACTAGCCAACAGTGCATTAAGTAGTTCAAATGAGCTCAACCTTAAACATCTACAGCAGTAAAATGCAACCGGACTGCTGTTCTGTTTAATCCTCTTAACCAGGATCAAACAGAGATGCACAGACACACTTTGATGCATTGGTCTATAAATTAGGCCTCCCAGTTCAGACTTACCAGCCTCGTTACTTTCACAGATGTCACCGGTCTGTCTGAACATCACCTGGTTAACGCCAATCCCATCAAACAACATTCCCCTCAGCGAGACGCACTTGTCCACACCCTCAGGAAAAGAGATATCACAGCGGCAGTTTTCCTCTTTCACTGTGCAATCATTGGCTACATCTCCCTGAAAGTCACAGAACACAGATAATCAGTATCGATAGGGACAGGGTCTGAAGGACTATGATGTTAGCTGGACTCGTTGAGAGTCAGAAGAACGTCATGAGGCCTTTGCAGGTCTAGTGGATTTCCCCCCTTGCAGTCTGCCTGGGGCGAGCTTGATGAGCTCTCTAGACGTCATTGAGATGAGGTCCAGATATTGCTGAGTACATTATGTTCCCCTGGTGATGTACCGTTTGCATTTTGAATGCTTAGAGTCTAACTAGCAGATGGCAATGAGCACATCGATGCTCCCCAGAGGCACTCGTGATTTAAATGACCCCTGTAACTTTGAGACAAACACTGCCTGTTTAACAAAAGTCTTTCAGGAAAAAATTCTGAATTTGGCTCGACTTTTGAGATTCGACTGAGATTTGTTCTTTGCTGTTTGCAGTCTGAACGTCCAGTAAGAATGCAGACGTGTGACGTTCTTTAAACACACCCATCCTCCAAATGCATCGAGTGGTAAAATCTTTTAGCTTTATTTGTACTTACGTGTTTTGAAGAGACATAGAATTTAAAGGAAGCATCATCCGGCTTGTCAGCCTGCTTCAGTTCGCTGTAGAAGTGCAGAGGATTTCTGAAAGTCACAGTGGCCTCCTTCACATTCAGAGTCACATGAGGGAAATCTAATTCACCTGTGAGGAGAAATTTACATTTCATCTCTGCAAGGGAAACTTGAACCAGGGAAACAAACGCATTTTTATATAGGCATATTACTTACATCTTCTAACAGTTGGCTTTAAATAGTTAAAGCTGAACGTTTCAGATTGCACTGCTTCAGACTGGTTGCCTCCCTGGACAGCTGTCACAGTGACAAAGAAGTTGTCCATGTAGCGCTCTTCATATGCCCAGATGAAGGGGGTCAGATCATACTGATGGACTGTGGTCTCCTTCTCAGATTCCCTTAAATATGAGCAACAATACAGCAGATTAATTTCATCTTAGATGGAAATAGTTGATATGTAAAAAAAGCGCTGATGTATAAAATGAGCATGTGCAAACAAAGACAATCTCTTTCAGTTCATGCAACACAGACGAGAGGCACGTGTGATTATTCCTCTGTGAAACAGGTGCCCCATTTTTCCTACCCTAAATGATGGCGGCGTCATTACTTACCCAGTGGCGCCTTTGATGTGCACCCTGAAGCTGGTTTCTGGCTGCTGTTGGCTGTATTCCCAGCTGACTGTGACTTTGAGATTCTGGCAGCTCACAGCCACGTTTGTTGGAGGCGGAACTGCAAGTAAGAAAAGAGGAAAGAGCTGTAAATAAACACGTACCTGCACAAAAAACATACGGCCATATGGGTCAGTACAATGCAGTTCAACAGCAACACAAACTGTAGCCTCCAAAAGGACCATCGTCCTGGATGAACACGTCTCTCAAACATTCGTGACAGCAGGATCAGTGTATTCATTTCTTAAAGGCGTAGGAACCGAACCTGTTCCACCCAGAACAATAACGAACACACCCACACCAGCAGGGAAACAAAGCAAACTGGAAAAAACATAAAAAACACATAATGATGAGGATGTTCAACAGCACGTTAAACTGAGTATTCTTGTCTTCTTGATGTCCGTGAGGAAGGGCCCCACTCTCTGACAAATGTCGTCCTGAGAGTCTTCTTTCCTCCAACTTAAGAAAGTACAGCTTGTGAATGAGACGGGACATTTCCACTTCATGATATGAAGGTAGGACGTACTGCAAGACTGTTGTAGCAGACTGCATTAGTTTTAGTTAGGTGTACTGTATAAACTGGCATCTGTGTATAATCTAATTGTGAGATTGCCCTTCTGATAGCACTGACCTCAGGGCCTGCTCTTTGGCCTATACTACGCCTACTGATCACCACTAATTCGAGTGCAAGGGGAGAACACAATTTCACCCAAATTCTGCAGTATTCCTGACAGCGTCCAGAAGGAAGACATACATCTGAGCCAATCACAGCATGTCTGCACAAATAATACGCTCCCACACAGATTCAACACCCACACTGCTACACGACAGCAACACCTTTTTATCTGCATATAATCCAGGGAGGGGTGCGGTACATACTTTCAACCAACCCATTCCAGTCACAGTGTTTGGGTGACAGATGTACAACAAATGGCATTTAAAGCTCTCTTCTGTTTTTAAATCTCCTGAGGAGGCAGACCATCACTGACGGTCAAAGTCTCTTATTTCAGTGATACTGCAGACAAAACCAGCATTCAAGGACTTTAATTGATCTTTTTTGGTGCTTTCTCCATAAGACACAGACGGCAACACTGATGTTTCACATGAAATGATGCAAGAAGAAGATCTTCAGTGCGACAGGAAAACATCTCAACAAATCATTCATTTATGGGTATTAAGAGTTAAAAACTACAACACAAAAAAACAAGGGACTGATGTCCTAATGTAGGCTATGATGATGGTATGTCGATACATGTGATCAGTGCTATTCTTTACCTTATACTACACCATGTGAGCAGGTGTTGGTCATTTATCACACGTGGATTTATCAGGTGGAATTAATGAATTCTGTTCTGATATGATACAGGTAAATTACGACCTCACCCAGAGTCTACAAACACATCTTTCACACCCGGATGACACATGACGTTCCAGAGAAAGCTCATGAGCTACAGACAAGGAAGTGAAAAGTTTCAGCATGCGTCACTCGACGTGAACTGAAAAAACACACCGCAGGTTAGTTTTGTTCCTGGCAACATAGCAATTAGGCAGCGGGCTTGGAAATGGCAATTATTTTCACAATTATTACTGATGAATCTACAAATTGTTATCAGATGAGTAAAATAAAAAAAGTTGCTGACGACATCTATAAGTTGTCAACAATCATGACAAAAGTCCAAGAGTCCAAAGTCTTTTGTTTCCTACCAGAAGGAAAATCTGTTTTGTATTTACTACTGCAGATGAAATTTCTGAACATTTTAAATGACATTTGGGGGATTGTGCCGTATTTTCACTGGTAAAATTACTGTTACTTTTAATTGTTTTGTTTTTTTTTAAAGTGGAACAGACATTTCACATGTGTCTGTTGTGGTTCTGTCTTTGTATATGAAAAGTTAATGATATGTTTTAGACTATGATAAAAAGACTGTTTCTAACGAATGATGTACACACATTTCTTTCATTCATATGAATCTGAATTACAATAACAGTAACAGAAATAATCACTTTAGACAGGAGGCCAAAGTCATGTCTGATTGATCATTCAGTCAAAACATCCAGGTGTGTATGTGACTTTTATTTCATATTCTTTAGTTATTTTAAACTGTTCATTGTTCGTGTTATTCTAGTTAAACATCTTAATCACTTCATTTTAAGATCACAGTGTAGCACAAAGAATATTGTAATGATCAATACGTACTGTTGAGTCCAGCCACTTACCAATCACGGCAGAAACTCCACTCATGAGAAGGAGGGCAGTGAACGCACCGTCCAGCAGCATGGTCTTCAAACTATCCGACAACCTTCTCAACACGGAAGAAACTAAATAAAATGTTTAAAACAGAGCGAGCCTTCATTACAAAACACGTTAGAAACGCAACACGTGGAGTTTCTCCTTAAAGAAGTTCTTGATTTCTTCTTCGTTTCCACAGAAAAAAAATCCATATCAAGGCGAAATCCAGTTGCGTTTGAGCAATGCGGGCAGAGACGATGACAGCCAAGCGTACCTGCTCAACCTGGAGAAACACCTTAATGACGTCTACGGACACAGCAACGACGGGGGACATGTTCATGTCAAAAATAAAGGTTGTAGACATTTCAGGAACAAATTAAGGAAAAACTGGACCACGATCATAATCAGAGTCGGTTTTATTTGCGCATGTTAACATACAAGGAATTTGATTCTGGTTCAAACATTGTACTCGATATTTACGTATTGTTCAGCAAAAGCCTGAACAATAAGCAAATATAGTTTTAGCATATATATATATATATATATATATATATATATATATATATATATATATATATATATATATATATATATATATATATATATATATATATATATATATAATGACAAACAATATATAAAGAATTGTGAGGCAAAAAACAACATATACAATACAATATACAATTTACAATGTGTGTAATGTAGTGTATGCTAGACAAGTAGATTTGTAAATAGATAGAAAAACAAACAATTTTCTCACAAAAAACATGTTGTGAAATAAAAAAGAATATAAATAAATGCTCAAGAGAGACCGCAAAGGTGAAAGAAAGAAAGTAAGTATAAACTAATTTCAGCCCCATTGTGAATGAAACCTTATTTGCGCTCTGTACTCAGTACCTGAGTACATAAAAAAGAATATATATACAATTTAAAAAAATACATATTAAAAAATAATTCAGTAGCCATCATTCACAACTCACACGCTTTTATTATGAAGTCAACATTTATTCTCCGGTTTTGTTGACGTCTTTCGCACAGGTGAATCAGCGCGTCATGAAATTTGTCGCCTCCTACTGTTCACCCCCTGACAGGGCACGTCATCTATTTTGACATCAGTCGCACCAAATAGATAAATGAATGAATAAATAAAAGATGTTTCATTCAGCTTTAACTTATTTTTATCTTCGGTTTTATTTTATATTTTATAAATCCTGTCGTATGTATAATCTTTTCTTAATTCAAATATGAATTCATTGAAGAAAATTCAGTTTGATCACCGGCTGACAGATGCTTCCTTTTCCAGCAGAGGAAGCACAAATAGCTCTTCAGAGGAAACAATAAAGCATACAAATAGTTTTGTGACTTGAAAAATGCTGTAAACATTATCTATGTTATACATGACTGTAATTCCGTTTTATTTTAAAGAACACTCTTGCTTCATATTATGTTACTGTTGTCCAGATGTTGCCATTTTTGCCAGAGCTGCTGTGACAAAGCATGTTTATCGCACCGTGCCAACAGCATCCAACTTCAGCAGAGTGAAAAGCAAAGCCTCTTATGGGATTACAGCCGCAGTCTTTTACTGAGTCAGACAGAGAGAGAGAGACACAGAGAACAATATTCTCCCAGGAAAATCACAGAGACTCAAGCCCTGAGAAATATTCCACATTGCTATCAAGTGTTCTGCAGGACTTTTTACACTTAACCTACTGGAAGTAGTCGCCTGTAGATGTAAATCGTCATGTTCCAGCCTTCACGGCTTGGACCGTCAGTTTAGCAGAACTTTGTTGTTTTCCTCTTTCCTCTCCTATTAATCACCACAGGACCCTTTGGGGGACCCCACCCTGCTCCACCTCGAGCAGCTGCATCAGTAAAATGCTGTACTCTTCCTGTTGATACTTCAAGTGCACTTTGCTGTGCTTTTACTGAAGTACTACTGCTTTACTGCTGTGGGAGTATTTTTACACTGCTGCGTTTTCTAAAGTAAGGAATGTCTCCAGCTGCTGCAGTGTAAACAGTTGGTCGACGTACAGAGTGAAAAATAGATGTGATGTCAGGCGGGCCAGTGCGATAACTCTGGGCAACATCAATGGCGTCAGGTCTGACTTTACCCACGATCCTCCTCTCCACCTCTGCATGCTCGGACCCGGTCCTCATACTGCCCACTCAGCTCGCCACGTGAGGAGTAATTACAGCTGGCGTCTGCACGCCCGCGGCAGTAATCCTGCAGGGACAAATCCCCCCCGCTGCCCCCGAGCATCCTGCTGGGTCGAGTCCAGGCAGATGTTGGACCTCACAGCTGGACTGCAGACATGTCTTTGATCAGCGGTGGCATCAGCATCATCATGAACAGCATCTGGACCTCCACAGCAGAGTAGCTGATGGACGGGAGGCTATTTGTTAAATAACAGAACAATGTCATTGACGAGAGGTTCACTGTACATTTACTGTACAGTGAACCTCTCGTCTACTACAGAAATATGTGGCACTGGTACTTCAGTGTTTGGTCTTTGGGATACTTTCACTACAGTCACTACAAACACAGAAATGCTGGTCCCAAATCAATGCTGGAGGAGGATCAGTTTTGACCTGATGAAGGATCAAGAGGTGTATTTCAACACATTTTGTGGCTTGAAGTGTGCAGTTGTTGCTTATTTCATTCATTCTGCTTCTTAAACAACATCGCACCTGCAGTACATGATGTGCATATAATTACAATCACAGCAGGCCCATATTTGGGCCCCAAAAAACATTTATATTTATATTGGGGTGGCAGTTGATAGAATTCATGGCTTCTTCTCCGGTCCATGTTTGTTAATCACACCATATATTGATTACCTTTTATATTGTAGGTCAGAAAGCAAACAGCTAGACTCAGGCAGGCCAATCACTGCTGCTGCCATCTGCTGTCATGGCTTTGAGTTTATCTTTGACCTCGGTGTAATAGAGTATAACGTGGTTGTTTTTTATTTTGTGTGTCTGTTTTTTTTTGATGACTCAGAAACTGTTCATACTCCAACAATTATCTATGTTCCCAGTTGTTCCATCTCTTGAAAGAAGGGGAGCTGTGTCAGTGTACCTGGAGATGTGTCAGGTTTTCAAGAAAACCTTCAATTCTACATTTCACCAGTGTGAAATAATAAAAGAGAAGCTTGTGTGCTAACGAGACGCTCCCATGTTGCCTTTCAAATAAGTGGAAAGTGACATCAGGAAGTCACCTGCAGTTACCTGTAGCTGGTGTACCAGTCGCCTCCGCAGGATGCAAATACGTGCGATATTTGGATATGCTGCTCTTCACACGCCTGTCACACATCGTGCCAGAACACTTTCACTGATGATGAGAGACACACCATTGGAAGCAACCACTTTGTCCTTTTCTAAAGATTGTTCTTTCACGCTGAGTCCAAATGTTGGGTTTCAGAGATGAAAAGGTGCACAAATTTCATATTGTCTGTTCAGGGCGTTGTGTGGCTGTATCAGAGTTAATGTGCTCATTAACAGAGTTGAGTCAGTGTCACCTGTGCAGAGGACAGAGTCTTACTGGAAAACTTTGCATGCATGAAACAGGGTTTTCTGATTTTCCAGCACGGTGTAGATCCATTTTTGTTAATCTTCCCTCCGTGTGGCCTGCACCCAGAGCCCCGAGAGGGGGGTGACTTACCTCATGAAACTTGAATCAGTCTGCTGTTTAGCTGTATTATGACAAAGTCTGTGACCCGGCTGCAGCAGGCGTGCTGTGATGAAGTGCATTCTGGTTGTTGTACGTTTTCTACCCTTTGAGCAAACAGACCACCACAGCCATGTTTTCTCCGGGCCATGTAGCACCAATTTCAAACATGTTCCCATCTTTCTAATGTATAGAGAGCCCAGTTTCATGAAAAGACCACGTTCACAGTGGTGAAATCCATCAAAGACATCATTAACTCACGGCTCTGCAGAGGCAGACCGGACTCTGAACACTGGAGCCTTTTGGCCTAAAGAAAGAACCGAGTGAATCATGTTTCTCTCATTTATCACACTTGATGGATGCAGTACTTGTACTTTTTGCACTTCCACATGTGGTAGCATATTGATTCAAATGTTATTCAACCATTTATCCAGTGACAGCCTGTTCGAGGCTGACGATATATGTGTTCACCTCATGCCCCTGTCTGTTTGACTCAGTAGTGTTGAAACGTTAGAGTTTGTGTACATTCACACACGAGATGTCGGATGCAGTTCTGCTTCTGCACCACAGCTTTTGCACCGCGTAGCTGTTAGTGTGTGTGCTCATCCCATCATCAGCGGTCAGAGCTTCTGGCTTCTTTAAATCCCTTGATTGAAGGCGTGTTGAGGATTTAAAGCAGAGTGCGGAAAGATTTTTGAAAATCTGGGTGGAAAATCAAGCGTCAGCTTTATTCAGCGACAGTAGCAGACTTCGTCAGATCTCTTAAGCGTCTGTGAGAAGTCAGGAGGAGACCTGAAATGATCCTATTGACCACAGAGGGAATTAGGTCATTAAAGAAAGTTGGTTTAGTTTGATGAAACAAAAGAAAAAGTGAATGACAGAGAAATGTAGTGAAAGAAGAATACAGGAGCAGCATTTCCAGACAGGTGACTGAGTGATTCAACTTTCTGTTTTTCATATGCTGTATTCATACATGAAATAAATATCCTGCAAACACTGCACTTCACTGTCCCATATTTATTATTTTCTAATTTAATTAAAATTAACATTTTATTTGTTTTAGATGGTTTACTGTTCATGTTGCACAACATACCTAAAATATTATTTAAAATTGTTTTCTTATGTTTATCTCGACATTCTTTCACACAGTCATTAGATATTTCTCTTTTATACCGTATCATTAGATGTTTAATGTCATGTTCCTTTGTCTTTATTAAAGATTTTGTTACATTGTCCAAGCAGTAAAGACATTATTTCCCAACTGCCCACCTGCCACCCCACTTGCTGATGAAGACCATGAAATGCAGCTGAAAGCTCTTTTGCCGACAGTATGTTGTGTTGCAGATTATGGGGACAAGTTAATTAAATCTTGAGTGATAGAAACTGTTAAAAATAATACAAAAATAAGACAAAAATGAAATGTATATAGACACGATAAACCTGAGCATCTTCTTTATTCTGATGAAAGAAAACAGGTCATGTCATTGCTGACAATGATGACCTGACCTTCCACACTGTGAACCGTGCACAATCTGTTGCATAATCCATCCTATAGATATTTAATCACTACTGGCCTCAGGTATTTTCTCTCATGCAATATTTCAGTGAGGATTAATGTAAGGAGGCTGCACGCCAGCGGCTGCGAGGCCGACTCGTGTGTTTGTCCTCCTGAGCTGCTGCTTTAGGTTTTATTAACACTCTGTCTCACACAAACACACACACACGCACGCACACACACACACACACACTCAGCTAAGCAGATGCTTGACACCATCAGGTTCCTCTCATGCAGCTGTGCAAACCTCACAGTTTCATATTCATCCCTAATATCCAAACCCTACCTGTACAGTACTCAGATCAAACATAAGGCCAGCACCAGTGATGGAATGTAACTAAGTTTACTCAAGTTTACTCAAGTACTGCACAGACTGGAAGCACTTGTACTTTATGTGAGTCTTTTATCTCCATGCCACGTTCTACTTTTACTCCACTCAGGTCGCAGTCAAGAGAAAATGAGCTCCACCTCGACCAACTCTGTGATGGTGCATAACAAAGCTGTTGTCTCTCTCTCTCTCTCTCTCTCAGACACACACACACACACACACACACACATATGAGCAGTGGATTTTTCACAGTGTGTTTCTTCCTCAAGTTTGTTCCACGTGCCAGAGATTTGATCTGAACAGAAGCCACACCTTTTTCTGTCACCAAGCTTTATACTCACAGAAACTGGACACACACACGCACACACTCACACACACACACACACACACACACACACACACGCACACATTGTGATATAGGGCAGCTGTACGGCTCTAAATCCCATCATTGGCCTGAATCCAGTTGCTCTGCTGCATGTGTCAGCATGTGAGCAGCTGCTTAGCTCGCAGCCCCTCCCATCAGACCCTCCACCGGGCACCATCCGCCCATCTCACCCTCGACTCCCAACATCCCCCTCCTCCCCCCAACCACCAACCATCCCCTCCCTGTTCTCTGCCTTGTTTACTCCACTGGACAACAACAACTGGATGCTTTAGCTGATCACCATCTATTTACTCTACAAACACACATTTCTCCATTCACCGGCACCACCGGCACCACCAGCACCTGAGCATCATGCGGGCGCTACTGGAGAGCAGCTGGATGAGGTTTGGACCAGCAGGCCGGGGGTCGTACGACTGGGTGACACGATCACCTTCCACACAGGAGAAGCAGGTGTGTAGAGCTCAAGGTCAGCAGTGATAATCTGACACGTCTCATCCTCAACATGCACCTGCAATAATGAAAGCATCCCGCTCACATTCATACGGTGCTTCTGCTCGTTTAAAGCCTTAATTCAAGATACATCATGCTGATTTGAAGCGAAACATTTAGATATAAAACATTCATTTTCAAGTTTGAGTTTTATGCTAATTCATTTTCTTAATGCTTGTTCTTTGCACTGTTCTTTTGGCTTTTGTGTTGTGTGTTGTATAAAATCCCATCTTGAGATCACAGTGGTGGAAAGTAACTTAGTGTATTTAGCCAAGTACTGTACTTTGGTACAATTTTGAACTATTTGTTGAGTATTTCATGCTTTTATGCTACCTCTGCCAGATGTCAGAGGGAAATATTGTACTTTTTAACTGACCACATTTGTCTGACATCTTTAAAGTTATTTTTCAGATTAACATTTTACTGGAAAAGATACACGATAAGTTTATACAATACAAAAGCAGCAGATACTTGGAGAGCTTCTTCATTAATGTATCAGAACTTTGTTTTTTCTTCATCATCTGACAACCCCTCAGATTTATCTGGTGACCTTTTGAAGGGGCTCGACCCCTCGGTTAGGCACCACTGGACTAAACGAGCTAACTGTATATAAAGTAGATGAAAGTAGCTCCACCTGGAGCCGACAGTCAAATGCTGCTCTAACATCGATGCTTCAGTATTAATAATTTAATTAAGTCATATATGATGATTTAGAGACCTGGTAAAACCTTTCCTTACGCAAACTTCAAATACAGGGTTTCTGCATGTAATCAAGCATTTTTACTCTGCTATACTGGCAGTTTTACTGATGTAAAGAATCTGAGTACTTCTTTCAGCACTTAGGGATGGACTTAGGATATGCATGTACCCCTGTAAAATAAAAATTAAATAGATAACTAAATAAATATGTTGCACATGTGTGTACATGTGGCTCCAGACCCTACGTGTGGCCGAAGAAGATTTCTAAAGCTGCTCTAGTGACTTTTTCATTCTAAAAGTCATTTACATACTGTGCAGTATAACCCATATTTACTATGATATGTATGTTTATTATGTTTACTGCAGCATAGCACATAGCATAACACACATAGTTTACTTCTGTCCATTTATAGATTTCATATTGTTTATTATTTATTGTTGATTGTAATTGTTTTATAGTGTACATTTTTTTTTACATATTTCTGAAGTATTTTCACATATTCTCTCAGATATACTCTTTGATCACTGTTGTACAATGGAAACAGCCGCAGCTGATTAGGAATCAATAAAGTATTCTAATTATGATTTTATTAGGACCCAGAAGCTGAAACTGCTGAATGTAAAACCAAAAGAGGAGATGTGGGAAAGTGTAGCAGGTTAAAGAACTGATACCTGCTTTTTTCTCTTTCTTTTTTCTCTCTTTCTTTCTTACTGTCTTTCCTTAAGGGTCCTTTAAGCCTCATATAAAGTCTCAGACTCTAACAGTACTTTGCAGAGAGCCACACTCAGATGGATTGAGCATTAAAAGCTGTCCAGTCGTGCAGAGGACCAGAGTCTGCAGGGTGCTGGGTCATCCAGGCAGCATTAACTAATTGCTAGAAAAACTGAGGCAGGGGGAATTTGGGACAGTGTGAGCGGATGTAAACAGCATGGCCACATGTTGTTCTCTCACAGCTGGAGGGGTGCAGGATCGCCCTTCTTGTCTGGATCAAACACAGACTTGTAATGCGTGATGAGCAGCGCTGCAGATTTACAGGATCTGTCTGAGTCTGCAACACATTCATTCTACTGAGAACCAAACATCTGTGATAAACCTGCTGCTGACTGAAAGAAGTTGTTTATCACAAAACCTTCAAAATGAAATGCAAGAGGGCTTTTTTTTTTTTTTTTTTTGCATTTACTGTCAGTTAATTGCTAAACTCTTTAAAAGGGCGCTTGGATCAGCTGGAAAATGCATCGTCACAAAGCTGAAAACAGGCTGTCTTTCTGAGCTCATGAAGAGTAAACTTCTTAGAGATATGTGATATATGAGATATATATGATTAATGTAGCAGTCATGTTAATGCACAAACATCAGATATAATAGTAAAACACTGAGAGGGAACATTTTACTGCACTATGAGTAATTTTACTTAATACTTTACATACTTTAAAGGTGTCGAATGCAGGACCTTTAAGTGGAGTGTTTTCAGTGTGGCATTAGTACTTGTGTGTGGTATTAGTTGCTGCTGCCCTATTACACATTATTGGATTGTTGGATATAGCATAGAAGCAACAAGAGTAGTTCAAATTAGCTTCACTTTTACCAGCTGCAACATTAAAGAAATTAACACATTAAAAGATCAGTGATTATAATCCAATATTACAATTTATATGATGTATTGGATATGATGAAATGGGCCAATGTGCTTAATGAGTACTTAGTATATTCTGATCTACTTGTGAGAGAGTATTTTTATATTGTAGTTTTATTATTATTGGAATCTGGATATTCTTCTTTCACTGACTTTGGAAATTCAAATTCCCAAACAAATGTGAAAGGAATCAAATCACTACAAAGCAGCTGACTCACAGTGAAACTGGGACTTCTGGGGACATTTGATGGGTTAAAACTATTATCATCAAAACTGCCAACGAGGCCCTCGATATGAAAGTCCCACAGAGACAAACATTTCTTTACACCAGGTCTTCCTTGTTCAACTCCAGGGCTTTGACTGGAATGAGCTGAATCTGGGAGAGGACAGAAAGTCAGAGCTGGTGGTCTACGTTGTCCTCCCGGTCGTCTCCGTCCTTCTGTTGGCTCTCCTGGTGGGTTTGATTTACCGCCGGTGCTCCCGCAGCAAGCTGAGCCTGGCCGACATCATCGCTCTGGACCTCCAGGATGCAGAGAGCAGCGCAGAGTTCCTCTCCTCCCTGACCAGGAACGCAGAGCGCCACACCAGCACCAGCTCCGACGGGTCGGACGGGGTCTTCGTCATGGTCTACCTGCCTCCACCCTACGAGGAAACTCTCACCAAGATCACCCGGGCCGCCAGCCTCTCCAGCTCCAAAGATGTGGAGTCGATAAAGATCGAAGATCTGGAGGCCAAGCTGTGTCCGGAGCTCAAGTCCAGTGGCAAATATGTGTGATAGGCGTTGAAAAGACATTACAACTCCAACATTTGCTGTTTTTATAACTTTGTCATCCATAAGTCATTCACCACTCATTTCTGCAGCTCTGCACAGCTGTTTAGCCCCTTTCAGCTTAGTTTTGGTTTCACAACACATTCACTGTCTGATTCAGTCTCAGCGCTCTCATCAACTTCGTTTCCAGCAGCTGTTTTCATCAAGTAACTCTGATAAACTACCACCTGAGACCAGCTGGTGAGGAGGGTTGAACATTTAGCAGCTAAAAGGCCAAACCAGTGCTGAGAAGTGAAAGCTGGCCTCATGTTCATCAGGTAAAACTCGACCCCCAGTAGGTTGATGATGTTTCCCTGTGTCTGCTGGATGTTTAAGCTGGCAAATGTTTGTGTGTCAGCCTGTTTCAGAGTTCTTCTGCCCTTTTACCGTGCAAACATCAATAAATACATTTTTAAAGGAGTTGCGTGTAGTCCTGATCAGCTTTGTTTGGTTTGAGAATGTGCAGCTGAGGCTGATGGGAATCTCATTCGTCTGCAGTTGTCAAGTCAGAAATTGTATTAAACGGCATTGAAGAAATTTAAATTTTGAACTGATGGTGGCACGAGATGAAAAGTATCATTCATGGTCTTGAGAATGGGCCAATCAAAAGACAGATTTGAGGCACATGAGCCAACACAATCAGGAGCAGTGAGGAGTGATCGTGTTAGAGTAGTGAATGTCAACACGCTGACAGCAGCTTGACAGCCTGTGCTCACATGAGGGCTCTACCAGCACGTCAATAAGATGTTGAGATATTTCACAGGATAAGTGGAAGATAGAGGAAGAGTTAGAGGAAGGAATCACTTAAATTATCAGGATGACATGGATGTCTGTGTCAAATTTAATTCCAATCCACTGAATAACTGACCAAATGCTATTTCATTAAGAGCCCAAAACATTACATGGAGCCATTAAAGTCAGTGGGATTCATTCTCCGGAGACCCTGAATGTCTGTGCAAACGTTCATGAAAATCCATTTTCATGTGACAATGTGATTAATATATGTATGTAAACTGTGTGGATGGAGCAGGGGTCAATGCAATGGAGAGGAGTGTAATCAATGAAAACAAGTGTGACCTCTAGTGGTGATAAGTCAGAACATAAAGCTCTCCAGGATTGTTAATGGTCTTTCAACATTCAAATCACTATACTTTAAATTATATGATGATATCAGTAGAAGTCTTGCTTGTGGTGCCTTTAAATTATCAATCAAATTATCAAATTTGTTTTGGAGATAAAAATTTACCGTGAGCAAAAAAATGTTTCGGTAGATCAACATTTGGCCTTTTTTTGGGCCTTTTTTTGGGCCTCTACATGTCCAAAAAAGAAAATCCTTATTTATACTAAACATTCATGGTGTCGCTAAGCAGAGACAGGGGCAGGTTAGAGGAGATTTATCTCTTTGTATTAGAGCTTTATTTTCTATCAAACCAGCAGCTTGTTTAATGGCTGTAATAACTGTTTAATAGACAGCTCTTTATTCAGTATTAGCTGCTGGCTGCACTTTCATCATTCATCACTGGAGGGGCAGTGCTGAGTTTTTAAGATCTAAAGTAAGATCTAAAGATAATATGAGAACATTTGAGTCTTTCTTTTTTAATAAAACAAAATATAAGATTACCCCTCCCCTCCCCATTTACTTGCTGGCGACTCTACCACATGTTCAAACATATATCACAAATATGTTTAAAGCCTTTCTGTCGACCTTATTGCATTTTAGAGGAAATTCTTTCATTAGTGCACGTTGTGTCACTTTTTTCCATCAGATTTAATTCTTAGATTATAGACATGAAAACCCAACAACAAGTGCAACATGCTTCACTTTATTTTTGCCACTAATCACTGGCCACTCATTTGACAGAGGGTTGATCTTCCAGTGATAGTTATGCACTAACTGAATTGAGTTTCTGAGCATTCAGAGAAGTACTCGGAGGCTTGTACGGCTCTGCACTCTCTCTGGTAGATGAGCCTGATCCTGCAAATAAGGAGATCAACATCAGCTGAGGTTGCTTTTGTTACCTAAAAACCTGTTTTTTCAAAAACAGCTTACGATAATAACTTACATTCTTCTTAACTCTTCCCAGTGAGCTGCTTGGAAACCATTTTTACTGTGAAAATATTTGCATTTCACACATTTAAATACATGTCTAAACTTTGACTGTTAACAAAAGTGTGATTGAAAATGCAAAAATAAGTAGGTCAGGTGAAACTGTCAATGAGGTCGTTGTACAATAAAGTCAACATAAATCAATGTGTAATACATTGTGAATTCACTTACAGAAGATTGGTGAAGATACTCAGCAGGCAGCTGATGTCGTCATGTATGTTGTCATCAATCAAGTCTGGAAAGAAAAGACGTTTGCTGCTTTAAGGCGAAGGTGCAAGTTGAATGTAGTTTAACCTGAGTGAAAATGTACACTTCTCGAGGAAAAGAAGGGAGTGAACTATAGCTCCCGATGTCTGAGCTGTCACATAAACACACTCCACACACACACACACACACCTCTGGTGCACACTGAAGGTGGCTAACGTCATTAAATTGGCTGTTTGGGGTGAATAACCACAAACTGTAAAGACACTGGTCAAAGCGGTGAAACACACATGTTGCTGTGGTTGTGACAATACCATGCAGATATAAAACAAAGGCAAACTGAGACTCACTGCTGCAGTCTGTCGTACAGATGTTGGGCGATGCAGTCGTGCCGTCGTTGCAGACCAGGTGGTTGCTGAGCTGGAAGAGGCCATAGAGAGTCCAGACCTCGTTGTCCAGGTGCGGAGGCCTGGTTGGCGGCGGGGGCCGGGTGCTCGGTGGAGGACGCCCGATATGCCGTCGGCTCCGGTTGTGAGGCGGGATCGTGACTGAGAGGCCCTCCAGCTCGGCCAGACTGAACATACCCCCATAGCTCAAACCCCTCTTCCCCCTGTTGTGCTGGTCTCCTCTCCCGGGAGTCAGCTCATTGATCGCACTGGTGTTAAAACCCGACGCCAACTCCACGTGACAGACAACTGGAGGCAGGGGAGAGAAGAGAGAAACAAACTAAACTGACAAATCATCTCCAAACGGCACACTTTTTAATCCACAGTTCCACAAACTAGTGGACAGACTGCTGTTCAGTTTGCTGTGAATGTTCATGGTCCCCAGCGGATGATTCCGGATGATTTTATGATCCCCTGATGTTTCCTCTAATGCCACCATCAGCCCAAAGCTTCTTCTTGTACAGATGAAACATCAGAGTCATATATTATCCCATAAATTGGACAAATTAAAACCTGCTGGTGGCATTAAATGAAAAGTTAAACATCCAGTGAAAAGGATTTGGTGACATCTAGTGGTGAGTTTGCAGATTCCTGCCAGCTGTGCACCACTTGCCTCATGCTCCCCTCCAGTGGCTGCTTAAAAATATTAAAAATACCAAAGGCGCGCTCTAGCGTCAGTGTTTGGTTTGTATGTTCTCAGCTACTGTAGAAACATGGTGGTGCAACATGGCGGACTTTGTGGACGAGGACCTGGTCTCTCTAAAGATATAAAGAGCTCATTCGAAGGTAACAAAAACAAAATTATTGATATTTTCAGATGATTATACACAAATGAAAACATAACTTATATTATATTCTATTCTCTTCTGTTGGGAGAGTTTGTTTAGGAGTTTTTTTTACCACAGATTTGTTGAAATTTATGGTTCAAACCCTTGTTTCTTTATGGTTCGACATCCAATTTTATGCTGTAGCAACACTTTAAGCTCGAAAACCACTTAGTTAGGGTTGGAAAAGATCATGTTTTGGTTTAAATACCTGGTTTAGTCGCTACAAGCACGGCTGCAGTCATGTGCTGCTTGACAGTCATCTTCAGCTCATATACTGTACATGTACCAGTAATCTGAACTACGCAGACTATATTAACAGAAATGGTTTGCAGAAATGTACAATGCCAACTGGGCTGGGAGGAGGTATGTGGGTTGGTCTTGGGTTAAGGGTAGGGTTAGGGTAACCCTATAGCAAATAATGCTTGAGTAGCTAAGGAATCTAAAATCAGATCTGAAACTTCAAAAGTCTTAAATGTTAATTTTCTCCACTAATAAAGCATCATGAATCACATTTAACAAATATGCAGCTCTGGGAAATTTTTCAGCCATTTTTTTACTGGCAATTAACCAATTCAACATGCATTTTTCTAAACCAGTTACAGTAGTTTTCAGCATTTCTAAGGTAAAAGCTACGGCTGGGACTTACTCTTGGCCACTAAGTTCTCCTCAGTCATTCCTTTTTGCTTCGCCTTTTCTGGCAGGTCACCGATTGCTGTCATCAGGACATCCCTCAGTTCACATTTGGTCACAAGTCGCCCTGCAGCACGACTGCAGCACAGCCCCAACAAGAGAAACACCACAAGTACCCTCATCTTGACTCCAACTCTCTGGGAACGTATGTGACATGATATATATACTGTCTGCAGAGCCACCGGTGGCAAATCACAGAGAACACCTTTTGTTCTCCTCAGATAAAGGCTGCTCCCCTGGCGCCTACAAGCAGGGGTCTGGAAATGCACAAACGTGTGCCAAATCTCACGCTCAGCTTTGGGTTTCTGAGCTGTAACGAGGTCGGTGGAGGAAAAACGATCCATCCACCTGAAAACATCTTTTCTCATTTACAGGTTACGCCTTCGTCCTTTTGAAAGGACCCGGCCATGAGACTAAAAACCAGATAAGGTGAAACAGCTTCTCCTCTCATGTCATGATAAGGCATTTATAATTTTCAGAGGATCGTGTGTCAGCTGTGAATACAGAGTGTGTGTTCAATATGACGGCATTAGCTTCCTGAGCACAGCTATCAAGTTAGGTCCAACAAAGAAAGGAACAATATCAAGAGCAGCAAAACAGCAGCATGGAAGATGAGCAGAAGAATACAGTTACAGTTTTAGTGAGCAGCTTTTCCATGAAGGCTCTTGTTAATCTTTTAATACTGAACCTGGATTAAAATCATCACTCCTCTAGTGCTCCAGGTGGATAAATCAAACATGTAAAGGACAGATTTTAATGCAGGGAAAGTAAGAAAGAGCACTGTTGTGGTCATTTGCCTTAAATAGTCTTCTGTTGAAACTCAATACAGCTGTAATGAACTTTGTTTATTTGAAAAGCACTTTTCATGCAAGATATGCAGCTTGGAGCGCTTTACAACAAAGAAATCACAGAAAAAAGACAAAATGAACATAAAATCATGGATAGAAAATGAATGTGAAATAAAATGAATAAAACACACTTGATAATGCGAAAGATAGTGAAAATAAGAAAAAAGACGATGCATGACATGAGATGGAAAACAAAACCACTGAAAAATCAGAGTAGATACAATGCATATAATCAAGCCAAATACAGCAATTAAGGACGAGCAAAGTTTCATGGCTGTATCAGAAAATCATGGCTAGTTAAAAGCTAACTTGAAGAGGTAAGATTGTAGCTTTCTCTTAAAAATATTCAGCAAGCTGCTTCCCTGATAGCTGTGTTTCAGAGCTCTGGGGTGTCATTGATAAAAGCTGCATCCCTGATTTTCTCTCAGCTGTTGCTGGAAACCAGCTGGAAGTATTAAATACATTTTCAAGTACTGTACAGTTTTGAGGTACTACAATATATTTGTCTACAACCTTTGAATGAATTGAATCTAGTGAGTTATAGATCAACTGCAGCTTTATGTGTCCAGCTGCCCGGTCCAGGTCCTCTGATTGGCCCTCGCTGGTTGTCTCTTGCTTCAGGGTTCAGACTAAAGGAGGCTGTGGGTACCTTTAAAGAGCCACACCTGTTTATACTTTCCTTAGCTTAGCATGGTAAACATCACACCTGACTGTTAGCATGCTAGCATTCTGACGTGAGCATTTAGCTCAAAAATCACTGCTGTGGCTGGAGACAGCCTCACTGAGCTGCTGGTGCCACTGTAGACTCTTAGTTTAACAGGTAGCTCACCTGAAAATGAATGCACACCGTTCACCCCACTGTCGTTTCTGTCTAAATGCCACTTGCTGAAACTGAACTTGCTGATCAGTCAGTTATCGTCCAAAACGTGTTCTCAAATGCTTCATCAAAACATGTTTATTGAAAAATTGCAGAAAGCAGAAGATACAGAGGGTGTTTTCTTTGTTTTTCTCATCAGGAAATGATCACAGATTAAAGTGGTAATCGGTACTACTGAAATGAGTTCAATTATTGATATTTATTTTCAGTTTAATATCATTTCAACCAAAAACAAACTGCAGGAAAAAGACTCCAGTAAAGAAATCTTATTGATGAATTAAAAAAGAAAAAAACGATTCACAGTGTGAAATAAGTTCAGAGCACAAAGGTCACACTGATGAAGAAGAAGAAATCACGGCTGGTGTGACGTCTTCTGACACTGCTAGGTCACATTCATCGAAGAAGCCTCGGATGTGACGACACCCGTGAGATGGATGACGAAGTATGAACCTGTTTGATGAGGAAAAAGTCAAACAGTCTGTTAAAACAGCTGTCAGCCTGCCAGGACATGCCAGATCCGCATGGTCTCACAGTTATATTGTTCCATTAGTCTGTTTTGATTGTTAATGTTACATTAAACTCCCCTGATTTCTCACTCCTCTGGAGGTGAGTGTGACAGGTGCATCTCAAAGGTAAATTTCAGATGGACACTCTCTTACCTCCAGAGACCAGTCTTCACGAGGCAGTCAATGTCATCCTCTATGTCGTCATCAGTGAAGGCTTCAGGGGGAAAACACACTTATTATCATGCATGATATGTGATTGAAATCATTAGTGATCTCTCTTTTTTTCTGCGCGTCAGACTCACCTTCACAGGTAGTCTCACACCTGTTTTTGGACCGGTGATGCAGTGACTCACAGTAGTGTCTGTCAGACAGCTGGAAGAGCCCGTAGAAACTCTGGGACCTCGGCCCCCTCTTCCTTCTGGGACGCCATTTAAGCGAGAATCGCTTCTTACGTTTCCCACCTTCCTCCAGCTCCTGCTCATCCTCGTCCCCCTCCTCCTCATCTTCATCGCTCTCTTCGTCCGAGCTGTCCACCGCGTCCTCATCCTGCTCCAGCTCCTCCTCATCAGACTGGCTTTCTTCCTCGTCGGGCATGTCCTCCAGGCTGCTGGTGTCAGCGTCCCGCCTCGCTCTGACGCCTCCAGCTCCCGGGGCCGTTGGGTTGGATTCAGAGGTTGGATTTGGGGCATCTGCTTCTGATGGTTCGGAGATCGCTGGTGTGGTTGTCGTCAGTTTGGGGGTTGCAGTTCTGCGTTGGCTGACCACCCTGACCAGGCTGCTGTTCAGATGGGAGCTCATCTCCACTTCGCAGATGACTGCAGCAAACCAGACAAAGAAGGGAAAAGAAGAGAAGATGAAGGAGATGTCAGTGCTGTGGTTGATGTTTGAGGTGTTTCTAAATGACTTTGTGATAGTTTTGCGTCTTGTGTCTTTCTTTCTTCCTCTGGAGTGATTTGTGCTGCCGACTCTGGAGGTCATGACTTCTCTAACCCTGAGGGCTCTAACCCACCTTTCATTAACCTCACCTGTCGCCAGGAGTCTTTCTTTGCATCCCTGAAACCTTTTGAAGAAGACCATCGCCTCCCCGAGCTTTTCTCTCAGCTCGCATCTGGAGACGATCCGGCCTTCAGACAGGTTGGGCGCTACAACTGCCACAGCCAACACCACCAGCAGCCCCAACTTCATGTCGACAGCTTCTGTGGGGAGAATGGGAAGATGAAAACATTACTGTGGAAAGGGAGGCTGGGGTGCATTGGATGTGTGCCTCAACCAATGCAAATTGTTTTCATCTAGAACCAGTCTCGTCTGAAAAATAACAGGACTTTTTAAGGGACTGGTTTAAACTGATCTTTAGTGTTCAGCTCAGTTTGAAGTGAACAGTGTCCTCTAGTGGTGAGAAGAGCTCACTCATAAACAGTCAGGAGCAACAGACCTCCAATTCATGCCTCAGATTATTAATCACTGCAGAGCGCTGTGCTTGTATTCAGGGGATCATTAATCGATGCTGAAAACATCTCCAATGACAGGGGACATTATTGCTAGAAATTCATATATCAGCATATTTATTCAAACAAGTCAACTAAATTAAATTTAAATTTTCTATCTTGCTTACTTCTATCATACTAAGGTGTGTATCTATCCATCCATCTATCAATCTATCCATATATATTTGGATAGATTGATAAATTACAAATGACTTCCCTTGTAATTTTCCAGCAACTAGTGTTTCAGATATATCCATCCATCCATCCATTATCTATACACCGCTGAATCCTTTGCAGGGTCACGGGGGGGCTGGAGCCTATCCCAGCCATCTCTTGGGCGAAGGCAGGGGACACCCTGGGCAGGTCGCCAGTCTACCACAGGGCTACATACAGACAAACCACCATGCACACACTCATTCACACCTACGGACAATTTAGAATTACCAGTTAACCTGAGCATGTTTTTGGACTGTGGGAGGAAGCCGGAGAACCCGGTGAAAACCCACGCTGCACAGAGAGAACATGCAAACTCCACACAGAAAGATCCCAGGCGGGATCGAACCAGGGACCTTCTAGCTGTGAGGCGACGCTGCTAACCACCGAGCCACCGTGCAGCTGTTTCAGATACATATATATTTTAAAAAAATATATATAAAATCAGTCTTAAAGGCTCAATTTCAATTTGAAATAACTTGTTAAGGTTTTACCTTTTGAAGTTTAAAAGTATATTTACAGAAATGTATGTTTATGTCCTCAAAAGTTACATATATATATATATATATATATATATATATATATATATATATATTCATCAGGAAGGGTTCATAAGAGACAACATCTGTCCTTCTGTTATATCCAATATTAATAAGTTACACACAAGAGCAAATAACTGTTCCTACATGACAACACTGATATCTATTAATTGTTTGTTCAGTGTTTTAAATTTCTTATACAGTGTAGTCATTTTATTATGTCTCTATTTTTTCCACCTTCAAACAAAGTTGTAAGTAAAAACAAAATGCTAAGAAAACGTGAGGAAATTAAATGTCAATCGATCACCGTCATTTGTCATGAAATCTAAGAAAAACAGCAGCGACAGTGTGGCAGTAAAAATGAGAACAAAAAGAAGAAGAAGAAGAAAAGATGCTCCTCACCACGTTCTGCAGAACAGATTCTTCTCCTTGAGTTTGCTGATGGAAGTTTGTATCTGTGTCCGCAGACAAAAACTCAGTGAGTTTATATATCTTAACCTGAACCTGTGCACCAACCTGTTTTACTCGTCATCGACATTATTTCCTCATGAGAACAGGATCGCCACGCAGCAGCCCACATAGATTGCTGTGATTGTGCGTCTTGTAGTGTTGTATCTATAGCATGTTTGTACTGTGCAGCACAAATCATGCATGAATCAGTGTTTCTGGTTTTAACATTCAGTCATTTGGTTCTGTAGAAAGTCATCACTGGAAATGTCAGAGAAGCTTCACTCTACTCTGCAGCTTTTTAGCCTCTTTAGCTCTTTTTTTTTCCCATCATTATTTTTATTGAATTTTAAAGCATTTTCACATACAAACATGAAAATAAAAAACATCAACAACAACAAAAAAAACAAGATTACAAGAACAATGACCCCAAAACAAAGGCTTCTCTGTTTTATACTGTGTGATTAAACACAAATATATAATTCACCCATAATAAGGATGTGGAATATCAAAACAAGAAAAAAAGAGCAAGGAGAAAATAAAAAAAAGAGTATTATTTTAGGACATTGCAAAGGACACTGCAGAGGACTACCAATAACTACGCCTCCTCCTCCATCTCACTCCCCATAACACTCAAATCCACATTCTCCATGTATTCAATAAAAGGTCCCCAAATGTTTTGAAATAGTGACCGTTTCCCTTTTATAATGTAAGTAATCTTCTCCATCGGTAAAGTTGTAGATATTTCTTTAATCCAGTTAATGAATTTTGGTTTACTTGTACTTCTCCATGAGGTTGCTATTACTCTTTTTGCGAGCAGAAGACATAAATCCAGGGCAGTAATTATTTTTCTAGAAATATGCTGTCTATCAGAATATAAACCGAGGATAAACAATTTAGGGTCAAGGACTAATTGTATCCCTAAAATTCCCTTTAAGGCTTGTTTAATCTCCAACCAGAACTGTTGGACTTTACTGCATTCCCAAACACAGTGAAAAAATGTCCCCTTCTCCTCTCCGCACCTGATGCACAAGTCCGGGATATCATTATTGTACTTACTGAGCTTTTCTGGAGTCACGTATGTCCTCATTAACCAGCTATATTGTAGAACTTTGAGGCGTGTATTGGTAGTTTGTGTTTGTGCTTTAGCACACGCTTCCTCCCAATCCTCAGAGGACAAGTCCTCCTGCAAATCTTGCCTCCAGGTGTTAAGTTTATGTAAAGAAGATTCAGAAGATCCCCCTGCTAACATGTTATACAGTCTGGAGATAATTCCCTTTCCAAGGCAATCTTTTTTCATTTCGATTTCCAAAGTGGACAGTGAGGGGATCGATACACACTGATTTTGAGAGGATCTAATAAAGTTTCTCACCTGTAGATATTTGAATTGATGTTTGCTTGGAATGTCATACCTGGCAATCAACTCCTCAAATGACATCAAAATTCCAGCCTCTGATCCCATGAGGTCCCCTATTGTTTTTAAACCTTTTTCAGCCCACTTTCCAAAACCAGGGTCTGCTTTGCCTGGAGGGAAAAAATGGTTACCCCATATCGGGCTGAGGTGTGACAGAGAGGAGGATTCCCCTAAGTATTTCTTGATCTGATGCCAAATTATAATCATATTTTTGACGATAGGGTTTTTGGTCTCTTTTTTCAACATTTTGATATTTGCTGAGTATATGTACTGAGGGAGAGGGAGAGGGATTGAGCAGTTTTCCATAGTCATCCAAGGTGGGGGAGATTTATCTGTAAAGTAAAACATCATAGTCCTCAACTGAGCTGCCCAATAATACCAGAGTGGATTGGGGCACTTCAGGCCTCCTCTATCATACGGTAGGTATAGAAGTGATAAACGTAGCCTTGGTCGTCTATTATTCCACAAAAAACGTACAAACATTTTCTTTAGAAGTGGGAATAAATTAACAGGAGGTGGCAATGGGATGTTCTGAAACAAGTACAGAAGCTTTGGCATTACATTTAATTTAAGAACATTAATTCTTGCTATAAGTGATAAGGGCAGGGAGTTCCATCTATCTATAGAGGAAGTAATTGAATCTACCATTGGGCTGTAGTTAACCTCGACAATATCTCTTATACACGGCACAATCTTAATTCCCAAATATGTAAAACAATCTACTTTTCTGAATTGGAACGAAGCCCCGGCACCATTTCTTTCTTCTGAGTTAAGTAACATTAATGAAGATTTGTCTTTGTTCACTTTATACCCTGATATCTTTCCAAATGTGTTTATTAGCTCTAACAGGGCTGGAATAGAATTTTTCAATTTTTTCAAGAAGAGAATGACATCATCAGCAAATAATGCAATTCTGTGTTCCTGTTGACCAACTGACAAACCAGTTATGTTTTTATGGGACCGCACTGCAATAGCAAATGGTTCAATTGCTAGAATAAATAATAAGGGGGACAAAGGGCACCCCTGCCTACATCCGCGTTTTATTTTAAATGGTTTAGATATGATTCCATTTGTTATTATTTCAGCATAAGGTTCATTGTATAAAAGTTTAACCCACCGACAGAAATTATCCCCACAACCAAATCTGTTTAATATTTCAAATAGGTAGGGCCACTCAACTCTATCAAAGGCCTTTTCGGCATCCAATGATAGCAAAGCAGTATCAAATTTTTCTTCCTGATTATAAAGAATATCCAACACTCGTCTCACATTATGAAATCCCTGTCTACCTACAATAAACCCATTCTGGTCACAGGTGATTATATAAGGTAATATTTTCTCCATCCTACGAGCCAAAATTTTGCAAAGTATCTTTAAATCTACATTAAGAAGACTTATTGGTCTTAAATTTTCACATCTGTTGCAAGGTTTACCAGGTTTAGGTAGTAAAGTTATCAGAGCTCCTCTTAATGAAACAGGGAGAGTTCCTTTTTCAAATGACTCCGAAAACATATCGAAAAGCGGGGACAGCAATTTAGCTTTAAATTTTTTATAAATTTCTGCCGGCAACCCATCTGGGCCTGGTGTTTTGCCCGTTTTCAAATGATCTATTGCTATAGATATTTCCTCCTTAGTTATAGCTGCACCCAGATCTGTATTCATAAGTTCTGAGATGTTGGGTATTTGGAGGGTATCCAAGAAGAGATTTTGTTCTTGTCCCACATGTGTTATGTCTGAGCTGTATAATTTTTCAAAAAAGGCCTTAAAAGTTTCGTTGATTTTTAGGGGGTCAACAATAATTTGTCCATCACTAGTTTCAACTGAGGTAATACTTTTCTCGTTTTGTAATTGTCGAAGACGCCCTCTTTAGCTCTTATGGTTTCATGTCACGTTTACTGTCGACACACTGCATCTGAAGAAAACACATGCAAACAGACAAAACACAAGAAAATGAAGAAAATGGGTTTATTTGATACTTTGTGTTGGTTGCGGTGTCTGAAGTTGCAGCATGTTTGTGTATTTGGTTGGACTGTCCAAGTTTGGAGCATATTTTAGCATTTAGTTGTGTTGTTTGTTGTTTGTTCATTTAATTTAATTGAAAGGGCCGATACATCCGCTAACTAGTGTTAGCAGCAAGTCCGAACAAAAGTAAGTGAGATTCCACAGGTTAACAAACACGGGGCAGGAAAACGGTGCAGACCGGTGCAGGTGGCTCGATGACAAAGGCATAAAGCAACACTTACAGTCAGCCAGGAGCAGGTGGACACAGGGGAAAAATACTATGCTTGAAGAATGTACTAAGTACACTTTGTGCTATTTTTGTTGCCTTCAAGTATACTTAAGTGAACTCTTGAGTAACACTTGAGTAATGCTTGAGTATACTTGAAATGTAAATGCTAAATTTGCACAATTTTTTGCAAACTTTTAGTGTACTGAAGGACACTAGAGAAAATCATGATTCATGAGCATTCAGAACACACTGCAGTGCAGCTGTGTTATATCACCAGTGTGTTGGAAATGAACTTAAATATACTTCAAATGAAGTGCAAATAAAGGACACTTTAATAAACCATGTCATGTTATGTAAGCAAGTGTAGTACAACAGACTCGAAACTAAGTCTACTGTTCATAAATACACTTGATAGTTTAATAATTACTTAATAGTATTTGTAATTTAGTACACTTTTTAAAAGTACACTTGAGTGCAATTTATAATACATTTACAATAAAGTAGACTTTTTATAAGTACTTTGAAATACCACTTTAAGTATTTCAGAGTTACTATATTAATTTTTAATACATTAAGTTAGAATTTATTTAGAAGTACACTTTTTAAAAGTATTTGTCAAATACACTTTAAGCACAAAAGGTAACGGTGTGCTTGTGATGACTTTTCTATACTTAGATTATATTTGTGACACGCTAAAGTATAGTACTCTTTGACCTGGGCTGGTATGAATACTGTAGGGGGGTAAATTGAGAATGAGGAACAGGTGAGCAGGTGGATTTCAGGTGACTGGCACCGAAGTCTGCAGGGATCTGGTGGATGGATGGAGCAGCCTGCAGACTCTGGAGAGGAATGCGTGGGCCTGGTGGAGGTGAGACGTGGCTGGAGGCAGGAACAGAGTGAAATGAAACAGCTGATGCAGCTGTGACGGCATGTCTGGAGTTAACAGTGTTTTTTTGTATTTGACTGCGTTGTCTGTATTTGCATCAGGTTTCATGGTCATACTGTATGTTTTCCGATGAAAGTCAACTCTCTGCGGCCTCAGCTAACTGCTCTCAGGTGAACAGTGTCTTTGGTACTCAGTTGTGCATAAAAAATGCAGACTGACTGGGTCTCGTGGCGTCCATGCTGTTCAGCACTGAGTCACATGGCTGACAGGATAAGACGAACAAGTCTCTCCAGGTTGTTTTTGCTGTGTCACTGTCAAACACAGTAATGTGCACACGAGCGTCCTGTTTCCAGGAAGTCTGACAACTCAGATCGTCTCAAGTTTCAAAACACCTGTTCTGATTTCATAACTTTGACAAAAGTATGCAGAACTGTTTTTCACATTTAATATTATTACATATCATCTTGAGTGTTTACTCTCAAACTACTTTTTTAAGAGTAAACTTTATACTTTCACTCTCTAAAAATTCTTCAGAATACTTTTTGTAAAATTTTGCACTTTATTTCTTTCCAAATTGTTCAGTTTGATGTGTACCCTAAACTTAAAAAAAATTCTTTGACTAACTTCAGTTTTATATCTTATACACATTTAATATATATTTGATAGTGCATGTGCAGTGTATGTACTTTATATACTGAAGTGTCCTACATGATAGAGCAGAATAACCTCGTGAGTACCAGTTTTTGAAACAAACTGAGAGCCGCTTCTGTTATTTTGCCCACATTGATCAATACATGTGAGGTGGACAAAATAATAGAAACACCTTTCAGTTTTTGTTGTTTTTTTAAAGATTGTTGAGCGTCACATCCCCTCAGCTTCCTAAAACTCCCAGAAAAAAAAGACATAAGTTCAGTGTCCTCCAAGGTGTGTATACCTATGGATGTGTCCCTGCATGTTTACTGGTGTGACTGCAAGGTGTTTGATCCAGTGAAAATCCACCACCGGCTTTATTTGAAAATGAAGGTCTGAATGTTTATTTGCAGGCCACGCAGTCCATGTTCAATAATAATCGAGCATGTGTCACACAAATCCACTCTGTCTCTGTGGGATGATGATCTGTTTTTTCCCCATCAGCAGTCTAAAGTCTGTTGAACTCTGCTGAACTATGAACGAAGCAGATTTCCAACAGGCTCAAACAGTGAAAAAAAGACAGATGTCTTTGCTTTTGATGGGTGACTTTTAAGAAAAATCCATTTCGACTTCACCCAAATCCAAACTTTTATTTTTATTTACTTCTATTTGTTTGTTTGTTTTAGAATGAGATTTGGAGTTTAGGTTTTGGTGTGTGGTGTCCCAACCTGTGGCTCAGGACCACACAAAGAGTCACAAGAAGATTAACAGGAAGAAGGCAGGAAAAAGAATTTATGAGGCTTCACTGGTGTTTTTTGCTGTTTCTCTTGTGAGTTTCTGAACAATTTTATCTCTTTAGGCGTCCAAAAAATATTCAACATAATAGTCAACATAAACTGCCAGAACTAAGAAGGCTGGTAGTCCTCAAAATTATTCATCATCTAATCAAACACTTCTGTCATTAACCTCTGCCTCTGCTGCCAATCAAAATCCTTCCTTCACTGCCGCTTGTATAAATTTCCATGCCTAAATATGGTAATAAAAGATAAATCTAAAAAAAGCAAAAGTAAAATATTAATTTTGCGTTACGTTTATTTGATTGTACATATAAATGTTGATTTTAAAATATGATGCTATATGTCTTCTTTTAAATTAAATGACCCAACAGCACAACCAAGTACAGCTGAAATGATTAGTCAATTAATCAATCAATCCATTGGCAAAAAAGTAGTTATCAGCTGTCATAGTTATTGATAATAACTATCAATACTCTGGTTTAACTCTGGTAAAAACATTTCATGGCTCCAGCTTCTCAAATGTGAAGATCCGCTGCTTTTCCTTGAACCAGTTCATTGTGACCACATTTCTCACCATTTTCCCGATGTTCACACACCAAACTATTAATCGATTAATGGAAAAAATAACCAAAAGATTAATTCAGAATGAAAATAATCATTAGTTGCAGTCATATAGAAAATAGTTCAAAATTAGCTCCACCTCAACCAACTCCAACAGTAAAATCCTGTTTTTACTTCAGTAAAAGAGCTGAATACTTTAGCCTGTCAGACCGGTTCACTGGCTCATGCTTTTCATGACTTTTAGCCCTGAACTCTTTGTTCATTCATCCTGTTGAACCTTGCTTAGACACAAACTAACCTCAGTACGTAACTGTACCTGTACACATTCTCTAAGAAACCTTAGAAACATTGTCATGACTGAATGCATGACAATTGTGGACTGTCTCATCGTTCACAGAGACACTCAGAGTTCCAACACCCACACAGGTGTTTGGCTTGTTTCAGCTGATTGGGCCTCAGGACCGTTAGCAGGCATGTCCACGCCCTCCTCCATTGACATCTCACCTTTAACTTAGTTATTATCTAACAGCAGAGGCAAAACTCAAACTAAGACTGAGTGGATATTTTCACTATCAGTCATTCTTACTGATTATCTTCTCCCTCTCACTAATTAATCTTTTATTTGTGTCATGTTAGAGGCGTTCTGTGGGCTCAAATAAGAGTCACTGGCATTCTGAGTTGGTGAAATTAGGTTGAGAAATGATATAAAAGCCTGCGGCTGAATTTCACACCTTTTAAATGGACTCCCCTCCCTTATACACACACACACACACACACACATACACATGTGAATCACAAATGCAAAAGCATTATATTCGCTGTTTCTGCAATTTGTGCACAATTTTTATTTAGACATTCTTTCATTTTTTCTACAACCGCAAATCAACAAGTCATTTTCCTGCTAAGCCCCGCTCCTTGTGAAGTTTATTGGTTGAACTGATTTTTCTCATTCATGATCGAAATGTGAATCTCAGTCCAGCGATGGTGTATACCCATTTTGGTTCAAATTAACATTTCTGAAAAAAATTCAAAATGGCAGAAAATCCATCATGGACAATAAGGTTTCGCCCCTTCCAGGCTTGAACCCTAATAAAGATAAATTAATGCATAATGCATAAATAATCACAATCCACTCATATACTGTATATTATTCTGACATAGAAGATACCGCATGATAAATATTTTTACTTTTGGTACCTTAAGTCAATTCTGATGATGATACTTTTGTACTTTTATTTAAGTAGCATTTTCAACGCAGGAATTTTACTTTAAATTAAGTATTTTTACACTGGCACAATCAAAACATCAGTTACTGACTTCTGTGTTGCGTTCATGTCTAAAGAATTTGTTAATGCCGAATTATTTCCATTCACACTTGACTACTGAGGAAAGAGAAGAGACTGAAGACCAAAATGCTCCTGGTAAGCCGTCTGAAGGGGGCGCTGTTCCAGGACAGCAGGACTGTGACGGAGGACAGTCAGGGCTCTCAGGGTACGGATGTCAAAACTCTGCTGGTAGTCTTCATACGGAGGGTTTGGGGACTCGTGGAGGGACTGAGACCTTCCACTGTGACGACTATAGCTGCAACAGAGTAAAGCATTTTACTGGAGGATATTGTGGTTGTTATTAGAATTACACACAGACATTATTTTCTATTCTTCTTTCAAATCTGTCAGCACTCACATAAGACGTCTAATAATCTAATCAGAGGGCTGCCACATTTTAATTTATACAAAAGTAATATATGTTTTTTTAGACAAAACAGTGTTGCATTGAGGTGCTTCTGTACTGATCACCTCATAAAACTAACTGCGTATGTTCAAGACTTTTCTTTTTTTCGCTATTTTGCCTTTTTCGGGTCATATAAACTGCTGGTCAGTTGCAGGAAAGAAATCTTTTTGGTATAATTCAATTCAGAGCATCACTTCAAAAATTGTCCACACTGAGCAGATTTTCAAACACAGTAACGAGCCATAACCTTACCCACAATCCTTTGAGTGGACAGTGTGGACTCTGCCCAGCTGTCCTGGATATAATCCATGTACATCTCTTCCCAGACGTGAAGGTCTGAATAGAAGGGAATAAAAACTGGGTGTACAAGGTCCTCATCACATCTTTTACATAAATCTTTTACTTTACAAACCAAACAACCGATCAATTAATGGAGAAAATAATCTGCAGATTATTTCATAATGAAATAATAATAATAATAATCATTACTATTAACAGCACCAGTTTTGAAAATGTTATCAAGAGTTTTTCAGATGATTGAATCTAATTTTGGACTAAAGGCTTGAAGGTTTAGTTTGCTGATGCTGTTCACTCACTTTGGTGTTAACTTGGTTGGTCCATCAGGCTGCCTGGAGTCTCGAGACTCTCTGAACTCATGTAGCCGCAGAGCAACACCAGATCCTGCCATCAGGGACGAGGTGAGGCTCAGTCAGGATCAAGACCAGGTCCAAAGAGGGCTGAAGGCAAGTCCAGACTGAGTTCACAGCACAGCAGCAGAGTGTGAGAGTTTCCTGTGGATGAACGCAGACATAGAGCCACCTGAAGGAGCTATGCATTAAACCTTTAATATCTTTCTGATCAACATGTAAAACTGTAACTGCATGTCAAGGGTTTCACTGAAGTAAACATGTCCATCATCAGTGAAGTTTTTAGCCAAACTAATAATCAGAGTGATGGAGGAAGTATTCCTTCACTTCAGTAAATTTACTAATACCATCCATCCATTATCTATACACACCGCTGAATCCTTTGCAGGGTCACGGGGGGGCTGGAGCCTATCCCAGCTGTCTCTCGGGCAAAGGCAGGGGACACCCTGGGCAGGTCTGTACTAATACCACACTGTAAAAATATTAAGTCCTGCATTGAAAATGTTACTTAAGTAAAACCATCCAAGTACAATCAGGAAAATGTACTTAAAGTATAAAAAGTACTCAGCGCAGAAAAATGTCTCCTGTGACTGTAACAGGCTGCTATTATATATGTGTATAAGCGGTAATTTGATTTAGAAGAAAACATATTTTATAAGATCTTTCAATGTTTTCTATGTAGAAATCCTAATTTATCAAGTAACTAGTAACTAAACTGACACACAAATGTGGTGGATTGATTATAAGTATTTTGAATCTGCAAAGTAATTACTATATAAAGTTATCAAACAGATGTATGGGGGAGAAATATAAAGTGGTATGAACAGCAAAGTACCAGTACCTCAAATTTGCACTTAAGCAGAGAACTGTAGTAAATATACTTAGTTACATCTTAGTTACCACCACTGATTTATCATAAGGCTTTACAAATAAATAATCACTATGTAATTTGCTGCCCCACTTGTTCACATTCTGGTGTGTAATGAGCATTGTGGCCTCTAGAGGCTGCTATTTACATTTCACATTTGTAATCATGTTACGTTTGACATGCAGAAAACGTTGAATTTAAGTCTAGCAGCAGGTAAGAGAAAGTCAAAACAGTCAAACAAACCTAAACAGAGCTTAATACTTCCTCCACCGCTGGAGGAAACACTGCCTTCAGAACACTGAGACACAACACTCAAGCCTTAGTCTTCTTACTGTAAATGTTTTCTAGGATCTGGGAGGTTAATGAGCTTTCGCCCTTTTTAATTTTGCAAAATCAAGTTATTTTCAATATCTGTTGATAAATATCTTTCATACACACAGCCATAGTTAAAGGACCACCTGTAGTCTTACCTGCAGATGAGAGAGACGTTTCTCTGAACTGACCTGAAGTCAGTTTAAAGCTTGTTTAGAAGTAAACCTGAGAGACTGGATCACTCTGCTGCACTCAAACCTTCTCCACTTTATTTCCTCACCGGTGTCCCTTCCTCTCTTATTTTCTACATCGGCGGATCTTCTCTTCTCTTCTTTTGATCATCTCTGCATTAATATCAGTCCCTAAACCAAGGAGAGAAACCCAACACAGCTCTGACAACACAGCAACCTGACACCAGTAACCATGATCTCTCTCTCTCTGTCTCTCTCACATACACACACACATACACACACACAAACACACAGCCACTCTGGTTACTGTGGTTACTGCCCCTCAGGAGAATTTAAACATTTTAGCATCACTACAGATGAAGCTGTGAGAATAATCAGATTTTCAGGCTGTTGTTTGTTGCGTCCAACACTTTTATGCTGTGTTTGGTAGCATGTTTTACACTTTTAGGCTTATTTTTAAGATTTGGTTTTAAAGAGTTATTTGTTCGTATTGACTCTGAACTCTGAACACATATCACCCACAGGGAGTGAGAGCCAAACCGGTTTAAATGTGTCTTCTCAACAGTGGAGAAATATGGATACCCACCATAGTTCAATCTCCACATCCAGGAAACTAAATCAATATGCTATTTTTTTAAAATCTTATTTCTTAATCTCAAATGCCAACCATGTTCAGTGTCTGAAGCGATGTCTTTAAACTGTTTATTTTGTCTAACCAGCACATGAAAACCCACAATAATAAATATATAAAGCACAAAACAAATTTTTACCAAGTGAAGCTGTAACAAGCAAGTTGTTTGACAAATGATCAGAGTGATTAATCAGCAGCATTGGAATTCATATTTTCATATTTGTTCATAAATTACAATGTTTTTACTAATAAATGTTTTTCACATTAATGGTATTGTGTACCTGTTTGCAGTTGTTGAATTACATTTTTTGTCTTAATGTGTGATTTCTTGTGTTTCTTGTGCAGCATGTGTTGACAGTAAGCAGACACCTCTGAACAATATCCACAAACTGTCCCAATCCATAACATGTTCAGTGGTACTGAGTTGTTATTTCACAGGCTGTAATTGATTAATGCAAAGCAGCAGCAGCAGCAGCGGTCCCGTCGATGTAGGCCTGCAGCCAGACTGGGACCAGGATCTTCAAACAAAGCATCCATTCACAGGGAGGCTTGGGAGAGGGGGGTGGGGGGTGGGGGGGGGGGGGGCGCTATACATTTTGGTATGCCTGAGTAAATTAATAACATTGTAAAAGTCTGAAAATAAATTATTGCCAATGTGCCATATATTCACATTGTTGATTTGAGATTTATTCCAGCGGATAAATAAGAACAGTTGATATCTGCTGTGGATTGGAGGGAAGTGAATTATAACTGAGCTGAATGTGGACACATAAATTCAGCAAACACACACACACACACACACACACACACACTCACACACTCACACACACAGAGAGAGAGAGAGAGAGAGAGAGAGAGAGAGAGAGAGAGAGAGAGAGAGAGAGAGAGAGAGAGACAACAAAAGCTGGGGACCAACAAAAGCCCTGGATGCCATGAGGAGAGAGATGCTGCATTCATGGACTCCCCGGAAAGTCCACTTGCCAGTAAAGAGGAACATAACCAACTCAGACGTGGTAAGACACATACAGTAAAACTTGTCATTTGATTACTTGTCCCTCAATATCTTACAATTATTTGAATAATTACCTGATTGTTTGGGCCAGTTTTCAGGCAAAAACTTTCTCAAATGTAGGATTTGTCAGTTCTCTCTTTTATATCACTTTAAGTTGAATATGTGTTTTGGAATGTTGGTCTAACAAAATATATCCCCTTTGGCCCTGAGAGATTGTGATGGACATTTTTTCACTATTTTCCATCATTTTGTAGACTAAACAATGAATTAATTAATGTATATTTTTCATGAGTTTCGTGGTCACCCTAGTTACTCCTACACACTTGAACAGGTTTTCAGTTGATTGCAATCTGCAACCTCACAACTAGATGCCACTAAATTCTACACACTGACCTGTAAAACAAGTAGTTAAGCAGTTTTGGAAATCTCTTCTAGATATTTTATTCTGGTGTATGCACCATGCATTTGTAAATTCTCAACTTTGTTTATTGCTAATTTGAATTTATATCATAAATAATGTAGATTTAGCACAGTTGACACCTTGGAAAAGCCTCAGATTAGATATGCATTGCCATTCAGTGCAAACTGCAAGCTCTTTCCCAGTGGTGGACTAAGTTCTTTAATGGTTTGACGTTAGAAAAAACTTTTCATCATTTTAAAGGGAATTCCCAAGAATTTTACAAAACGTAGCATTAACATATAAAGATAGATTTTTTTCCTGCAAATATTTTGATAAGTGATTATCACTGTGGCATTTTTTGAACAAAAAAGCCAAATATTCTCTGGTTTTATCTTCTCAAATATCTGTTGCCATTCTTTGCCCTTTATGAAAGTAAAATGAATGTCTACTATTGGTTCTGAGAATTAGTGATAGTTATCAGTCAATTAATTGGGAAAATCATGTTGTTCACAGTGAGTGTTAGTTAGAGCCTTAATAGTGATCTTTCTGGTTTTTGGTCAAATTTATTTAAGGGTGGTGGGTGGTGTGAGGTAGACTCATGACCTCATAATTCTAAAATTTTGGCTGGACCTGAACTCAGTGTCCTCACTTATAGCCCTTATTTTAAAGACAAGACAAGTGTCCCAAATTTCCAGGTTCAGTCACATTCCCAGGCTGAATAGGTCAGTGGCTGCATGAACCCACATATGTCCGACAGCCCCTGAACGTAGCAGGAGTCCTCCCAGTCAGATCTGGCTGAACGTGACGTGCCGACTCGGAGCCGAGCGAGGTTTCCTGGCGGAGCTGCGGAGGGAGCAGGAGCCGAGCGGGTCTGTCTGTCTGTCCGTGTGTCTGTCTGCCGCCGCAGTCTCTGTCTGTCTGGGACACAAAACCCTCCTCTTTTCGGCATCCACGGTCTGGACACAGCATCAGCGGCTATGGATCCATCGCTGTCCTCCTCCTGTTTTCACCACTGAGGGACGTTACTCCGTTGGATGCTCCGGTGCCCATAGAGGAGGGGGAGGAGGAGGGGGGCATCCCTATCTTTCTTCGACTACCAGGTGAAATATTTATTATAATATGCTATAACGTGTTGTGGGTGGACGTGGGAATTGTTTGTAGCGATAGGGAGAGGAGGAGGGAGGGAGGAAGCGGGGGTTGGGGTCGTCGTTTTGGGGGCACGGGGAGCGGGTTTGTCTCGAGCCCGGAGCGGGTGGGAGCGGAGGTTAGCATGTTAGCTAGCTGCTGTTAGCGGGCTGCTTCGTCATTCGCCAGTCTGGGAGGGATGCGGCGCCGGGATGCTGCTGCTGCAGAAGGGAGGGGAGGGCTAGTAATGATAACGGTACCGTCCGTCTGGCCTCGGCCCATCTCCGTGATGAACGACACCCCCAACCTCCCCGTTTCCCCCCCTCTCCTCCTCCCCCTCCTTCTCCTCCTCCCCGGTCTTCCATCCCTTCAAAAACACAGCGTCGCGTCTCTGTCCGAGATGAATAAATAAACCAACCGATAAACCGCGGAGTAGTTTCATCCCAGAGATGAAAATAACATCACGTTAAACGTCCCCACCGCCTCCCAGTGACTGTCACTTGTTAGCCATCTTGCTATGCTAGGCAGCCTCCCAGCCAGGCATCCAGCTAGCTAGCCGGCTAACATTAGCAGTAGCATCACCCCCCCACGCTAGCATCCCTGGCTAGTTCGCATCCTCAAACCGAGCCATCACAGGCCAGCCTGGTTTACACAACTGCCTCCCTGACCCTGCCATTTCACACCGGGAGCCAGCTATTCTATCGCCACTAACAGCAACTAGTCGGCACAACAGTCACTGCCAGACATTTATTCGCGTCTCGCCCATTAAAATATAATGGAGCACGCCAAGCGGATGTTGTTATGTAACAGATAATGACACCACACGCCCTTGAAACAAAAGCTGTTGTTTCAGTATTTGTTTGTGTGCGGTGCAGGACCCAATCATGACCAATAAATCAGAGACAGGGGGGTGTTTGTGGAACCGAGGGCCGCATCTCTGAACCGGCTTCTTAAATATACAACGGCTGCTCCTGTCAGCCATTGTTTTTGTTGTCATTGGAGGGCTCACATTTGTTTTCCAGCCTTGGATCGTCCCATTGATGGTGTGTGTGTGTGTGTGTGTGGGTGTGTGTGTGTGTGTGTGTGTGCACTGTGCATCGAAGGAACATGGCCAATGTGCTAGAACATGTTGAGCATCCGACGTTCTTACTCATATTGCCATTACAGGAATTGTGATTATTGCCCCTCTAATATGTTGAATTGTACAGGAAAGGCCAGCTATGAGGAGTTGGTGAAATACTGTTAGGGGTTGGGGGGTGGGGGGGATTAAAAATCATGTTTTATTATTAAATTTTTGTAACATAGGATTTTATCACCTTATGTTATCTCACAATGGGTTACATTGTATTGGCAATTCTGTGATGTGTGAAAAATTACTAGAATATACTTTATGAATCATCGTGGTATTGGTGAGATTGAACTGGAAAGCATTTGTCTCTTAAAGCAAGCACCCATGGCACCCTTCAAACGCAGGTACTTCAAGGTGATTTATACAAGGAGTAGAAATGCAGTAAACCATTTAAAAGCACCCATGTGTTGTGATGGTTTATCGCTGTAGTTTTTTACTTCATCAGGAAGTAGGCTAGGGCGATAACATGAGATTGTTTCTTGACTGTATGATCTTTACATGTTTTTGTTCACAGATCTGTTGTCCAAATGAATGATTCTGAAAAGCTGTTTCTAAAACTTGTCAAAACTAGAGATTACGTTTTTGGTTTGCACATAGGAAGAGTTCGGTTTCATGTAATGCATAACAACAGAACATGTTTACTTGTTTTGTACACTTGCAATATTGTGATTTATAGCAGTATCGAGAATCTCTCTCTTTTTTGTGCATGTCACAAAAAATTCTAGATAGATATGGGTGAAGTGATATATATATAGATATGAAGTGTTTTGAAGTCTTTGGCTTGCTAGCTGGAATATAGAAATAGAATCTAAATGAGTATATACAAGATCATGTATGTGATAAATCTCATAGCTCGTTGATTTGGTACAAAGCCAGCAGCCAACTTCTGAGGGATTTACCTCCAGCACTGTTCCTGTAAAAAAAATAATGTTTCAGCTACATACTCAGGGATAAATTTGAGGACAATATGATCATAAATTTACTGTTGACTCCTGCTAACATCTTTGAGAACGTGAAGACGTCAGAGTTTTACCGTTACTCCAGACAGTTTCAATTTCAATATTATTGATTTCATATTTACAGATGTTAGATAAGCAGTAAGTTAGCATTTTTGTAGGGTTGGATTTGACTGATTCAACTATTCATTTTCTGTTTACCGCCACACTCTACTCCTATATCAGCCTAGCCTACATTCTGATACCTTTGTTTGTCATCTGTGTAATGTGAATATGTCATATTTCCACACAGAGAAAGAAAAGTGCGCTTCCTGCCCATAGTTCAAATATAAAATCCCAGCATACGGAATAGCGTCTCTCCTGTTGGGCTGCTGACAGCACTGTCTGCCAAAAAGTCAATCACAGTGAACAGCAGTAGAGGAGGTTGTACCACAGTCTGGTTAAAAAGTGATTTAGCCAACTTGACCGACAGTCATTGCTGGAGCAGCCAACAGACTATAGTCCTGCGTCACGCTGCCCTTTGCCTCTACCACCCCTCTCTGCTTCCATCACATTTAGTTTTGGGGTTTGGGGTCATTTTGAGACTCGATTTGTAAAGTTTGCAGCCTGCCATGCCATTACTCCTGCATTGCTTTCTGTAAGATGACGCAGCTAAAACACAAAAGTGCAGAGATTCAACTAACAAAATGCAAGTTGACACTAGATCTTCTTGATGGATGATTCGAAGCATCAACTTTTAGTGTCAGCCCTACTGTCTTGGATATGTATCAAACATGTACCTGCTGCCACTTCACAGTAACAGCCTGCCAGTCTCTGAGGTATGAAACTAAAGGTGCTTTATATCAAACAGCACTGGTGTCATTGCACAAATTCCAGAGTCATTGGTTGTAAGATGTGATCTTTAATAACTGAGTGTTCTTTAGTTGTGCTTTAGGAGAACTACATTTTGTACAAACACATAAGAAATGCAGCTACTGTAAAGCAGAGGCGTGTTTGGTGTTCGGAGTTCAGTCGTTTCTGTCACTGTCTGCCTGCTGTTCGGCAATCAGTCTGTGATGGGTGGTCAGTTGACAAACAGGTAGACTGAGATAAAAGAAACAGGAAAGAAAGAAATGGCACGAGAGACTCATGAAGAGATTTGGAAGAAGGGTGAAGTGAGGGTGAATCAAAGTTTGGGAGAGGGGGAATGAAAGAAGGAAGAAAGAGGGGTGAGGGCAGGGGAGGAGAGAACAAGGGAAGGTGTGACAACAGTGGGAAAAGGGACAAGGATCAAGGGAGGGTTACCCCCATTAGAGCCATTTCTAATTTGCTATTAATCAGGAGCTTTTTTCTCAAAGGCTATTTTGATAGCACTGCTTACATGCAGGTTGAAAATTGTGGCTGCATGTTGTTTCGCAAATGATTGTCAATCACAAATTGCAGGTGCTTTTGCAAATCTTACAGGGCTCTTCTTGCTCATGGTATGGCAGAGAAAATGATCTCATGTTGCAAGTTTAATGAAACAGGCCTCTAGAACGGTTCTGTTAGCTTGGGATTAAAAAAAAGATCTAAATATAACCTGTCTTTGTCTCGCTTGACATGTGTTTTTTTTGGTCAGATGCATTCATAGAAGACGTGATAGTAATACATAAGATATGGCTGCAATCGGGCTGAGGGATGGGACAATATATGCAATCTAAAATAATGCTGCAGCTAACAATTACTTTCACTATCGCTGCTGATTATTTTGTTATTTTTGGTTAATTAATTGTTTGTTCCATGAAATTTCGTAGAAGTGAAAGTAGTGAAAAATGCCCATCACATCTTCCTAGAGCCCAAAGTGACGACTTAAGTTCGCTTGACTTGTCTTACGAACAGTCTTAAAACCCAAAGTAGTTTAATTTACTGTCATACATGACAAAGAAAAGAAGCAAATCATCACATTTTAGAGGATGAAACCAGCAAATGTGGTTATTGACTGAAATGATTTATCAATTAAAAAAGTTGGAAAAGTTAAGGGAGGACTGATGGAGAGGGCACAGGAAAAGAAAGGGAAGCATCAAGGGAGGGAGACAAAGAGTTAATAAGAAAAGGAGGGAACAAAAGTAGAGAAGGCGATGAGAAGCTGAATGATGTGGAAAGATATGGACACAAGTAGGGGCTAGTTGAGGTGAGAGGAAAGGAAGGAAGGAGGAGAGAAAGGGAGCTACTGGACTTTTTTAGGAAGGAGAAAATGAGTGAAGGAGAGAGGTAGCCAAGGAAATGAGAAAGAGATAAATGGATGTAAGGCAAAAAGAACAGGAGCTAGTCAGTGAGGGCGAGATGGAAGAAACTAAGGAAAAGAGGAGATACAAAAAGTTTGGGGATTAGTTAGAGAAGGACTGGTGGGGAGAAGGTGTTAGTGAAATAAGGGAGAGATCGAAGGAAGGAGAGAGGGAGGAGAAGATGTGGGAGGGGGTGAATGAGGTGAGGAAAAGAAAATTGGGAAAGAGATGGAGGGAAATGAAAGAGTACAGGAGCCAGTGACAGAGGTGAGAGATGGAGATACCAGCATTCTATGAGGAAGGAGAGAGCAAGGGAAGGAAGCAATTAAAAGAGGAGATTAAAAAGTTGAGGTAAAAATAGGGAAAGAATGATGAGAGAAGGAAGGAATGGCAGGATATAAGAGGGAGGAAGAGGGGTTAGTGAGGAAGGGAGAGACCAAAGGAAGGACAGAGAAGATGGGGTAAAGAGTTGTGGAAGAAGTATTTAAAGACATATGAGAGAGAGAAAATGAAGAAGGAAGAGAGGAATAAGAACAAGGGAAGGAGAAGGAAGGAGAAGAGGAGGTAAAAAGTTCAGGAGGAAGTAGTTAGGGAAAGACTAATGAAAGAAGGAAGGAAGAAGGAGGGAGCAAAGGAGAGGAAGGAACAAAGGAAAGGGAGGAGGAGGAGATGATGTAGGGGTGAATGATATGAGGAGGCAAGAAAAATGAGGAAGCAGAGAATCTGGTGAGGGAAGGAAAGAAGAGCCTGGTGAAGGAGGGAGGTAAAGATGGAAGGAGGTAGAAGAGGAGGTAAGAAAAATAGGGGGAGAAGTAGTTAGGGTTAGACTGATGGAGAGACGAATGGAACTGGGAGGAAGAGAACGAGTTAGTGAAGGAGGAGAAGGAAGGAGAGAAGAAGGAGAAAGTGTAAGGAGGCAAGGAAAAAAGGAAGTAGAGAAGGAGGTAAGGAGGCAGGAAGTGTGCTATGGCTCTGAACAATAAATGGCTGCCTGTTGTGTTTGCTGTATGAGGGAAACTATCCACTGACCTGCTCTGTGTTTTTTCTCCCTTCTCTCCTTTCTCTGCCTCCGTTTCCTTCCAGGCTGACTCACCGCTGGAGCGCCTGAACACAGAAGAAGAAGAAGAAGCAGGAGAAGAAGAAGGAGTTTGAGGGAACGAGGGAGCGAGGAAAACTGTGAAACAGAGAGAGAAGGAGGGAGGGATAGAAAGAGGGGAGTAAAAAATAAAAAAAGGTGAGGAAGACAAGGAGAGAAGAGAGACAGAAGACAGCAAGAGAAAGTCAGGTTGGGTTGGCGGGGTGAGAGGAGGAAAGAGAAAGTGACTGTGGGACAGAGAGAGAGAGAAAGATAGAGAGACACTACAGACTCATACAGCCCAGTGCTGAACAGATCTGAGGTCAGGCAAGAGTGGGCGCAGGTAGGTTGGAGGTCGGAGGTCGGAGGTCAAGCGGTCAGACGGAAGGCTGACTTAGCTTCAGCCTAACAAACTGTCCCGCTAACCCCCCAACAACTGTCCCTTCACCGTCACCACACTGGGAGAACTGGGAGAACTGGTGACGAGGAGAAGCCAACATGAGCGACCAGAACGTCGTCAAGGAAGGCTGGGTCCAGAAAAGAGGTAAGAAGAGCTCATGTTTTCATCTTCATTGTTTCTTTATATTTTGCTAAATTAGACCTAGCTGGTGAAGTTCTACATTTTTTTTATTGTCAGTAAATGTCAATTAATCTGCCACTAAAAATAGTCCCCAATTTCTAATGTTGGTTAAAAATTACAGTGACCAGCTACTTTTAGCTATTGACTGCTGAAATTCCTCTTTTTTAAATTACTTTTAGAAAAAGAAACTATACATTTGGGTGGTGTTTTTGAAGATTTATGTTTTCAGAAAGAATCAATGTGCAGATTAGGAAGTTCTCAAGTACTAAGAGACGAAGTAACACATTGTTGAGTTTGTTTTTTTCATTGAATTTGTTGATAGTAAGAAAAATACAGAATAAGGTTAGCCATATCCGTGTCTCCTTGGTTTATTCTGAAAAATAAATATTGTATATATTGATGTAAACATAGCATGTCATGCATGAATAATGCTGTAGGAGTGGTGTGAGCAGCCTGGTGGTTGTTGCAGTTTAAAAGTGGCTTTAGTATTTCTGTGAAAGATCAGATTGTAAATGTTGGATTTGCTTTCCAGAATTAGATTGTCACTGTACAGTTCACTGATTATTAACCGTGCTTTCAGTCAAGACCATCAGAGCAAAGCAATTTAAAGCATTGTGTAGAGGTTTGTATGAAAAGTTCTAAGAGCAGGAAATGAACATGTAGCATTGTTTGCTTAAGTTGTGATTCCAGCTAATCTAAAACAAATTGCATTAGGAACAAAATATTGTTGTACAATGTTACAAGCCAGCTTTTTGTTTCAGTTGATTTAAAATTGCTGTGTTGACAGTGTTCATGATGCTAAAGATGTATGCAAAAGATAAATGTTGTTTCAGATAATAGAGAAAATGATCAACATCAACAGCCAGGTTTATTAAGTTTGCACTGGGGTTAAGCAGTCCTGCAGTAAAGTGCTTTTCATTACCTTTTCCCTCAGATGAAGGTGTGAATGTTGGGAACAACTAACCAGTTCTTGGACGTTGCTTCTCCTTGTTGTGTTTTTTTACAAAGAGGAGGCAAACCTGACCGTTGGATTGAAACATGGCTGATGTGTTCTGGTCCTGTCTGTGTTTGTGCTTGTTTGAATGAATGAATTTATCTCTGTGTGTATCTGTGTTTGGCGTGGCTTTAGGTTTGTCTTAACGCAGGATGGAAAATGAAACATTTTCAGCCACAGACGGCTGCTATTCTGCTGTTCTCCTGGTTTTCATTTTTAATTTTAATCATTTAGTTGACAAGTTCGTTTAGTGTTCAGGTGGAGATGTGTGTCTTGCTCCAGGACATCTGAAACCAGATTAACACAACAGCTGTTGAGGGAATTGAACCTGAGACTGTTACGGGACTATACTAAAAGGCAGTTTACATGCCATCAAATAAATTCATTCCAAAACAACCAGCTCTTTTATCTTAACTGTGTGCCAGCACCATACTACACACTCATTCTATATGTTATACATACTTATCTTAAATATAACTTTTTTGCATTTAATTTTCATAGTCCTGTAAACTTGTTTGATTGAAAAATCTTGCGTTGACGTAAATTATGCAGGACGAAGAGTCAGTTGACGTGCCTCAAATGCAGCAGCAAGCACTTGATATCCTGGTTTCCCCCAAAAGACAGATGAAATGATGTACCTGAAAACACATTAAAAAAAACTTACGTTTATTATTATACATTTCATTAGTGTAAAATGGTGACGTATGACTCCAGAGTGCTGCTGCCTTTTAAACATAATAAGAAAGCAAAAATGTTTCCTAAATATTGAATACCTTTAGTTTCTTGCCATGATCCACATTTTTCATTTTTTCCACCTCTGAGCTGCTGCGTTATGGGCCAATAGTAATAATGACTTCAAATATACTTTAATTTGTCCCTTCATCGATGTGAACGCACTTCATAATGTTATTAAATGTCTATGAAGAGTGAAAATGGAAAGCAGCATTTGTGCTTGAAAATATTTCTTCATAGTGAAATGCAAGAACAACAGGAAACCAGTTAAACCTCTTCTTTTGCATCTTCAGTTGTTGCCATAGTCACTTACTGTATAGGGTTGCTTACAGTGTATTTCAGTATAGATGAACACATAGTTCAGTTCTTCCCATTTGAAACCTGGTAAACAAGGGGTTGCTGCACTGAGACATCAATGAAATCACTATTTATAGTTGGCTGAAAACAGGAACATAATTTCAGGTTAATGACAACAGCTGCCTTTTGTGTGTGACCAGGCCGATGTAATTATTTTGGAAAAGCTTTTTTTCCTGGTCCACACCAGAAAACAAGACCAGTGTTTTCAGATGAATTCACCGCTAAGGGTGCTTAGGAAAAACTCAGTTTTTGGTTGTTGCCTCAGTCAGTAAATATGTGTTTTTATGCAGCTTAGTGTGGACATGGCCTAAGCCACCCTGTCAGTTTGAAGAACAGCACCTCCAAACAATGGTTGTTTACCTGCCAGACGGCGAGCAGAGAAGGCAGGCTTTGCAGCGCTGCAGCCCGGTCTGAGCTGCACTTGGCTGGTGTGTTATTTCCCACAGTGATTTTAGTGTGTGTGTGTGTGTGTGTGTGTGTGTGTGTGTGTGTGTGTGTGTGTGTGTGTGTGTGTGTGTCTGTGTGTCTGTGTGTGCGTGCTGGAGGTGTGTTTGTCTGGTCTGAGCTCAGGGCTGTTGGCTGGCAGGCAGGGGGAAGTTTCTCTGTGGCACTATGAGCATGAGGATGACCTAACACTCTGGTTCCTTCCTCTCTGGCCCCCAGAAGTCCCTGAATTGTTTATTGCACCTCTGTGCGCTCTTATAATTCAGTCCTAACAGCCCTCTTTGAGAAATTGCTCCAAGCAGCTCTGTGGGCTGTTAGAGATCAAAACTCAGAGTTCACACACAGTACAGGATGATTTGGAAACTGCGGTGTTGAAACTGAATCTTTGAGAACTTTGAGAAACACAAAAAAGTTGTAAAATTTGAATGTGGAGCAACATTATTGTCCCTGGCTGCGAAGTTTATGTTGGTGGAGCTCATTGGTAAACCTGTTTCACTTGTTAAAAATGGTGTTTGATTGATTGTATTCACAAACTGTAGGATCTGTTTCAGAAAAATAACTCAAGATTTGAACTATGGAACACAAAGGAAAGACCAGAAGGACCATGAAAGACCTCTTTAAATTGCATCTTTACTTGTTCAATATGATGTTTTTCCTGTTGAACAGGAAGTTGGGCTGGACACAGCACTGTGAGGAATTAATTTACACTGTAAACCAGTGAGAGATCAGTCAAAGTGAAAGGTCATTGAGTTGACAGGAGAACAAAATGGGCAGGACTCCTTATTTTCTGCTTTTTTGCATTTTTTTAAAGCGACTTAGTGAGTTTTTTTCTCCCACACACATATTGGGAACAGTTTGGGGTTCAGTGTCTTACACAAGGGCATGTGGACAGGAGGAGGTTGAACCACCAGATTTATTTTGAATGGCCGACCTCATCCACCAGCTGAGCTACAGGTGGTACTCCTGTGTCTTTGTTCATACACCATGAGATCATTATTAAAGGTACTTTGTGGAGTTTTGTTAACAAGGTTTCTGTTTACTTTCACTGTTTTTTACAAAACACATTGTGTGTGTATCTCGGTGGGTTTGTTGCACTGAGCAGGTAATTTGCATACTCCACTCTGAATGGACGGTCGTTTTCATAGCCACCATTCCAAACATGAAAAAGTTCATTTCCTGCTGCACAGTTTGTTTCCTGTGCACAGAACAGTTTTGTTTTCAGTCTTTTTTTTACCTTGTGGTAGGCCTTAACAGTTTTTTGTAATACAACAGATGCAACAGCACCTGCTGTCCGAGCGGGCAAGACTAATCTGTATTGCCATCCTGCATCTGCAATGCAAGCGTTCCCGACTCCACTAGTGGAGCGCAGACGTAAACAAATCTGAGCTTGTGTTTCTGTGGGAATTAGAACGAGTGTGATTGGCTCGTGCCTGGTTGTCGCCTGCAGTACGTCAGATGGTGTTTGCATGAAGCTGAGTCTTGGTCAACTTTCTTTTAAACTTTTTAAATCTGTGGCTCAGGAGACAGCTCCGGGCTGCTCCATGTCACATTTGTTATGGATAGTGGCCTAGCCATCGAAAGGGCTCATCTTCTGGGGAGTACGAATGAATGTCCACATTGAGTAATCCTCATTTGGTCATTGCTTCTTCACTTTCACTTGGGGATGAAACCAGCAACTTTCCTGTTACAGATCCAACCTGTAGGCCACCTCTGGCCCCTGTTCAACTGGAAGACATTATTCATAACAATTCTGATAACTGATTAATGGTTTAAGTAATTTATGAGAAAAAAAGCTATTTATAGTTGCTCATTTGAGCCTTTCAGTGAAAGGATTTGCTGCCCTCCTTTTCGTTACACCATTGTAAATTGAATCTTTGGATTTTTGTCTTTGTCTCTGGGGGTTTTTAAAGAGGCATTTTTCACTCTCACTTTTTTTTTTTGACATTTTACAGACTAAACAGTTAATCAAATAATCTTTTATAGATCTATTGATGTAAAAAGAACTCATTACTGGCAACCCTAATTTCTATTTTAACTTGCAGCTCAAATGACTCAGCAACCTAGATGTGCCTGCAAGTTATCCTGTGGTGTTGACTTTCTCTGCTGCTCACCAACTTTTAAGTGGAACTGACTGAGTTTTCTGACTTCATCCTCATCACACTGTTGTTCGGGAGCTGTGTGAGTCACCAGATGTGTGAGAATAGTTTAGCCAGAGTTTGATTTGTTAGATAGATTCGGAAGGAGTTCAGTTGTTGATCACTGTAGACACACTGTGGTTCCAGTGCCTTGTTCTTCATTAACTCTGGTGCTAAAATGACTCTGTAACATCTCACCACGACATATTCATGCAGTCAACATTTGTTGTAATTGTGTCACAAATTGATGAGTCAGAACAGCAGGAAACCAACACTTCATGGCTACCAAGTAAGAATAAGCACTGTGTTCATTCAGTATCACTCATCAAAAGATGTTTTTCTTCAGAACTGGTGCAGATGTTTAAATTAATCTGTCAGCTGATGTTTCCGTAAAGCATAAAATTAGAGGCTGGTTATTATAAACAATGAGACATATCGGCTTGCTTTAAACTTTCCCTATTTAGTGTAAAACATGTAATGCTTTCCACTTCTTAACTAATTATAATAATATATAGTAATCTAATTTATTATACAATATGCAGAATAAGCAGAATACCAAAATCAAAGTGATGAGTCGTCCACAACAACATGTGTGGTTTTGTTAATGTTTTCGGACGAGGCCCAGTTGGAGCTGTGAGGTTACTTTCCTGACATGACACCAGATGCTATTACTGCTTGAGTCTGTTTCATTTCATTCACGTCATGTCTGTTCCTTAAAATGAGCTTTAAAGTGTTTTAAAAGAGATTGCCCAGAAAGCACTGATTGATCTGCAGGTGAGAGGATGTCGTGGTGAAAACAGAGCTAAATGCGGTTTAAAAGTTAATGCCTTTTACACATCTAGGTTACATATAACATTGTGTCAGCAGGCTTTCAGTGACTTAGTTTTAATATGAAGAACATCCTAACTACATGTTTAAGTATAGTCATTGAACTGATTGATTTTGAAAAATGTCATCTATACCTATGACCTAAAAAACAAATGCCTAGACTTCTTTCAACCAAATGTTTACTCTGTAATTATAATATGGTTCTGAAAAACAACAACAGCAAAGGCAGAAATTTAAGTCACAAAAATAAAGGACTTCAGTCTTGCAAAAATCTACCAAAATCATTCACCTGCAACAAATGCAGATGATCACTTGTACAGTATTGACTATATGTTCTTAGCAGAGTTTTTTTTTATTTTGTATATTGATTTGTCTTATTGATGGATAACTATTGGAATAATAGCCACTGCTGCCAAAATGGATCCAGGGAGGAAGACAGAAAATCCTTTGTATAGCCTTATTTAGCCATATTTAATAACCATAAAACACTGAGTAACTTAATGGCCCCTGAAAATTTTGTCTTTGCTGACCTCCAGTGGCTGAACTTTTCACCTACCTGCAGTGATGTACAGGTGCACACCTGGACCAGATGACATCACTCTTGGGTGTGGTTGCAGGTGCAGCAGAGCACATTTCTGACCACACCCAGAGTTGAAGGCTTGAAATGTTCAACTAGAAAGGGCAGCACTTTTCAAGTTGCTGTCAATGCTCCTGCTAAACAACAGCTACCACAGCATCTATGGATTGAAAATGACATCAGTGGGACAGACGTGTCCATCGTTGCTGATCAGTTATGTCAAAACACCTCCCACCACCAAACAGAAAACGGCTATCATGAACATGATTTCAGATTGAATAATGTAGTGATACAAAATGACAGTTCAGTCTCATTGGCAGGCTAATACCAACATGACAAAGTCACATTCCACCATGTTCATTACAGAATGGAAGTGATTGTAATGCATAAATTCCAGGCTCTGCTGCTTCCAGCTCAGTCTCAACACATGTGATTGGAGCAGGATGTAACCCGTCAGTGTCACTTTTTTTCCTCGCTGCAGGTGAGTACATCAAGAACTGGCGACCACGCTACTTTCTGCTGAAGACAGACGGCTCTTTCATTGGCTACAAGGACAAACCACAGGACTCTGACCTGGCTTACCCACTCAACAACTTCTCTGTAGCAAGTGAGACACAAACAGAGGCCTTCATCACATATTTCACTCACTGAGAACAAATATCTGTGTAACACCAAACATCAATCTCTGTGTGACTTCCAGAATGTCAGCTGATGAAGACAGAGCGGCCCAAGCCAAACACCTTCATCATCCGCTGTCTGCAGTGGACCACCGTCATCGAGAGGACTTTTCACGTCGACACTCCTGATGAGAGGTGAGCCCTCAGCCTCCTCCTCCTCCTTTTCCTCCTCAGCAGTTTTTCTCACATATGAGTCTGTAGACTGGAGGCTTTGTTTGTATGTATTTGACAGAACAGGCTTAATTTAACACTGACTAGGAAAGAAGAAGAAGAAGAAGAAAAATGACCACCCGTTGATCATTACCACTGTTGTTCCATTATTTTGTTTTTGGGTCGATGCGTTAGTCGATTTTGAAATAAAAGATTCTACAGAGAAAAGAGAATCTGTAAATAATGGTACAGGGAAAAACGGCCAAAACTCGTTTAATAGTCAAATTCAGAAAAGAATGAATAATGTGTGTTTGTTTCACAGGTAATAAAGAAAAAATATAGGAAGCTATACAAAATGTTAAAGAAACCATCAGAGGAAACTTGTAAAACACATCTTAAGTGCTACTTGTGAAGTGAAAAAAAAATGTAATAAAAAAGATATGGGAGAGGACTCACTGTCAGCAGACACCCGATATGAAAGGTCTGGCAGTTCTCAATCCTGAACCAGACTGGAGGGTTTTTGTGTTAAATTCTCCTCACACAACAGCAGTCTGTCGACACAGTGAGAAGAAAGACAGGAAACAGGGGTGTGGGGCTGAGGCTTGATGCCAGGTTTTGAAGGGTTTCGTTCCAATACACAATATAATGTATACATTATGACTTGTTACCTGATGCTCAGTGGTTTGGTATGAACAAGACTCTGCTAACAACATCCTTCTCTGACCTCTTACATGCACATGACCAGCAGTCACTTTATCAGAGTAGACCTAACACATATGAACATATGTGTTAAGTGCAATCCTACAGACCTACAGACAGTTGGTCCAATCCAACTGGCTTAGAAGTGGAGCTGGTCAAAGGGCGCTGCATAGTTGTTCTGCATTTAACCCATCCTAATACTCAGGATCCTAAAACTTAGGATGGGTTAAATGTGTCAACCTCTTAACCCACCCTGATATTAGGAGGTTAGGAGGGGTTAACCAATTCTAAGTATTAGGATGCAGAGTATTAAATGCAGAGAACGTGTTTCCCTACAGGGATCAATAAAGCATAACTTAACTTTGGAGAAAAACTCCTCTAATGCGCTAAAGCTGGTCAGTCTAAAGGTGAAGCCACAGTTCCAAACAATTGGCCAAAAGAAGGGCGCTACCTGCTGATATTTTAACCTGTTGTGTCCTGTAGGGATGAGTGGGCCGAGGCGATCCAGATGGTAGCCGAGTCTCTGGCTAAACAGGAGGAGGAGGGCATCCTGTGCAGCCCCACCTCCCAGATCGAGAACGTCAACGAGGAGGAGATGGACACCTCCATCAGCCACTACAAACGAAAGGTGACGGCTGACCTGAGTGCAGTCAAAATATTTGCTCCTGTTCGTAAAGCAACAGCTGTCTTCCTTTGAGAAGAGGATGTATGTGCATTGAATGATGGAGTACTGGTCTCTTCACATCATGCCTCTGTTTCTTTGTCCAGACAATGAATGACTTTGACTATCTGAAGCTTCTGGGCAAAGGCACTTTTGGGAAAGTCATTCTGGTGAGGGAGAAGGCGAGTGGCACCTACTACGCCATGAAGATCTTGAAGAAAGAAGTCATCATAGCCAAGGTCCTTGTCATAGTTATCTGTAAAGCACCTTTTAGCTCAGTTTTGAAAAGTTTACATTGCTAATTATTAACTCATTTTCTAATTTGATAGCAATAACCACCATCACTAAGCAGTTTTTTGTCACTGGATGGAAATGAAAAGATCTCTGACTGTGACTCTACATCTGAAAATGGCAAAAGATTAAAATGCATTACCAACCCAAATTTAGAAACATATTTATACTGCATTAGTATGATGTTCACACTTCTCCCTGCATTTTACATCCTCATCGTTGTGACTAAAACAAGAAATTGTCTGCAGGCGAGCTGCTTTTGTCCCCTGATTAATCACTCTGCCTCTTCTTTTTTCTTTATCACAGGATGAAGTTGCTCACACACTCACAGAAAGTAGGGTATTGAAAAACACTCGGCATCCATTCCTAACTGTGAGTATCAGCGTGCAGACCGCATGAAACATTGTGAATTCTGTGTCAGAGTGACACAAACACAGAGAGTTTTAAAAAGAAAAGCAGTGGCCACCAACTTCAATTCAAAGGCTTTTCACGAATGTCATGCAAAGAAGGACAGGTGCACTGAATTCAGGCCACAAAGCTTCTGTTCTTCAAAAATATTATGTTTGAAACAAATGGCTGAGATTAAAAAATATGTATATATTGTGTTGCAGTCTCTGAAGTACTCGTTCCAGACTAAGGATCGGCTGTGCTTTGTAATGGAGTATGTCAACGGAGGAGAGGTGAGAGATCAATGAATTGCTTTTTAAAAAATGTTTTTGATGCTGGCAGATGTTCTGTCTTATTTCAACATGGAAGTTATTTCAAGAATAACTGAAGAATGTTGATTAACAATGCGGTGTGATTCAAAGAAAGCAGTCACTCCTCTTATTGTGGTTTCAGTCTCATTTGGAGAGTTGTAGGACAGAGGTGTCTGCACCTTCAAAATTTATTCACAACTTATTATTAATTTCTTTTTATGTGGCTTCAGTCAGAGAGATTTCATCAAGGGACTGACCATTCATTACAAATGGTTGTGAGAAAAATAATTTATGGTGGGAGAGCTAATCTCCCTTAACAAACTTATTGATTCACATTAATTCTTGGTTAAATCAATAATTTGGTGCCCTGGTATCTCACCTGGTAGAGTGTGTGCCTTGTATCAAAGCTGAGTCCTTAGCAAAGCAGCCTGGGCCCTTTGCTGCATGCCACCTCTTCTCTCTCCCTGCTTTCCATGTCTCTCTCCAGCTGTCACTGTCGAAATAAAGCAGAAATAGCAAGAAATAAATCTTTAAATTAACAATACCTTGGTTTATAAGGTGGAGGCCATGAGTGTTGTAATAGTGAGAGGAGATGAGAAGAGATTGGATGTTACTAGTCAGCTGATGGCCACTCAGCTGTGAATGAGCCAGTGATTATGAAGCATGAATAAAGCAACTAATGTCAGTCAGCCAATGCAAGCATGCACTGCAGTGCTGTGCCTGAAGTAACGCTGTGCTCCATTTTGTCCCGAGAAAGAGTCTATTTAGAGATAAATATGCTGTATTAAAGACGTCCTTCTGTGTTTCTCTAAGGGATATTCTGAAACATATTTAAAATGGGTGTCTTGAACTTCTGTAAGTCTGAGCTCCTTGGTGTGAAGGAACAGGCCAGCGGGGCCAGAAAATAATTCAGGCTGGGAAACTGTCAGCCCACCGCTTCGCTGAACATTTTTTTTCAGTTTACTTCTGTTTTTTCCAATGAAATGTGTTTTAGTTTTATTACTACACATTAAAACTGCTTCAAAAACATCCAAAATAGTTAGAAACAGTCCAAGTGCCTTCAGTTCCAAGAGTTAGTGAATTGCACTTCCATAATTAATTCTACAGAAATGAACATTCATATATGCATACATACATACAAACTGTTTGTTGTGCACCTGGCACTTCCTCAGAGCTCTGACTGGACCTGTGCTGATCATCATTAAGCTCTGGTAGTTCTGAGTAAGTGGAGGAACTGCCACCTGACAGAAAGGAGTCTACAGCTCTTTATTTTCAATGTTATTTCCATGCACGCACAGCTTCTGCTTCCCTACAAAGAAAGAATAAGTGTTGAATCCAGTTCCGTCAATTCAGGAATCTGAGCTGTGATGTCATGACGCGCTGAGGGCGGCCCTGCTAGCATGTTTGGTTGTTTTTGTCTTATGTATGTATCTGTAAATCTGCAGCATTTAATGTCATTTTTCTCCAGGGCTTCTCTCCTTTTATCAACAATAAGGAGCATAACAGCATGGAGTAAACACAGTGCATTACAACATAAAGTTAAAAAAAGTTAAAAACACTGCTAGAAGTAGGGACATATGACATGTCTGAGGTGTGTTGAATTTGTGTTTTTTCCTTCACAGCTGTTTTTCCATTTGTCAAGAGAAAGAGTTTTTTCAGAGGACCGCACTCGTTTCTACGGCGCTGAGATTGTCTCTGCTCTAGACTACCTACATTCTGCCAAGATCGTGTATCGTGATCTGAAGGTAAACTAAACCTGTTGTGGGTATGAGAAAACTCCATTATTTGACACCTGTGCTGAGCTTACAGTTATTAACATGTAGGAACAGAGAGAAACGTCTAGACTGTGCCCGTGAGATGGAAAAACAAAGGTTCAAGTTCTTTATTATTATATGATATCACTATATTATTTATTTCTCATCAGCTGGAGAACCTCATGTTGGACAAAGACGGTCACATCAAGATCACTGACTTTGGCCTCTGCAAAGAAGGCATCACCGACACTGCCACCATGAAGACCTTCTGTGGAACACCAGAGTACCTGGCTCCTGAGGTCAGATGCAAATAAAAACTAATCTGAATCCCCAAACTGTCTGTCTGAACCCAAACTGAGCCTTTGCTTTCATCTGTTTTTGTCCTGTATGATGAAATGAAGAAAGAAACTGTGTAGGATTCTCTGTTTGGCCCAACCACCGGTGCTTAATGTTGTATTCATTGTGGAAGTACCCAAAGAAGTAGTTCCTCTAATGGCAGCTAAATACTTCCTTTACAACAAAGTAGAATGTCAGTAAATAATTTCACTTCTTCTAATGCTGTTTTTGGTGGATATTTTGAAAGTTATTTTTCCATTAAGAGGATATGAAAGAGGATATCAGATCTGTCCGAGTCAAAAATAATTACATCAGAAAGAAGACATGCATGGGTTGAATGGTTGAATTTTTGATTTGATCTGACAGTGGTTAAAATGGCTCTTCACACAATACACTTTATCACTCAACAGTTGGACCTGGCAGATACAGAAAATATTGACCATACATCAACATTTTCTCTCCTGTTTTCTAAGCTTCTTGAAAGGAAACGTAATGGAAATACTGACATCACAATGGTTAAATAGTATTGTATGTTATCAGGTGCTGGAGGACAACGACTATGGGCGGGCGGTGGACTGGTGGGGTTTGGGCGTGGTGACGTACGAGATGATGTGCGGCCGTTTGCCGTTCTACAACCAGGACCACGAGAAGCTGTTCGAGCTCATCCTCATGGAGGAGATCAAGTTCCCACGAACCCTGTCGGCTGATGCCAAGTCGCTTCTGTCGGGGCTGCTCATCAAGGACCCCAACAAACGGTACGCACACACAAAAAAAAATCTCCAAATTCTTTCTTCAAATGTGGAGAACGAATTTCTTGTTACTGTAAAGTCTAGAAACTACAGCCTATCTGAGGTTCATTTGCACACTTAAGTTGTGCAGGGAAAGTTTTCGACCACTTGTAGGAGCAGTGTTCTTAGGTGTACCCCTGTTGTTGTTGCTGTTCCCCAAGAGATGTAGACAAGATGGATGACTGCCAGCAAGCAAACATCAGTTTTAACTTATGTTTTTAAATTATTTTGGAAATCGGCTTTGCATTTTAGGAGGAAAAAAATGCATTCAACACATTTGTTAGGATGCACTTCAAGTGTTTTGGTGAGAAACAGTGAACGTAAACTTCTCGCTGACAAGAAAACTCTTCAGGGCAAATTGAATTTTTGCGTGCTGGAGTTCCCAAAGATTTTAAACAATAATTAAAGTTAGATTTGGTGAGGGGTCACATGGTGGCCTAGGGTTTCGAAGAGCTGACCAAAAACTGCAAGGTCTCCGTTTGTAGTCAGGTCAGGAACCTTTGTAGCATGTCCTTTCCCAACTCATTCACCTCATTTGCTTTTAATGTGCTTAAAAACACTGACTAATATCCAAGAACATTACCAGGTTAGAACATGCATTTGTACATTTGTGATTCAAACAAACCAAAGAAAGAAAATATCTCACATCTGTGGTCTTGGTACCATCTGTACTTCACCCAAACCATCAAAGATTTAATGTCTATTAAAGATCAGTTACAGACATTCATCCGTCCATCCATCTGTCCGTCATTTCCTGGAATCTGGGTGGCAGCAGGAGCAGGCTGAGTAAACCGTCCTGTCACCCTTCTCCACAGCTACTTACTCCCACTCCTGCGGGTTCCCATGTCATTCCCTTGCCTGATCGGATATATAACCCATAATCCATCCAGATTAAAAAATCTGAGCGTCTCACTTTTCGTGAAACACAGAGACGTATATGAAGACACATGTACTCATACACAGATATGAAGCGATATAGTCATGTATCGATTGAAGGGTTAGTTTAGGAAAATCCACCATCCATTATGGCCTGTTGACACTGTAGGATCCTGGTTCTTATTCGCAGGACAGGGGAGAAGAGTCCTCGTACCGCAGTGTCTTGTACAGATGCACCAGTTCACATCACTCTTTAAGCAGCTGGATGCTGAGAACAGAACAAAACCTTCTAGTGATAATTGGTATTCAGCAAAAGTACTGTTAGACAAAACTGGCTGGTCGCTGCTGTTAATTTCCCACTCTGATTATCCCTGAGGCGCTTTCTGCCTCTAATGAAGAAACTGGTGAAAAGAGGCTACTGCAGCTTCAGAGAGCGAACTCGCTCACCTCCATGAGTTATTTTAGGATCAGTCGCAGGTGGATATTCTGGTTCCATTGATGAAGACTTTGTAAGAGCAGCGTTTGATGTCTGACTTTGACGTCTTCTTCTTCTCTTCTTCTCTTCTCTGACAGGCTGGGCGGCGGACCGGATGACGCTAAGGAGATCATGCGACACAGTTTCTTTGGCACAGTCGACTGGCAGGACGTCTACGACAAGAAGGTGAGAGCAGGATTTAGCTGCGAGACGTCATCCGATCTTCAGTGGTAATTTATTCAAACAGCGTACCTGAGATATTCTGGTAGCAGGGTTACCTATTTTTTCAGAAGAAGTCTGGCTGGGATGTAAACTCCAAAATAGAATGGAAAAGAAAAGATTACCTCATCTCTCTTTTATTTCAAATACATAAAGAAGTCCAAACACCACCAGCAACATTTTCTGCTTTTTGTTTTTGTTTAATTTGACTCCAGCTTCCCATCAACTTGCACATTAGATATTTACAAAATAAAGTGTTTTCAGTCATTTGCTGCTTTTACGCAGAAGTGTCATCTGATTTAATTACTTTTAGTTTGGCTATCATTAGTTATTTTTCTTTTGAAAATTAAATAGTATAAAGAAGTAAAAAGTAAAATGCTAATAGTAAATACTCCCTTTAACACTGTAATTAATACTCAATAATCAAATTGATTGTCAAAATCATAATTGATGGGAGAGCTTTTCTGAAAGCTCCAATATGTCTGACTTGGCACTAAATAGTAGTGGAGGAAGTATTCGCATCCTTTTCTTCAGTAAAAGTACTGTAAAACCACACTGTAAAAATACTCTGTTAGCAGTAAAAGTCCTGCAATGAAAATGTTACTTTCGCAAAAATATTTAGTAAAAGTATAAACAGGAAAATGTACTTCAAGTATTGAAAGTAAAAGTACAGAAAAATCTTCTGTGACTGTTCTACTATTATATATGATATCATGACATCATTGTGACTCATGCGTTCATGTAAAAGCAGGATTTTGCTGTTGGAGTTGGTTGAGGTGGAGCTCATGTTCAACTACTTTGTGTATGACTGCAACTAATGATTCTTTTCATTTTGGATGAATCTGCTGATAATTTTCTCCATGAATCGATTGATTCTGAAAGTAATGACTCAGAGCCCAAAGTGACGCCTTCACAGTGTTTGTTCAGTCCAACCAACAGTCCAAACCTTAACATTAGTACAAATACATTCAAATCATTCAAAGGAAAAGCAGCAAATCTTCACATTTGAAGCTGGAAACATGAAAATGTTTTTACAGGAAAAATGACAGAAACCATTATAAAAATAATTGATAATTAATATCCTGTCAACCGGCTAATTGATTAATTGTTTCAGATGAACTTATTTCAAGAGTTGGATTGTTTAATTTATAATAAAACATCACATTTTAAGCTTTTTATATGTTTTGTCTGTTAAAATCTTAATTTGTAAAGTAACTACAACTGTCACATAAATGCTGTGGAGTCGTGACAGGAAAAGAAAATGATCTGCACTTAAGTTCAGTTCCTCAGTAAATGTACTTAGTTACATTCCACCAGTGGCAGTAAATAATACAGAAAAGCCTGAAAAATTAAAAAATACAATACCTCATCTCACTAAAAGTCATTTAGAAGAGAACAAAGCCTCTAATGATCATTGGTATTCAACAAAGTGCTGAATACCAACACTGATGCTAATTTAATGATCCTCCTGAATAAACTGACCATCCTCAGTATTTGAAAAATCCTCGCACAACCAACTCAGCAATCACACATCTGTCACTGTGCTGTCGGAGGCAAAAACTCACCTTATTCACTTCCTGTCTGTTCCAGCTGGTCCCACCTTTCCAGCCACAGGTCTCCTCAGAGACGGACACACGCTACTTTGACGAGGAGTTTACAGCACAGACCATCACCATCACTCCGCCGGAGAAATGTAAGAACGTGTGTCGACCTGCACCGACACCAGGCCGACAGACCAGATCTGTGTTAGCTTACTGCTAATTTGATGGAGGCTGAGTGTTTCGCCTCTGTAGTAAATCTGCCTCCTCTTGACTTGAAGGGGAACTCTGCCAGCTTTACACATGAATATCAGTTTACTCGTCATGGTCGCTAAACATCTGTCTAATGTCTCCTGTGGAGGCTTCAAGTCTGTAACATTAGCAGTGTCATTTTCTCAGCTATTTAAAAAGTCAGGATATTTAGCCTTGTCTGCATTTATTTTGACCATTTCAAAAAAGTACTGGAGTGTTGTTTTAATGAGCTGTGGACTCTTTAAACCGTTACTAGTTTGGGCTTTACTGGAAAGGCTTCATGTATGCTAGCATCCAGAAAACAAAGGTACTTGGTTGGTTTTGTACCAAATATTTTGAGATTTTCAGGCACCAAAGCAGCCTTTAAGGGTTTTACCAAATAAAGTGTTAAAATTCATCAGTCATTTTTTTGTGCAGTGACAAAGAAGATACAATACAAAGCTGCGATGCTTCATTTTGTAGTCATGCGTAAAATGTTATCTCCTGATATCAGTATGAAATACCTGCTCAGAAATGTATGCTTCATTCAATGTGTAACTATTCAAAAGCCAGGCGTGACAGTTTAATTCTGTATACATATTTTAAATGGTTTAAATGTGCACATTTGAATTAATTTGATCAAAATATGATAGAAATACAGACAGAAATGTCAGTTTGTTGAAATAGCAGGAGAAGAGAATGGAAAAATCAGGAAGCACCGTTCATGTGTCCCAAGTAGGTTTGAGCTTCGATGGCAGTTTATTGAATTCATCGAATTAAGTTTAGCTTTCGTCATTTGCAAGTAAAGTTATGAATAAGTAAAACTCAGTTTCAGATTCAGTTTAGATGTGTAATCAGTCCAGATAACATATGGAGCCCAGGTACAGCACTTTCACACCAAATTAATTACTATTAAGTTGAACACCTGAAAAAGGATATTAGGATTATTATACATATGTATAATATGTATGTTTAAATTAACATAATGTGATTGTTCTTTTTGGAATAGAAGTTGTCAACAACAGATGTATTAAATGCATCAGCACCGTCAGTCCTAAACAACAGTTTACTCTTATTGTCACACTGTGTTTCTAAGTGCAGCTGAGGCTGATGTGATGGGGGTTAGTCTGCAGGTTTTTCTCATTAGATTGAGACAAGAGGAAACTTACCTGCAGATGGCGATAGAAAGTGAGTATAAATATTTGTTATGAACTGTGAGCTGGTTGATGTTTGCCTCCAACGCGTCTGTGTGTCTGTCCACAGATGACGAGGACGGGATGGACGCGGCGGACAACGAGCGAAGGCCTCATTTCCCACAGTTCTCCTACTCAGCCAGCGGGCGGGAGTGAGCGCTCCAGCCCAGCCAGCCAGTATCGTCCCCATTCGTGGCCATTTTGAGGAAAACACGTAGCCATTTTAGGAAAAAAAAATACCAGTCTCCCCTCTTTTTCTCCTTCTCTGCCTCCTCACAGACGGGGAGAAGTCTTTTTAGGGACTTTAAAAGAGGTTTTTGCACAGTGGGATAGACTCCAGATGGTCTCCCCACACTAAAAAAACAAGTCTCCTACATTTTCAGCGCTATTTACTGCAGAAGGCAATGTTTTTGTTATTTATTTTTTCTCTCCGTCAGTATTAAGTTGTTGACCCGGGTTGCGTTCATCTTTTTTTGTTTTGTTTGTTGTTTCTGCCCTTTTTCTTCTTCTTCTTTTGACTTTTTGCACTTGGTTTGGAAGAGCCGTTTTAGGGAACAAAAAACCAAAAATGTTGCCTTACGTGTGCAGATGTTTCGTATCATACAGACAGGGTGTTTTTTTGGGAGAGGGCGGGCGGGTTTCGGGGTTGTGAGGGGTCATTCTTAGTTGAGAATAAGTGCATGGCTCGTGGTTCACTCAAAAAAAAACTACAAAAAAAAAAAATTCTTTCTCATACATTTGCCATGGCAGCGCACATCCCCCAATCCCATGGCGATGAAAATCACTGTCTACAGGTCAACAAAAAAAGAAAAAAAACAACTAAAAAAACAAAAGAGAGACAGAAAAGCAGAATGGACGAGTCTATCATTCCTTTCATCGTTGCAGTGTTACTACTTGCTCTTGTATTTTTTCAACCCATGTGTTTTTTCTCGCGCTTTACTTCTAAGTTGTTCTTTTATTTTGAAACAGGAAACACTAAACTGCCAGAAACTGCACAGTTCACTCAGGCGCCACAGAGCACAACCGCGTTCAAACTCAGCTAACCGCTCCAGCTTTCCACAGCCGGCAGGGGAACGAGGCCTTTCTCTGCTTTCTCACCGCTTCTCCTCCTCCTCCTCTTCACCTCCTCTCTTCTGTTTCCTCATCGTAGCTGTAGGACTAGTGGAATGGGTGTTTACACAGGGAAATGTGACTTAATGTATGTATGTATGTATGTACTGTATGTATGTGGGACAAGGGGGGGTCAACTTTATGCTGTCATAGCACACACACACACACACACACACACTCAGAAACAGGAAACAGCTGTGAGTTCTGCGTGCTGATCAGACTGAAGTTGGCAGTTTTCTCCAAAGGGGAGAAAGTCTAATTTGGTGTTTTCTTCAATTAAACAAATAGTCCCTGCAGCTCCAGGTGTGTTTAACAGCAGCAGGTGATGCCAGGTGAAGCTGGAACCAGAATGAGGTCGGAGCTGAACTAGCGAGCGAACGTGTACACAAACGACACGTTATGAGATTCTACTTCTTTTTGTCCTTCTGCCTGTCTAGTAAAGCATAAACCCAACAGAGAGGCCGTCAAATTTAATTCAGTTTCATAAGTCTGCTACTTAAAGCAGCTACAAGGACTTTTGAACTGATTATGAAACAGTCTCAATTTAGTACTGAAGCTTCTTTATGACCCACATAAGCAAACAAGACCATCAGCGAGAAGATTGGCTGTTTCTGTAGTTGTTCTTAATGTCTGTCACTGGGTTTGATTCCCCAAAATCAGATTTACAGCACAGAAAGAGCCTGTTTACATTCTCCCAGGCGACTGAGTGGAAGCTGCAGATTTTTTATATATTTCATGGTTATGGCTGATACTGGGGCAGGATCAGAGAAGACAAAAAGAGAAGAATTGACTGAAGGACAAATAAGTAATACAGCACCTTGATCGGTCATTCGGCAGAAAGAGGGAACTGCAGGATTTAAAAGGATGGTCCAGAGTTGTCCCTCTGCCTCGTGGGCAGGTTTATAATATGTAATAATAAGTAATGTAACAGAACTTTAGCTTTCTCAGCAAAAGTGTTATTACAGAGACCGAATCTGTTAGTTAATCTGTTAGTTACATGTAACCCTGCTGTATAAACAGAACAAACTAAAACAAACTTTGTTTCACCATCGTCATGTTACAGGTAAAATAAGGCGGTGGTGTCTTCATTCTGGGAAACATTGCTGCTTTTGTCCACAGGCGCCAAAATCAACACAAAATGAAAATTACTTGTAACTATAATTGTGAACCAAATCCACATTATTGGTTCCGAACCCTCCGTTTTCCTGTTGCATATCTGTAGCTGTAGCTCCAACCTCCAGACCAACAGCTTTCCTGATGTTTCTGGACAGGAAGAGTTTGTGAGGTTGTTTTCCTTTTAGCTGCGACCGTCCAAGACCACAGAGTAAATGTCACCATGTTAGCTTGATGGCAACGCGCATGTTATAGGAGCAGTTTGACATTTTGGGAGACAGGAGGTGATTAGCTTAGCTTAGCAGAAAGACTGGGTCGCCAAGTGCTGTCCAAAGCCAATACATCTGCCGCCTTCTCTGAAGCTGGCACAAACTTTTAGTCCTGATGTGAGAGGCGCACAGCACTTCACAACGGACAAGACTTCAGTTTATTCAGAAGAACCGACTTAGCTTGTACTGAATCAACAGAAGATTCACCATGAACTCACCGCGTAGATAAAGACCAAAGGTGACAAACTTCAGTTGTTCCTGGAGAACAGTGCCGACTTCGTCTGTTCTGCAGAAATCAGTTCACACCCTTCAGGGTTCCTGCACACATCTGGAAAAGTTCAGAGGAAGAATTTGGTGATTTCCAGGTCTTAAAATCTATTTGCAGTTGCGAAAGATTTTGGAAAAGAGTTTTCTGATGCCTCGTCATCTCATCATGTTGAAGTTTACGTGCAAAAGTGATGAAATAGGTCAGAGAAATATGACTGTGAAACATCGAAACAGCAAGTAAAACATTAAGTCTGGTGTGGATCTTTGTAGGAACCCTGACAGCAAGCACACGTTTTCATTAATCTTCACACACACACACACACACACACACACACACAAAGACTATTTTTAGACGATAAATCAGAGTCACACGGACACTAACAGAAACGAGGCTTCCAGCTCCAGATGCAGGGCTTCTGTCCCTGTCTCTCTTGTCAGTATTGTGAGAAATATGCGTTTCTATACACACATTGAGGGTATCAATAAATCACTAATCATGTCACAGATCACAAGAAAACTGAGCCGTGAGACACTCATGTATGAAGACTGTGAGGACTGCCAGAAAAAAGTCGAGTCGCCCCAAACTTCTTGATGTAAATATGCAATGCCTTTTTTGTAGGGTCTTTAGTGGCATCTTGACAGATGAGACATAAACATTTTTTTCTGTGTGACTGTACTTCAAGCTTGCTGATGAGAATAGTGACCGAAAAAATACAACAACCACCACCGACTCAAAACCTGCATTTCAGAAAAATATTTAAAAAGAAGGAAAAAAAAAAAAAAACGTGTCAAAGACTGGACCCTTCCATTGATTTTTTTTGTCTCGGGTTGATACACCGACTCGAGTTGTAGACCACGGAGGATGTTTCCATGGGGACAAAACCCCGCCCCGCCTTCCTCATGTCGCCGTGGTCCCTGAAAATGATCGACTCCTGAATTTCTGTGAGAGGACATGACTGTAACTGTGGAGTCTGCACTGTCATTTCTGTTTCCCTTCACCCTCTTGAAAAAGAAAAAGGCGGGACTGCGGCTGACATTTTTTTTTTTTATTTGATTTCATTTTTTATTTTTGCAGTGCTGGTTTCATCAAGTTGTTCCAATCCCATCATTCCTTGCTCCTCCTTCTGCCCTTTTTTTGAACCACAGTATTTGTTTTATTTATGTTCGTCATTCTAGGCAGTGTTACCTTGTATGTCGTTAAAAAAAGGCACCGCTTGAAAGTCGCTGAAGGATGATGATGATGATGATGATGATGGATGCATTAACTGAAGTCTCTTTTTATTCTTTTTTTTTTTTTTTTGATCGTTTGCTTGTTTGTTTTCTTACCAAAACATTAGGGCAAGAACCCAGTAGTGGACTTGCATTGCCGTGGTAGTATTTATTTTGAATTAAATTAAAAGAAATACATTTCAGGGTTTCTGTTGTCATGACTCTTTATTTCAGAGGCGATGAGCATCAGCTTGGAGAGAAATCTGACCTGATATATTTGACCAGAAAAAAATTCACTCTTGTTTGTCTTTGCAGGACAGATTCAAGTAAAACTAAGAAGACTTAAATCCTCAACTTTGAATCCAACAGGACAAAAATGAGTTTTGACACCAAAAAACTTTTTTTATTACGTTACTGTGAGAAATATCACGTTTCTTTGTCATTGAACGAAAGAAACCAAAGTTCTCAAATGTTAAATGTCGAATCATCAAACTGCCTCACAGGAACTTAAAATAACAAAATATTTTGTAACTGGAAAGATTTTCATTTAAATCAGACAATCTCCGACCAAAGAATGAATCAAGGATAAAAATCTTTACTGAGGTTGGACATCCAGCCACACATCCCACACAGATTCTGATTTTTAATGTGTTGTTGTTTTCCAGGTTTACTTGTTCAGTAGATAACTGAGCATCAAGTCTGCTGCTTCATCGATGTGTGGGAGTACAGAGAACAGTATTAGCACCACGCAATAATAACATGACAACAAAAGTAGACATGCTAATGTTAGCATAGCCTATGTGGGAGAAAGATCAATTTTTTTTTTTTTTTTTAAATCAATTGTTGTTGATTTGGGTTGTTGAAATCTCAGATTTAAACACTGGTTTGTCAGTTATTTTCAGACCGACAGTCATCACCTGTGAGATCGTGAAAAACCTGTGAAGCTAAAACCTGCTGCAGAATTACAGGTTTGCATGAGGACAGTAATGCTAGCGGACCGTGCCCAGCCTGAGATGTCCTACAATGACCTCCATACAAAGAATAAACCCTTTAGATTTAGCTAACATGACCATAACTGTGGTGCCAGCCTCGGGACACTGGCGGTAAAGATCTAACAATAAAAAAAAGTTGACTCTAACTTTTCATCCATTCAGTTCAGGCGTAACGAACTTCAATCCTTAATTTGGCTGCATGGCCACAGACTCACAGCCTTGCAAAAAAAATGACCTGCCTGAAAAACAGAACAAGACCACTAGAACGTGTTTTCTAGTGAAACAAGTAAGGATCCCGTCATAAAGGCAAACCCAGAACCAACACATAAAGAGACCAGGACTCCAACCTGCTTTACACCGACACATTTTCAGTCTCTGAAACTGGTCGGTGGTTTAGTCTAGAGCTCCTAGGCAGCTGACGTAACCGGTTCAGTCTCAGTGAGATCGAAGCCGTGGCCTTATGGATACGGGACGAGGGCAGCGTTCACTCTGGTATGGATGGAGGCCAGTCCACGTCCACAGACTGAGAGAGGAAACACAGGCAGAAAGCTTTCATTCAGCAGCTCAGGGTCAACAAAGCCGATTGGACGAATGCAACTTTTTTGCATATTGATGATCATTGTTTGAAGATCTGAGGAAATAGTCTATTCCAAAGCAGCAGCAGATTTATTCAGATGAACACCTCTTAAACTTCCTGCTGCTGTTCCTTCTACTATTTCTCATTCACATGTCAGATTTTAAATTTCTGAATGGACGATAATCTAAGATTGTGGTTTGGTTTCTTCGCCCCACCTCCACATCCAGCTCCAGGATGTCTGTATCTGTCTTCAGCAGTTGGCACAGGTTGGGTTTGGTGCGACCGAAGTCTCCATGGACAAACTCTTTGATGTAACTGTTGGCTGAAGTTCAGGAGCACTTTGAGATCAGAGGTCCAAAATCAGAGCATTCATCAGTCTAACATCATCAGATGTTGTACTTTAGTACACGCAGTAACACCACAGTGTAGAATACTGCCACAAGTAAAAGTAATGCATTACATTTTTTACCTGAGTACAGAAGGATTAGCATTCTAATTCTATTCTTAAAATCTCAAAAAATTTCAGAATAATTTACATGATATTATTGGATTAATATTATTTGTGCATTAATGTGTTCATGACTTTAACATTGAAGCTGGTAAATGTGGAGCTAATTTTACATTGCTCTTAGCTTTTGAATTTCATTTTAAAGTTTTATCTTATTCTATAGTATTGCATAATAATTTAATAGTTGATTATATTTTGTATTGTGACAAGTAACTGATCAAATAAATGTAGTGAAGTAGAAGGAGAAAGTGGCAGAAAATGGTACTTCAGTACTGTATAGTACTTGAGTAAATGTACTTCATCACTTTCCAGGACTGAAGGTGAGCTGAGCCCGACAAGCTGGGACAAAAACACCAAGCTGTTACACCAGGTGGAGTCACATGACCTTTCCACATATCGATCATAGCATATCTCACTGAGCATTAGAGCATCATCGCGGCGCTAACGTTTCTACAGACTTAAAGTCTGGCCTATATGACTGAATCATTTTTCTAAGCTGGACAAACAGCCGACTTGACATGAGGATACGTCCCAGCCTGCGTCTTCAGCCCCAGGTAGAAGTGATGGGAGTCCAGGAAGCGGGTGTTCATGCTGTGGATGACTCTCTGACGAACAGCCAGCGCCCGCCGGTGCAGAACCCTCAGAGGAGTCTTCTGGTCCAGAGTCAGTTCCTGATGGGTGAACAACAGTTTCTTTTAGATTCTAATCTTTATCTCATCAATAAGACAGTCAGTCTATTCCTGCAGCTTCACTGTTTAAAGTTAAATAGTTAGTGAAGATCTGTTTCAAAATCAAACCCAAAAACACGACTGTTCAGTTTCCAGACTTAATGATTACACAACACTCATCAAACATAAATTCAGCACCTGGAGGCACAAATATCAGCCAACCTGCCGTGACAGTGTGTGTGTGTTGTAATGACCTTGATGTCGTCAATGAAGGTGATGTCTTCCCTCTGAATGGGTTTCTGGGTCCAGATGAGCGCTGTGTACGACTTGGTTTTCTCCTCCTCTCCCTCCTTCATCCGACTCATGGCCTCTCTGCAGTTTAACACACAGCAGTGCACAGTCTCACCAACTGTCTTTGTCATTCATTTACTGTCAGAAACTGAATGATGCAGGTGCAGTTTAGATTCAAGCTCTCACCTGGTAACAATCTGCAGGTCTCTCACCCTGATTTTGTCTGAAGACTTGTTGATGGTCTAAAAACAAAACAAAAACAAGGTTAGCGCTCGTAAAGGACCCGTGAGGACCTGGGGGCAGCATGTGTGTCGCTTTTAACAGAGAGAAAAATTAAGAGCCAACATCACCTCTGTGCAACACTTTGGTCCAAAGTTTTATATTTCAGACACTGATTTGACTCTTTAAACGTTCCTTTAATGCTGCCATCAGGCCTAATCTTCCTCTGCTTTTAGGCTGAGCTGAACATTGATGTTTTGTTTCTCTCTCAGTATGTTGAAGATGTGACGTCTGTTGTTGAGATATTTAGCTCTGAAACAACATGTCAATTAGAGTTAACGACTCAGTCGCCAGTTTCCATCCAAATGTGGTGCAACTGTTAACTGAATTTTCAGAAAGTCAAAACACAACTTTAGGTGCTTTTCCTTGTCTTATCTTATCCACTACTGTTGTGCAAACATTAGGAGTTTGTTCAACAAGATAAAGAGCAGGTGGTGCTAATGCTGCAATCAGGTGCCATTAAACCACTGGATGTAGTTAGAGCAGCTCCATTCAACCCACAAATGGTGGAATTAAAAAAAAAAAAACATGATGGAAATATTTCTGTTTCATTACTAATGTGAAGAAGGTTCCGGTCTCCTCACCCTCAGCACACATCTGATTATTTCAGTTCTTTAGCTGAAGCTTCAGTGGACCTTTAAGTCACATGCCTCATGCACGTCATGATTAAGTCACCAAACCTGTTTTCCCAATTTCTTTTTATCGATATTTTCCACCTCCTCCAAGTGTAAAATCTTTTTCCATTCAGGCTTTTTATGTGCAAATTGAAAATGTCAATAAAAACAGTTTGAGTTTGAGTGAAGTGTTTTGAGTGACGCCTGTGAGGTGAATGATGGTGTTTGAGCTGATGAGACGACCTCCTGTAGCTGCTTCATCTCCACTTTGCTCAGTCTGGATCTGTGAGGGTTCAGCAGCTCCATCGCAAACGGACGACCTGCCAATTAAACCAGAACGGAAAAGAAACATTTTTAAGTTTTCACACTTCAGGTGACAAAATCTTCTGCAAGTGCAGCTTAGAAAACAAACCAAAAAGAAGTGTGCCTCACCGTTTCCAAGAGTCCGGACATCCACGTCCTCTCTGCCGGATGATGAGAAATTAAATCCTGTAACGAAACATGAAGGGAGATCATCCGGACACGTTAAGGATCAAGTTTGCAACTCTGTTCTGAGTCAACTAGCCATCAAAGCATGGACCCACCGTTGGCTCTGAAGGAAGTCAGGATGGGTGCCGCGATCAGCTCCTCCACCGAGGACTCCATCCTCCTCTCGCCATCGATCACCCAGGGAGTCTGAGGCAGACTGCGACAGAACTTGTTGTACCTCCCTGGACGACAGGAAGAACATCAGGACAGAAAGTGGAGCCACTTTTGACACAGAACATAAAAGGCGTCCCTCAATACCTGCCACAAAGACAGACACGTGGAGACACTGGACGTCCTGAGGGATGCAGCTGCTGGTCGGCTGTGCTGGTGGACAAGGGTAGTGTCTGAAATAAAATCAACGATAAACACCTCAAACAGCTGATTTTAGAAAAACTTCTAGAAGTGAGACAGAAAAGTGACGCTTACTTTAGAAACTTGGCGTCAGTTATCTTTTCCAAAGCTTTGACCACCGCCATCCTGGTGAACACCGACTGCAGACGGAGGAAAAAACACACATGTCTGTTCAGTAATTAATTACATTTTAATTGTCAGTTTGATTCAGCCACAGTTCATAATGCTGGCAACAGATACATATCCCTATCAAAGCAGCAGACATGATCAATATCAGGCATTTTTCCTTCAAATTAAATCAATTATTGCTGCACAATAAAGGACATTCTGTGTGTGCATGTGTCTGTGTGCGCGCATGTGCATTGCCATCTCTTCAACATGATGCTGGAGAGACCGCGGGGACACCGTGTGGTGAAGAGAATTCATCACATCTCTTTCCTGCATTTGTATCGTGTTCCCCAGCTGGACAGAACTGAGATGTGAGGAGAAGATACGAGGAGAGAAGGATCCACGTCAGCCAAGAAAGCCTCCGTAACTCCAACCAATACTCACAAGACTGACCCGACGAGGTTCCTGCCCTTCATATCTCTCTCCTCTCATTTCCTGCCTCTCTCAAACATCAACTATCCAATAAAGGGCAGTCTCTGCTGGAAGTCACCGCTCCCATCCTAGATTTTTTTTAGAATTCAGTTTTTGCTTTAGAGGTGCTGGTAGGTGGATTTTGTTGCCTTCGGTCAGAGCCAAGCTAGCTGTTTCCATTTTTTATGCTAAGCTAAGCTAACCGTCTCATGGCTTGGCTTCTTACTGAATGCACAGATATGAGATTGTCATCGATTTTCTCATCTAACTCTTCACAAGTAAGCAAATAAATGTAGCTCACAAAATGTCTCACTATTCCTTTAATGTGTCTCAACAACATGTGAGTCTCAGGGTGAAAGTAAATTTCATCCCTGTGATTAGAAAGGTGTGAAAATCACCGTAGCACCTTCACTTCATTACTGCCTGACCTGTTTGTTCTTGGTGGGTTTGAAGCAGTCAGGACACGTTGACGCACTGTGGGAGGACAGAAAAGAGGAGGCAGAGCATCACTTAAAGAAACAGCCATACAGCCTCAAAGGTCAGAGGTCAGCTCAGAGGTAACACTTTAGCTCCTCTCACTGATCTGTGCATCAAACTACAAGGTAAACAGAAATATGTGTGACACCAACTGTGGTCCTGACCTTTGACTTGATTAGGAGTGTTGTTATTAATGGTGAGGATTAATAAATTCAATCAGTTATATTCTGAGAAGTCTAAAGTTCTTTGTGTGTGTTTCAGAAGCGTAACATTACAGGTTTCTCTGTCTTCAGGGAGACTTGGACTCACAGGAAGTGGCAGTCGGCGTCTGTCTCTGGGTGAGTGAACTCTATGCCGACCTCGAACAAACTCTGGAAAAACGACACAAACACAAAGTCAGTTCCATCTGTGAACATCACATTTGTCATCTAGAGAAATTAAATGCTTTAAAAATCTAAAGACTGGCTCTGAAACCTGAAAACCTGCCCTCAATGAATAATCTAATTTATAAAGTCAAGTTTGTAAATGATTGTACAATATAACGTTCCTCAAATACACTTGACTGAATTTTTCTCCTCTTCAAGGGGGTCGCCTACCCTGGTAACCACAGCAACGCCCCCCAGCTCTTTGGTGACCGGGCCCTGCATGATCCACTTGAATGCCTCCTTCACCTGGATGACGTCGTCCTTGTCCGCTGCAACACTTTTCTCTCTGAGTGAGCAAACAGAAGCAAAGTTATGGTCCCACCTGACACCTGACTGAAGCCATGTTTCAAATATAGGCGTCAAGAGTAATTCCTTTACCTCAGTTCCTTCTTCACATGAAGCCAACAGGAGTGCTGCAGGATTAAAAAATACAGGTCAACAGACACAATAAAGTCCTGCAAATGTGACTTTTCATGCAAAACCTTCCCTGGAGCACAAAATGTGAGTATGATGCTGAAAATAGTTTCCTCCTGTTTGAACAGCTGTTTTGGGAAATTAATGAGCCTTTTTTAATTGAAACTACTTATTTGTGAGCTTTTTTTTAAGATTTATGCTGTCGGGGTCTTTGCTGACAGTAAGAAAAATATAGAACATTTCCAGCTGTGTCACTTAATGTTTCTTATCTGGACATGGCTAACAAATATAATGCTGTTCTGTAGCTTGTTATTATTGGATGCTGAAGAGTCTATGAATACACAACCAGTTTTATTGTCTCTGTGGCTAAAAGGACAAAACAATACCAGTGTCTCCTCTTGTGGAAGTTTATAGTCTCTGTAACTTACATTTAAAGCAGAAATATTTCAGGATTTGCTGATTTCCTCAGTTATACTACATTTGGGTTTTGCACTGTTTTTTGAACAAAACAAAGTATTTGAAGACATTCCAATCAGCTCTGGGAACTCATTATTGCCATTTTTCATGGTTTTCTGGCATTTTGAAGACCAAATGATGAAACAGTTATTTTGAAAGATGATCAAGTGATTAATCAGAAATGACAATAATTCCGGGCATTAAATGGCATCATACACAGACAGACTGACCTCTCGGACACACAGCTGAGCAGGCAGAGAGACAGACAGCACCAGGCTGTCAAACTCGTACTTTTCTGCTGTCACTGCCTCAGCGATCTGTGAACACAGAACAAAACATCACGTTTATCTCAAACACGATAAACTCTGACACTGCGGTGATAGTGTTGGGTATGAAAGCAGCGCACACACCTTTACAGCCTGAGGTGTGCCACAGAGTTCCTGTAGGATCCCCAAACACACCACACACACACCTGACACTTCATCCTTCAGTTTGACCACAGCAGCAGTGTCTTCCTCTGACAGAGCACCAGTCGCACTGGGCTCCAGTTTTGCTCTTTTACTTGGTGGGTCTTCAGGTGGTTCTGACACTGCTGCATCTTGGGATTTGTTGTTTCCTTCAGTGGACTCTGCTGCTGCTGCTGCATCTTGGGATTTGGTGTTCTCTGTATTGCTTATAAAAGCTTGAAGTTCCTTGAGTGTATCCTATATAAGATGAAAAATGACACAATGCATGAAGGGTTAAGTAAGTAAGTAACTGGCGTTACAATGGAACACCTGTCCCTGTGAATCATTTCTGAATGAATACAGAAGGTGCCAATGTGTCCTAAGAGCAGGACAAGTCTTACTTGTTGGGGCTGTCGATAGGCTGCCTGAACGCTCACACAGCAGAACCTGAGGACGCAGCGGGCGCAGCAGCCGGCTGACAGCAACTTCTGAACGATGGGTTTATCCTTCTCCTTCAGTGGCAGCATGACTGCAGGCTGCAGGAGGTGCAGAGACATTCATCAGGAAACACAAGCTGGTCAGCCCACATTCGTGCTGGAATGATTACTTCATCAGCCACTGGACAGGTACTCTGTGCAAACGATGGCTGCAAAACATAAATGTCTATTATCTGTGTCTCTATTACATAGTTTTACAGTTGGAAAAATTAATTTGATGATGATGTCTGGTGGACAAACAGTCCCTCACAGTACATTTCTTGGTCGTGAGAGTTGCTACAATAACCACATTTAAAGGGATCCTGGCCAATGGCCAATATATTATAGTTTTTAACTCTCAGACATCAGCGTTGGCATAAAAAGAAAAAACAAAAAAAATAATAGCTGCACCATTTATATCGCTTTTCTTGACATTTGTGTTTTGGCATCTTTTAATTTTATTTTGTTGTTCTTACAGGTTTTCCTAGTCTGGCTGTTTGAAATGCTGTGCGAAATGCGTTTATTTTTATGCACTAATTTTTGTAATTTTAAGAAAATTGCTATGTAAATACTTCATCTGCACTGTATATAGCCATAACAGTGCTGACCACAAGCAAGCATAAACTACATGAGAGAGCTAGATAATCAATAAATTGAAACGCCCCTGCCAAAGAGGCTCAAAACAACCGCTCAAGAACCCAAACCCAAACAGCCCAGCGAGCTGCTGCTAAACACTCGAAATAACCTACCAGACACGGTGATAGTTGACCCACGGAGATATAAAGTAAAGGAAACAGGCAGGGTTCAGGTACTTGCTAACATGTTCATCCAAAATGCTTCTTCCCTGATGTTTCAGCCTAAACAGACACAGCTAATCAATACAGATCATCTTGTGCTAACTTAATGTGAAAACTTTGGCTTTAGCAATCAAACAGAGGCTACATCTTTTATAACTAATCCCGGTAATGTATAATCTGGACAAACATAAACATTTAGAATGTGAAAAATCAGCGTAAACCTATTCTGTCACTTCGGTAATTGACGCCTAGTGTCTGAAACGTCATCTCTAAGCGCCGGGCAGTTTGACAGCCGGGTCCTTTTTCTCTTGTCGCAACCGCTTGCTCTGGAAGGTTCTGACCGGGACCGGGTGGAGAGATCTAAATCTGAGTCCATCCGAACCCGAATCGCGGTGTTTCAGCCCCGGGGCGCATCAGGCCCGTTCTGAAGATTTCTCTTAACATTTCCCAACGATTATAAATTTGCAATGCCCGAAGCGAAGATGGCACCGAAAGTCTCAAACATGAGCACAAACAAAGGAGGGGCGTATGTGGACCGTGACAAGCCGGCCCAGATTCGGTTCAGTAACATCTCTGCTGCCAAAGGTAGGCTAAAAGCCTTATTTTAATGGATAATATCAAGCCAAAGCTTTACCTTCCTGTTCAGTTTTGTGGCCAAAGACTGGGTAGAGCAGGGTACCGTTATTCATTGTCATTTAAGCATTAGCTTCTTCCTGGTCTAAAATCCAATTAAACAAAATGCCAGTTTAACAGCCTTGCTCCATGTTAAAAAGTACACAACGGATATAAAAGTCAAAAGGGATTTATTATAATACGATATTAGTCACCTTTTCTTTTCGGCATGTACTGTATGACTGCACCAGATACCAATACTCTGAAATCCCACCTCAAATTTGGGTTGTTTCCAGTAAAGCTTCTTTCAGTGTAGCTTAAACTAGCAAGCAGCATGCGATGATTTCGAAAATTCTGATGCAGGGCACCAAGAGTTTGGTGGGGTGTTCTCTCCCTGCAAGATGCTCATGACTCAACACAATCTCAGCATTAGCTAGCTCAGTTGTCCAAAGCGAAGCTGCGAAGGACTGACAGGTGTAAAATGTGCGTTTAAAATGAAAGCTGAAGCCGGTAGTGTACAGTTTTGTAGTACTATTGGAGTATCTATTATTTGTTGTCCTGAAACATACACATGCAACATTTATTTTGTATACTTAAAAGAACAAGACAAACCTTCAATATTAAAAGATGTGTTCGTTCGTTTGTTCATGCTTTTCATTGCTATCATACTGACACATCACCTGCTTGTTTGACAGCTGTTGCAGATGCAGTCAGAACAAGCCTGGGGCCCAAAGGCATGGACAAGATGGTCAGTGAACAGATTTTGGCTTCACACTAACTTCACCTTGCTCTTGGGACACACATACTACATATATATATATTTATATATATATATAATAATATGTAATACGTTTCTAAGTGGGTGCTGGGTTTTTTTTCGTTTGTATCAGATTCAGGATGAGAAAGGTGACGTGACCATTACCAACGACGGCGCCACCATCCTGAAGCAGATGCAGGTGCTCCACCCTGCAGCCAAAATGGTATGTTCCAACAGACACTTTCTGGTGGTGTTGATTCCTTTGCATCCAAAACATAAATGCTCCTTTTTACAGCATAATTTTGAGCTTGACTTCCTGGTGACCTCCACTTCCTGTGGATAATTTGCAATACATGTCAGTGGTATTTTTGCATGAACTAATATTAGTATTAATAATAATAATATTGTAGTTTTTCAAACCTGGATTAAAATGTGTGCATGTGTGTTTGTCAGTTGGTGGAACTATCCAAAGCCCAGGACATTGAGGCTGGTGACGGCACCACCTCTGTGGTGGTGATTGCTGGGGCGCTGTTGGACGCCTGCTACAAACTGCTACAGAAAGGTAAAAGCTGCAGAGGATAGAAAACAAACACAAAATGCAAATTAATTAGCACCATCATTGTAAATGCTTATCTTGCCAATTGTGCTTTGTCATGGAGGATCAGAGCAAAATTGTGATGGTTTGATGAGCAAATTGCAGGAGTATGAATTCCATTTTTTTGGGAGCAGTCACCTCTTTTTAATGCACATTTATAATTCACAAATTAAAAAGTGGAAACACTAGAGGAAGAAAAGCTGGCATTTTAGACATGAGAAGTTGTAAGTAAAGCCTGTCATAAGCAGTTTTCAAGTTCAAATTCAGAATGGGGACCCTTTTGCCACATTTACTTTGTAGTAATTGATTGGAGCAGCACATCACCATGCCCGAGTTTTTCAAAGTGGGAAAATTTGCAAAACGTTAAAGTGGTCATACTTGATTTAAAATGAAATTGAAAAGGTCAGCATTTTAGTAGCTGAAGATGTTTGACATTTCACTAATGTTTACATTGTCCCCTCAATCAGGCATTCACCCCACCATCATCTCGGAGTCCTTCCAGAAGGCTGTGGAGAAGGGTGTGGAGGTGCTGACAGGCATGAGCCGGCCGGTGCAGCTGAGCGACCGAGAGACGCTGCTCAACAGTGCCACCACGTCGCTGTGCTCCAAGGTGGTGTCCCAGTACTCCAGCCTGCTGGCGCCCATGAGCGTAGATGCCGTCATGCGAGTCATCGACCCAGCCACTGCCACCAGCGTCGACCTACAGGACATCAAAATCATCAAGAAGCTCGGGTGAGTGTTAGTGCAGCAGCTAGGCCATATCACAAATCATTTACAACAGCCTCCTCAAAAAAATATATTTTTAACTGGTTCATTGAAAAAGTAATTTGAGAAGCATCCTTTTTTGCATCCACTTCTGTGTGCATTCACAATATTAATCTGGCTTTTCGCTGTGTTTTTTTGTTGTGTTTTTAGAGGGACCATTGATGACTGTGAGCTGGTGGAGGGCCTGGTGCTGACCCAGAGGGTGGCCAACAGCAGCGTCACGCGTGTGGAGAAGGCCAAGATCGGCCTCATTCAGTTCTGCTTGTCCCCTCCCAAAACTGATGTGAGTCACCTGATAAATATCAGCTCAGAGGAAAGGTGGCAGTGTTTCTGTCTGATTTGATTGATATTTTATGTCACACTTTCCATTGAGGAAAAAGATGTCTATCAGGTGTGGTCTTTATCTTTTTGCACAAAAGAGAAAAGGAAAATGTTCACAATCACAATCAGATTTAACCTCATTGCAGTCAACTGACTTCCACTGTCATGCATTGAATCAGACAAAACTCTTCACACATCCAACACAAACATTTAAAAACTTAAAAATTTTAGTTATTAATTGAAATTAGCTTGAAATAATTTATTTGAACTACAGAAACAGTCACACAATACAACCACAATATGTTTCCACTGAAAGATGAGTGAATGATGAATGTGAATCATCTTCATCTTTGCAGAATAAGTCAAATAAAGTGCTCTTAAAAAGCTGAATTTCCCTCTTGGTACGCTTCTCAATATCTTGCACTTGTTTGGGATTTGTTTCTGCAAAAAGTCATGTGTCATGTTTCCAGTCATCAAAGTTATTTAAAAAATATTGTGCCAGAATTGTTAATTGCAGAAGTATTCCCAATGACGGCCCATCTTTAAAACTGTTCTTTCTGGAGCTGGCAACTTCCAGTCATGGTCCTTTCTTTCCTGACCTGTTGTGCGTCTTTGACATACAGATGGACAACCAGATCGTGGTGTCAGACTACGCCCAGATGGACCGCGTGCTGCGGGAGGAGCGTGCTTACATCCTCAACATGGTGAAACAAATTAAGAAGGCTGGCTGTAACGTGCTGCTCATCCAGAAGTCCATCCTCAGGTAAATAGCTAACATTAGAACAGACGGTGATGTCCATGTCTTGTCAAGCTACTGCACATGGAAAAAGAACATGGTTCATACTAACAACAAACTGTCCTGTGACAGAGACGCTCTGAGCGACCTCGCCCTGCACTTCCTCAACAAAATGAAGATCATGGTGGTGAAGGAAATCGAGAGAGAGGACATAGAGTTCATCTGCAAGGTGAGCCTCATCAAAGTTATTATAGATGAAGACACTTCCATCACTCTCTGAAGCTCTGATCAGTTTCTTCTTTAATGTATGAATGTCATGTTAAACAAAGTCTCCCATCCCCACCAGACTATTGGCACCAAGCCCATCGCCCACATTGACCACTTCACTCCAGAGATGCTTGGCACAGCAGAGCTGGTGGAGGAGGTCAACCTGGATGGCTCCGGCAAGCTGGTCAAGGTATGCATCAGACTGGGTCTTTGGACTGAGGCCTTGGATGATTCAGAGCAGATATTATAGCAGTTTCCAGATGAGTGACACATCACACTTCACATACGTTACAACTGAAGATTAATGAGCTGATAGAACAACAAAAATGTGACAATTATAAAATACTGGAAACCAGAATCGAAAAACATCTCCAGTGTGATGCTTCCAGTAAACATTTTGTGTTGGTCTTTGGCAGGTTACAGGCTGCACCAGCCCTGGGAAGACAGTGAGCATTGTGGTTCGGGGCTCCAACAAGCTGGTGATCGAGGAGGCAGAGCGCTCCATCCATGATGCGCTGTGTGTCATCCGCTGCCTGGTCAAGAAGAGGTCGGTCATTTCTGCAGAGTTTATTTTATGTCAATGAGTTCTCACTAAAGGTGATGGAAAGTGTCTAAGCAGATGTTTTGAACATAGTGAGTACAAGTGCAGATGACCTCTGACAAAGGCGCTCTTGCATTGTTTCATCCTGCATGAGCGTAACAAACTGAGGAACAGTACTGTGGAAAGCTCACCATTATTCACTCCTGGTTGTCTCAGCAACTTGGCTGGGGAGCATTCACACATATATCACATAATCCAGATGTACTAGGAAATGATTTTGACTATTTCAGAAGATTAAATGTTTAAACCACAAACATTGTGGGAAATGTATCATTGTACATAGACTGCTTCAGGAATGAGGAAATGAATTAGCATTGTTCCTCTTCTGGTTCCTTCAGCTCTAAGTTAATGGGTTTTTTCAATGGATTTTTGGTTCGATGCCTGAAATAAGATCTGTGGTGAACACAGTCTTAAGAGATTTTCATGTTTTGCGTCATGACAAAAAACACCAAAGTGTATTCCCCACTCATGAGTTTTGAGGCTTTTATGCTTCTTTAAAAGGTCTGTAGCTAACCAGTGAGACTGCAGAGGTTGTTGGGGACATTAAACGTTGTCACACTGAACATGGAATTTCATCTACTGTCACTCCGTCTTCACAGCCTCTTGCACCCTTTAAAAACTATTTCAGCTCAAACTTTCAAACTCGTAGACTTATCAGTTTGCCGTAAAGTGTGTATAGTATAGTGTAATAAAACACCAAATAAGTCATGTGACCGTGGTATAGATGATTTTTATCCTGATAATTGATAGCAATAATGTTTTTACTTCTGGCGATTGCATTTAAGCTTTAAACTTTTACCATTTGCTGAACAAAATCTGTAAATACCCTCAACTTTTGTCTGCCGCGCCTCTTATTTTCTACAATAATCCAAAATCCAGTGGAAAAATCCCACATTTTGTCAAGGGAACCAGGGTGATGCTAACTTCCGGCTTGGCCTGCAAAAATTTCGTTATCCCTGCAGTACTCTAATCCACCCATCAAGATAATTGCTAAGATATGGTGACATCTCTTAACAGTCGTGACCGAGCAAGAACACAAGATGATCAGATGGGTCATAAACAAACCTCCAGGTCAATCAAACATATTTGGTCAACATATTTGGAAGAGAAAATGAAAATGATTTCCCAAACTGTCCATTGTAAAGATTCAGAAGTTTACAGACTGACAACTTTGACCTACTAGACGCACACAGTTTTATATACATTTCAGGTGTGCTCACATTAAGTGTTACCTACAAATGTTTTTATTATTATTGTTGATGTTTTGATTATTTGACATTTAATTGATTTATTTGATTTATTTATTCTTACTTTGTACGGCAGCTGCTGCACAACAGTTTTCCCTTGGGATAAATTAAGCTCTATTTTAATCGTATGAGCTTCTCCATGTTCTCTCTCCTCCTCTGCCCTTCAGAGCTCTGATAGCTGGTGGCGGCGCTCCAGAGATTGAGCTGGCCGTGCGTCTGGCAGAGTACTCACGCGCTCTGGGTGGCATGGAGGCGTATTGCGTGCGGGCGTACAGTGACGCCCTCGAGGTGATCCCCTCAACGCTGGCTGAGAATGCCGGCCTGAACCCCATCTCCACTGTGACGGAGCTCCGCAACAGGCACGCTCAGGGAGATAAGATGGCCGGCATAAACGTCCGCAAGGTCTGCTCTCCTTCTCCCGTTTTGTAACCTGTTGATGTTCATGAAGTTACACAGTGAGGATAAAACAGAAGATTGTATAGACTGTGCATTATTTCATTAATGTGGTTCATGTTTTGCAGTGCAGTTTTGATATCATTGTAAATTGAATATCTTTGAGTTTTGAACTGTTGGTCAGAGACACAGCTTTGGGCTCTTACAGACTGTGATGGCAAGTTTTCACTTTTTACTGACATTTCAGACAAATTTTAAATTAATTGGAAAAATAATTTACAGATTAATCAGTAATGGATATAATTGTTGTTTGTAGTTGTGTTTTTTGTGATTTTAAAAAATAAAGCTGTGAGGGATTACGTATTACATTGAAGAGTGATGAAGGAATCACATGCCTCCCAATATCCCAGTGTCGAGACTGATTTGAATGATGGTTTTCTGTCTCTGTGTGTGACAGGGAGGAATCTCCAACATCCTGGAGGAGCTGGTGGTGCAGCCTTTACTGGTTTCCATCAGTGCACTGACCCTGGCCACTGAGACGGTCCGCAGCATCCTCAAGATTGACGATGTGGTAAGACTCAACACCCCAAACTTTCGGCTAAATCATTTTAAGGAATTTTATTTTAAACTGTGCTGAGTCTGTGCTGCAGTGCAGTGTATTCCATGTTAAGTCTGAGGTGAGAATCTGTTGTTTTTTTTTGTTTTTTTTACAGGTGAACACCCGATAAGAGATTTGAGTCCACTGAGTTCTGTCCACTAAGCCTGCTCGTACTGCGAGTGATCAGAATACTCTGTTGATGTCAGTCTGTTCAGATTTCCCCTGCAGTTGTTGCGTTGCATAATTTAATAAAAACCAGGCTTGTTGTTTTTGTTGACACTCCACCTGTTGCCTGTGTGATTCTTTTCCTTTTGGGTGGTCTTAATACGGTTTCAGAAGATTTTTAGTCCATTAAAAGAGCTTCATTTTAAGTTAAGATTTACAGTTGTGCTTTTCTTAATTTTTTATAAGAACATGTTAGTATGGAAGATATGAAAGTTTTTTTTTTACCCCTACAAATGTGAAAATGGTTCCACATAAATTTTCCACATGGGCTAATTTTCCGTTTACGGAGAAAATTATTCTCGTATATCTTCATCTTCCTTATTCTTTGCTGAACAATGAATTTGCAAATAAGGCAGCATAATTATGGGATCCTTGACATGAGTGGCAAGCATTAAACATTTAATAGTAAAATTGACAATTTAGGAAATGAAAGTAATTTTTTTTTTTTTTTTTAAACTTATCAGGAAAGCCTTGCTGGCATTAAAAATTTTGCTAGACAACATAAGTTAACATAACAAGTGTATGACAAAATGCTAGAAGTGGTCCGTTTAAATCAAAGTCTAGCATTATTGAAATGTAAAAACACCACAGATCTGAACAAATTTCAGGGACTTGTTAAAAAAAGCATTAAAAATGGTCGGGCTCTTCTTTGAATAGTGTTGATAGATTGTGTGTAAAAATATAATACCTTTAATTTGTATGGAACTGACATCCCCTCATTTCCTGTCAGGATTCGTCACTTCCCTCCTAACCATGCCTCGTTGCTAAGGCGCTCACCTGCTGCCTGGTTACCCACACACAGTTTTCAGCACGCGGACAGCGACTCTGTATCCGGTCTACATACACATCTCAAAATACCAGATTTTTATCTCATTAATTTCTACAAAAACTGGAAAAAGTACTACGAATCCATGGCGAATGCCCACCGGACAAACGTTCTCGTCACTTCGTGTTTGAAAACGCCGGTGGACCCGCACACCAAAGCCCCGTTAGCTTCTTACGAGAGGGAGCGAGTCCTGCCGTACACGGCTACAGGTCATATGGATAACCGGGACTACGAGAAGGAGGTAAATACAATAAAAATACACATTACTGAGTATTAATAAAACTACACTGCGGTCGAACAACATCAGCTTTTAGTTTGAACACCTTCAAAATGACTATGAAAGCTCCTTTTACTGATGCATATCAGCCTTAGCTAACTAGGTCTGACTGAAAGTCTGGTAACTTCAAATTCAAGTTTCAGGTCGCAGACTTGTAAGAGAATATAATTCTCAGATATCCATGATAATTTAAATATGTGTTCCACCACAGTAAGGTGTTAATGTTAAATGGAAACAATGTAGCAGCTAATGAAAACCTACTGCATTCTAAAACAGAAAGTAATTTAGCCCCAAGCATCTGAAAGGATTGATATTATATTTTTACACATTGCTGATGCTGTCAGCTACATTATAACCTTTGACTCAGTTTGTCCCATCAAGGTGGAAAAACGTGGAGTTTCAAGTGGTTTTACAGTTCACTACATCACTGCCCATCCTAAATTAGATTAATCACAATACTGCTTTCGGGCTGAATGTGTTTTTCCTTCTGTTTCATGTCACAATCCTGTCTTAATACAATTGTAATGTTTAAATTTTAACAATTTTATTTTGCTTTTTAAATGAAGCAGACACAATATCTGATCTTGTCCATAGTTAACAGGCTGTTGAGAGTTTCAGGTCAGTCTGTGTGGTGGAAGGGATTTGACCTGTATAATTTGTTGGCCTGACTATTCTTGGACTTCCGTCTTGACTAGATTACCAGATGCCACATTCAGTTTATAATCCCAAACACTTAATTATCCTTTGGACAACAACACTGCAGTCCTGCATGTATGATCCTGCAGCATTTTAGTGATATTCTTGACAAACACCTCATGATGATGTGAGCAGCAATAGAGTCAGACATCTGATTTGGGGCGTGTGCCAGTTGAGCTTTTATGTGGTAAGCTGCCCTTTGTGCTCCACCATATGGCCCACGTCGCTGCTGCAGCAGGATAATGGGCTTAGTCCTGGAGGAACCTGAGTGCCACTGAGCAGGGCTGCTCCGCTCCAGGAGGCCTGGTGGTTAAAAACAACATCCTGCAGCCTGGATAAAATAAAACAGTCTGACAGTTTGAAAACACGTACTACAGGACTACATTTCATGTAATATGATTCATATAATGTTCTGATCAAATTATGTACTATTGTTTGTTTCCTACTGAGACCACTGTTTCAATAGGTTGCTTAAGATTTAGATTAAAAATGAACACTAATTTGCAAATGAAATTTATGTGACCTTTGACCTTTCCAGCTCGAGTATGAGGACTCAGGCTCTGATTTCTGTGATGAGGATTGTCTGGTAAAAGGCGGCCCTCTCATGATGACTGACTGCAGAGCAGCAGACCTGAGTGAAATCTTCTTCTCCAACGAGGAGTACTACAGCAAGCTGGAGGAACTGAAGAAAGCCCATCTTCGCACCATGGCTGAGCTCGAGAGCATGTATCGGCGAAAACTGCAACTCAAGTCCATGGAACCTCTGGACATGGCAACGCTAGAGATGGGGCACCGGTGGGTTACTTTTGTTCAGGATTATGTAAGAGGTTTAAAGTTAATTGTGTTGGGTTTCTCATGTCTGTATGTTTGTCTCTCTGGTTATTTTATGACAGTAACACAGAGAAGTTTTGTAAATAACAACGAGAACACAATGCAGATATGGAAATCTGAATCTTCGGTCTTACTCCTTTTGACCTAAAGGGAGTGCTATATCAACATTTCACGCCACAACAGCTTAAATGGTGTCTTCACCCAAATCATGAAAAGCATCAGTTAAAAGTGGTAAAAGTTACAGTGAGGTCTGTGGATTTTCTGGTAAAAAAAAAAAAAGAAATCTCAGCTTTGGATATCTCAAAATCTTATAAGAACAAAACTATATGAATGGTGAAGACATAAAACATAATTTCTTGCAGTCACTAAATGAGAGAAATTGTTGTGTAATTTTGGTCAACTGATCTTTTAGATCATCATCACACTTGTCAAATATGCTGAATAGAAGGACCGTCTCTGACTAAACATTTCGAAAAAATATTTGAAACTGGTTACTTTAATTAATTGTTTTGACTCAATTGTTATACCAGCATAATTATAGCTGAAATAAATCGTAGATTAGTTAATTGACAGAAAATGATTCCGCAACAATTGAAACCATTAACTTTTCCTCACTGTGAGGATTTGCTGCTGTTACAAATTGAATAGTTTTGGATTTTGGAGTGGTTGTTGGACAAAATAAGAAATCTGAATGTGTCACTTTGGGCTCTGAAAAACAGTGATGGGCATTTTTCACGGTTCTTTAACATTTTGAAGACAAAACGATTAATCGATGGAAATGAGAAAATTACAACAGAGTAGTTGAATAAGAAATTACTTATGCAACTCTGAGAGCAATTTAATTGAGCATGTAAATGTTGCCTATGAGGTAATTTATAATACAATGCATTATGAATTACAAGAACATCAGATCAAAATTTCCATTTCATGTTAATTAAATAAAGATAGCACTTTTTTTTTTCTTCCTCCATTTTTTTTCAGAATGATCAGTTAACGTCATTGTGATATGGTGAGTTTATGTGTTCGCGAATATTTCTTAAGTATTTGTTGCTTTGTCATATTAACAGACATTGATTTCTTTTGTGTTAGGCTACCGTGGTCAAACAGCAGCCCAGCAGCTTCACGCCGTTTGAGGAAGTCACACTCTGCTGTTGAACTCAGGAGAAGCTCTGGACAGTCAGACTCTTCAGACGGAGATGACGCTGCCAGTAATGATGTGGAGAAAGGCCTACTTTTTTCTCCTAAAGAACACATCAAAAACATGTGGCGGGACTTTAAACTGTCACCTCACAATCGCCGCCTCTCAACCTCCTCGCTGCAAAGCCTGCCAGGAGACCAGAGGAGACTAAAGGGAAAAGGAAAGAAGAGGCAAGGACATAAAAACAGAGAGAAGGAGCATTGGAAACACAGAGTGACTGTCCCGAAACCTTTCCAGATGATGCTGCGTGAGGCTGAGAGGCGAAAGCGTGGCATAAAGACACGTTCAGAGATCGAACTGGAGAATGCAGAGCTGCGACGGCAGCTGGAAGAACTGACAGAGTGTCAGAGGAAATTTCGTGCCAGCCCTGTACCAGCTCATGTTCACCTCCCGCTTTATGAGGAGCTGCAGGAGCGGAATGAGGAAAGACAGCGAAGAATGAGACATCGAGAAGATCAGCGTCTTCAAACCATCCAGAAGCCCTTCAGCTTTCTGGAGAGGGAGCGGCTGAAGAAGGAGCAGAAACACTTGCGACACCCACAGCCATCCGACCAGGAGAAAGTCAAACCCTTCAAGGCCAAGCCTGTGCCCAAGGCAGTGTACGCAGCAGCATCAGGGGAGCAGATGAAGGAGGAGCAGCTGTATCGGTCTATCAAGATACAGATGAGAGCTCAGGAGATGCTCCACAGTGCTTCAATGCCTCCCAGCATGCTCGCAAGACGACTCAGTGAACGCAAGAAGACCAAAGACGGTGCTGCTGAAGCCAGAGGGGAGGACTTCTCCCACACGCCCCAGATTAACAAAGAGGTGCCCGACTTCAATGCCAGTTACAGACGCTTTCAAAAACACCTGGAGAAACAAAAAGAGGTGAAGCCCACGACTGTATGTGAACCCTTTGAATTAAGGACATCGCAGATCACTTCGCACCGTGAACGCATCCTGGCTGCCATCGAGCAGGAGCAGAGCAGCCCTCGGATGCTGCGCTGGCCGTACATCAGCTCCGGGCTATCCCGCACGCCAAACTCAAGCCTCTGTTCGTCCCTCTCTGGCAGCTTGGAGCTCCTGCCTACCAAAGTCACAGATGCCACCAAAAGGCGCCATGAGGCTGTGAGGTACCATTTCAGGACTCCAAAAGCTTCCACCATTTTAGTTGAGATAGAGGCAGAACTCAAACGTCCTGTTTAGACGTAGAGACATGAACTGTTGCCTTCTGTGTTTGAAATCCCCCAAACGCTTTTTGTGGAACTCCTTTTTCCAACATCCCTGCAGTGTGCTAACAACCTCACAGCCACCTCCCAAAACAGTTTTTACACCCACTAGCCGATTGTTACACCCATACCCTCAACTGTCTGCCCACGCACTCCCAAAGGCCCCATCCTATCCAAACCTTCCTGCATCTATGACCAGATTGTCTCCTTGAGTAGAAAGGTGCTGGAGCAGAGGAAGAAGGCTGAGGAGGAGGAGGAGCAGTGGAAGGAAAGACAGAAGCAGAGGGAGAAGAAGCTGCAGAAGGTGGTGTTGAAACGCGCCCAGGCCAACGACCCCCACCTGGCTCTCTCACAGACACATCTGTCCAAACTCAAAGAATTCAGGTACCCTCAAAACAACAGGACTACAGCATGAGCTGAACTGTCGTTGAATGGAAGGAGATGATCCATAATTCTGTGTTCTCTGCAGGAAACAAGAGATTCAGCGCAGGAAGGAGTACCAACAGGAGATGAAGGAGATGCAGCAGAGGGTGAAGGGAAGGCCGCTGCTGTTGGAGCAGGTTGCACAGGTAAACATCAACCAGAGCCTTGAACCAAACAACACAGGTGTCCATGTGGTCACCCCGTGACAAGCCTGCTGTCACCCATGTTCTTTATTCTTTAACGGATCCCTATCAGCTTCCATGAAGGGATTTCTGGTCTTCCACGGGTCCTCATTAACACAACAACAGCAATAGCAAAAAAAAAACAACACACAGTTTAATTACAGCAGATTATGTTCCTTCACATCCCCAGGAGCAGCAAAAAGATCTGAATGTAGTGTAACTAGGATAAAGATGGTTTTGAATTCAGGTAACTCTGGAGCCCACTAACTGAACTGGGTCAGTTTGAGGGTTAAACATTAATGGACCAGAACCTCAGACTGCAGAACTTCATTACTGTAAGTGTTGGGATGCATGGATACCACAGACTGATAAAATCCAACAATGTAAGAGTGTCTGAGTGGGTTATTTTAGCTTTAATAACCACATTTATTTACACCAATTTTCTGAATATGCTTCCATAACAGAGGAATGCCAAACAGGCAGCAGAAAAGCGCTACACAGACGCGCTGCGTGGATGTGATGTGACCGAAGAATTTATCAGCAGCAAGGTGGCCAAATTAGGATCTGCACACAAAGCCTCTCCATCCAGTGACAGCAAACAGAGGTAAAAATGTGACATCATTGTAGTGCATAACAGTACTGAGCCAGCCAGTATGATAGAGATGAAGTGTCTGGGAAAGATTGCAAATGAAAAAAATGTCAAAATAAGGTGAAAATGTAATGTAAAGCCAGTAATAATTGTCATGTCAAAACACGTTCAAGTACAAACATACAAAAGGGTATTTCAATCTTAAATCTTAATATGTTGATTTATAGAAGTGAGCACATACCAACACCAAAATGTCATTTGGTAGTGGGTCGCTCATATCTTTATTTTCATGGGTTTTTGGTTAATTAGCTGCAAATTCTTTTGTTTATTGGTTTGTCGACTGTAATACATGTTTTACACTAATCCGAAAAAGAGCTGTAAAAAGTTGTTTGTCTAATTACTATGAATAAGAGTATAGCCCATATTTAAGGCCTAATCATGCAACTGAATCTAATCAGAGGCTGATTGTGTTTTGTGTGGTAGTGACCGAGAGGAGCCAGACATGGGATATGAACCTGTTCACTACAGACAGGTCTTCCTGGATGATGAAGATGTGGAAGTAGATCCAGATGAAGAGGATGGAGGGAGTGACAAGGCTTCATTAAACCACCGTGATGGAGACGATGCCAGCATTCATTGCCCAGATCAAGATTATCATGGAGATGATCAACACTGTTCAGATGAAAGTTACCACTACTCAGATGATCATGAGAATTACTCAGATGACAGTGAGCATGATGCTGACACTAGACAGCAGGAAGCAGGCGAGTGATGCCGTCACGTCATAGTATAAGTAGGCTGCACCATTGCTATGCTAAAAAAATTTTGATGGAGAAAACTGAGCAAAACTGAATACATCAAGTGAGGGGTAACACAAGGGAGGAGGCATCTTATTCCTAGAATGATAAGATATTGTATTTTATTGTACATGTTGTGCACAAAAGGAAAATTTCACGTCTTTAATCTGAGGTGATCCGATTGATTGTGTCTGATATCACTTCCTTGTTCACTGGTTCATTTACCTACTTAATAAACACTCATTAGTTTACTCCGTAGTGAGCAGTTAAGTGAGTTTTTTGACATTTTGAAGTCATTATCATTTTACGATATTATTCAAAGATATTTGCATAATTGCAGTGTGTAAAATGTGAAGCATTGGACAGCACTTTGGGTGAAATGCTACCGAATTACATATATCACCTCACACAAATGGACAAATATTTATTGCTACATTAAATACTTATTATTTTACTTATTGTCATCATGTCCTTGTTTATGTCAGACTGGACCATCTACAATAAAACCACTTATTTAAAAACGACAACTTATTTGATTTTGTTATGAATATAATTAATTTTATTTGGTTTAAAGCCTGTGGGATGATATTCATGTTGCCCCTTACCAGAGGTCAAACTGGCGGAAACACAGAGGGAGGGAGGTTGAGTCAGATTGACAGCTCCACCCAGCCTATGACAAAGGATGACGACTGCACCACCGCAACCAATCAGATACTGAATGGGCGGGTACATAGTCCAAATTTTACGCGGCGCGCGGCGGGCCGAAACACCGAGAATGAATATCCCGGTCTCAACCGGTTTCAACCGGTCCGTGGTTGGAAGCATGAGCTTAGAGGAAGAGCACACTTGCACGCATTAAAACATCTCTGCTGTCTGACAGTGTGCGAATAGAATCAGAAATAAAAACGAGACTCTTTCAATTCGTGATTATGACCCGGAATACCGCTCTAACTGTGATTCCGTGAATCTGTGTTGTTAGCTTAGCTTACATTAGCCAGCAGACTTGAATCATCATTGACTTTGCCATTAGCACGCTAAGTTGCTATTAGCCTGGTGGGAGTCGGCAGTAGTTATTGATAGCAAAAGAAAGATATGTTTCAGACGGGTTGAAGACAGGAAACAATAGGCTGCTGTAAACTGCGGAAAGCTTTTAATACATCGCCAAGAATCGATAAGTATTCCTCGTAACGGTATTTTAAATTAGCGCAGTTAGTGTCATCCAAGAAAGCTAACATTAGCTTTTGGCTATCGAATGTTAGGGGCTGTGTAAACGTGTGCCATGAGATAACATTGCACAATTGCTTTCAACGCAGTGAGAAGATTAATATTTTGGTCTTCGCCAACAAGTTACATCAGCTAATCAGTAGTTGTTTTCGACGAGCGGACAGGACACACCAGGTAAGTTGAACCCGATCAACAGTATCCTAACTCACCCATCGTGGGCTAACGTTAGCATCCGTCACTTTCAAAAGTGAGGTGTTTTTGTGGGGGTTAACTGACTGTTAAGCAAACATGCCAACGCGTTTTATAGTCGGGGGACTGGTAAGTCCTCGATCTGCTTTGTACTATTGCTAACGCAGTTTAGTTGCGCTGAACGGTCGCAAAACAGGTCTACCAGTCGGGTTGTGGAGATTGCAGCTCCACGCATCCAGTTAGCCAGGCGGGGGCGTTGTTCATGTTTTACACTGGTTCGGTTTCAATGGGTGTCATGATTGGACCACGAGGGCTGACTGAAGCTTTAAGCTGGCTGCCTTGACACATTTTGGCTGAACAATGATAACTTGTTTGAGGCTGACTGCTGTAAAACGTAAAAGGAGAACAAGATATGCTTGTAATATTTAAATTCATCCTTCTATTTTGGAATACATTTCAAAATGCACCCATCAAATGTCATGTTTGATATCCTTAGTTTTTAGTATAGAATTTAGGATATTAGTGAAATATGTAAGTTCTACTCAAACTCAAAGCTTTAGTTGTTAACACTTTTACCATAATCTTGAACTGTAGATTTTGTATGTTTTGCTAGTGTGCTGGTTGCGACTGTGGCTGATATTTAAATGATTCTCCTCTTCTCCCCTCAGAAGCTCTATGCCAGCAGAAATGACGATGTTGTCCGATCACCCAGCCAGACAGCTGCTGGACTTCAGTCAGAAACTGGACATCAACCTGTTGGACAATGTTGTCAACTCGATGTACCATGACATTGGATCCCAGGTGAGAACTCCTTTCCATTGTGGGCTTCCATCTCAAGTGTCTTGTTGGGATCCATGCGTAGTCTGTGCAAATCTGCGACATTTGATCATACCCTAATCCCACTTAAATTTACATTTGTTCAATAATAAAAATAAGCAATTTGTTCCTTAGTTTAACCACATGGCTATGATGTATATCAGGGAAGGTCAAATACAATTTGTAAACTTTGGGGGAATATACTGTACTTGATTATTAAAACCTAAAGATTCATGGCATATTAAAGGTTTGCTATGTTGCTCTCTTGTAGCAACGTGTGGCCCAGGAAGTTCTCACCAACCTGAAGGACCATCCAGATGCCTGGACTAGGGTCGACACAATCCTCGAGTTCTCTCAGAATATGAAAACTAAAGTACGTACCTGATCTTGTAACAGAGAAAACCTCTGAACTCACATCAGCTGCTTGTTGACAGTCTCTTGGGGCCAGTGTAATAATATGAGCTGATGTTTATCAGTTTATCCACATCAGACCAAGGCTTATAGGGCAGTGAGGTTTGAGCATTCACTCTGCTTTATCTCCACTGTACTTATTGGATTTTCTTATTTCTTATTTGATTTTATTAGTTTTTCCATTTTTGCTGCATGTTTGTTGTTGTGATGATATTATCATCACTGGTCAATGCTGTCAAAATGTTGATTTTCTGCTAGTTTTTGAGTTTCTGTTGGTGTCAGTTTTGTCTCTTTGTCAGTTATGATGGCTGTCAATGCTAACTATCCACAGTCCTGGCCTTTTAGAACCACACATGCCGTTGCCACTACTGTGAAATGCTGCAAATAAAACAACAAGTGGTATCTTTATATATGGCTGAGTTGTACTGTGTTGTGACAAGAGATAGAACATGTGATAAAGTTCAAGTCTGTAGGATTTAGGGAAAATCTATTGGCAGAAATGGAATATAATATTTATTTGTGTTAATCACCTGGAAATAGAAAATGTTGTGTTATGCTACCTTAGAATGAGCACTTCATATCTACAGAGGGAGCGGGTCCTCTTCCATGGAGATCACTGTGTGGGACTGCCATGTGCTACAATAGTCCAGAACTGTAAAAATACTATATTGTGGTTGGCTCTCTTGATGAGAAGAATGTGTTTCTGTCTTTTTCAGAGCTCTAAAATCTCTCCATTTTCCCCCCAGTATTATGCACTGCAGATTCTGGAGACAGTCATCAAAACACGTTGGAAGATCCTCCCTAGAAATCAGTGTGAAGGTCAGTTAAATGACATTAAATAAACTGATTAGAAAAATGGTTTCTGTCTGAGATGTGTTGCTTGTCTGGAGACTGCTCTTTGCATTTTCCATTTAAAAACTCTTGACTGGATTTTCAGGCATCAAGAAATATGTTGTTGGATTGATCATCAAGACTTCTTCTGATCCTGCAAACATGGAGGTGAAGTTACAGTAATGTAAGATGTGGCGCTTCATAAATGACCTTTGTGCTGCTCAATACTAATGTCACTCTTTTGATGTTCATTTGCAGAAAGAGGGAGTGTATATTTCAAAACTTAACATGATCCTTGTACAGGTAAATAAATATTCGATTGTTTAACACAACAATAGTTGACATGATGTGATGAGCCTGGTGGCTCACAGAGCTCTTCCTGTCTGGACTGCTGTAGATCCTGAAGCAGGAATGGCCGAAACACTGGCCCACCTTCATCAGTGATATTGTGGGTGCAAGTCGGACCAGCGAGAGCCTCTGTCAGAACAACATGATCATCCTCAAACTACTCAGCGAGGAGGTTTTTGACTTCTCCAGTGGCCAGATGACCCAGGTGAAGGCCAAGCACCTCAAAGACAGGTAACTGATTAAAGATGTTACTGAGTTACTGTGACTTGTGTGAAGTGAAGAGTTGTTGCTACGTTTGCTGAGAAGAAGCAAAGTTCAGGGGGGGGGGGGATCTATCAGTTTCAGTCACGGCAACAGTTTTAACCACAACAAGCAGAAATTACTTCGATGATATTAAAACAAGCTCCGTGCAGTTTACAACAGATTGCAAACTGAAATGTGGAACTGATCAAAACAAAGAGCAGAATCAAATTTTTTTGCCGGAAATCGTCTGACCACCAGATTGTTGATCATTTTGTTCAGACGACACTACACCCTCAGACTGAGCGTCTAATGGTAGCTGATGTTGGGGAAATTAGGTCAAATTCCAAAATTGGTTTGGGGCCAAAAATAATTGTGGTTTTTAAGTGTCTGTCAGTTTAAGACATGACTCTACCACCTCTCATGATCTCTACTCTTTTGTCTTTCAGCATGTGCAACGAGTTCTCCCAAATATTTCAGCTGTGCCAGTTTGTGATGGTAAGAGAAGGTTGACTTTAGACCAAACAGCTCTCAGCACCTGCCTCTGATGTTTAATAGATGCCACAATCTATTGTCACATGTGCCTCTTTGTCTGTGTAGGAAAACTCCCAGAATGCCCCCCTGGTTCATGCTACGCTGGAGACTCTCCTCCGCTTCCTGAATTGGATTCCTTTAGGTTACATCTTCGAGACCAAGCTCATCAGCACTCTGGTGTACAAGGTAAACCAGCTAAGATTCATTCAGTAGATCAAAACTGTAGGTGAAACATTTGTATAGTTGGCTGAAACAGAATCACATTATTTTTATTGTCCATGACAGCCAGAATTTTGATAAGAGTAAATGTTTAGGTCATTTATCAAGCTGAAACATTTACTGGTTTCAGCTTCATAGGTGAGGATTTAGTGCTTCTCACTGTTTTATATCGTTGTGAACTGATTATCTTTGGGATTTGACAAACTGAAAATTTTTAACGTGTCACCTTGAACTCAGAGAAATAGACATGCCCACAAAACCACTAATCAGTGACAAACACTGAATCTGCCATTTTTCTGAGACAAATAACATGCACTTACAATACAGATGGGACAGTTAAACTTGCAGTTCAGCACCGACCTGACTTGTTTTATTTGATACATTGTTTATGTGTGTTTCAGTTCTTGAACGTGCCCATGTTTCGCAATGTGACACTGAAATGTTTGACGGAGATCGCCGGAGTGAGCGTCAACCAGTACGAGGAGCAGTTTGTCAACCTGTTTACCCTCACCATGTGCCAGCTCAAACAGGTACACACACCCTCACACACACACCCACCCACAATCACTCTAAGTGGTACTCAAGTTAATTGCACTCAGTATGATTGCACACAAGCACACTTACATGGGCCTACTCTGTTATTACATACACAAAAACACACCTCCCCTTGTCACATAACTGTCCAATGTCTGTCTGTCTGTCTGTCTGTCTGTCTCTCTCACACATACACAAATCCAATACATTAGGTGTGCAGCCAACACAATCTCTGACTTGCTGTTAGCCGTTAGTGCTCGTGCATACACACACACACATGCACACACACACCCACACACTATATTGTCAGCTGGCATAAGCAGTTTTGTGTTCGCTGTTATTACAAATAGACACAAATAACATCTATGGGTAGAGTGAAAGTGTGAGTTCAACAGTTCTGATAGGAGAGCACAGTTAAAAGCTGCAAGGAGAATTTTAAAAACAGAAGGCATAGTTAATTAGTATTTTATATTAATATTTTGTTTTTGAATTTTGTGTTTATCTTTGTTCAGAGAATGAGAGATTCACGGCAAGGTTTTAGTCCCATTGAACTTCCCCAGGCAGCTCAGGGGGAAAGTGACGCACATCATCTTACTGTTTATACAGAATTATCTGACACAGATGTGGTTGCTGACACCCGCAACACACCTACCAAGAGTATGCATCTGACAAGCAACACAAAGAAGCCAGGCCATCTTTGTAAATGATAAATTGTTCTTAATGTCTTGCCAGGTAACATATAGGTTGAATAAAAATAAATAGAATAGCAATTAGTGTCTCTAAGTTGGGCACATTAACTAATGGCTTTCTCAGTAAAATATCTAATAACATCAGAATATTTTTACTTTAATTTTGTTGAGACTGACCCATCCTTCTTTAGTAAGCAGCTAACTTTATTAGCAGTTTTCAAATCATAAGTCATAGAGTGCTTTACAGGGTAAGTGAGAAAGAGGGAATAAAAGATGAGTTTTTTCACTGATTAGGCTCCTCTGTGTCTCAGGAGACAGTTTGAAAGCCAAGCAGTGACACAGCAAAAACTCAGATTTGGCACCTACAGTATATGTCTTCAGGCTCTGTTTAGTGTAATGTTCCTTCTGTAGTAACTTGTTTTAATGTGATTCATCAAACATTATAACTATCTTGAAGCTTTGAATTTAGTAAGGATCACCTGTCAAATCATGATCTTGATTTACTCCAAATGGTCGGAATGTATTTACTATCAGCATATGCACATACACACACTCTTTTACAGGAGGATGTTAACAGCTCTGCCTGCCTGCAGATGTCATCATTGTGGCAGTGGAAGACTGAAACAATTCTGACAGATTATAAAAAATGTTTTCTCTAGAGGTTTGAGTGAGTCTGGCAACCCTAAAAAGCTATGTCCCCTGATAACAGATGTTAACAGTAAAGAGTCACCAGTCAGATGGTGAGGTTTATCTTTAATTTAGAATATATAGAACAGAAGCTCTAAAGCTTATTTAATTTCTGACCTCGTAAAGGATCTACTTGTGACCCCCCTTAGAGGTTGTAGATGTCAATGAGCTGTGAATGGGCCTACCAAATATTTTCTCCCTTGCTCCACTCAGATTGTTAAATAATATTTGAATAGTTTTTGATGATCAGACAAGGTAAAACTATCCAGTATCCCCCCCCCCCCCCCAAAAAAAAAAAAAAATGACAACATGTCTTGTAGTAGAATAAGTTTTTCTTGGTTTATACAGTCATATGTTCACGAAGTGGTGAACCTCGCTCCATCCTTGCTCGTGAATGACTGAGCCTTTCCAGGATGCCCCTTTCATACCCAATCATGACACTATCACCTGTTACCAATGAACCTGTTTACCTGTGGAATGTTTCAGACATGTTTTTGGAGCGTTCCACAACTTTTCCAGTCTTTTGTTGCTCCTATCCCGACTTGTTTGCAATGTGTTGCTGCACCAAATTCAAACGTTAAATATATTGTCTTTTGTCATTTTCAGTTGAGGTTATGTCAAAAAGGATTTGCAAATTATCACATTCTGCTTTATTTATGTTTTATAGAGTCCCAACATTTTTGGAATTGTGGTTGTACTTTTAGATGAAATTGTGATCTTGGGAGGTCTCGTGGCTCGTTGCTTTATGACTAAACCTACTTACGGTAAATGTAGTTTCCTCAAACAAAAAAACTATGGATGCAATTATGGTAAAACAATTGGGACAAAACAACATTTGTCTAAATAAATAAAGGGCAGTTTGTGAAGTCGTGTTCTGTCATCTGGTCAGATGCTGCCTTTGAACACTAACATCAGACTGGCTTACGCCAACGGGAAGGACGACGAGCAGAACTTCATCCAGAACCTCAGCCTATTCCTCTGCACCTTTCTCAAAGAACACGGGCAGCTTGTTGAGAAGAGACCCAACCTGCGGGAGACACTCATGGAGGTAGGAGGACAACACAGATCTCTTCCTGCTAACTGAGTTTTGTTACAGAAAAGACATTTTCACTGTTCAAATGGACTTCTGTTTAACATGAGAAAGGTGAACTTGATTGTTGTGGTCTGGTTGAGTAAGCAGACTAACAACTCACAGCTGGTGGTTTTCAGTCATTTCCGCCGCTGCTTCAGGGTTGTTGGAAAGAAAACTCCCCCTCACGTCCAGTGACTGTGTTTCCTACCCCTCTCCTGTTTTCCCTTGTATGTGGTTTCCTGATTACACCTTTGCAATGACATACATTTGGGACCAATTACAGTGGGAAGGACCACCTTTCCTGTGACTGTTTGTCCACTTGTATAAATACTTAATTACTGTTCTAGGAGCACACTGAGATGTTGACAGCAAGAGACGAAGGCAGCGAGAGTCTGTGTGGCAGTTTATTCAATAAAAGACTGTTTAATTTGTATTTTGCTGTATCTAGACATGGAGAAGCACAGAGAGGTCACAAAAGTCACAGGACACTACAGATGGCAATGTTAAGTACATAAGACATTTTGAAATAATTGTATAAAGAAATACAAATATGTAATATATTTATTTCATAATGCCAGTTTTAATTAGCTCCTGTCAGCCAAGATGAACTGGGCAGAGCCAGCCAATCACAATTGTCCATCTCTGCTTATTCACCTTTGGCAAACACAGACATGTATTTTATATTAAACACTACAGTTCTCTATAGGATGTGTAAGTAAGAAATAAAATACAATGAACTCCATAAATAATAAACCAAAAAAGGACTCTAATCCATACTTTACAACGATACCTTACCTGACAGTAAGTAAAGTTTAAAAGTAAAGCCAAGCTCCTTTATCTCATTACATTAGTTCACAATAGCGTTAAGTCCTTTATGTGTGTAACCCAGAAATTTTGCTGATATTTTTGCACGGTTGTGGAAGTTCTTCATCACATCAAACTCGGTGTTACTCCAATTGCAGGAGAAACAAAAACCCCAACAACCATCTGTGATTTTAAGTTGTTATTCTGCTTTGTAACAAGACGTTAATTGCTCTTGCTCTTGTCAAATTATCCGAAAGGAAACATTTTGTGAAGATGAAATGTGTGCTATCAGCTGGAGGCTGTTGGCACTGTCAAGTGACCTCACTACACTTTGTCCACCCTCAGGCCCTACATTACATGCTGCTGGTGTCAGAGGTGGAGGAGACAGAGATCTTTAAGATCTGTCTGGAGTACTGGAACCACCTGGCAGCAGAGCTCTACAGGGAGAGTCCCTTCTCCACCTCCAGCACACCGCTGCTGTCTGATGTCCCGCCTCGCAGACACCTCTACCTGCCAGTGCTCTCCCAAGTAGGGCCCACACACACACACTTTAACATACAGACACAAAGACCTACCAGAAACTTGTGCCCTTATAAACTGTAATCTGTAGGTAATTTTTCCAGTTAAATAATCAAGGATTTGGTTTATAAAATGTGATTCCGTTGTTATTTTGTTGTCTGATGTCAGATAACAGTGCAAAACCCAAAGATATTAAGTCTAGTATCACATTAGACAAAAAAGCAACAGATCATTTTAGAAAATGAAACCAAGGATTATTTAGCATTTTTGCTTTGGTTACATGATTATTTTGGTTAGTATTAAAATCATGAATTGTCTTAATAATGATTATTCATCTGTCATTGACAACAAAATACTTTTTATTGCGTATTGTTAACATTTAAAAATGATTGTAAATATTTGTCAGTTTAGAAATTAGGAAGGTTGGTCAGCTGGCTCAATCAGAGGGTGTCACAGACTCACATCCAACTGATCCCCCCCCCTTCTACTTGTAGGTGCGTTTGCTGATGGTGAGCCGCATGGCCAAGCCAGAAGAGGTGCTGGTGGTGGAGAATGACCAGGGTGAGGTGGTCAGGGAATTCATGAAGGACACAGACGCCATTAACCTTTACAAGAACATGAGAGAGACTCTTGGTAAGTTAAAGCATGCCTGTGGTGATAAATGCATGGTTCTGTTTCAGGTACACCAATTAAAAAGTGTGAGTACACGAATCAAAAATTACAATTTTTTTTTAATGTGAAGTATTCATTTTTTAGTTTTTTTAGACAGGTACCAAACCACTAAGTAGGTGGGTGGCAGTACTTGTGTTTGAGAGACTGGGTTGTAATTTCTTTACACTGTATGAGAAGCAAACTGCTATCAATGTTCTGGAGAGACAGATTTATTTTTATTACACTGTTGATTAATAAAAAACAAAATTAGAATCATGTCAACATAGCACAGCAAACAGAAGAAGTAACCTGACACAACCAGTTGCTGAGTTAAAAGTTCCACTCTGAGACACACACACACACACACACACCATTATCTCATCCATCTCACTCTGTGTCTGCAGTATATCTGACCCATCTGGACTATGCTGACACTGAACGCATCATGACAGAGAAGCTCCACAACCAGGTGAACGGCACTGAGTGGTCGTGGAGGAACCTGAACATGCTCTGCTGGGCCATTGGCTCCATCAGCGGGGCGATGCACGAGGAAGACGAGAAGAGGTTCCTGGTCACTGTCATCAAGGTGGGACACAGATGATTGTATATTATATCAGTATCAGCCAGCATCCCTCTACTAGCAGAAATTGGTTTGCCCAGCTGTGGGTGGAGACTCACCGTGTCTGGCAGCATGACTGTGTGACAGAAGCATTTATTCAACTAACTCCAGAGTCCAGTTTAATTATTACTAATTGCTGTCTCTGTGTTCCTAGACCACTTCTCCCAACCAGTTATTGACACAGCAGTTATGCATGTGCTGAACTGTGACCAACGTTGACTGATTGTGTGTTTTAATGTGCTCAGGACCTGCTAGGCTTATGTGAGCAAAAGAGAGGGAAGGACAACAAGGCCATCATAGCGTCCAACATCATGTACATTGTGGGCCAGTATCCTCGCTTCCTCCGAGCCCACTGGAAGTTCCTCAAGACTGTTGTCAACAAGCTGTTTGAGTTCATGCACGGTGAGAAAATAGAAAAGAAAATATTGAATCATTTTGCTTAGTTTACTACTTTTTTAAGTCTTGACACATCTTTTCTGAGATGTTTTCATTCTTAATTTTAAATGAGGTTACAAACTGCAATGTTTACAACCAAAACAAGAATTGTAACACAGACCTGAAGATTCAGAAGTGGATATTCCTGAAAGTGCCACTGTTACTTGAATTGTGATTAATGTATGAATGCTGCCTGTCACTGGCTGAGGCTTATCATGATTTTTTGGGATTCATCCTCCTCTTTGTGACACAGAGACTCATGACGGTGTGCAGGACATGGCGTGTGACACCTTCATCAAGATCGCCCAGAAGTGTCGGCGTCATTTTGTCCAGGTGCAGGTGGGCGAGGTAATGCCCTTCATCGATGAGATCCTCAACAACATCAACACCATCATCTGTGACCTGCAGCCACAGCAGGTCAGTCCTGTCTCTGGACTTTGTGTCAACATTGAAACAATTTTGATGTCATTAATTTTTTTTTGTGTATTTATTTTTTGTAATGCCATTATTTGTAAGACTTTTTCAAATGACATCCAGTACGTTACATTTCTTTATTTCCTGTTTCTTTTACATTTGTCGAACATACATTGTTACTGCTGTGTGATGGTCTCAGGCAGATGAGATGTGTCCCTCGTCTCTGTAGGTCCATACATTTTATGAGGCCGTTGGCTACATGATTGGAGCCCAGACGGACCAGGCTGTTCAGGAGCTCCTGATAGAGAAATACATGCTGCTACCCAACCAAGTGTGGGACAGCATCATTCAGCAGGCCACCAAGGTGAGGACAGAAGGACGTCTGATCCATTATAGTTCACTGATGTTGCTGTAATGTCCGCAGATGATTCACTTAATGCAGCCTGTAGCCTTCTTTTGTTGAAAATTGTTGCTTTTACTAAACTGTGGAATCTCTGCTGCAGAATGTGGACATCCTGAAGGATGCGGAGACAGTGCGTCAGCTGGGCAGCATCCTAAAGACAAATGTCAGAGCCTGCAAAGCTGTTGGTCATCCCTTTGTTGTCCAGCTGGGCCGAATCTACCTGGACATGCTCAACGTCTACAAGTGCCTGAGTGAAAACATCTCCTCGGCTGTCCAGACCAACGGTTAGTTCCTGTCTGCTTCCTGTGTGTCTGTCTGTGTGCGTGCATGCATGTGTGAGTTAACTGGGAGTAAATGTGTCATGTCAGCTCTTTTCTGTATGAAAACATGATTTAAGAGGCTCCTCTTGGATCAAATAGCGATGGAAAACAAAGCATGTGTTCATCAATGAATATTCTAAATTCTAATTTCTATTCGAATCGTAAAATAATCCATACTTTCGAATGTGAAAATTCATATTCGAATGCAGAAAAAAAGCATTACTGCTGCAGCGTCTGCATTGCTAGTACTGCATGACGGACAGAGTCAGTAATGACTATTTTTTTGTTCATGTTTTTTTTTTTTTGATGGGAAAATCTGTTGAAATCTGACATATTTAAGTCTTTCCTGTCATAATGTGCTGTGAAAATAATTCCTGTCTCCTGCTCCTCCCAAATCAGGGAATTAAGAGTTTATTCCAACCAAACCAGAGTTAGTGATAATTGCTGGAACAGTGGAAAGACGGTTGGTTTTGTTGAGTTTTATTTTGTTTTTTTTAGCGTTTGAACTAAGTGTGTTACTATGGTAAAGTCACTGTTTTTGTGAATGGAGTCTGTTGGCTTTGGCAACAGCTATATAACAGCTGTTTCTGGTTAATAAAATGGGTCTTACTCTTTAACAAAAATGTATCTCTGTAGGGATCCTTTCCATAATGTTGTCAAACACTTATTATAACAATCTGAGTCTATCAGTGGCAAAAACAAACACTTGATGCGCAAACACCTGGAGGGATTAAATTGCAGCACCTTTTTCCGACTGCTGCCCTCTCGTTTAATAATGAAAACACTTAAAAAATATTTGTCTGTATTAGTCACATAATATTTGTCCCGAATTGGATGCGTGGACACGGACACCAACTGGAAACTCTGCCCACTTGATGTCACTCACATTGATTGAAAATTAAATGTAGGTTAAGCTGAAACAACTGCATAATTCAACAACACAGAATAGGAAATGATTTATTTTGTAATGTGCAGGTATGTAGATCTTTTAAAAGACGTTTGTGTTGAAATCATCATGTTCAAGTAGTATGTCACTCATTGTTCAGAGTTCCCTCTTATGGGCGTAATGTACAAAAATAGATATTCAAATGGTTCAAACCTATGTTTTGTTTTTTTGTTTTTTTTAGATGGATGTTCAAACGCCATTTTGGCCAATGTTGACAGCCAATGTGTTTACGATTCATATGAATGAAAACAGAACAAGGTTCCTGTCACTGCTGTGTCACCATTAAGACCCACAACTTTTGTGAGCAGGTTAAAGACAGTGCTCTTTTCCAGCTCACTACACAATAATAATGTGGTAAAGCTGAACCATATGAAGGAACTGTTTTTTTTAGACTTGAGCCATGATGCAAATACCTTTTTAACAAAAACATTTATTTTTAGAATCATGATCATTTTGACTCACATGCCCTTAATAGATTTACAGACATTCTATCACTTAACATTATTCATTCTTTGATCGTTGAAGTTTTACTCTGTGTTCTGTTGCCTGTGTCAGTGCCCTTTGATAGTAGTACAAGCAGATGCCAAATTTTGAATACATTTTCTGCACATAGAGGTGATAACAGTAATTTAATATATTAAGTCGACACAAAATGTAAACAATGTTGTATTTTCTCCAGTAGTTATAAAAGACTTCAAATCAGGATCAATTACAGGGATCCTATCATTTTGCATTACTTGCAGGTTTTATTGGTACTTTATGTCACATAGTATGTCTCTTTAACCATTTAGGTTTCTTGCTCTAGTTTGACTCTGGCCGAAAAAAATCAGTTATGCAGGTTTAAATAACTGCCTTTTATCATGTTTGCAGGTGAGATGGTGACCAAACAACCTCTGATCAGGAGTATGAGGACGGTGAAGAGAGAGACATTGAAGCTGATCTCAGGCTGGGTCAGTCGTTCCAATGATCCTCAAATGGTGAGCCAGCATTTCTTTCATTTCCCACAGTCAATTCTGTAGTGGAAGTTTTTAAATTTGTTTACAGTGTATTTAAATCTGTGTTTAGAATGACCTTTATTTTTCAGCAGTGTTCCACATAAAGCATCCTCTGTAATTAATTCAGCAGTGGTGGTGTACTGACGAACTTGGACTGTACTGCAACATGCACTATAACTTTGACTGGGATCAAAACATGGAATAACATAAAATCAAAACTACAAATGTCTCTCAAACACAAGTTCTGCCGCTACAATGTTGAAAAAATTCCAAGTTAATAGTTCCATGTTTAATATGCACTTTATTAGTACTTTATTTTAACCCTTTTGTTTCCAAACCATTTTCACTGTGTCTCAGTTGGCATGTACCAATTGGTAAAAATGGGGTTTAGCAAGGTTTTAAACTTAAAAGACTCATGTTGAAGTAAATGTCTGAATTTAAAAGTATTTGAATGTAGTAGTTCACGCAATACAGTTCTTGTTTTACACCATCTAATGAGGTTGTTTTTTGTGCTCCATGTCTACTCGTTCAGATAAAAATAGTTAACGGTACGGTTATGAGAATTATGCTGGTGAGTCTGCTAACATGTTCACGTGTTGTTCTGTGGTCCAGGTAGCAGAGAACTTTGTGCCCCCCCTGCTGGAGGCGGTGCTGATCGACTACCAGAGGAACGTCCCGGCTGCCCGGGAGCCCGAGGTTCTCAGCACCATGGCAACCATCGTCAACAAGCTGGGAGTCCACATCACGGGAGAAATCCCCAAGATCTTTGATGCTGTCTTTGAGTGCACTTTGAACATGATCAACAAGGTCTGTTTGAGTCATTTAATTTTACCTGGTACCAAAAGAAAATGATGAAAATGTGAGTACAGTTGCAAATTTACAGACTTTAACTCCTCTTTGTTTTGCTCCTGTGTCATCAGGACTTTGAAGAATTCCCAGAACACAGAACCCATTTCTTCTACCTCCTTCAAGCCGCCACCTCCCAGTGCTTCCCAGCCTTCCTGTCCATCGCCCCGGCCCAGTTCAAACTGATCCTAGACTCCATCATCTGGGCTTTCAAGCACACGATGAGGAATGTGGCCGACACAGGTCTGAAGTGGCATCTACTCATCCTGTCACATAGAGTTCACGCAAATATAGAAAACCCAGAGAAGTCATTGAACTGTTTGGCAAGGCTTGAGAAAGTTTGAAAATTCTGAAATCTTAGTTGAAACACAGAATTACATCATGGACATTTGATACCATTTAATTTCCCTGTTGGTCTGATGAGCATCTCCGTATCTCCTACAGGTCTACAGATCCTGTACACTCTCCTGCAGAACGTGTCTGGAGAGGAGGCAGCAGCACAGAGCTTTTACCAGACGTACTTTTGTGACATCCTGCAGCACATCTTCTCTGTGGTCACTGATACCTCTCACACTGCAGGTAAGGAAGTGATGTGATGGCAGCTGCCACCTGTGTGGAAATTGAAATTAACCTTTTTGAGTTCTAAAACTCAAATTTGGCCCTGTACAGTTGCTAAACATTTGAGAAGATAAAGTTTATTTTACATATTAATAAAGTAACAGAGAAAATAAGTAGCCCCATCTTTATTTTCATTATCAGATTTTAGGCTGAGAGCGAATGTGAACAAACAAAACAAAGTCATAGTCAACACATAATTAATCAAGTTAAGTTTAAGTGACAAAAACTGATGAGCCTCCTTGCTTGCCTGCTCTCTTTTCAGGTCTGACCATGCATGCCACCATCTTGGCCTACATGTTCAACCTGGTGGAGGAGGGGAAGGTCAGCGTTGCACTGAGTGCCGCAAGTCCGGCTAACAACCAGGCACATGTCCAGGAGTACATCGCCAACCTGCTGAAGACAGCCTTCCCCCATCTACAAGAGTAAGTAGGCGTCATTGCTATTCAGTGCTTTTTCATGGAAGAGGTTTTACACAAACGCATGGTGATTAAAGGGTAAATTAAAGCACTGAGATGTTTCCAAGACAGCCACCACAGCTGCAATAGACCAGAATGCACTTCACGCCTTAAAGCACATTTTGAGTGAAAGCTGCAGCTGTGATTATACACATAACTCGGAGCATTTGTAGTCCTAAAATCCAACAGTGAGTCAGCACCGTTGAACTTTGGGTTCCCTCCTGAACTTGCACAGTCGTTTGTTTTGTTCCCCAAAACAAACTACAACTCTTAACATGCTCATCAGTTTTGAGGCAGTTTTGTATTTATATTATGGTAATCATGCATGGTTCAAAAATTTCAATGTAGTCACTGGTTCAGATCATTTTTGAACGAAACAAGTGATAATAGTCATTCAAAAATGTCAGTGAAAATGTCAATGAGAAATAGCTTTGTGAAGTAGTAGTATATCAAATGAGGGGGAAGAAGTTAATAAAAAAAAGTCATTTGTTTTAGGGCTGTCGCCGATGTTTCTGTTATTTTGTCCACCCTTGTAGATGATATGTTCAGACTAACAGCTAATTGAATGTCCTGTCTTCAGTGCCCAGGTGAAGGTGTTTGTAACGGGTCTCTTCAGCCTGAATCAGGACATTCCTGCCTTCAAAGAGCACCTGAGGGACTTCCTTGTGCAGATCAAGGTGAGTGTCCAGAAACGATAAACACTTGCACCAGGAAACAGACCAGGGAACATGTAATTGATCAGAGCGTTGTGACATTAACTGACAGCTGCATCCACAGTATGTTTCACAACACACAAGAGTTACTGAAAAAGGAGATGTAATTGTAGTGTTTCCACGTCATTTGGAAACAAGATTCTGCAGCCTCTCGCTCACAGTGAAGCCTTTAAAGAACAACAAAAATTAGAATCTTACTTTCTACTATATGCTACTTTATGTTTGAACAGGACTTTGAATTGAGCCTTTCAGCGCCTTGCCGCAAAAGGAGGCAGTCTGATGCGATCAGTCACATTACTCGTTTATTTCACATCTGTGACTAGTTAAAACAGGCACGTTGGTGAATTTCAAGCCTAATGAAATTCATTCTAGGTTAAACTTGTGCTTTGATTTTCGAAAATTGGCAGATTAAGTGATTTTTTTGGTCATCACATTAAAGCCTCAGACACTCAATTAAAAACACTGTAGCAGTGGATTTCACTTTTATACACTGTGCTTGCCTGTAGTGTGAAAGAATTGTAGCAAAGCATATTGGTAAATGAGAGGGCACTGCAAAGCAAGGGGTGATGATATAAGTATATCAGCCAATCAACAAATACATCATATACAGTACACTCTAAACTGACTGGAAGAATTTTAAGGGTATAAGCTGCATCATAACTTAGATTATTTCAACTTTTGAGCGGAGAGACTTTGTAGAAAGTTTGAGCAGCACAACTCTCCCTCTGTGGGAAAATGGCAGTTTGGCCAGCTTGAATCTAAAGCCTGTAGCCTGGTGTGAGCGCTGCTGAGCCTCTGCTTGTGTGGTCCTGCAGGAGTTTGCTGGCGAGGACACAACAGACCTGTTCCTGGAGGAGAGAGAGACGGCTCTGCGCCAAGCCCAGGAGGAGAAACACAAGCTCCAGATGTCAGTGCCCGGCATCCTCAACCCTCACGAGCTGCCGGAGGAGATGTGTGACTGAAGCAGCAGCGAACAGCATGTACAAAACAGCTCTGGAGGGGGAAAGGTCAAGAGAGAGCTAGGACGCTTTCTGTTGATAAATTGTTTTCTTTTCAAGTGTGTTTGTGTGTGAGTGTGAGTGAGTGTGTGTGTGTGTGTGTGTGTTTGAAAAGAATGAGGGGCCAGAGGAAGGACCCCAGCACTCGGTTGTACGTCGACCAAATCAATGTCAATATGTAAATGAGAATAGCTCCCCTGACCCCCCTCAACCCTGGCGCAGATTTATTCTTTTTTTTCCCTCACAAACCTATTTTATACAAAGATTTTTTTGTGTAACATGCCATCTTTTGTTAATTCTTTGCTAATTAAAGCTTTATGTTTGGCCATATGGTTCTTTTGTACCTGCATGAAGTTGAAAGAATTCAAGGTTATTTTTAATCCCTCTTCACCCCCTCAGTTCACCTCCTCTCCTATTTGTTAATATGTAATATATAGTGTTGAAACACTTGCAATGGTTAGTTGACAGATTGCTCTGGTTTCAGAAGTGCCATGTGCATGGTGCAGGACGAATGTGATGCTCAAGGGGTAGACATGTACTTCCTTGCTTCCTTTGTTGTCCTTTTTTGGTTTGTCAGTGTGTGTGTGTTTTTTTTTTTTTTAAACTCCGGCTCTCTGATTGAGTCGGATCTTCAGTTGGACTGCTCTGCGTTTGGATGAGAAGGAAGGCTGTGTGCATATCATCCTGTTTGTAAAGCTGTCTTAGTACTCTGACAATATAAAGTTGGCTATTTTTACAAAAACAGTCTGTGTGACACTGCTTTCTTACCCAAAGCCCTGAAGGTTCTGGAAAGCCTGGAAAAGATAAGGAATGTCACAGCTCAGCTTCCAGGACCTGAAGGCTCATGGCAACGGACATATTCTGAAAGGGTTTAGAAAATTGAATTTTGTTATTTTTCATGTTAAGCTTGACTGTTAAAAGGAGGAAATGTTTCTCAAACTGGGGGACAGGTGCCTCTGGGGGACGCACATGACTAGATGGGAAAACGTGGCTTGAAACTAAAGTTGAATTGACATCATCAAACATAGCTATAACTAACATGACATCATGAATTGTTGCATTGTATTACAATAATTGTCATCATTAATGTTATTATTCCACCTGTGCCTTTCCTTCTGTAACATGACAAAACGTCTACTGTAAAAGGTACTTGGAATCTGAATCAGTGGATAGACAGTGATATGGATAGACAGTGATGATGAGCTGCTACAGACACTGGCCAAACAAGGTCCTTTTCTAAGTCGTGTTCTGCTCTTTTAATCTGGACTGAAAGAAACACTGAGTTGCCAGTTGTCACATTAAATCAGTCTGAGGTTAGTAGCAGGCCTGTTGGCAAGTTTATACCAGGTTTGGTTCCAGGGAGAGAAACTTCATTTTGACATGTTAAGTTTTCAAGCCTACACACATGCACAAAAACTACATTGTGGGTCCTGAGAAAGTTGTGACATCTGGCTCCGATTAGAAAATGTTTTAAGATCACCTGGCCCTGTGACATAAAAAGCTTTATGTAGATAATGAGGAATCTAACTGGTCAGGAAGTATAAGATTTATTACACTGTGAAATGTAAACAGACAAAATATGATTTTTTTCCTCCCTTTAGGCATTTAGAATACATGCAGACTAAATACACAATATTATTTTCTGGTTGTCACAGTTTCACATTGTTCAATTATGTGTACAATTGATATAAATGACTGTTAAAACTTCAAAGAATTGAAGGGAATGAGAAGCAAAATAGAAAAACAAAAAAATTAAAGGTATTTTTTGTTGTTTTTTCGATTATAGTTTTTTTTTGTATACATGTAAGATTTTGATAAAAGTAATAAAACCTAGCTAGATTATTTTCACTGCGGTTGTCCTTGAGATCATAGGTTGTAAACATTACTTCATTGGGAAGCTATCGCGATAATACCGAAGAAAAACGAACGGGCGTAGGAGAGAGGACGAAAAGTCCCGAACTATCTACACTCTGTATCGCCCCCCCTCCTTTTTCAACATGGCTGCTGTGTCTGGTCTCTCAAGTAACGCTCAGATTGGAGACTGACTCGATTTCTACCTTCCACTGCTTCTTAACTTTTGGTGTACAACAGCTACGCTTGGATGCAAATCACGTTCTACACCCTTTTGTTTCTCCTGGTTTCATTTAGCGGAATAACCTTCACTAATCACTCCCTCCACTGGGCCTTTTTTACCCCAAAAACAACCAACTGCCAGCTAACAACAGTTTCCAGTGCAATGGTTTGAGTAGGTGCACTCAGTTTTCCTCTTCATGAACAATGTGTGAAAACTGCGCCGAGCTGGTGGAGGTTTTAAATGAAAGTAAGTAAACAAATAATTTTATTTACCTGAGACGATGCTGAACCAGCATGATGTTAGCATCGCTGTCCACTGAAGCTTGATGGGAGCATGTTAGCTATGAGGCTAGCTAAATATAACTTTGTGTTTTCTTGATTAGCTCGCCTTTCCATCCGGACTTTGCAACAGTAAGACAGTGGAAGTAATGGCATTGTTTCTGCATATTTTGCAATTGGTGACAGTTATATCTTCATGTCAGACTGTCGGTTTGATAAGAATGCAAATGCAATTTTCCCTTCCAAATTGGCAGTCAGTTTTGGGCCTGTCTGTCAAACATTCCTAACAGAACTCACATAAGCTAGCTCCTAAATCGGCTCAAAATCGAATAACCTCGATCAGTTTTACATGTGACATTACAGGCATGACTTGAAATACGTTAACACTTTTGAACACGACACACATAAGCGATTTTGAAGGATGCCGCTGTTGCCGAAACGCGGCTTGCACGGATTTTGAAGTTAGCTAAGTTAGCTAGTTTAGCTAGCGAGCAGCCTGACTTTGTTTGATGTGTTTGTCAGGTCAGTCTGCTAGCTGTCCACTACGCTGCCTCCCATTGTTTGGCGGATGGTCACATTCACAGCTTAAATTGGCCTGCCAACTGTCAATAATACGCTCACTGTTAATACGACTGACAAGAAGATGATGATGTAACTTATGGGTGTTTTGGCGAGTCCGTTAAAATGGTAACCTAGACGAAGCTAGCGGCAACTAAGCTAGCCCAGAAAATTAATGGCTGCAACGAGGCGCATATTTTGGCACATAGCACATCGTTAATCCTCGGTATCTTGTGTATACTTTTCGTCCGATGTCTTATGCACACTAGCCTTACTCCTCGCACGTTTTGGTGGTACAATTATGTATAATCTTAACGCTTAGTCCCGCTTCATATACGGGGCTAACACCAACTTAAGCCAGCAAACGTAAATACAAGCTTGCCTTTATAGCTTGAAGTTAGCTGTTCGTCCAAGGCGTGCTAACCAGGCCTTGCTGCAATTCAGTGTGTCTTTATGACAACGAACAAAGCCTTTTTTGTGTTATTGTCATTCTTATTAAAGCTGTTGCTATGCGGTGATTGGCGATTTTCTTATTTTTGTGTATGGCCAGCCTATTGTGTCATGAACTTGAGCGTGTGAAGTGAAAGTTCCTCCTGCAGGCTCTGTAGGAATCCACCTAACAGTCTTACACCTGATAGAATTAGTGAGACCATGCTACAAACTGAAAACTGAAAAAGACACCAAGAAATCAAGGTTTTTGACAAGCTGATGTATTGTTGGTTAGAAGATAAGCACGTTGGTGGTGAGTGTATACAAATATTTCAGTCAAGTTGGGAGAGTGAGTTTTGGCCACCTGTTTCTGGAAGGGAATGTCATCCTCATTCTACAGTATATGGCTAAAACTATGTGGACATCCAAACATCACAGACATGTGAAGACTGAACATGTCATTTCAAAACAATGGGCATTATTCTGCTGTCAAAACAGCCCCCTGTTTTCTGAGAAAACTTTCCACAGGATTTTAGACTTTGGCTGCAGGGATTTGCTCCCTTTCTGCTGCAAGAGCGTTATAACCCTTTTATACAGGAGATGTGTTACACCTGCGTTGGACGTTTTTTAATGTGAAATTGCAGTCAGATTCCACACCTGGTTGTCATTCTTAGTAGTGACTCCCGCTTGCAGTGTAGTTAAGTACAATTCAATTGCTAAATCACACAACATCATGGAATAACATTACATTTTCCCCAAATAAGTCTGTCTTGCCCATGTGCGCACGCCTTGTGCTTGGCTGCTTCTCTTTCTGTCTCTCTCTTGTTAGGCAGAGAGGCGTTAATGACGTTTAAAGGTCAAGATCATAATTTTCCCATTCTTAATAGAGGTGGTTGCTCGCCTGACAGCCAGGCAGCAATAGGTTGTACGAGAAATTGGCCAATGATGTTGGCTAGAAGTTGCTATCCCAGTTCATCCCAAATCTGTTGATGAGGTTGAGGTCAGGCTTCTGTGCCGACCAGTTAAGTTCTTCTTCACCAAACTGGGAAAACCATTTCTGTGTGGACTTGGCTTTGTGCACAGGGGTACTGTCATGCTGAAACAGAAAAGGAACAAACTGTTGACACAAAGAACACGATTGTCTAAAATATCATTGTATGCTGTCGCATTAAGCTTTCCTGTCATTGGAATTGAGGGGAACCCCGGACCAGAAGTACAGACAAAATGTCCACGTATCTGTGGCAGTATAGTGTTTTTTGAACAAGCAGTTAATCTGTTTTACAGAGATTACACTGTAAAAATATCTTTCCAGTGTCTTTTGTCTCGATTGAATTGCCTACTGGAGTTCACTCCGGTTCTGTGATGGTTGAAGTTGTTAGGTGTAGTTTATAGAAATATTCCACCTTCTGTTATTCAATGTTTGACTGCCATATGATCTGTTACTAAGCTGTCTATGTGACAGTGGGACACACATGTTCAGATTCAGCTTTGTGTGTGTCCAAATGTGTGATGTGTATAGGCCGGGACAATGTGTTCAGAAAGCAACATATTGCATTGACCAGAGTACTGTTTTCTAATATTGATCTGTAAGAGTGTCTATATTTTTTGCTTTCCTTTTCACCTGCTGTACTAGTCTTGGTGGTGAACTATGTAGCACCAGGCACCAACCACTACACACAGTTTGACCTCGCTGTAGTGTGGCTTGATTCTGACTCAAATTACAAGCCAGAAAATCTGCGGCTGATGTGCTTTCTCAGCAGTTCAGCAGTGAAATTGGTGAAACCCACTGAGACCTGGTTGTATTATGGGGGCAGGATGAGGCCTGTGGGGCCTTTTACAGCTTCACTGATACCAAGTGGTGTTGTAGAGGGTTGGGATGGGGGCTCCACAGCATGGTGCTGTCAGCTGTGACAGCTCTGTCTACAAGACTGGCAGGTCCATGTGTTCTGTCTGGGGGGGACCTGTGACCTCAGATTTGCTGCAGCAGCATGTGTTTGTGTGTGTATGTAAGAGGCAGAATCCCCTTTTACAACAGGGAGCTGTGTTCAAATGGTGTTTCCTAACACGGGGCTGAGCCACGTGGTTTCCAAAAATACGAGGATTTGCTTCTTTTCTGTTTTGTTTGTGTAAATTGAATGTCTTTGGGTTTAGGACTGTTTGTCAGATAGACATAATTTGAAGATCTCACCTTGGCCTCTGAGAAATTATGATAGAATATTTTGTAGTATTTTCTGACATTTTATAATTTGACAATTGAGAGATGAATCTTTAAACTAAACTAAATCTTTAAACTAAACTAAACCAGTAACATGAATTTAGTTTGTAAAAAATATGCACGGCGATGCAACTCAAATATTGAGCAATCGACTTTAGAGTTCCTACAGCCATGGTGTGTGTATATATGTGTATGTGTAGATAGATAGATGGATGTAGTAAAAATAAATGTAAATGTGTATACATTTTCTCATCAGAGGCTAAGTACTCAGCTCCTCAGTGAATATCTGCAGGCTTTTACATGAAACACTAAAAACTCCACCTCACACTCTCAAACTTAATTTCCCATGACTTATAAAATATTTTTCCATGTCTGACTTTAGTCCTCTGCATCCACAGTAAAACTTTGCTTTTGACAGAAGCAAAGAAAATTAAGGAGAATTTGATATGAGAATTAACCAAACTGGACGTTTTCAACAATTCCTTTGGTTACACATGCTGTCTTTTATCCAGTGGACGTTTTTTTACTACAGTTGAAATGAAGAATTGTTAGTGTAACTGTATACATTTTGTTTCAGAGGTCTTTCAACCCTGAAATGAATACAATTAAGATAAAAATTATTAAAAGAAAATATCTGGTTTATCATGTAGAAAAGCACTTTGGCAGTTTCGCATTTCGCTTTGCAGAAAATACGTTTTTAATTACAAAACCTTCTACAAAAAAGTACAAATATTTTCTGTAAATCATCTGCCTTGAAGTGTGCTCCAGATTTTGGAAAGATGAAAAGATAAAGTGCTGTGACAAGCACATTAAAAAGGCAACTACTGGATACAGATAATAATAGACTGTTGGCAAAGAAGTTAATTCTTTACCTATTAAAAAGGTAACTGTGAACATTATACTGTAATAGACTCATTTCAGAATGATCTTCCTCGCTTAAAATAGCTGTTTTCAAGTACTTTGCTCTAAACCTTTGGTTTATCATCCAAGTACTGATCGTTAGCTGGTATATCCCTAGAATACTGAAGCAGAGTAGTGGACCTATAATCCAGATGACCCTGATCATTACACGTCAAGTCAAAACATGTTGGTCTTTATACTACAAGAGGAGTTTTCACCTCTTCAGACCTTCTCAATGCATCTTGGAATTAGTTGAGCTGCCAGAAATCCCTGCTCTGCTTCTATAGCACCCTTCAGTCCACAAAATTAAATAATCATCATCTCAATATACAGTCAACTGCTGTTGGCTTCCCATAACGCGTTTTAGTTGAACTGTACTTATTATAGTGTCACAGCTGTAATGTTTCTGTTCCAACGCCTCCAGTCTGGCTGAATGTTACAGTCACTGCTGAGCTGAGGAGTGTGATCACACGGTGCAGGTGTCCTCCTCCTCTTTGTATTTATATCCACAGTGAGCTACAGCCATAAAGTGGGTTTAACGTTGGCTCCCGTGTGCCTGTTCCCAGACAACATCATCAAAGTGAAACGACCAATCTGCAGGGCCAGTATCCCAGAACTCCGGTTTTGAAGTCCGCCCTGGTTCTGAAGCCTCAGAGGAGCTCCTGTTCACACGTAGAGCTCAAAGGGTTTTTGGTTCAGTTTCAGTGAGGAAAAGTTCTTACTTGCACGGCCAAGATGGTTGACTGGGTGCTATTGTTGCTGTTTTTTGTGTTCTGTCTGTCTTTGCTGCCAAATTCAGGTCAGTGATTCAGTGGAGACACTTGATTCCTCTCAACTGGGTGTGACTGATATGGATCTTTTAAAGTCCAATACAATAACAGTTACTTTAGACTGAAGCTGTTGAATTCTGGTGCCAATATTGAAGGTCCTTGTACTAGGTATCCTCATAATTAGAGCCCGTCTGATCATCTATATCAATATTTGAGAGTAAACATCATATCACTGGTATTCCCTATTCTTTTTTCATCACTTTTTATTTTCTAAATTCTTCTGCTGAATTTGTGTCCATGTTGTCCTTGGATTTATCCAAATCCAGACATGATAGCTTCCTCATTGTTTGCAGTGAAGATGATCCATTTTTCCCATGTTCTGGGAAACATTCCACTTATTCCTTCGAGAAAATCTCACTTGTTGGTTCCCTTTCTTCAACTGGTTTTAGTTGCTTTTTTTTAAGAAACCAGTAGACTTCTACAGAGCTACAGGCAGTGTTTGTCACACTACTTGAAGAGTGTAACAACACTTGGCAAGAGTTGCTTATTACGTGGAAGCTACGTCTTTTACACTGAACCAACTTCAAGTGCAGATCAATAAAGCTGTCAGTCAAACAGACTGGCAGGAAAAACATGTTAGGTTCAGATGTTTATTCTCTCTGCTCTCACTGCTCCAAAACCAATTTGGCAACACAGACAAACAACAACAGCAACAAAACGTGCTGCTCATAATAACAAGAAGCTGGCGTTGAGAGCGTGTGTATGTTCATCTCTGCTTGTTTTGAGAAAATGTAGCTCATATAGACGCTGCAGCTACTGAAAAGTTTCTACATAAAGAAATGGTTTTTCCAGTTTGGTGTAGAAGAACTCGACTGGTCTGCACAGAAGCCTGACCTCAACCTTATCAACACCTTTGGGATGAACTGGGATAGCAACTTCTAGCCAAACCAACATCAGTGGCCGATTCATAAAACAGCGACACTACCGAGGAATGTGGTTAAACTAGTAACGCCACTACAGGTCACTTCTTACCACGATGTCTTCAGTTAATAATCCAAGATACAATGTTAAAGATACAGAGGATCTTTTCACATGACCAGAAAATGTGGGAATGATTAGCAGTTATGTGCCCACACAACTTCCAAGTTATTGTAACCCCTAAAAGGACAACGCTACCAGGTTTAGACAGAACGGTCAGCTGTCATTGGAAGAACTGCTCAGCCTGTTAAAACACACGTTTAAAGTCTGAGAAAATAACTCAAGTGACCTCCCTTCAAGGCAGACCATGAACAAAGAGACTGTGAGGGAATATATGTGCGTATAAAGAACATGAATTTTCAATTGTTCATTCTGTTGATGTCCTTTAATTTGTTAAAGTGTCACAGGGAAGGAAGGCTGATAGCAGGCTTACATTTGGGCCACCTGAAAAAGTACTCTGGCCGCCAGATTTAGGGGTTTGGTGGCCCAAGAGTCAATGCTTAAAAAATATTAGCATCTGTCCCTGCTTGAGTGTCTCTGTTTGGGCTTGGGAGCTACAAAGTTTTACTAGAAAGCCTACGTTACAAACTTGGGGCATGAAGTTTGAAAGGGTTGCACATTTAGGTCCTTTAAGTTTCCATTCCTGTTCTTTAATGTCTCTCTTGGGAGTCCTCAGAAGTTGTGGTATCAAAGAAGTACCTCTTTGTCATAAATAGATTTTTGAAAATGATCTCTTAAATTTGGGTATTAAAGATTTGTGACATGGATACTGTGATGTACAGAAGCACGAGATACAGTCGAATAATAAATGTTGCTATTGAAGTTGACAGTTACAGTAAATATAAGATGGGAGAATTTTTTTGAATTGCATGATGTTAAACTATGCTAATAATTGAAAGTTAAAGCACAAATAAAGCAAAAAGGAAATTCTGAAGAAAAGTAAGGTTCAAAATTGTATCAAGGTGTAGATAACGAAACATTTCTATATTTCAGTTGATTCTAGATTATCGGCTATAAACCATTGATTGATAAAAGCAGCTTGTCTGTTAATTGTGTAGTCTCTACTGCACAATGAATGTGTTAAACTGGAAAAAAAAAAACAAGGGAAAGAATGTTTTGGCCGTCACTAGACCTCCTAAGATTTTATTGGTTCATTTTACTGCCTGAAAGTTAATAGTGTGTGTTGTTGACAAACCGAACCTATCAAACCAACCAGCAGCCGATCGGGGGTATTTCACCACCTTTTCTCTGCAGAATAAAATGTTAAAACAACACACGTTCAGTCAGACTCCTGAGATGTTTGTAGCTTTTCTCTAACATATTTTTCTCCCTGTTGTTCTCTTCAGTATCGGATGCAGACAGCAGTGAAGGAGGCTTCCAGCTGAAGAAGGAACATGCCCTGCGAGTGCTTGGCTACATCAGCTCCTGGACACAGAGGTCAGTGCTGCTTTCTCTGAAATCTGACATGAGTCAGTTGATAAAGTTTACTTAATGAGGCTCAAAGAAAAGCACGTTATGACACCGCTTTCCTTGATATTTGTGTTTCTTCCAAACTGTATTAAGCACCTGCACTTCTCTGCTTCCCCAGTTCATTTATGGAATGGTGATTGGCTGAGAAAAATGGAGGAAAAGGTGTAGATTTTGACCAAATTCGATCCCAGTGTCACAACAGAAATGCTGTTTCATTGAAAGAGCTAGAGCAAGTGTTGAACAGGCAAATCATACAGACAAGCAGCTGGTGTCTGCTGCTCTTTCCCCCCTTCAACTCAGTCTAGGCAATAGGACAATGTGCCTTTTAAAAACATTAGAACAAGGAGAAATCTGCAAATTCATTTTAGACCGGCTGGAAAAACGTCTTGAATGTGATGTGAAAAAAATCTGGAAATAATGACCAACTCCAGTCACGCTGGCTTCTGACCAGCCGAGATAATCCGGTCAGTGGAAATTAATGAGTCATTGTGTCCTTCTTCAGCAAGTGTACTGAGTTAAGACCAGAATCTGACTTTCTGACAACTGCTTCACTTTATAAAAATGACTATGCCAAAGAAATCTGAAAGTTTCACAGACAAAGCCGGTAAACTGCAGTGACCTCAGCTAACCTACAAACTTTTTCTGACCCGTGAAAATGAATTTTGATGCTCCAACGTTTTATAATTGTACTGATTATACCACATTAATAAAGCAGTGGCTAGATGAACAGATGAACTAGCCTGGTGAAGCTTAAATTCCTTTTGGTGCAGTATTGGGTTTTGTCTGACAATAACCTTATTCATCCTAAAAAGAGCATAAAAGGTTTTACAACTTGCATCGTAGTTCCAGACTTTAGATAAACAGCCTCCAAACTTCAAACCCTTTTTTCTTAACTGTCTGTCTTTGAAGGGCAGTGCAGTCCAGTTACCTTTGAGTACGGCATTAAATCACTGACTATTAAGTTTAGTGATGCTTCAAAGGAGCTGTTGTCTTCTGCCAACCTTCACTTGGATAAATAAATAACCAAAAAAAAAGTTTTTTTTGTTTTTAATCTGCTCTGACATGAAGTAATGATAACTCTCACTTAGTTTGGTGTTTGTTTTCGCTCTGATCTTATTCGTCCACCTGGAATGATTTTATGTTCGGCGTCTGAAGGAGACTTCAAGTCGCTGACCCAAACATTCAAAATCTGCTGACTCATTCGTTTAAACGTTACCAAGATGCAGTCCTTCCTTGGGCCTGCTGTACTTTGTTTTTTAGGTGTGTAATACTTGCATCTTTGTTGAAAGTATGAGGAAATTGCTGGTGACCATCCTGTACTTTGACTTAAGTGATGGGTAAGAGGTACACTGAGAAAAACATCTGTGACTTCTCAGGATGTGACAAACACAAATGGAGACATAGTGTGTTAAACTTATTTACGAAACTTGTTTATGTTGATATATTATCATCCTACATGTCAAAAACATTTACAGTCTTTGGAACACTGAGTAAAAGTCGATTCTATTAAGACCAAATATTAGAAATAGATTTTTACATAAAGTTGAAGTTTGCTGAGAAAATAGTTGTGAATGATTGAAGCCTCATTGTGGTTTCTTCTGGTTGAGCTGTCAATGTGTCAGAGGTCACTGTGAGGTTAGAATCTGTGTCATACCATTTATTTTTTAATTTAGCGAATAAAAATGCTAAACAAACACAGCTTCCAGCTTCTCCAGTGTGAGAACGTGTATCTTAGTGTTACCTGATATGAGTTAAGTCCCTTTGGGCTTTAAACTGCTTTTCTAGAGTCAACACCTTGGGCTCTGGGAACTTGCAGAAGGCATTTGTTCTTATTTTCTTACATTTTATAGACTAAACAACTCATAACTCAAAGAAATGATTGTTTGATTAATCACGACTGAAAATAGTCAGAAATTGGATCCCTAATTCCTGTGAGTATCCCTTAAATAAACTGAATGAGGCGTTATGGTTAAAGCAAGATGTCTTGATTAATACGACACATCTTTGACAAAAAGAGACATTGATTCATCTATCGTAGATTACTTAATGCCGCCTACTGAACGTGACTAATTAATTGCAGCAACACAGACACAGCAGACATTGTCCTGTGTTTGACATGACAAACGTAGAGAAGAGTGAGCCAGCTCGTAACGGCAGAGAACAGAAATCTTGAAGAAAAAACATGAAGAGGTGATCAGATGTCATATTGTGTCCACTAATAATACTGCTTTGTGCTCATGGCTCAACAATAAGTCCAGGAAGTTAGTCTTTAAAAAATAGGAATTAATTAGAAGAGCACTTGGAGTCCAGTAAACCTCCACGAAGACCAGTAGTCCACTTGTCTATGATATGAAATCTGCAAGTGCAGACTTCACGGTCAATAGTAATGCAAGTTTCAAACAATTTTCCTAAATACCGCTAGTGGAGTTTATTGCAGACAGTTCACATTTGGATGTCAGTAGGAGTATAACTAGTTGCATGACATGTGTGTACTTACCAAGTAAGATCTCAGAAAACCATTCAGAACCATCTGCCCGAACTCAACCACCGTTCACCTCAATAATAATCCTCAAAATATTTCTTCGTGGAATTTATTCATTTATTTCTTTAGCAAAGACATCACATGGCATGCGTGGTTTAAGGCAAATAAATCTGCAAAGAAAATCCACTTTATAGCTCTCTGTCTGCACAGACTTTTATAGCACTTAACTCATTCAAACCTTCAGAGGCACATTTTACTGTTACTTGAGCAATTTACATATCAGGCGTTAGGTGAGTTCTTTAAATCACTGTAATGCATTGCAAAATGACAAAATGTCACAAATGGCATCACAATTTTATGGAAATGCTGCAGGTATTTTCATTATTCTTAGAGCCAGAATTACAGTACCACTTAGTGAGATACTGAAGTGACTCATTTGAGAATGAAGCTCTGTAGACATGTTGATTGCTTCTTTAACACTTCCTGCTACTGCTTTGTTTCTCCAGACAATGTCTCTGCTGCTTCAAGGAGTACAAGCACCTGGAGGTCTTTAATCAGCTGGTCTACGCCCTCATCAACCTGGTCATCGCTCAGATCAGCAGCCTGAGAGACCGCCTCTGCAGCGTCCAGGACCACACCCATAAAGGGGGCGTGGTGGGGACTGAGGGGGCGGGGACTGAATGGAGCGGGGGCGAGTCTGCACCTGGGCCCCTCCCCCAGCCGTCCTCACCTGGGGAGGACGAACCTGTGAATGTGGAGAGAGACTCTGCCGAAGAGGATGCCGACGCCCCTGATCTGAACCAGAATAAGACCCAGAGCCAGGGTCAGGGGGCCAGCCAACCATGTGAAGCCCAAATGGATGCACTGGGACCCGGCGAGAGCGGCAGCGGGTCAGGGGGTAGTGATGGTGGAGTTGGAGCAAACGGCAGCAGTGACAGCCAGGACCCGTTCAGCTCCTGGAGCACAGAGGAGAGGGAGAAATTGCTGTTGTGTGCTGCTAAAATCTTCCAGATCCAGTTCCCCCTCTACACAGCCTACAAACACAACACACACCCCACCATAGAGGTGAGCACCAGTCCCAAATCACACACCTAGCACACCACCCTTAAACTTGATTATAGAAGAATTGAGACTATGATTTGTACTGAGTGAGACATTTAATTTGTTAAAATAAACTTATTGATGCTCTGTGGTGGACAAACTGTGTAAAGGAGATAGGGCTGGGCGATATGGCCTAAAAAAAAAATCTCAGATTTTTTCACAAAAAATCCCGATTCACGATTTAAATCGATTTTTTTTTCACCCCCTACCTAAAATCAATTTGCAGATGACAAAGAAATAGTTCAAAACAAGTTTCAATTTTATTTTGTTTAAAGTCTCCCTTCTGGGGTTTAAGTTACATAAACAAGCCACAATAAAGAGATGGCAAGCCCTCCTACCATCGTAAACAGTGACAATGTAACTTTTCAGTGAGCTTTATCTAGTTTCAAAATGACACAATGCACTCTAAAACCAACTTGAAAAAATAAAACATAAAATAAAGTGCAAACAAAACTCTCAGCTTATGAAGTGCACCGTTAAACTGCATCACTCTGCTGGACTGCAGATCGGTTGTCGCGGAGTAGAAAGGAACTTCTTCCAGCTCTGTAGCGATCCTTTGGCATGTACTGTTATACAGCTGAGGCAAGGCAACATGTTTGCGGCCTGGTAGCACGTACCTGGGGTCCAAAACCTTCAGCAGGTGAATAAATCGCGGCTTTTCCACGGTGTATATGGGCACCATATCTCTCGTAATATACAACGCGACTGCATCCGTGACAGCTTTCCACCGGGCTCCTTTCTTATCATACGGGATACAGTTTGTCAATGTTTCCAATACGGTAGTTTGTTATTTTGGTGACGGTGCTTGGGCTGCCGCGGTCTTGATCCATTCGTATGGAGCAACACCTCTCCCACTCGGCAGCATGCTTCTGTTTGAGGTGCTGCAGTAAAGTGGTCGTACTGCTACCTTTTGTAGCGACAGCCTTTAAACAGACTTTGCAGCGAGGTGCTGTTTGTTCAGTGTCTGACGCCACAAAGCCGAACCAATTCCAAATCATAGAAGTTATCTTTCCTTTCTTCGGGGTGAGATCTGCACCGCTCGCCGCCATGTTGTTTGTGTATCAAGCACGGGGGGCGGGGGTGCGCGCACTCTGAACTACGGGAGTCCAGCAGGCAGGCGTTGGTGGCGGATGTTGATAAGAAAATCGATTTTCATGAAAACAAATCGAGATTAAGTACAAATTCGAATTAATCGATAAAATCGATTTATCGCCCAGCCCTAAAAGGAGATATTGTTTCTTTATTATTTCAACCACATTGTTGCCAGTTTTTACTTGGTGCAGTGATCTCCTGTTTGTCAGGCAAACAGCCATAACTCCTGGAGTCACTGCACCCAGCTGTGGTCACATAAAAATTGCTCCAACATGTTATTCTCCATAAACTACGACCTTGTCTGTTACATTTTTTGTGTGGATTTAACAAGCAAGATATGTTGTGTTAATTTTCAGTGAGCTTTAGGTATCGATAAGCAAGTTCTTTTCCTTTCAAGTCGTGCAGGCCAGCTTTGTTTCAACTAGCTCTGGATATGATAAACAGACTTCTCATCCACTTCTTATTAAGAAAGCCAGTAAACATATTTCCCATAGCGTGAAACTATATCTTTAATTGATCCTCATTAAAAATTATTATGCTACATGTCTACATTTAAAAGGTTTGCCTAGAAAATGGAATATGTCAGTATATTGTGATCTGATTAAAAAACCCTTTTAACTATTGATATCAGTACCAACTGGAAGAGACCTTCATTTTTCAGGCTGTATCTAGTCCAGATCAGTCTGTTTCTTCAAACTCACAGATGTGCTTTTTTATCAAAATACTGTGCTCCTCTGTGCTGTAATTCACTGGTGGATTGTAGCTTTTCTGCTAACAATACCGAAACACATTTTCCCAGTTCAAGTGCCTTTTCGCAATTAATTAACTTAACACAAATTTTGTTATTATTCCATTTTACGATATACAAGTGGTTTTATTGGACATATCCTCTAAAACTCTGGCATTTCTGTTCTTTTTCTCCAGGACATATCTGCTCACGAAAGCAACATCCTCGGCTCCTTCTGCGACATGAACGTAAGCAATCTACCTGATCTTTATTTCTGCTGACTGCTGCTTTCAGTTACACTCTGTTTCCTGTCAATCACCTGACACCTACAGCAGAAATTATCCCTCAAAAACATGTTGCCTTGCTGCCAGTTCACACCAATTATATCACTACTGCAAAAATCAGACTTCTTCATGCATTTCGTTGAAGCTCCTGATGCTCCGTAGGCTGCTCTGAGAACCATTGCCTGCTAAATGCTGAAAAAGTGAGATTAGTTACTGTGTTCTTGTTTTTGTGCAGTTTGACTTCAGCCATTTATTCTGTCCTGAAACTGTTTTATTGGGAATTTGCACGAACAAGCTCCCTGTCCAAGCCTGACAGCTGTGCTGCATCCAGAGCAGGAGCAGGGGGAGGAGGGATGATGATGAAAACTATATGTAGGCCTGAGGCATGCTGGGAATTGCTGTAAGAGACAAGGACATCAGGGGCCCATCATGTCCCAAACAGTGTCCCGTGACTGCTGAAGAGACTCAGGTTTATTGGTCACATCTTGTCTGGCTGCTGTCTGAGGTCACAGTGCACATGGTGTGGAAATGAACCTTAACAGGTTTGTAAAGGCACAGAATAAGAGCTGCCTGAATCACCAGCTTGAACATGGAAGGCAATCACTGAAGTGTGAGTGTAACACCACTCTGCACTGAGTCACCTCCTGTGATTTGTCTGCCATTTCTTAAAGCCATCTGCATTCAGCAGCAGTTTTCTCATTAGGTGGACAGCAGTGATGTTGTCATCTGGACAGAAATTGGCTTCATGTCAGATAAACATATACACATATAACATATATGAATAATCAAAATAACAAGATGATTTGTACATTTCCAAAACTCTTGCCTCGTCATTCATTCATCATTTTGATCCCACTGTTAAATCATGATTGTCATTCAGCCATAATTGTGCAGCCCTTCCACAACTGAAACAGTTCATCAGTACACTGCTCTATTAGTAAGAAAAGTAAAAAGAATCATGTGAGTGTACAATATCGAACTTTAGTGTTTTCTGCTCCAGTGTTGTGTGAGCAGCTCTAAATCAAAAAAACAACAGTCTTCTCAAACACTATTCTGAAATCTGTTTTTATTTCGCTTATGGAGAAGTTCATATGGTCTCCTGAGATCAGAAACCTGATACCCAGGCGGCCAAGTATCCAAATATAAACGTTGTCTGATGTGAGGTTTTATGTTGCCACGACCTGCTCTCTGTTGGATGGACCAGCTTGAATTTATTCTGTCCTGTGGACTGCTTTTGTTTTTGATATCAAATGGCCTCACATGGGATGGAAAATCCTTTAAAAATTGGAAGTAGAAAAACAGAGACGGTGTTATTCTGTTCTTCCCGTATGTTACTGTGAAAAGAAAGACAACATTTTTGTTCAGGTGTGAATCAACTTCAGATCAGTACAAGTTAATTTACAAATGTAACAGTGAATTTCCTCATGCAATCTTTGGAGGTCCACAAATAATTTTCAGAAGGTGCACGCGTCACTTGTAGATTGTTGTTATTAACAAAGGCAGCCAGTGTCACACCGGCTAAAATAAAATAATGAATTTATTGTGGCTGTTTATTTACGAGTCCCAGAGGCAGAACGTTTACATCAGAAAGGCCTGGTATCATAGTTTTGCTTCATGTCAGTCTGTGTTGAGTTTTTTTGAATTGGGTACAGTTCTCTGTTTAGCTAAGTATTGTCTACATTTCCTGCCCTCTCTGGTTGTTTTGTCAAATCAACGCCCACATTATTACAGTGTGCTGAGCCTCATGAAGTCCATGGTAACAGGCTTTCATTTGTCTGAGCTCCTGACGCTGCTCTTTGTGTTCTGAGATGAAAATCTTAAGAGATTGGAAACAATTTAATAACAGTGTTTTGGAAAGGAATGCAGTACTTCTAAACTGTGTTAAATGAGCCCATGCGTAGATTGTAGTTTTTAGTTATGGGTTAGGGCTTGTATGCTGGAGGAAATAGAAAAAGAGCTGTGCTGGGTGTTTATTGGATATGGTTTGGTTTCCTGCAGATGAATTCAGTGTCCCCCAGAGAGCCATAATGTGTCCCAAGATAATTTGCAAGCTCGGTGGCTTTTTCCTTCTCACCGTAATAACGTTTTCCTTCAGCTCAGGATGGATGTAAGAACAGGCTGTATGAAAAGTAGGACAAAGCTATTAAGCCAGACGGCTCCAACTATTACTGTACTAAGTGATGGACAGTGATTTATAGTAATTAAGATTTTACTGCTCATTACTGCAGGTTTTAATGGCAATAAAAGTCACAAAACCATTCTGGCAGTATAACTAAAACTCCTAATTTTTACTTTTTACTGCGATTTCACAGATAAACAACCAGTTTAAAGTACTTGTTACCTGGGTTTTATGTCAATATGCAACCAAATGATTTTGTGTTTCCAACTGGAAAAAGCACTTTGTTGATGACAGTTGACTGTAAATGAGGACAAGCACAACTCAACAATGAAGCGTCATGACTTTCAACCCATTTACACCTCGTATTAAAATGGGATCTGTCGCCATATTCTGATTATAATATATTACGCCTTGCATTGACATAAGTTTTTCCTGATCTGGATAATGTGTAAGGATGCAGATTTTAGCACCAGGTGTAAATGGAGTCTTTATGAGACGTAACCGATGTTGTCTCCCCTCATCAACCAGGACGTGGAGGTGCCTCTGCATCTGCTGCGTTACGTCTGTCTGTTCTGTGGGAAGCACGGCCTGTCCCTGATGAAGGAGTGCTTCGAGTCGGGCACTCCGGAGAGCCTCCCCTTCCCCATCGCCCACGCCTTCATCACCATCGTCTCCAACGTGAGTCCACCAACCCAAATCCAAATGCTGCTCACTGCTGAACTCTGTCTTTCCAAAATTTATACCTGAAACTCAGCTCAGAGTAACATTCTCCAGTCAGGAAAACAGCTAAAAGAAAGACTTAGAGAGTCCATTTTGAGGTTGATTTGAAGGGAAGGTGATGTTCTTGCCTCTTTATTAGGTGCACCTAACTAAAACAAATACAGTCTAATGAAACAATCCTGTAAAAAATGAAAGTTGTAATGTTTTGTTTAAGGAAGGGTTGTTAAAACTCTGGTCAAAGGTCATTTGTTTTGAATATTTAACCTATCCTCATTGATAAAAACAGGGTGGATAAAATATTAGACTGCATTAGTTAGCTAGGTGTACCTGATAATCTACAGGCTATGGGGAACATCTAAAATAATCTGCTGTGTTTGATGTTAAATGCTTTGCGTTTTGTTTTTGATCCTGCCTGCAGATCCGAATATGGTTGCACATTCCTGCGGTCATGCAGCACATCATACCGTTCCGCACCTATGTAATACGGTGAGTTTACTCCAAACAGATGTGTCCGTGTTAACAGAGGCTACAGTTTGCTTTTGTAAGAGACTACTTAAACAAAGTAGGAAAAGTTCCATAGCCACGCGCTGGTGAATTTCATTTGTTCCTGATGAATTTGTTTGCCGTGGGAAAAGCAGTTATTCAGAGATGCACATGTTTGTCGGCACAAAAGAAAAATTCAGATCCTGCACACTGTCAACACTTGTGATGCATTTATTCAGTAGCTATGTTTTGGTCAAGCAACCAGTCATTTCATACAATGACAACAACCCTGCCCCTTCATACACTTCCACCTTTCAGCAACTCAGATCATCCGACCAAAATTTACTACCCAGTACAACAACAAATAATAGCATCATAGGAAATGTATCTCCTATGTGTCTGTCTTTACACAGGTGTGCAGAGATGTGTCCTTTACTATTTATGTTTGTTGGTAAAGTAAATTGATTTCAGAAATTCAGAAGCCTCGACTGTCAAGTTGATACGTTTTCCAGTTTAACTCTGAGAACCTGAACTCTGCTGCAGGCCTGTCTGAGTGCCTGGTTTGAGTATGACTGAGTAGCTGCCATCTTGTTGAACACCTTGCTTCCCTGTCAGCACAGCAGCCGACAGCTCCTTCGCACGAGTCAGGCGGGGGGAAATGTAGCTTCTGCAGAGGATTGGTCTTGACTGTTTGATTCATATCAGAGCAAACCAAGGAACTAGATCAAACTTCTTCGTCTTAATCAGCAATACTGTCCTGTGTTATTCTGTATGGTCAAGTATTAAGATCTTACGTTAAACCGTGTTAGCTACAGCATCCAGGTGTGTCTCTCCAGCGATGAAGTGATGAAGCCAGACGTGGCTGATTTAGTCTCGAGCTCTTTCCCTCTCTGTCTCTCTCACTCAGTCAGTCAGTGCACATCGCTCATTTGTGCTCTCTCCCCCAAATACCAAAGTACCACACATGTGTTGCTAGGAAGAGCTTCCGTCACCATGGCAACAGTTGCCAGGCCTCTGGTGAACCTCTCCTCACATGACCCTAGAGGAGGCAGAGCGCTGGCAGGCCTGATCACGTGACGAAGGCGGGCTGAGGATCTGCTGCCTCGCCGACTCTTCTGTCTCACTGAGCAGAGACTCACAGTCGAACAAAATGATGACTGTCATAATACTGATTCAGGGTCATTCCCTGATTTTATTGAAACACCCTGTTCCCTCAAAATATCCATCCAGCTCACAGTTTTTCAGCATCATCAAGGAACAACATTTGTCTCTTCAAATCTTCGATTAGCTTCAGTTTTATCTATTCGTCATCCATCAGATTGACAGTCCCACAAAGGGCAGCACACACCAGCAGCATATGATGCACGACAAAAAAGCATGAGCACACTTGCTCTGAGTAATAGGATTAGGGATTAGGGATATCAATTTGGATATATAGCGGAGTAAAGCTGTATAAGAAGACGTAAAACACAAAATGACGCACTACAAGAAATGCTGAAGCTTTAAAGGTGCATACACATAATGTGAAGGATTTATGGGGATCTATCAGCGGAAATGGAATATGATATTCATAGTTGTGTTTTCATTGTTGTATTATCACCTGAAAATAAGAATCATGTTTTTGTATCTTAGAATGAGCTCTTTAGGGAGCAGCTTCTATGTTTGACTGTTTCTACAGTAGTGCAGAATGGAATAACCAAACATGGACTCTAGAGAGCCCCTTTTTCGTTTCACGACCACCATAGGTTCTGCTACACACTTGAAAAGAAGGGATGAGATGAGGATTTTCCAGTTGGTTGCAATCTGCAGCCTCACTCTTAGATGCCACCGAATCCTCCACACTGGACCTTTAAGACTGGACTGTGAGAAGGCTGTGAGACTCATGCAAAACCTGATAGGCAGCAGCAACTTTGAAACTTAAAAAATTAGTTGAATGTGGTCAAATGAAATGTGAATGAATAAAATGAGCAAACTTGTGGTTTAAATCAAAAACGGTCTGATTAAAGAATAAGAGGAGTAGAGCATGAATCTGAGCACGCAATCAGTGCCAGCTTTGTGAAAACCACAAAGCCGACTACCCCAGCTCGCAGTGAAGACTGGATGAGTCAGCAGCACTCTGCTGTTGATCAGATGTCTCGAAGTACGCCTACGCAGGCGTGGAGAAGGACTGTGATTGAAAACGATTCTTAGACGTACTAACAGTCAGCTGTTTGAAAAGTTGGATTTGTCAACAAAAATGTGAAACTGAGATGGAAAAAGAAAATTTAAAGCTTAGTGATGTCATAGATGACATCTTTTGAATTGGAAAGTTTTTGTATTTCAAAATGTTTATCTGCGGATCAATTCTTTTGGCATTAAGAGCTCATTAAATTCTGGATGCTGTCTGCAGGTATCTGTGTAAGCTGTCGGACCAGGAGCTGCGGCAGAGCGCGGCGCGCAACATGGCCGACCTGATGTGGAGCACGGTGAAGGAGCCGCTGGACAGCGCGCTGTGCTTTGACAAGGAAAGCCTGGACCTCGCCTTCAAATACTTCATGTCCCCCACGCTCACCATGAGGCTCGCAGGACTCAGCCAAATCACAGTGAGTCACACTCCAATCATGGCTGGAAACACTCACTCGGCCGCTTGAGTTAGGTTGATATGAGCCTTTTAACAGGGGGTCTACATGAAGCTCGTCACAGTAGCACCCAAGTAGCCGTCCTATGAGAGACCTCTAGGATTAATTCTGGTTCTGTATCCTTCAGCCGAGTTTCAGTTCCAGTTCTGTTTCCGTCCTTCTTTCTCTCACTTAAAATCAAAACTGACTTTGCACTCATAAAGACTTTGTAGCTCTAGAAAGGACTTCAAGTGTTTAAAAATGTCAGACTCAGCTTGTCAGGCTCAGCTCTGCATTGTCATTGGCTATAACTAGACGCAGCAATGCTTTGAGATGTATAAGAACTGTACAGCATGCTACATGCGAATGTTGGAATGTTTATAATGTAACATTTTGCATGTTAACATGCTCACAGTTAGCGTGTGAGGATTATAACCTGTAGCATTTAACATTCACGTACAGTCAGCACTCGAACATGTACTTGTATTGTACTTGTATTCTTTCCCAGCTGATAACAAGTGACCGTACTATAAGACCTCCAGTGTAGAGCAGGTTTTAGATACTGGATGTTATATTGTATTGTAAATTTGTGTTGTATTAGTTGTATTGCGAATGTAATTATAAATAAACCTGCTGTTGATTAGTATGCCAACTGAATATGTATAGTGAAGTCAACAATTTTAAAATGTGTGTTGACACCATATTTGCTTTTAAATGTTAGTGAATTTGATCACTGTGGGAAAAATAGGACCTGCATCCAGCAAAGGCTGGTGCTCTATTTAATCAGTTTGATTTAGTTTATAGAGGCCAATAAAGACCCCAGACACAAGTTGAAGTCTGGCTCTGTGTGTATTTCCCTGGAAACAGTTATAATAGCCAAGAGCCTGTTTGTCAGCCAACAGCTTTCTTTTAATTTTAGGGTTACAGTATGACACTGATGGGAAATAACCTTGTACAAAGATGTATGATGCACTGTTTCTGCACTCATCATGCAATATGTGTGTCTGTGTTTCCTCAGAACCAACTCCACACCTTCAATGACGTCTGCAACAATGAATCACTGGTGTCCGACACAGAAACGTAAGTTAGTTCAAAGGATCGGATGACTGTGCACAAAGGCATCCATTAAGTCAGTTGTATGTAAAACAGTGTTACTTTTCTCAGATGGTGCAGATAAACCTTTTTACGACTACATTGTTCAGTTTCCCACTTGTGAATAACCATGTTATATGTGACTAAAAACACTTTCCTGCCACCTCTTTTTCCACCTATTGGGTTATAAAAGCAGATATACATCCAGACAGTCAATATTCACCATGCTGCAGCAGCAAGTTGAAGTTTTCTGTTCCACATGTTGAGCTCCTGTTAACCTGTGTGTGGCTTCATGAATGTCTCTTAACACCTCATTCTGGTTCTGTTTTGTCCCTCTAGGTCCATAGCAAAGGAACTTGCTGACTGGCTGATCCATAACAACGTGGTGGAGCACATATTTGGACCAAATTTGCACATTGAGGTGAGACCTTTGATCCAGTGATGTAAAGTAACAGCAAGTGTACACAAATGTTGCTTTTTCAACTTTGTTTTATTGTGTTGCAATGCATTGCATTCTCTCAAACGGGCCAATTACTTTACTTAAACAATATCAACATTGGAGAGTAGAGATTATCTTATTTTCTCCAAACACTGCTGATCTTGTGTGTGTGTGTGTGTGTGCGTGCGTGTTTTCCAGATCATTAAACAGTGCCAAGTGATCCTGAACTTCTTGGCTGCCGAGGGCCGACTCAGCACGCAGCATGTGGACTGTATTTGGGCTGCAGCTCAGGTAAGACGGCACAGATTTACACCTGAGTGTAGACGGTTTTATTCCACACCATGAACCTGTTTGTTACTCTGTCAAACAGCATGAAGGAGACTAAGCTATCAATTATTATAGCAGTCATTTAATGGTTATTAACCACATACTGGTTGTTGACTTGCCTTTTTAACAGTTCTTATTGGTTTTGAACTTTTCTATATGTGTGTGTATATGAGAGGAAACCTTTCCACCTTCAATTGCAGATGCTTAGACTAAATATTAAAACTGTACTTCTCAATCGAAATAGCTTCTTTGTTTATATATAATCAGTTTGTTGATCATAATAAACAATTTAGGTCTCCATCAGAATGAAAGAGGAAACACATTCTTACCCATATTGAATAGTTTAAAATTATATTTTGATGTATTAAAATATTGTATACAGACCATATTTAAGTTCAAAAGCATCCGTGTACCAGTCAAATATGAAATCTCTGGTTCTGCTTTTTGTTTGGTGTTTTAGCTGAAACACTGCAGCCGTTACATCCACGACCTTTTCCCTTCACTCATCAAAAACCTGGACCCAGTGCCTCTCCGCCACGTCCTCAACCTGGTGTCAGGCCTGCACCCCAGCGCCCACACCGAGCAGGTACACACACACACACACACAGCCTCAAAACTGACCTAAAAGCTTTGTGATCTTCACCAGACTGTTGAATTTTACGGTGTTGATATTCTATGATAAACACTCATCCGTCTCCCTCCTCAGACGTTGTACCTGGCCTCCATGCTGATCAAGGCTCTGTGGAACAACGCCCTGGCAGCCAAAGCGCAGCTCTCCAAACAGAGCTCCTTCGCCTCCCTGCTCAACACCAACATCCCCATGGGCAACAAGAAAGGTCAGTCTGGATTCATGTACGGCTCCGGCAAATTAACATTGATGAATCGAAATGTAAAAGCTACGTTCAAAATGTCTCAGCAATGACGAACCAACATTAAAATTTTTATTCTCTTGACACTTTGGCAGTGCTAGAAGAAGTACATTTACTGAAGTAAGAGTAGCAATACTGCAGTTTAGAAATACTCTGTCACAAGTAAAAGTCCTGCATTCAAGATTTTACATCAGTAAAAGTACAAACATTTGAGCATCAAAATATACTTACAATATACTTACAGTGAAGTACTAATGCAGAATGGTCTATTTCAGACTGATATACATATTATATTATTATAATTATTGATTATTAATGTATTTGTCAGTTTAATATTGCAGCTAGCGAAGATGGAGCTAATTTTAATCACCGTATGTCTTTCTTGTCTGGTCTCAGGTTCACCAGCTGCCAGTCCGGACAGCAGTGACAACAGTGACACTCAGCACAGTGGAGGCAGCGACATGGAGATGGATGACCAGATGATGACTGGCAGCAAGAGGAGCCAGCAGAGACTGTCCGACACAGAGGTAAACAGTCACACTCACACTCACACACTCACACATACACACATACTCTCTGTCAAGCTGATTTGGATCCTGCACTCAGAGCTATTTTTTTCTTTCTTTGGTTACATTTCATGTCATTAACACAGCAGATGTAGATTCAGTTTCTCTTTCATGCACAGCTGCTGATGGACACGTGGAACTTGAAACATTTGAGTTGCATAGTTTTAATAATAAAAGGAGCTGTTTTGAGCATGTGAGATTCCACGATAAGTGGCCCGTAGAAGCTGAACTGGATGAACTAAATGAAACTCAGCAGGTTGTTCAGCAAAGCATTGTTGAACCTAATGAACCATTTTAAATTCTCTGAATTTGGGGGAAAATGTGTACAAAGTAATGCACAGGACATCTAGAATATTTACATTTTAGGGTTGCAGCCATAAGAAACATTGAGTCTTAAGTTTAAATACTTCTCTCGAAAGGTCATCATTTGCTATATTGTCTAAACCTAAAATGCTGAATGAAAAAAATGTGAGTTGGGCAAGAAATCCCACCTGGGACACGATACTCCATCATTTTTAACTCAAGAAAAAAACATTGATAAAAAACAACTGAATCCGAACCAGATTTTGTGTTCGTGTATATGTTCACCCTGAGATATTTTGATCGGATCAGGGATTTGAACCAGCGCTCTCACCTCTGCCTGACTGGCACACCGATGGGATTAAAACAATTGTCTTGTGTCTTGTGTTTCTGGTGGTTCCTCAGGAGTCGATGCAGGGCAGCTCTGATGAGACGGCCAACAGTGTGGAGGAAGGCAGCAGCGGGCCGGGCAGCAGCAGCGGCCGCAGCGAGGCCTCCAGCAACGAAGCCGCATCTAGCCGAGCCAGCCAATCAGCCGGGAGCCCCGGCAGTGAGATGCACTCTGATGACATGGCGGACAGTGAGGCCTTAAAGGAGGAGGAGGAGGAGGATGAAGAGGAAGATGATGAGGAGGATGATGATGACGATGAGGAGGATGAAGATGAGGGGAACCGGTCGGCTGCTGAAGGCGGGCAGCAGAAGGAGCCCAGGGAGCAGACGGAGTCGAGAAAGAGAAAAGCGGGGGAGGCACTCGGTGAGGGGCCGAGCCAGGGGGCGGGGCCCAGTGGTTCTGGAGGTGGGGCCAAGCCCAAGGTTCTCCCCTTCAGCCCAGAGACTTCTGCTGTCATGGTTACAGCTGCGTCAACATCGTTGGAGGGCCGGATGAGGATGTTGGACGCCTGTTCTTCCTCATCGTCTGCTCGGCCGGATGGGACGGAGCCTCAGCAGCAGCCGTCAGACATTGGCCCCTCACAGATGGTACAGGGGCCTCAGGAGCCTACATGCCTGCCGCGGCCTGGGGACTTTCTGGGGGAGGCCATGGGCAGTGAGCTCTTTAACTGCCGGCGCTTCATTGGCCCCCAGCACCACCACCATCACCATCATCACCACCACCATCATGAAGGGTAAGGCCACCATTCTGCAGCTTTGTCACTGACTTAGTTAATGTGTTCACCTACAAAAAAGCTGACTAAAGCCTAACCCAGAGGCTCCAGTGCTCTTCACAAATATTGAACAAAATGAGCAATATACTAAATATACTGATTGTTCAATAGAAGGTTTATGTCTGTATCAAGAAAACGCAAGAACAAAACAACAAACCCAGTGAATTAAATGTTCCAGTTTAACACAAAATGCAATAATAATGTTGCCTTTTTATCTAAATTCATCCACTGCAATTTCACATTGTGATATAGTGTCTGATTGGTCCTTAATGGATCTGCTCCTCTGCCTCCTTTATAAAACCCTCAGTCCCATGGTGGAGGACATGCTGAGTGCTGACGACGTGAGCTGCAGCAGCTCTCAGGTCAGTGCAAAGTCAGAGAAGAACATGGCCGACTTTGACGGCGAGGAGTCGGGATGTGAGGAGGAGCTGGTCCAGATCAACTCACACGCTGAGCTCAGCTCCCACCTCCAGCAGCACCTTCCCAACCTGGCCTCCATCTACCATGAGCACCTGGTTCAAGGTGAGTCACGCTCAAGGCCTTGAAAAGTTTGGAATAATTAGATTATTTTGACCAACACAACAGGTTGTTTTTTCTCTTTTTTGTGTTAATCCACCAAGAGCCAGAGAAGCTGATTTTGTGAGCGCTCTAATCTCTGCAGGTCCTGCCGTCCATAAGCACCAGTACTCCAGCAGCCACGCTGTGACTGACATCAACCTGGACAATGTTTGTAAGAAGGGCAACACTCTGCTGTGGGACCTGGTGCAGGATGAGGACGCGGTATGACTTTAAACCAACTTCTCTGCGTAGGCCGTGTTTTTAAAGTCACTTGTTTTGATAGATAGTGCTTTAGCAACCAACAAACAACAACAGGCTGCAGTGACTTCCTGTAGTCTGTGTCACTGAGCTTCCTTCCTTCAATAACCGGAGGTGATAACCTTTAATACACTACCAAACAGTTAACAGAGTCTTAGTTTGTTCCTCTCTGATAACCAGAGGTGATAATAACTTTTCTCATTCGAAGATTCATCAAAATGATCACGAAATGTTTCCACAAACAACATGCTCACAAACTAAAAGCATAAACAGCTGATAAAAAGAAAAATAAAAGCACCAAAGTAATACTTGAATAGAAGCAGGCCAAAATAAGGAGCTTTTCAGTCCATCAGATGAAGAAGACGAAAAAGCATCAGTCAAGACCAGAAATGCTGAAACATCCAGCTTGCCTCAGTGTGATCTCATTTTTACTTTGTGTGTTTGTTCTTTTAGATCCATCTGTCTGAAGGTCTGATTAATGAAGCAGAAAAGCTGTTGTGCTCGCTTGTCTGTTGGTTCACTGACAGACAGATCCGAATGCGCTTCATCGAGGGTTGCCTTGACAACTTAGCTCACCACAGGTAAGAGTGACCCATGCCAGAGCATTGACTCTGTCCCAGGTTTCCACTGGATTTAATCATCTCCACAAACAAACTGTTAAAACCACTCATAGAGTGAATGTCTGAAAGCTGTGTCAGACTCTGACCTGGAAAATATTTCATGGTGTTGAACATGTTGGAAAGAGGATCATTCTTGTGTCTGATGTTCTGCCGCTACAGTCAAAAAAGCATAAATAACATCTTTTATGACCCAGTCTGCAGATCTAACGGAATAAAAAACTGCTCAGCAACACAGTAATATTTCCAAATCACTTTTCCTTTTGTCCTTTTTCGACCCTTTTCATCTACCCTCAGGTCTGTTGTGGTTTCCTTGCGTCTACTACCCAAACTTTTTGGTACTTTTCAGCAGTTTGGCTCCAGCTATGACACTCACTGGATCACCATGTAAGCAAAGTTTCCCAGTTTGAAAGTTTAGCTTATCATTGCAACTATTAGCCATGTACCCTTATTTCACATTTATGTGTTGAGTAGCTTGTGTACTTCAAGCTGTATCTTCAGCAATTCTGTAACTGCTGTTTTTGTTTTTTTTTTTTCATGCATTTGCATGGAACTTCTACTGGCCTTGAGATTCATGACTGCGGTACATGTATGTGCTTGTCATTTCTGTCAGGTGGGCCGAGAAGGAGCTGCACATGATGAAGCTGTTCTTCGACAACCTGCAGCACTACATCCAGGAAGTCCGTGAACACCGGCACAAGTTTGCACTGTAAGTCTGTCAACCCTTTACCTCAATCTCACACAGTTTTGGTTCACCACGAAGTGCTAAACAGAGCTGCAAATGACAATTCTTATATCCAGTAATGTTTGTCCAAAAATAAAATCAGTAAAATCATGTGTTTTCTCTGTTAAGAAATTGTCATGATCAACACGGACATGTCTCCTCTGATATGTGGTTGCAGGTACAGCCACAGTGCGGAGGTCCAGGTTCGTCTGCAGTTCCTCACCTGCGTCTTCTCCACACTGGGATCTCCAGACCACTTCAGTAAGATTCAACTGATTCTGCATTTAAAAAAGGGTTTCTAGTATATTTGAGCTCACAAGAGTCCATGTTTAATGATGATTTTCTCACCTATCTCTTATTTTATCTAGTGTTACAGGTGGCATCAAGTTTATTTGCCAGAGTTTTGAGAAATGTTTGCTGCCACCATGATAAAATGGAGGTCAATGCATTTCATGTGTGTTGCCCAAAACATAAAAAAAATGAAGCATTACATTCCAATGCATATTTACAGAGAAATGTCCTTATTTTTCTTGATAATCCACTAATGTTGCTGTCAACAACATAGCCAAACACATTTCAAGTCTTTGCAAGTTTCATGCTGGAGTAAAATGAGTGGGAAGCATCGACTGCTCGAGAAGCTAGAAATTCACACTGACCACTCAAAATAGTTCAGTTTGCTTTGTAAAATATGAAGCAGCAGTTTAGAGTGTATGTGATAAAATTGTTTTGCCTGGCATTGTCAACACTTGTGTATTTTCCAAAGAGAAGCCGTTTTAACATTAGTTTGGAAGTGAACTCTGAATGACTGTTTGGTTCTCTCTCTGAGTCTTTGGGGAACGATGCTAAAATAGACCTCATTATGCAACCTGAGCTGCCCGCTGAGAACAATGCTCCTGCTGTCTGTCTGAGTGTGCAAGAGAGAATGACGTAACACTCATGAGGAGAAAATATGACCTGCTTCTAGTAGTATTTTACCAGATTTAGTCGCGGTTTGATCACCCACAGCCATCATTTAAGTTTCATAACACTAACTGCAAGAAACCAGAAGTCAGGTGATCAAGAGAGCCGCAGGATTCAGTCCAGACCAGAGAAGTCTGGGAATCTGATATCAATTTTCCTTGAAAGTTGAAATGTCAGGGAAGTGAACACATGTGACTGTACAGTAGAGCGGGATGCGTTTTCACCTCGACTGAAATCTAAAGGCCTCTTGTAGCTGTTTATTCTGAAAGAAAACCAACATTAACATACTGAACCTGGTGCCTGATTCACCTTCATCTCTTTTTGCCCTTGTTCCTTGTTGTTCCTGGCTCGTTGCTGCATTTTAAATCACCTTTTCCACTTTCCTTCTGATTTTCCAGTGTAAACAAGATCACCATAGAATTACAGACAAAAAGGGTGGCTGCTAAGAAATATTCTTGGTACAGTAACAGTGGTTCCCAACCTTTTTGACTTATGTCCCATTAAAATAAAAAAAAAGTCCACTTGTAGCCAAAACAGGTTATGGCTGTAGTGCCGACATACGTTTTAAGGAGTTAAGCCACAGGGATTTTTCCTTTCCAGATTTAATTTAAAGGTCATAATAGTATCCAGTTTTACCAGAAAAGCAAACTAAGTTTTTCCACAGTCTTGTGTTTTATTAAGTGCAGAAGGGTGTCTTTACATTTGATTGAGCTCCTGTGTGTAATTGTGTGAGTGTGTTTGTGTGTTTCCGTCTCTCAGGACTGAGTCTGGAGCAGGTGGACATCCTGTGGCACTGCCTGGTGGAGGACGCTGAGTGCTATGACGACGCGCTGCACTGGTTCCTCAATCAGGTCCGCAGCAAGGACCAGCATGCTATGGGCATGGAGACCTACAAACACCTGTTCCTGGAGAAGGTGGGCACAAACACTCTACAATGTACAGAACTGAAGAGTTAGCAAAAAATGTCAGACATCACTATATATCCACTGGAATATCTGGGAATTTTGAGTGTTTTATTCTTGGCATGGAGTATCAGTGAGTGTGTGGATATGCACATGAGCGTCCTGGCTATGATCTGGTTTTCAGAGTGTCCTGGTTATGTGTTAACACCATATCCTGGTTTCAGAAACCAGGAAAATGCAGCATGTAGGCACCAGATCCAGGTCTCTGAGCATCTTTGTTGGTATAGGACATGGTGGGACATCAGGACACCTCTGTGCATAGATGATCAGAAACATGGATACTGTTAGAATTATGTAAACAGGGAAGGTTTCTCATATTTCATAAAACATTGTATCCTGATTAAGGCCAAAACCTGGTTTCTAGATTGTATGTAAACACACTCAATGACTCTTAAACTTTTTGCTACGAGATGTTTGTCTGGAAAACTTCCACTGAGCATTGATTTAGCCTGTTTGGGTAAATATTGGACCAAACAGAAAATTATGTGATGACTACCGCCTTTTAGAGGTTAATAAAGCATGATGAACATAAACTGAAACATCTAGTTAACAGCATGACTCAGTTCTTTCCTCGGGCTAATTTCGATATAATTTTGGCGGGTAGTCTCTCTCGCCATCTTCGTCAGACTGGAACCTCTCCCTGCATGTGTCGAGGGATAATTCAGAGGATATTTGACAGAATTTCCAGAATAGCCGCAATGTTTTTCTTCAAAGAAGCAAAGAGCAGTGAGAGCCTAGTGTTTGTCCTCCGCAAATTCATCCATGATCATGTCAGATGACAACAGTCATGGAAACACACTGATGAGTCCTGAACAGCAGATGTGTGTTGATGCTGGTTTGTGTGTGTTAACGTGTCTCCAGATGCCCCAGCTGAAGCCAGAGACCATCAGCATGACAGGCCTCAACCTCTTTCAACACCTCTGCAACTTAGCTCGCCTCGCCACCAGTGCACTGGACAACGCCTCCAGCTGTGAGGTAATCAGACTCCTCTCTGCTTCATTCCTTCCTGCAAAAAAGTACTTAAAACAGAAATGCGTATATGAGTTAACTGGCAGACCTTTCAGAACTTAATATTTAACAATCTGATACATTGATGTATGTTGCAATGTGTTGCAAGAGCTCATCTTACCCAGTTAAATCAGAGTAGACAGACCGTTGACTCACAGATCTGTGTGTATCTGTGCGTGTGTCTCCAGTTGTGTGGGATGGATCAACTGTGGGGGATCGCCCTGAGAGCTCAGTCTGCAGATATCAGCCGCGCTGCGATCCAGTACATCAACTCCTACTATATCAACGGTTAGTTTACCTCCATCATTTGCGTTTACAACACACACACACAGTTTACAGACCTTAATGAAAATATATTGACTGTCATATTTAAAGTGTCTATACAGACTCACCTTTTTTTCATGTTTAACCAGGAAACTGTTTTTAATGTCAAAGCGCAATAAGATTGATTTTAAGTTTTACTGTGTGACTGTGGACTTTTAAAATTTTTGTTTTTGTCCTGCATCATGTCTTTGTATGACTTGTGTATGTTGAATCCTCCAGCTGGGAAGACAGGTCTGGAGAAGGAGCAGGAGTTCATCAGGAAGTGTATGGAGAGTCTGCTGATGGCTTCAGCCAACCTGGAGAAGGACGCCCACTCCAGCTTGACCAGCATCGAGAGGGGCCTGCTCATGCTCAAAACACACCTGGAAGCCTTTCGACGCAGGTACACACAGTCAGTATGTACAGCATTAATGAAGATACTGGCTGTGTGTAAACACACCTCAACAGCGCATTGTTTTCTTTCCTGTCCCTGTCAGGTTTGCGTACCACCTGCGACAGTGGCAGATCGAGGGGACGGGAATCAGCAGTCACCTGAAGGCTCTGAGCGACAAACAGTCTCTGCCGCTCAGGATCGTCTGTCAGCCCGCCGGCCTTCCTGACAAGGTGAGAGATTCACATTTGACACAGCAAACCACTAATCTCCACTCAAGAAGTGTGACTGTGTATGACTACTGCAGAGTTGTAGCTCTGATGCTGAAATGTGATTTATAGATACAATTGGACTGGAAAACAGCAAAACTAAGAGAAAGAAGTGAAAACTTACTTCCACGATATAGATGTAGAACTTTCAAATTCTGCAAATAGTGACTTTAAGCAGTGTCAACACTGCGAATATCGTTTCTAGCTTTAATTTTTCATCTTTCAAGCCAAAGTTGATTAAATGCTGAGCTAAAAATCAACTTGTTACATGAGCAGATTCATTTATAGTATGTGTTTTTGCAGATGACGATCGAGATGTATCCCAGCGACCAGGTAGCAGACCTGCGAGCTGAGGTGACCCACTGGTATGAGAACCTGCAGAAGGAGCAGATGAACCAGCAGGCTCAGCTGCAGGAGTTCGGCCAAAGCGGCCGGCAGCCGGGAGACTTTCCAGGTCCCACAGATCCTCCCGTTCTCATTGTTTACATACTAACAAACATCACTGGATCACTTTAACAGTTGTCTCGCTGTCAGTAGTTTCTTCTTGTTTGAAGCTGTTTGTTTGTGAGCTGTTGTGTGAAGTCTGTCTTGTCTCCTGCAGGTGGTTTGATGGGACCAGTCAGGATGATCTCCTCTGGCCACGAGCTGACCACAGACTACGATGAGAAGACCCTGCATGAGCTGGGCTTCAAAGACATGCAGGTGAATGTCAGGTTTCTTTCCTGATGTTGGACAATATCTGAAAAACAAGCAAGAACAAGCTGGAGAACGGTTGTGTTAGATACTCTGATCTAAATAAAAGATGTTTCATATTTAAGTTTTCCTTTTAGTCAGTCCAAAAGTCCAGATTTCCTGTAGGTGCACAAACATACAACACAGATGAATTATCATAATTGTCTGTTTCATCCCAGATGGTGTTTGTGTCTCTGGGAGCACCACGGAGGGAGAGGAAGGGTGAGGGCATCCAGCTGCCAGCCTCCTGTCTGCCTCCTCCCCAGAAGGAGCACATTCCCATGCTGCTGCTCCTCCAGGAGCCACACCTCACCACGCTGTTCGACCTGCTGGAGATGCTGGCGTGCTTCAAACCGCCCAGCCCCAACACCGAGAAGGTCCACGAAAACCCAGAGGTGGGTGTTTCTACCTCTCTGTGTCACGCTGGAAGTATTCTTGTTTGCAGAGCAATTTCTAATCAGGGTGGAAATATTATATGAGCTTCAAAATAATATATATAATAATAATCCATGCAGAGTATGCGGTGTGAAGAGCTTCACCTCCATGCAGAGAATTTGTCTCGTCGGGTTTGGGAGCTGCTGATGCTGCTTCCTACATGTCCCAAGATGCTGCAGGCCTTCCAGAACATCTCCGACGACACGGTGAGCCATTACAACAACTTACATGGTAGAATAAGAAAAGAGCAAATCCTGGTCTCAATCCCTCAGAATCGAAGAGAGAATGTATTTCTCCAGCTGACATTTCGCACCAACATTCAGTAAGCTTATACGGAGAAGAGGATTCTTTCTAAACCTACAGGAGGAGGAAATGGACAATGCAGCCACAAATTCAAATTGCTCTGTGTTTTTTCTTTCCAACACAGTTTAACTGAGCTGTTTTTTTTGTTTTTTTTGTGTGTGTGTGTGTGTGTGTGTGTGTAGAATGGGGAGGGTCTGTGCTGGAAGGAGCTGCTGAGGATTAAAAGTCCCCACAAGCTGCTGTACGCTCTGGAGATCATCGAGGCTCTGGGCAAACCCAACAGGCGCATCCACCGAGAGTCCACTGTGAGAAAAACACTGATTTGTAAAGACGTTGTGATAGATAGTGTCTGGTTTTGTAATTTGTTCTGGTTTTTGCTTTACTTTGTACAATGTGAAGGCACAATAAGCAGTAAAGACAAAGATTAGTGTCTCTTTAAAGGACCCTTTAATCATGCTTATCTATTCTATGTACATGAACAACATCACGTACAAGAGAGTTCAAATTAAAGGTTTTTAGCAAGTCCAGCATCGGTACTGATTCTTCAGCGATATTTAATATTGGCTAATATTAGATATTGGTAATCTGATAATCAATCTGTCACTTACACATACAAACATGCACACAATGCATCAACAGCTTTTCAGACTTGTATATATATGTGTGTGTGTGTGTGTGTGTGTGTGTGTGTGTGTGTGTGTGTGTGTGTGTGTGTGTGTGTGTGTGTGTGTGTGTGTGTGGTGTGTGTGTGTGTGTGTGTGTGTGTGTGTGTGTGTGTGTGTGTGTTTCCAGGGCAGCTACAGTGATCTGTATCCAGACTCTGATGACTCCAGTGAGGATCAGATAGAAAACAGCAAAAACACGTGGAGCTGCAAGGTACAACACAGCACATCACATCGATCTGTTGTTCAGACAGTGAGAAACTCAGAAACTGTATTTTTCCCGCTTTATCCTCTTTCTGATTTCCACTCTTTCAAATGTAAGTAGTTGTTAAAGATGTAAATGGAACCACAAGATACAAGCAGCAGTCCACCACAATATATCAGTGTTTTATGTATAGTTTTAAAGAAGTTACAACACCAACAGTACATTTTTCAAATTCTTTTTTGTAAATTCTTTATTTCTCTGCTCCAGTTTGTTTCGTCTGGAGGTCTGCAGCTGCTCCTGGAGATCTTCAACTCAGGCATCCTGGAGCCCAAAGACCAGGAGTCTTGGACTGTGGTGAGAGAGACTAGATCCCTTTGAGTGAATTGTCTGGTGGAGACACAGTTTCATAATCTGAGTGTAAATGGAAGGAATGGTTTGATTTGTCCGTTTCTGAACGCATGTGCATGTTGGATCATCTCATAGCCACTTCTGGGATCTTTGTGTGTCTGGTTTTCATCTTGTTCTCCCTCTGTCTCCTCCGCAGTGGCTGCTGGACTGCCTGGCCTGCTTGCTCAAGTTGATCTGCCAGTTTGCGGTGGACCCAGCAGACCTGGACCTGGCCTACCACGACGTCTTCTCCTGGTCTGGTCTCGCCGACAGCCAACGCAAGCGGGCGTGGCCGGGGAAATCCCGCAAGTCCACCGTAGAGCATGGGAAAGGCCTGCACATCCCCCGGCTGACGGAGGTAAATGTTCCGCCGGCTAGAAAAGCAAACAGCTGATTGTTGAAGCAGCAGCGATTCGCCTCAACTGTCTGGGACTGATTATCTATCTGCTGGTTTCCAGGTGTTCCTCAGCCTCGTACAGGGTACCAACCTCATCCAGCGTTTGATCAATGTGGCCTACACCTACGACAACCTCGCACACAGGTGACAAACCACAACAGTACAAAACAGGTTCTTCTGGTATCTAAAATTTATCAAGTATAATTTACGTGTTGTCTTTTCATTCAACAGAGTTCTTAAGGCTCAGTCTGACCACAGGTCTCGTCACGAAGGTGAGAACTTATTAAAAATGATGTTTATTAACATCTGGCATTCATGATGATCTTCATGCAATGATCAGTTCTCTCAACATCTTTGACCCTGAAACAAATCCTGCCTCCGAAGTCAATAAAAACAACAGAAATAGACATGATGCAGAAAAAGGAAACAATCTGCTGGCAAGCTGTTATGTTGGCCTTAACATGAAGGTGATGTTTTCCTTTTTTTTTTTTCTTCTCCTAAGTGACTCACTACTCCATGTGGCTGCTGGTGAGCTGGGCTCACTGCTCCTCCACAGTGAAGTCCAGTCTGGCCGACAGCGACCACCTTCATGACTGGCTGAAGAAACTTACCCTGCTGGTGCCCGAGGTGAGCCAGTCCAAACATCTTCATGTCCCAGACACATTGAGGGGAAAAGTAATCAAATCCACCCTGCAGCACCACTAAGGCTCATTAATTGACATGTTATGTCTCATTTGTTTAATCTGACTATTTTATCTGGAGTCGTATCACTAGAAAGCAAATAAGCAAAATGCTGAACATTTCCTGTGAATCACACATTTTATTTCTAATAATTAAAACAGGTGCTGTGAATGCAAGTTGTCACAATCAATGTCAGTTGATGGTGATGCCTTAAATATGCAATTTCTAGTGACAGGAATACCAAGCCTAACAGTCTCACATTTAACTGTACCTTCATGTGAGCTTAGCTTGTATGAACAACACAGAAGAAGAGCTAAGTTAAAATTACAGCATCACAACTGTGGATCAGCGTAAAGAAATTGATTGTAGATGTTAACTAAACATTTTTATCAGTTTGTTGTCTGACCTGCTGTCGTTATTGTTTTCAGCCGGCCGTGAGACACGAGGCGTGTAACGGCCTCTACAAGCTCTCCCTCTCAGGTTTGGAGGGAGGAGAGTCCATCAACAGATCCTTCCTGCTGCTCGCTGCCTCCACGCTCCTCAAGTTCCTGCCCGATGCACAGGCCCTCAAACCCCTACGGGTGGGTCCCGCAAACTCTCACACACTCACTGAACCCCATAGAGGAAAGTACACATGCACAGGAAACTCACGTGCAAGCTACACTCTGTGTCAGTAGTCCTCAGGGATGATGATCTGACTCAATTTGAGCTTTGCTACAGTGAAACCAGTTTGTCTCTGTGAGACATTTTCCCTCTGGTTGGTTTAATGCTTGAGAGACTGGGACACATTCTGAATACAGTGCAATACAGACGCCCTCTGGAGTTTCTGACAAACGAACAATTCTGTTGTTTACATTCAGTTTTATTCACAAAAACTCATTGTGTGAATCTTTGAGGTCAAACAAATGTGTTCAATGCATTTCCTTCCTCGTAAAACATTTGCAAACATTTTCAGGTTGAGCCCAATCCCAATGTTGCTACACAATATGGATATATATATTTTTTATATAGGCTTTTTGGCTTTTATTAGACAACAGATTAGAAAGGAAGAGAGACGGAGGACAACAGGCAGCAAAGGGGTTGAAATTGAACCTTTGAACGTATTCCTTTGCCTTACAGTTGAACGAGAGGTAATTGTCAAATAATCTGTTTTCCCTTTTTTGCCTAAACAGCATCTTATACATGTACGACCTGTAAGCTTATTTTTCTTGTAGTTGCTCCTTCAGTGGATCCTTTATCCTTTCATTTCCTTTCTTTCTTTCTTTTTATGTTCCCGGGCTTCCTCTTGTAACCCACGTGTTTAACGTTACAGCGCATAGCGTCTCAAAGTCTGCAAATCTGTGGACATTGGGATTGGGCCCTCTATTGTTCGCAAGCTAGCAAATATTGACACAGCCTTCTTCTTCCCTGTCTTTGTTTTAGCATTGTTATATATCTTGGCACATTAATACCACCTGTAGATCTGTATGGGAACAATGTGAAACCATTGGCATGCATGTTGTAGTGGTTTGACTGCCAGTCGGAGTTGAGGTCTGACAAAGATTATGCGTTCAGTTCTGTAGCCTTCAAAGGAGCGTTTTCTTTCTGAACCCTAGAGCCATAATAAATAACAACCTGATAGATCTAAAGCACCAACAGACAACATACCACACACAAAAATACTCAGTCGACTCTCCTGCTGCTGATCAGTAACTTCTGGCCACCTTCAGAAGTTGCAGAGATCCTCAGCAGCCACAGACAAGTTTTTTTTAAAATTCAAATTAATAATGTTAATGAATTTTGTTGAATTTATGAGGAGGCTACTGAATGTAGAATGCATGTACATTGCTATTAACAAGGGAATTTCATGGTAATGTGTATTTGCAGGTGGAGGACTATGAAGAGGAGCCTCTGTTGCGGACGGGCTGTAAGGAATACTTCTGGCTGCTCTGCAAACTCATCGACAACATCCACGTTAAAGACGCCAGCCAGGTGGGAACCCTACACAACAGCTCTGACCATCATGTTGATCTGTAAGCTGATGAAACAACCCTGATTCCACAAAAGTCTGGACTCTGTGTAAAACGTAAATAAAGTAAATTAATACTAATACGACTATTTCCAAACAAACTGTTTACTGTTTAACATCCTATATACAATCATGTGTTCACAAAGTGGTGAACCTCGCTCCATCCTTGCCTGTGAACGACAGAGCCTTTCCAGGATGCTCCTTTCATACCCAGTCATGATACTATCACCTGTTGCCAATCAACCTGTTTACCTGTGGAATGTTCCAAACAGGTGTTTTTGGAGCAGTCCACAACTTCCAGTCTTTTGTGGCTCCTGTCCCAACTTGTTTGAAACATCATATTCAGAATGAGCAGATATTTACAAAAATCACCCAAGTTGATGAGGTCAAACATTAAATATATTATCTTTGTAATGTTCAGTTGAGTGTATGTTTGAAAGCTTTAGGGCATTCAATCGTTTGCAACTGGACCTCGTCAGTTTGTCTTAGAAGACGTTTCGCCTCTCATCCGAAACTTCATCAGTTCAGCTCTAGTTAGCTAGTCTGGTTGCGTACGAACTGATGAAGCCTGCTCGGATGAGAGGCGAAACGTCTTCTAAGACAAACTGACGAGGTCCAGTTGCAAACGATTGAATGCCCTAAAGCTTACAATGACCTGGATGAATGAGAATATTCACAGGTATGTTTGAAAGGATTGTCAAGTTATCACATTCTGTATTACTTATGGTTTAGACAAAGTCCCAACTTTTTAGGAATCTGGGTTGTAGATTCAGTTTATTGAACAAGTGATGAACTGTTGTTTGCAAAGATTTGAGATTTTCACGGTCTGAAAACCGTCTCAGATAATCAGTTTAACGATATGCGATATTACACAATTGTTGTTGTTATCTTTTATTATTATTTTCAGTTACAGTGACCCTTAAAGGAATGAAAACTGATGTTTTTTGGGTTGAACAAACACTTTTCTTATAATTTCACAAAATATTGCGTCTTATAGTTTTTACAGAAATACACAGTAAATAGTAACAGTAGTGAACAGTAATATAATTCAGTACTGTAGATAAAAAATGTACATGATATACCATGGCAGACAATGAACCCGTTACCGCTGCAACCCCAGTTGATAGAATTGTTGTGATGTTTTATTGAACTGTTGCTAGTATTGGTCTGTTTGAACTCACAGAAGGTCTCTCCCTCTCTGTCGCTGGCCGGCTCGATGCAGACCACCCTGCTGGACCTGGACGCCCTCGCTCGGCACCTCGCCGACTGCATCAGGAGGTCAGACAATCAAATAACTAAATACAGGAATTTTATACACAGTGAATTGTAGCAGGGTTGATGTTTTAGTGTATTGACTTGCCTGCAGGTGTGACACCTTTTGAGGAACCTTATGTGTGGAACATTTATTTCTTAGCCTAGAGAAGCCACACTTTGTTTTAGTGCTGTGCCAGCGCTGGAGAAAGTGAAAGTCTGATTCAATGGTGGAAAAGTATGCAGTTATGCAGCCTTTAGCTGGAAATGCAGCTGTGATGCTAAAAATAAGTCTGGCTGTGTTCTTGACCTGTCGGACTCTGTTGCGGTGGTGTTACCATGAAATTATTTTCAGCACCAATGAATTTACAGCTTAAGTTGCCTGTAAACATAACATTTCCTTTCACCTTTTCACATAAAGAATGTAGACTTTAAAGTTTGGATTTTGTCTGTAAACAGTTTGCGTTGGAACTTTTGTTCATGAAATGAAATCACAGGGAACAGGGAAGCACAGAAATCTGACGTGAAGAGCTCTTTAAGAAACGACTTGACCTCAGTGTTCTTCTCTCCTCCAGCCGTGAGATCCTGGACCAGCAGGACGGGACGATTGAGGACGACGGGCTGACCGGCCTTCTGCGTCTTGCCACCAGCGTCCTTAAACACAAGCCTCCCTTCAAGTTCTCCCGCGAGGGTCAGGAGTTCCTGCGGGACGTCCACAACCTCCTCTTCCTCCTGCCCAGCCTGGCAGACCGCGCTCAGCCCAAATGCAAGTCGCACGCTGCCCGGGCCGCTGCCTATGACCTGCTGGTGGAGACGGTGAAGGGCTCAGTGGAGAACTACCGGCTGCTCCACAACTGGGTCATGTCACAGCACATGCAGGGTGAGGACACTAGGTGCTTCACTGTTTTAAGTGGTCGGTTTGTTACCAGGGAGACCAGTCCTTTCCCAGCCCTGAGAAGACTGAGTGATAGGAGCAACAGATTTATGGAATGAAATGTTTCCAGCATGTTCAAAATGACTGCTTTTAGGTCTGTAAGTTTTCTTAAGCCCAATTGTTTAAATTAGACATTTCTTTGCTATTGGATATTTTTTTAATGACAGAATGATTTTATTGAAAAGTTACAGAGTCATAGACAACATTGCACCACAGGTCATGTATCCAGAAACCACAACCTTTGGATTATAAAGTGTGGAAATCCAAATGAGAACTGTGTGTTTGCACATACACCAACACAAAATCACATTATTTATTTGTACTGGTCTTTCTGTCCACCTAATGGATGCAAGTCCAATATTCACTTGACTGTTGTAGTAGGAAACTAGTCTGCAAGCTACACTCTGTGTCAGAAGTCCTCTGGGACGATGATCTGACTCAATTTGAGCTTTGCTACAGTGACTCCAGTCTGTTTCTGTGAGACATTGTCCCTGTGGTTGGATTAATGCTGGAGAGACTGGTACAGTCATTACTGCAAACAACCTCCATTACGTTACACTTCTTACTTATATCAGAAATACTGATTAATGTTGGTTTTAACAGGGACATTTTTTTATTACCACAAGGCAAAAGTGCCACCAGGTGCACAAGGACAGTCTTGTTGTACCAAAAAAAAACACTGAAAACATCCGTCATTCTTCTTTTAGCCTCTCATGCCCCGTACAAGTGGGACTACTGGCCCCACGATGATGTTCGGGCCGAGTGTCGCTTTGTGGGTCTGACTAACCTGGGAGCAACCTGTTACCTGGCCTCCACCATCCAGCAGCTCTACATGATCCCTGAGGCCCGCCAGGCCGTGTTCACTGCCAAGGTCAGAGCCTGCGAGACAAACCGAGAGCAGAGCACACTAGGACAGCATTATTCACTTTCAGAACATTGTAGATTCTCACTGTGTGTGTGTGTCTGTGCAGTATGCTGAGGATATCAAACACAAGACTACACTGCTGGAACTGCAGAAGATGTTCACATATCTGATGGTGAGTCTTACATTTCTGCTCGTCATCCTCTACGTTGGATTTTGATAACGCCACAGAGAACAGAGTGAAAGATTTCATGATGATTTTTCATCATCTTGTAGATTTGTGGAGATGCAGCTTGATGTCAGACATTTATACGTTAAAACAATACTTTTACGTCAAATTCATTGAGCTTTTATACAGATGTGCAACAGCTGCCGTATATTCAAGTGTGATTATGTTTTTGACAGATTCATCATGAAGCACAAGCTGAAGACTAAAGAAAATGATTTGATTTTGCATCTGTCAGTAAAATGTGAAATATTGTTCTCTGATGTCAGTTAAATAAACAAAGGTTATAATTTCAAACTCTTGTTTACGTTGGTAGTTTGCGACACTCTACAGACAGTTTGACTAATCTCATCTAAGCTTGTCTTTTCCTCTGTCCAATGCTTTGTCTGTCCAGGAGAGTGAGAGGAAAGCGTACAACCCTCGGCCGTTCTGTAAAACCTACACTATGGACAAACAGCCTCTCAACACTGGGGAGCAGAAGGACATGACCGAGTTCTTCACAGACCTCATCACCAAGATAGAGGAGATGTCCCAGGAGCTGGTAAACACACACAGCTTGACACGAGTCAGAGTGATAACAGATCCTCACTAACAGACGCAGACTTATTGTTCTGTGTTTCAGAATCACTTTTATTTCTGTCCAGACAGTTTTCACAATGTCTGTACAAAAGGTCTCAACAAGTTGGTCTGTCTTTAGTCTCAAACATGTCCCTGAAAGTGGCAGAAACACACACACACACACGACAACACATTTCTTGTTTACAGAATTATGCAATAATAACTGGAGTCATAAAAAACCTCCGAAACCTTGATATTTAACTGAATCGATGCTTCTGGAGTTAGAGGAATAAAAGTACATATGCAAATTAGATGCACACACATAAGGCACAAGAGTCAGCAGATCTGTACAAACGAAGACAAACAGACAGTTTGTTCTATATGTTTAACAGAACAGTTTGAATAAGAATATGAACCAAGCCTTAGTTAATTTAAACACAAGATACTTGTGCTCAAATGTGTCTTATTTGTGCGTTCTCTCAGAAAAACACAGTGAAGACTCTGTTTGGAGGCGTCATCACCAACAACGTGGTTTCTCTGGTAAGTTTGAGGAGATTAATTTGATTTGAAATGAGGAATATTGAACTTAAATTTGGTTTATTTTGATCTCGAACATCATGAGGACCATAAAAAAAGCTCTTAAGTACACCTCTCAGCTTCAGTGTTACTTGAATTGTCCTTTGATTATTTTGAGCATTTTCCCTTTATACATAGAATTTCATTTTTGGTGTATTTTATATACGCTTTTACAGTATTTCAACATGTATAATAATCATGTTGAATTTAGGGTATAAATGATATGTTCTTTTAAAGGCTTGATTGTACACTAAACATGAATTACCTCATATCTTTAGAATGCATTTTTCAATGCCGTGCAGAGGTTAAAGTACAGGTCTTAAATTCAAGAGTTATAAATAAGGTTTTGAATTTCAGTTACTGACAGTTTTACTGACACTTTGTGCTTCTGTCTGTCCTGCAGGACTGTGACCACGTCAGTCAGACTGCAGAGGAGTTTTACACCGTCAGATGTCAAGTGGCAGATATGAAGAACATCTATGTGAGTTTACAAAACACAGCAGTATCAGCCAGTGGTGGAATGACTCAGCAGTTCTTCTCCATTACATCACAGGGACAAATACTGTCCTGGATCCTTTCAGATTTTAGTTTTTCATCCCCTTCCTGTCCAGTGAAAACCCTGTATCTCCAGATGAAGATCTCTGATAAACTAAAGGATGAAATGTTCCTTTATGGGTTGAGATAATTTTCCTCCTTTTTCAGCTGAATAAACTTTTTAAATAGCCTCTAGGACAGGCATGTCAAACTCATTCCATAAAGGGCCGTGTGGCTGCAGGTTTTCGTTCCAACCAAGGAGGAGCACACCTGGCTGCAATCAATTAATCAGCTGATCTCAGTCTTCAGCTGATAACTAATGATCCCTTGATGTTGATTGGTTGGCCTGGTGTGCTCCTCCTTGGTTGGAACAAAAACCTGCAGCCACACGGCCCTTTATGGAATGAGTTTGACATGCCTGCTCTAGGATCAGCTGGAAAGTGCAACGTCACAAAGCTGAAAACAGGCTATTTCTCTGAGCTCATTAAACTACACACTATAAACACATGATGACCTTATAGAATATGATGCTTTGCTGTAGATTAAACTAGCCAACAGTATATAAAGTAGTTCAAATGAGCTCAACCTTAAACATCTACAGCTGTGAAATGCAACATACACATTAATGCCGCAGTAATATTGATCCTCAAACATCAGAGATAAGAAAAACACTGACAGGGAACATTTTACTGCACTATGAGTACTTTATACTTTAAGTACATTCTGTCATTTCATTCTGCTGCTGTTGTCTTTATTCAGGAATCTCTGGATGAGGTGACCATCAAGGACACTCTGGAGGGCGACAACATGTACACCTGCTCCCAGTGTGGCAAGAAGGTCCGCGCAGAGAAAAGGTCAGAATTAATCTGTTTGTAAAAAAAACAATCCTGAAACCCTCTAACAGGAGTTGGACACTTGTTCATGATTTCAACCTGCGTGATAAATCGTTTAATCTCCCTTCACTCTCGTCTCTCCTCCCACAGAGCCTGTTTCAAAAAGCTTCCTCGGATCCTGAGTTTTAACACCATGAGATACACCTTCAACATGGTGACGATGATGAAGGAGAAGGTCAACACCCACTTCTCCTTCCCGCTGCGCCTCGACATGACGCCCTATACCGAGGACTTCCTCATGGGCAAAGGAGAGCGCAAAGAGGGTTCGTCCGAACACCACAAAACACTGAGGATGAGAAGTATTATGGAGCTAATAGTTGCTGAAAAGTGTTTGTTTTGCTTACATCTTGAGGGAAAACTAGACCGGAACATTTTCAGTAATTTTCTGGTGTGGATATCATTTGAATTCGGAGCGGTGTTTGTCCTGTGCTGCAGGTTTTCGGGAAGAGGGCGAGTCAAAAGTCACAGAGAGCTACGAGTACGACCTCATCGGAGTCACAGTCCACACCGGCACAGCAGACGGCGGCCATTACTACAGCTTCATTAGAGACATCGTCAACCCACATGCTTACAAGAACAACAAGTGGTGAGCGCAGATGCACGTTTAAGTGGTCATTGTTTTTTAGTTATACGGACTGATTACCCAGACACCAGATCTAGGTTGCTCATAGGTGTAGCTGCATTTGAAAACGAGGCGTGCGCTTCTTGCAGGTACCTGTTCAACGACGCAGAGGTGAAATCCTTTGACTCGGCCCAGCTGGCCTCGGAGTGCTTCGGTGGAGAAATGACGGTACGAGCTGCAGTTACATGAACATAACAGGTGAACTCATCTGTCTCTCTGGACTTCACTGACTTTAGTTTTGCCTTTCAGACGAAAACTTACGACTCCGTCACAGACAAGTTCATGGATTTCTCTTTTGAGAAGGTAAAAAAGATTTCCAGGCTGTTTTTTCTTTATCTGGTTTAGTTTCTCATCACCACATGATGTCCAGAAGGTAATAATGAAGCATTGATTGATCTTGCAGACACACAGTGCCTACATGCTCTTCTATAAGAGAGTGGAGCTGGAGGAGGAGAATGGGAAGGATTTTAGTTTTGATGTCTCTCCTGATTTGCTGGAGGTACAGTGGGCCTACTTTTTAAGGTTTAAATGATCTAAATACGTTGATATTTATGATTAAATCTTAAATCTACATTTCCGTCTCTCTTTCTCAGTGGATTTGGCACGACAACATGCAGTTTCTCCAGGATAAAAATATATTTGAACACACCTACTTTGGGTGAGTATCAGATCTATTACTTAATTATTCTGACAGAATGAACTGATGAATCCTGATATTTGATGATCACTGCTCACCTTCCATGATTGCTTGTCTTTGTTTTTTTCAGTTTCATGTGGCAGCTCTGCAGCAGCATCCCCAGCACTCTACCAGACCCGAAAGCAGTCTCCCTCATGACTGCTAAGGTGAGACAATTTAGCTGTCTTTTCTACGGCGAAAGGGAAATTTTCATTTTCAATTTTCAACAATTAAGCATGGTTATAGTTATTAAGAAAACCAAAAATTATGCTTCTTTAGCAATAAAAAAATGTCCTCATGACGTGACGTTTTTTTGTCACAGTGCTTTTGTGTATTTATTTTGAAATTTAAATCCTGAACACAACAGCCAAAGATCACCTAAAAGTCATAAAAGTTCTCTTCTTTACTGTAAATGTTCTTTTCTTTGCAGCTCAGCACTTCATTCGTCCTGGAGACTTTTATTCACTCCAAGGAGAAGGTACTGCCCACTCAGCTTATTGTAGGACATTTCATTTCTGACACACAGCACAGTGTCTGTACAGAGGAGACGAACTGACTGATGTGTTTTTCCTGCCCTCATACCTCTAGCCCACCATGCTGCAGTGGATTGAACTCCTGACCAAACAGTTCAACAACAGCCAGGCTGCCTGCGAGGTTCGCAGCTTGTTTTACCTCAGTGTTGTAGCTTTTTGTTGTTTTGGTTCATCTCGTATGTTTGACATGGCGTTTCTGTTGGACACAGTATAGACACTCATTTGTTTTTGTTTATGCTTTCATCTGTTTCAGTGGTTTTTGGATCGGATGGCTGACGACAACTGGTGGCCGATGCAGATCCTCATAAAGTGCCCCAATCAAATTGTCAGACAAGTGAGTAATTTATCTGATATAACTTCACCGTAACCTGGTTTCCATTTTTCACTCCTCTACCCTTAGATTTTCCCATCAGGCATGTAATGAGTAAAGTTTTAATGAGTAAAGTGGTTAAATTTAAATCTTTATTTTGTCTCATCTCACTGACACTTCTGCCTCTGTCCTCCAGATGTTCCAGAGGTTGTGTATTCACGTCATCCAGCGGCTGCGTCCGGTTCACGCTCACCTCTACCTGCAGCCAGGCATGGAGGACGGGTAAGAGAATCAAAACACACAAGCTTTAGATTTTAAATTATGGTTCTTTGTACTTAATAAGTAATGGAGGCATTCTTGTTTGACTTTCCCTCCCTTCAAATGATTTTAATATTCTAAGAAAGTTCCTCACACCAGATATTTGAAACGTCGTCAGTGAGATGCTTGTAGTTCTGCATGCCAGTGTTTTTATTGAACTTCTATTGAAGGAATGGAATCTCCAACACAATGAAGTATATTTGAAAGAACTCAATTTTTGAAGCAAAAATAACGATCAGTTTCAGTGATGAATGGAAAGTCAGTTAAGTTGTGCCATTAGACGTGTGCAGCACAAACAGACAGTGTTGTGTCTGTGGTATCAGATGGCAACAGAGATCCAAACAGGAGCCTCGTGTCACTCAGTGTCACTCTGGACTCTGAGAAAGATTTGTGGCACCACATTACTGACAGACAGGCAGAGCCGAGACATAGTGCAAAATGCATCCAAGGCGACAGTCGATAGTTAAAACGTGTCGGACAGTAGCCGAGCAAAACCCACCTGTGTCCTGATTAGTTTGAACCTGCCCTGAAAAGATCTTTCCTCCTGTTTCAGCTCCGACGACATGGACGGTCCGGTGGAGGACATCGGCAGCCGATCCTGCGTCACTCGCTTTGTGAAGACCCTCCTGTCCATCATGGAGCACGGCGTCAAGCCCCACAGCAAACACCTGACCGAGTACTTCGCCTTTCTCTACGAGTTCGCCAAGATGGGAGAGGAGGAGGTCGGTCTGAACTTTGACTCTGACTTTGATTTTATAGTCTGAAAGGTGTTCTCTAATCCAAAGGCATCAGTTTTACTAACTGCTGTTGTTAGAAACATCTTAAAACCATACTGAGTTCTGTTGCCTCTGACTGAGGAGCAGCACACGCACAGATCTCAGACAAGTGAATCTAATGAAGTCAGAAAAGTGAGTGTTTCTATCAGGTTCTGTTCCTGTTTTTAGATATGAAGCTTTGACATAAACATATTTTCTTCAAGGATCCTCTGAGCTACGTGTCACTCTTATTATTGTGTGAACTGCAGTGTTGAGAAGCTGTTAATGAATTACCACAAAAGCTTTTTTTTCTTTTTCATCTTTTTTGTTTGTTTTAATTAAAAATGTAATCAAATTATTTCCATATTTTATTATTTTTGAGCAGTTATTGTTAAAAAATAATGAATCTTATGTAAGAGAAGTCAATCATCTGTTTTGTGTCTGCAGAGTCAGTTCTTATTGTCACTACAAGCCATTTCCATTATGGTGCATTTCTACATGGGAACCAAAGGCCCTGAGAATGTAAGTTCACACACTGATTATTTATGGTTCACAACACACTGTGTTTATTTACCACAGTGTTTGTATTGAGGTCTCAATTTTACTTGATTATTTACTTTCCTTGTTGGTACGTGATAACTAAGCCTGTAGCCCTCTGATAGATTTGTGGTATTTAGTGACATGTAAGTATTGTGATTATGAGAAGGAACAGAGTAAATGATGAGCATCCTCCCTCAGCCTCAGGTGGAGGTGCTATCAGAGGAGGAGGGAGAGGAGGAGGATGAGGAGGAAGACATCTTGTCTCTGGCAGAGGAGAAGTATCGTCCTGCCGCTCTGGAGAAGATGATCGCCCTCATCGCTCTGCTGGTGGAGCAGTCTCGCTCTGAGAGGTACGAGTTCAGGATTTGATGGGACTGATATTCTCTTTAATGCGGGATTTTGAAGATTTGAAGACAAATCTTTGGTTCTCTTTCTGCCCTGCAGACACCTGACTCTGTCCCAGAGCGACATGGCGGCGCTGACCGGAGGGAAAGGCTTCCCCTTCCTCTTCCAGCACATCAGAGACGGCATCAACATCAGACAGACCTGCAACCTCATCTTCAGCCTCTGTCGCTATAACAACCGCCTGGCTGAGCACGTAAGTTTAACACATACACACAGAAAATGACAGATTGGAAGAGGTTAAATTTACTTACTCAGTCCTTCTTTTCAACACATGTTGTGCATTTGGGGCTTTTTCAAACACCAGTTGTTTCAAGTTTTCCTAACACACCAAACATGTCAAACTGATCGCCACAGATGTTTCTAATATTATGTATCATAAAAAGGAAAAGAGGGAATAGATATGTTATCATGTGGCGCTGAATGTTTTTTTACTTTGACCCGATTCAAGGAGACATTTCAGGGGAAGAAAAATCTGCTCTGAGCATTTAAATTGTATTTTTAGTGTACTTTGGGCTGTTTAAAGCTGTTACGTATGTTTCCTCAGCCTGATTAAAGTATACAGAACTTCCAGCAGAGCTTAAAAGTAGAAACATCAACTTTAAATCTCTTCTGTCAGTGACATCCAACAGTAATACATAGAGAAACCCATCAGAGGCAGAAATAGACCAGAATGCACTGTGTGTGTGCATTCTTGTGTTTTGAGCAAGAGCCTTCTGTCATTATATGTCACTATCATATTACAGCTGATACTTTGCAACTCTCCGTTCTGGTTTTTGAAAACGGCACTTAGACAAACATTAGTATTTGCAGCCAGCAGTGCAAATGATTTATCAGATACTGAATGCTTATTTCTCTCCTGACAGATCGTGTCGATGCTGTTCACCTCCATCGCTAAGCTGACTCCTGAGGTGAGCGGGACAGACTTTTTACTCAAATCAATGAAAAACTGAAAACACAGCACAGTGAACAAACACGTTCACATGAGTTTATTCTCAGTTACTACTGTTGCGGCCGTACGCTGGATGATTTTAAATGAGAGTATGAAGTAGCTCTACATGAGGCTCATCAACAGTCTTCTTTTTCACGTCGCTCCACCAGGCTGCCAATCCTTTCTTCAAGCTGCTGACGATGTTGATGGAGTTTGCGGGCGGACCCCCGGGGATGCCCTCCTTCGCCTCCTACATCCTCCAGAGAATCTGGGAGGTAAAAGGCTTAAGATAGTGTCACAACACAGAAATCAAATTTGTGGTTCATCTTCAGATTTCACATTTTTTATATCTGTGTTTTTTAATGTGGCACCATATTTAAAATGAAGCTGTTATCCAGTGAAATCAAGATCATCTGTTTGGCTTTAGCTTATTTTATATGCGACACACAATAATTGATGAAGTTTTAGTTTTGGTGTTTTAATTATGAGCAACCTCCCCTTGTTCTTTTCTTTTGTTTTCATTCTTTACCCACCTTTCTTAAAATAAAAGGTGTTTTTTTTTTTTACAAGAAAATGGCTGCGTACAAAGTAGCAAATAAATTGACAAAGACACTAAAGATAAAAAAAATGTGCAGATGAAACCAGTGCCTTTAGCTGTTAAAAACATGCTCATGTTCTCATGTTCAGAATAAACTCTCTTCAGTGAAGTAGACTTCAGCTCAGGTGAACTTTCCTAACACTCTCAGTTATGTCCGTCTAGTCAGCAGGCGCACATCAGCTTGCTCGAAAAAATCTGTTAGTATTTACCTGAGTCTCACGCAGACTAGCCTCAGTGCCTTTGTTTGTTCTGCTTGTCTTCATGTATGTTTGTGTTCTTCCTCTCAGGTGATCGAGTACAACCCGTCTCAGTGTCTGGACTGGCTGGCTGTCCAGACTCCCAGGAACAAACTGGCCCACAGCTGGGTCCTGCAGAACATGGAGAACTGGGTGGAGCGCTTTCTGCTGGCCCACAACTACCCCAGAGTCCGCACATGTAAGAGCCTCGATATTCTGCGGGGGAAAAAAAGCATACACCACACGTGTGCCTCTATCATTTCATTATTATCATCCATTTTCAGACTATAAATAAAGTTTTAAAACAATTTTGCCACCCGTTTATTTCTTTTTTCTGTTTTAGTTTGGATAAAATTCAGTCAGGTTCCTTTATTTTAGGCGTGTACTTCATATAACACAAACGTAAGAGTAGCAGATTAAGACACGATAAATCGATATTTACATCCCGAAGATTAAATTAACCGTCACATTGCAGCAGTTTGTTTGTGATTCTAACAGCAGCTGTCTCTCCTCCCTCCAGCGGCGGCGTACCTCCTCGTCTCCCTCATTCCCAGCAACTCCTTCCGCCAGATGTTTCGCTCCACGCGCTCCCTCCACCTGCCGACCCGGGAGCTGCCGCTGTCGCCCGACACCACCGTGGTCCTCCACCAGGTCTACAACCTGCTGCTGGGGCTGCTGGGACGCGCCAAGCTGTACGTGGACGCCAGCGTTCACGGCACCACCAAGCTGGTTCAGTACTTCAGCTTCATGACCTACTGCCTCATCTCCAAGACGGAGAAACTCATGTTCTCTGGATACTTCATGGACCTCTGGAACCTCTTCCAGGTACATTTATTCACTTAGTTTTGCATTGTTTTTCATATCAAAACACTAAGATGCCTTTGATGTGTATTACTTCATTTTTCTTTTAATATTTTAATGACTGTATTCTCATCTTCTCATCTTGCTGCCAAACTAAAGTATCAGTTAAACTGAATCCCTTAAGCTGAAATATTTCCTCAGTTGCCAAAACCTCAGTTTCAGTATTTAAAGAAACATTTTAATCGTTGTTTTCCAACATTTCTGATTGTGAAATTAAAGCTACACGTTATTTATTTACATACTTTACTTTTACATACATACAGACTTCTTTGCATGTTAAGATTTTAGAAACGTGAGCAGAAAGGAAGTTTTAAAGTTGCGGGTTTTAATTTATAGCTTGAAATAATGAGTTTAGGAAACTGCCTCACCACAAAGTGCATTTTGAAGCTGTTCTGGAGCTTTCAATCACATCACATAAGCTTCAGTAGCAGATGGCGTTTCAGTGATTATTGGATTGTAGATGTTCACGCAGTCAAAAACGACTTTAAGCCTCTCAATTGTTGATAAGTAAGATGTTTTTGTTGGTCGAGACCAGAAGAATATGAATACGTGTGTCAACTGTAGAAGGCAGTAACATGTGAGAGGTGTGTGTGTGCCAGCTTGCTGTGAAGTTTGTCCCAAAAATATCTATTAGGGCAGTTTTGAGTACAACCCTATTGTAAAAATACATATTTTTAAATAATTGGAACTCCTAACCTACAAGTGGATGCTAGCAGATTAATGAGAATATAGTAAAACACAGTTGTAACAGTATGAAATATGTGTTTATAGGAGTCTAATTGTTGGTTGTAGCTCTACCATGGACAGCAGGCCCTCATTTGAAGCTTTAGTTACATTGTTCTCTGTCTTCAGCCCAAACTGTCAGAGCCGGCCATTGCCACCAACCACAACAAGCAGGCGCTACTGTCCTTCTGGTACAACATGTGTGTGGACTGTCCAGAGAACGTCCGGCTGGTGGTGCAGAACCCCGTGGTGACCAAGAACATCGCCTTCAACTACATCCTGGCCGACCACGACGACCAGGAGGTGGTGCTGTTCAACCGCGGCATGCTGCCCGCCTACTACGGCATCCTGCGCATGTGCTGCGAGCAGTCTCCCGCCTTTACCCGCCAGCTCGCCTCGCATCAGAACATCCAGTGGGCCTTCAAGAACCTGACGCCTCACGCCAGCCAGTACCCCGGGGTGGGTGGAGAGTCTGCGCTCAGATCAGTTTAATCACAAATGTCCCATTGTGTTATTTGTGCTGGCGAAGCCGTATGGAAGTGATGTGTCGTCTGCTTTAATTGGTTCTTTCTGTTGCATGTTAGGTTGTTTCCCAGCTCACAGGGAGACGACTTACAAATGAGGATGCAAACATTTGAAGTCGTTCTTTTGTTGAAAATACTCAGTGTCAGTTGTTTTCTTGTTTCAACTTCAGATGAATTTACAGGATAAACGCCTGGAGACGTGTTTCACAGGAACAAATGCAGAATAAATCAAATCAGCTGAAAACACAGACTGCATAAAAGTTGAATTAGAAAATGTAATTACAAAAACATAGAGACAAAAAAGTTGCATTTATTCAACCTTCAGAGAAGTCAGAAGTAGACTGGAAGAAGCTTTAAAGATGATGAATCAATATGGATGAAGGATGAATCTTCATGTTGTTCCTGGTTCAATTGAAATGCAGCCATTTGTAAGATACAAATACATATAATAGAAATTTTGCGTATGTGCGTGTTGTGCCCCCTGCAGGCGGTGGAGGAGCTGTTCAACCTGATGCAGCTGTTTGTGGCGCAGCGAGCTGACATGAGAGAAGAAGAGCTGGAGGACATCAAACAGTTCAAGAAAACCACCATCAGCTGCTACCTGCGCTGCCTGGACGGTCGCTCCTGCTGGACTACGCTCATCAGGTCCGGACACACACACACACACACACACGCAAGACTTGAGATGGAGTATTGGCGCAGTGTTTGCCTTCAGGTGCTGATGTTGTCTGACGACTGCTTGTGTTGTTGCTCTCAGTGCCTTCAGGGTTCTGCTGGAGAACGATGAGGACCGGCTGCTGGTGGTCTTCAACAGAGGACTCATCCTCATGACTGAGGTACGATCAGGATCAGTCTTTACATCAGATAAGAAAGCATTAAATGTTGGAATGATAACGATTTCAGACCACTTTATTTCAAAGTAAGGAGTCGTACAACCAAAACACACACAAACAAGAGACATTAAGAAAGAAAGAGAAATCATTTCTGTTCATTATTAACAAATAAATACACCTTCCTGTAAATGTGCACTACCTAATACACTTTGAAGCAGAAACAACAACTAACTAATTAAAAATGATTAAGAGATGCTGTCTGTCCTCTGCAGTCCTTCAACACTCTGCACATGATGTACCACGAGGCGACGGCGTGTCACGTCACTGGAGACCTGGTGGAGCTGCTCTCCATCTTCCTGTCTGTCCTCAAAGCCACTCGGCCGTACCTGCAGCGCAAAGGTCAGACCAACCGGGAAGAGGAAGAAACCGAGACAGAAGAATAAATGTTTGGATTGTGCAGCCGTAGGAGAGGCGTGTTTGTTCTGAGCAGATGTTTCTGTGTGTCCTCATCCAGATGTGAAGCAGGCTCTGATCCAGTGGCAGGAGAGGATCGACTTTGCCCACAAGCTGCTCACGCTCCTTAACTCCTACAGCCCGCCTGAGCTCCGCAACGCCTGCCTGGGTAACACACACACACACACACATTTAATGCTTTTTTTTTTGCTAATCAACTTATTATAATCCAGTATAGTATTTACAGTATTTGAATGGGATCAAGTACAGAACAACAGCAACAGGTCTCTTTAGAAATAAGTGTGAGATTAACGGACATGACTGTCCTGTATGTTCTGGTTTTCTCTTCTCTTCTGACTCGTGTTCTTTGTTGTGGTTCCTGCAGATGTGCTGAAGGAACTCGTTCTGCTGAGTCCTCATGACTTCCTGCACACTCTGGTCCCCTTCCTGCAGCACAACCACTGCACCTACCACCACAGCAACATCCCCAGTGAGACTCCTCCTCCTCTTCTTCATCACCCGTCCTGCTTTCCAGTCTGCTTTCACTGTACATATTTTCTGATGGCTCTGACAGATTTCTTGTTGTTCTGATGTACTTTCGTGTACAGACAGCACCCACAGCGGAGCACATCTCTATTTCAGCCTTGTAACAAGGGCTGCAATTAACAATTATTTTGATAAAATAAAAGTAAATATTCAGCAAAGATGAGGTTTGTGGACATTTTCAGAAACTGGTTGCTTTTAAAAGTTTGAGTTCAGCTGAATCTTATGTTTAATTTGAAAAGACTTCCACTGATGACAGATCAAAGCTCACAGATTCCATCTTTTAAATCACGTATTTTAATAATTAATGTCTTGTATTGAAGGCAGTTTCAGTGATTGTGTTTCTGTCCACAGTGTCGTTCGGTCCCTACCTGCCCTGCAGAGAGAACATCAAGCTGATGGGAGCCAAGAACAACATCCGACCCCCGAGACCGGAGCTCAACATGTGTCTGCTGCCCTCGATGGTGGAGAGCAGCAAGGTATGTTCACCTGCAGCACCTCTGTCACATGACCTGTCGCCTGTCCTAAATCTTTTTATCATCGTAAACTGAATATCTGTTGATTGGATGAAACAAAGCTGAAACCACATGATTAATCAAAAAAAATAATTGGCCAATAATAGTTTGTGCAGCCTTTCCTCTATCGATCTTCACCTTGCTCTTAAAAACCTGCAGAAGCTTGATGTTGTAGTAAAGTGTGTGTGTGTGTGTGTGTCAGGGTAAAGACGAGGTGTACGACCGGATGCTGCTGGATTACTTCCTGTCCTACCACCAGTTCATCCACCTGCTGTGTCGCGTCGCCATCAACTGCGAGAAATTCACAGACACACTCGTCAAACTAAGTATGTCTGTGTGTGTGTGAGAGAGAATTCAAAATATACCATTCATAAAAACATGTCTGCATATGGAATGACACATACACTCTGTCTCAGGTGTGTTGATAGCGTATGAAGGACTTCCTCTTCACCTCGCTCTCTTCCCCAAACTGTGGACGGAGCTCTGTCAGTCGCAGGTTTGTCACATTTTAAACTTTGGATCTTGCATCACAAGACAAACGACTAAAGCTGTAGTAAGATTTACGCTTGAGGAGTCCGGCCATGTTTCGACCCTCACTCACTCAGCTCCCGTTTACAAAGACAGTATCACTGAATTGATAGTTGTTTTGGTCGCTGCTGCTCTTTCAGTCTGTTCTGGCTAAAACGTGTGTGAAGCTGCTGTGTGAGGATCCGGCCTTCAGCGAGTACATCAAGTGTATCCTGATGGACGAGAGGACGTTTCTCAACAACAACGTGGCCTATTCCTTCCTCACCTGCTTCCTGCACAAGGTACAAAAAAACAACTTCGTAACTTTCTTTAGACGTCTTTTTTTTTTTTTTTTTCCCTCCAGCTTATATTTTGTGGGGGCAGCACAGTGGTGCAGCGGATAGCGCTGTCACCTCACAGGAAGAAGGTCGATTTTCCTTTCCTCCGGCTCCCACAGTCCACAGACATGCAGGGCGTGTGAGTGTTTGTCTGTCCCTGTGTCAACCCTGGGATTGACAACCCGCCGCTCTCCCAATGACAGCTGGGATTGCTTCCAGGCACCTGCTCGCCCTCAAAGAAAAGCAGGTGTAGCTGATAGATGTATTATATTGTGTGGTGAATTTTCAAAATCTATTTTCCTTTTTGCTCCATCGTTTCTTTTGGTGAAAACTGTCTTTATAGGAATGAAAATACACCAACCTTTTGCTGAATCTTCTAAAAATTGTCCACATTACAGCCTTCATGGGTAGAGTGTTTTTGATATTTATCATTTGACTTGTGCTAATGCTGCTTTTAGTTCATTAAAGAAAGAGAACAGTTGTCCAGTCTGTATCTGTGGGAACAATTATCCAGATCATGGCGCCATAGCAACCGTGTGTGTGTCTGTGTGTAGGTCCAGGTGCTGTCTGGTCCCAGCTGCTCCAACCTGATTGGCGTTCTGGTGACGAACCTGCTGAATGAACAGAGCAGCCTGCAGCCTGAACTGGCAGCTCACCGCCTGGAGCTCAGCAAGACCAGTGGCCTGCTGAACGCTGTACGAACACACACACACTAAAACCAGCTGCTGAAAGCTCATTGTTTCCAGTCCTTTTCATTGTGTTTGTGTTTCCTCCTCTCTCTCAGGACCTGAGGGCGCTGGTGTTGCTGCTGTCCGTCCAGCCTCCTCAGGCCGTCGACCCCGCCCTCTGCCCCGCCCTGCAGGAGCTGCTGGGTCGCTGTCGCGTTTGCGTCCAGCAGCGCAGCGCTCTGGAGCTCGAGGCCAAGGACCACAAGGCCAAAGGTACAACACACATAAACATACAAAGTATAAGAACAAAGAGTTGCTGGTCACATGAATCCATTATAACAGGGTGGAGGCAAAAAGCTCCACTAAAAACCCGAAGTAGGGACCTAAGATGATGGTCACACGTCTGTCTGTCTGTCTCAGCTGAGGATGAAGGAGCGACCCCGGTGAAGCGGCGGAGGGTGAGCAGTGATGACGACAGAACCGGCGATGCAGCAGCGCCGCTCTGCGTGGCCTCCACCTCCTCTTCCTCTTCATCCTCCTCATCGGCCCTCCCGCCCTGCAGCGAGACGAAGCCCGACCACCAGGAGGCGTTGACGCCCACCAGCACCTCGGACACGGAGACACGGGACTCCTCCTCGCTGATCGACCCGGGGACCGAGCAGGACCCACCCTCCCCTGACCCTGCCCCCACTTCCTCTGGAAACCTGGACTCCTCCCCTAAAGAGGAAAAGATGGAGGCCTCTTCATCATCATCCTCCTCATTCTCCTCCTCCTCCTCCCTGCTGCAGGAGGCGGGGGAGGGGTTTGTGCAGGGGGAGGAGCCTGACCCACCGCGACACATGGCGGCAGGTGAGGAGGAGGCAGAGCAGCGGGAGGGCAGGAGGGGTGAGGCAATGTCTGCCACGTCAGAGGAAGTGAAGGAAGAGAAGGAGGGGGGCTCCAAGACCAGCGGCAGCACGGCCCCGCCCCTCTCAGAGGATGCTGCCTTCCCACCAGCCCTTGGGTTGGTGGGGGAGGGGCCAGAGGGCTGTAGTAGCCACACCCCCTCCTCACAGGTGTTCCCGTGCACCGGCCCCCCACCTGACATGCTGGACATGCTGTACAGGACGGTGGAAGCCACCATCGCCATAGTTACCAAACTGTCTGTTAAAGGCCCACCCTCTTCATGACATCATCAATTAACCCTGACCCTAACCTTTTTTTTTCTCTCTTCTGTTCAGAGGAAAAACTTTTTCCTGTTTGTTTTTTTTCCCATCCTCTGCTGTTTGTGCTGCTGTTTGTTGCCTTCTGCTGATGTTCAGTCGGTGGGTTTTTCCAGCTTCAGTGGCTCCGCCGTGTCGTTCCGCTCTATAAACTCCGACTCCACGCACAGCCGACCCCTCGTTTGACTAATAAAGAAGAGAAACAGAAAAAGTTGTACAAGCTACAGCACATTTTTTTCAAAGGGCAAAAAAAAGTTTTTCTTTTGTTGTGTGTTTTATACTGATTTGAATTTGTTTTGGAAAGTGATTTTATTTGCTGTAACGGGGAAAGGTTTACAGAACTTTTGTCTCCTCTATATGTAATTTAATTTTATTGCATTTTTACTGTGTATAATAATGGTCGTCCTCTGTGCCAGTTTTGTACTTTATGAACGAGGCAAAAGAAAGTTGCCTTGACTTTTTCTGTGGTTTAATTATCCAGAAACTAAGTTTACCTGTAAATTAAGAGAACCACAAGAAACTTGATTCTGTAAAGAATCCTCTCTAGTCATTGCCTGAAGGTGTATATGAAAACTATATAAATATATATATAAATATCTTTATATATATATGAATATATTAAAAGCGGTGCTTTATTTGACTGTGGTTGAAATAAAGCCCCCATGTTGGACCAGCTGGAGCTTTTATTTTCTTTAGTTAAGCACATTCCATAATCTTGTTTATTTTTGCTTCTTCTGCTGTGTTCTGATTTTCTGATTTTATTTTAATAGAGAATAAATTAATAAAACAGTTTTAATATGAAGAACTATGAACTGAAGCCCATGTGGAGCTGTGAGGTTTTTTTTCCTTCTCTCAGTTTACGTCATTCAAGAGAAAAAGCTTTACATGTTTTCAGCCTGTGAGCTGTAGACGTCCACATTAGCATCAGGGTTTCTGCAGCAGAAGTACGCGAAGTGAATGTTACAAAGTGCTTTAGAGAAACTAAAACCAGACAGGCCAGATAAATCAAAATAAATAAAACATCAAACATCGCAAAGCTTTCAGAAAAGAAAAGTTTTAAGAGGAGCTTTCAAAGAAGCCAGAGAATTGAGAGTTCCATAGTGTTGGGTCTCTAATAACAAAAGCAGCAGGGCTCCATCCACAGATCTTAATGGTCAAAATATAATTAAAAGGCCTTAGAAGTTAAGACATTTAAAAGTCTACAAGAACAGGGAGCCAATGTAAAGCTTACAGCACCTGGTTTTCCCAGGATTCCCAGCCCTGCTCAGCTTGTGAGGTCTGATGAGATCAGGAAGTTAAGAATAAATGAATGATATTCAATTGCAGAGTAACGATCCCTTTATCGTTTCCCCCGTGCATAAATATGGACACAGTTCATTCCCAGTTTCCATCAAACACACAACTTACGGCGTGAAAAACTTTTCGTGCCATCAAAAAGTCTTTCCGGGTCAAACACCTGATGACAACTGAGCCATAGATCCCAGCATAAAATACCAGCCAAAATATTATAATACACCAAGTTACAGACAATCAAATCTAAACTACGTGTATTTTATATACAGTTTGTCACTGGCCTTTTAATGCTGTTAGTTTTACTCTATAATCTCCATGAACACAAAGCCTCCAGAGTGTTGCCAAGTGGCCAGGAACCACAAGGAGCTAAAGTATCCCTGATTACCACAATATCCCCAGCAACCAAACTCCTTTTCTTCTGGAGCAACGGCAGGTACGCCTGAATCCATCTCTTCCAGAAAAGATCTGAGAGGTACTGTGCCTGCCTCCACCGCACACAACTGTATCGCTGTACCGTTGGTAAATGGTGGTATATCTGGAAGTATTCTCATCTTTGGCAGATCTGTCAGCTTTGTCCCACTGCTTTCAGCAACGATCTTCCTGACAGCTGAACTGGCGTTGGTGATCTAAATCCGCTTCCTCCCCGTGGACAGTGTGTGAGTGCGTCCTCCACATGCTTCCGGAGAAATGTGTGACCTTCAAGCCACCTGCTGTTCTTCAGAACGTCAGAGACCTTCATTCCTCTCATCATCAGCTGGACTGTCTTTGGGGCTGACATGTCTACACCGTGAGGGTTCAAATGCTACTCTGATGGTCAAGATTCTGGTTGCCCCTGTCAAGTCAAGCTGGGAACAGTTACAGCCTTCAGTCACTCTGGCTTTACTGATCATAAAGGTGACCTGTGTGCGGTATTCCTGATTGAACAATCAGGTGTTTCATGTTTCAGTTCTGTATTCACCTTCGCTGGAATCGACAAAGTGATGTAGTTGGGTATGTCTGACCTCTCCAATATCCACTGGTTTGACACGTCTGTCCACATTGAATGGAGCCAAGAGGTCCAGTGGGGCCATGTCCTGTAGCCATTATCCCATCCATCCTCTCCCACAGAACTCCTGCTGCATCATTTTGGCAAGCAAAGTGACTGGTGCCAGGAGACCAGAGGGTCGTATACGGGGCAGTTTATTGACACCACACCACTTCCACTGGAAGCTCCTTGAGGTCGAGAACCATCATTTTATACTCAACAAGGTTCTCAGTGATGTCGCCATCTGGCCACCAGAGAAAGTGAAGAAAGTCTGTCTTCTTCAGCAGCCTTCACCTGTGGAACATGTCCCAGATGTCACCCATGACTGCCACAGGTTCTTGTCCGATGCGAGGTTAGAGTTTGCTGTTCAAAGATGCTCCCTGAAATGTGGCTCCGCAGTCAGGACGCTCCTACGATGCGAGCGTTTAGCGGCAGCATTGATATACTGTCATTTGGATTAATATCATCCTCAACATCACCATTTTCATGTGCAGAACCTTCACTGCACGAAACCAACATGTCTGCATTAGCTATAAACTTAACAGCATTTTTGTTTGAAACCACGTTTCACGGTTTACCCTTTCACCTCATGACCCTGTAGAGATTCATTCATGCATTTTGCTTCATCACAGACCTTCATCAGTTCCCCAAGAACATTTTGTACCAGTGTTGTATCATCCTCTAACAATCAACTTCGCATTAATTGTCCTGTGCAGTTTACCAGCAAACATCTTTCCTGTGAGTTTAAATACCCAATTTACCCTGCTTCAGCAACCATTGCATTGGGTATCTACACGTACCTCTGAGCGTTGGTGCAGTGGTCCGGCGGTCCAGCACTCACAGCCAGCTGTAGCATTAGCACAGCGTCTTTACAGCCGGCTGCAGCCCTCCTCCTGGACTCCGTGTATCTTTTGGTCCGTTGATTTTCGCTCCTGATAAAACAATGAAGGAGGGATTACTCGATTACAATACAAAAATCTAAACTTAAAAAGGTGCTTTTCCTTTTTCATGGTCACAAAGGGATAAATACATTTTAAAAATTTTTCATTACTATTTCCGATAGGAATAAATAAAACCACAAGAAAATAGAACTGAAAAAGGCCAGTTTTTCATATTCTGAAGCGTGCTGAAGCGTGCTGAGTTGCTTTAGCAACGGGTTGAAACATCTTTGGAACCTCCTCAGATAAGATTTCAGACCTGGCAAAACATCCGCAGAAACCTGTGCAGACACATCACCCTGAAGCGCAATAACAGTGAGCAGATTTTACGCTGAAAGTGGATCAAGCCGCACATTAGATGCATCAATGCACTGATCCGCGCCCATCGTCATCTGTTTCTCAATGTTTGTCCATTTATTCCTACACAGCAGGTCCTCGATGGTGCATTTGTTGCGCAAAAACTGATTGCCCTCTGTTTTAAAGATATTTAAACTGGTAAAAATGACTGGATTGGTCACAATCCAGCACGTAAAATAATGCTGGTGAAATAATGCAGAGTCATAAGGAAAGAAATAAGAGATAATTTCTCTTTCTTATATATAAACCATCTGTAAGTCATGTTAAATAGTCTAGTTTTCAAATATTGGCCTAAATACGGACATTAACACATTAACACCACAAACAATAGTATAGTATTGTCTATAATGCCTGATTAGACTATAACCTACAAACATTTAATTATATTGTATATTTGTGCATTAGGACTGTTTGATCCAGATAAAAGCAGCTGTAGACGACAGAAGCAGTTTTTGTTTTGTGGCGCCAAAAAGTGACCGGAAGTGGCCATCTGCCACATCCGGTCGCAGAATTTGCATGATTTTGTTTTTCGTTTTTCAAACTAGAAAGTCAAAATCAAAATAATAATAACAATAACAATTAGACTCATCCCTTTTTGATCATGACAAATGAAAATGCCTCATATTTCAATTTTAACAAGAAAATGTAGTCAGTTTGAAACGACAGTCAAATGACCAAAGCATACACGGTGCAGTGTTGATGACTGCTGCTTCTGTTTCTTCAGCTCCTGACTCGTCTCACTCTGCTTGTTACAAACATCACCATGTGCTGCGTGTTGCGTTCATGGCCGAATCTGCAGGCTGTTCTTCGGTGCAGAATAATGATGCCTTCGTTGGTTCCGCTGTGAAAAAACGCGTGGCTACAAACCTTCAGCGCCACAGCGTTCAAAGAGCCTTTCCGGGTCAAACACGTGACGACAACAGCGACTCAACCTGCACACCTGAGCCATAGGTACGAGCACAGCGACACCCAGCGTCCACATAGGAAATAACAGGTATGGTAATAGTTGGCTCCTACATACAGTATGTGCCTACAAGCTATTATAAATACTTATAACATAAGACATTCAGCACCATTTAGCATCTAAAGCATAGATATAAAAACTCAATATAGATAATATTAAAGCAAATGAAGGGAAATCAAAAAAGCTGAGTGATACAACTGGTTGATTAGCTTTTTATAATCCATCTTCCACAGCAGATGACTGTGGACACGTAAAGCTCTTGTGATCACAGATATGAGTTCTAAAGTTGAGTTCAAACCCTCCGACTTCAGGACAATCTTATCACTGAACTAACTTTGGTATCTGGTTGCTCCTTACTGGAAGCAGAGTGTACATTTATTCTCATTTACAAATCCACAAACAGCAGGAAGTCTGTAACTTTTATGCACAGTTTTTATTTCATACTTTGTGAATATAGGGAAAAGGAAAAAATTCAAACTGATACAATTCAGTAGAATTTTTTTTACAGATTAATCTGCACACAGAAAGGCATGTTTACTGAGTTTAATGCAGTTTAGTAGAGCAGTGTCACTGCAGGGCTGCGTTAGTGTTGTTTACATATTTGCCAATAAAGTGCATCAAAGAGAAAAAGAAAAAAAGCTTTGTCTGAAAACAAAACTGAGGTAAGTGACGCTTTTTGATCAGTTCCAAACAAGAAATATCAATTCAGCTATCTTACCTTTAGCTCATTTTACAGACAAAGAAATGACAGACTAAATTAAAATAATAGTGATAGATATCTCATTACATTGAACTGCAGAGACATCAGATCCTCAGTCAACTCAGTACCAAATCTTAAAACAACCGGACAAATCAGGCACTGAAGAACAGCAGGGACATTTTACTAGAACAAATCTCTTTTCAAGAGTTTTCTAGAGTAAAGTGCCATTTTTTTCATGCTTTGTCTCATTCTGTCTCTCAGGCTGAACGTGAGCTTCAATGATGTTAAAAAAAAAAACTTTGATGGTAAAATCAACAGCAGCTGAGTTAGTTATTTAACTTCACGTAAAAAATCTAATCAGCTGCTGTGGAGCATGGCTGCATGGAGGCCCATTGGAAAAAATGTATGTTTAATACATTTTAGAAATTGCTTAAAAGTTGATTAATTAAATTTGCACTTTAGTGATGCATTTATGAGGTAAATGCATAATAATGTCATTTGACAAGAAGCATCCAATTATTAGCTTTTCCCAGGGCTTTCAACAGCATTTCTCCTTGTTCCTCAGTGGCTGGGCCAATCGGAACTAATAATCTTTGCACAATGTTTATATTATTATTACTTTGTTGTTACTAACTTTTTCAGATTATTTCAAGTCAAATCTAAGTAATCAATTTATAATGGATGCTTAAAATGTTTTACAAAAAGGCTCATCTGAGCTTCAGCAGCGACTTCAATACTTTAATAAATAAATCAGCATTTTATGGGAAGAAAAGAAGATTTAGAAAATTGCTCATGTCCGGAATCTTAGAATTGAATTGATTTTAAAGTGATAATTATAGTTTCTACATCACTAAACAGCCGTTTGGCCAGAACAGATCATTCTGAACTGTGGAAGAAATGAGTTATTGAAGAAGCAGACAGCTTGTTCCTCGAGTCTTAAATGGATTAGCAGGACGCAATGAAACAGTGTAAAAGCCTCTCATCATTTTAGTGGCACTCTGCAGACTCCATACATCTGAAAGCTGCTGTGTTCAGATCAGAGAGAAGAGTGTCTACATTGTCTTATCTCACTGTCACTATGTTTACTATCCGTCTTCTGTCTGTCCGTCCTCCGCTACTTGACCTGTGATGTCCTTCACGGCGACTGTGTCCGTCCCTGTGACACCAATCATTTGTTCACACAGCATATTTTTACTTAAATATTTCATTTTAACACTTTGAATGAGATCTGAGAGATTAATTTTTTTTATTTTACCTGTTCGGATGTTTCATAAGCCCGGTTCCTGAAACATAAAGGGGGACGGGGGGTCCATTAAAAACAGGCTTCAGATGAAAAGCTGTTTAGGATATTTTAACATGCAGGCTTACTGAGAGGACTTACGTGTGACCTTCAACACGTGGGCCCGCGTCAAACCTCTCTCTGCCAGAATGCTTCTGATGTTTGTTCGCCCTCGAGCACCTGAGAGGGTCAAACACATGTCGACACGTTGAAGCTTGATAGACACTTTAACTTCCTTCATCCTGATCAGAAATCCTGAGAGGATTCATGTGCTGGGACACTTGAAAATATTCTATATATGTCTGAGACTCTTTTATTATGACTATAGTTCAGCAGGAAAATGAAAGGGCCAAGGGCTCGAAGGAGTCAGGACTCAAAGGCAGGAGACCAAACACAGTTCCAACAAAAGGCGAGCACTAAGGCTGATTTATTTACAAAAAGCAAAAGGCGATACAGGCAAACTCAGGGCTCAGAGGTAGTGTCAGAGGCAAGAACAAAAAAAACGCTAAGGATTTCAAAAAGGAGAACTAAGGACGCTACGGTAATCAAGACAATAGATAACGATGGTACTTTTAGCAGGACTGATAGCAAGACGAGATACAGGGAGCACATGACATACAAGACAATCTGGCACAAGACAAAGGGAGACGCGGACTATATATACATGAGGTAACAATGAACAGGTGGAGACAATCAGGGCGGGGCAGACAATCAGACAGGCGGGAAGCACATCAGGAAGTCAGGGTCTGAAACGAGAGGAGAGTTAGGGTTTCAGAATAAAACAGGAAGTGCTCGACAAGACTAAACACTGTGAACAGACACATCAGACACGGCGGGACATGACAGAAAAAGCTTCACTCAAATTAAAACTGAAGAAGGACCATCGATTTCTTTTGGTTAACTGGTCATTAATACAGACCTCGTACATGTGCTGTAGGTATCAATACAGCTGATCTGAAGATCATCACTGTGATACAGGACATGTCAGAACAGTATGTGGTCCTCGATTAGTCTCCACCTTCATTTAAGATTCTTAATATCTGATTACTATTTGTATCAATTTGTCCATTTTATTTAAACAGTACATTCTATTCTATTCTATTCTATTCTTCTTTGCATGAGTTTTCCCATCCTCAATAATTTCAGAGAACCAAATAAAAGGGTCTAAATTTAATTAGCAGCTGTGTCTAAAATTGATTCGTTGTTCACTGAAACAGGAAGTTGTTTTTCCAAAAATCCGTCTCTATACATTAAAAGTTGCTTTTGTTTGTAGGAATGAGACAAACCTGGGGAGACGACCGCTGGGGGGCAGAAAAGTTAAGATTTGTCTGATAGTGCCTTTAAAGACAACGGCTGAAATGGGGAGACAGGAGGGATTTTTAACACAGCAATGGGAATTAATTCCGAACTGTTACTTAAACATTCAGATTTGAATCTCAACATTGATCTTTTTCAGAATTCTGAGGATAATCTGAGACAGAGCTGAAATTCAAAGAAAGAATGAAATGTGTACTGATTGTCTGTGTCCACTGGGGGCAGCAGTAACAAGCAGTAAACACAGTCTGAACTCGGCAGCAAACAGCGTTAGAGTTCAAACTGCTGCATGTTGACGTTCTCCAGTCTCACCTCACGGCCAAGACAATAACAGTAATCAGCAGCACAATGATCAGGGTCACCAGGATGGCCAGAGTGACGAGCACAAAATGGTTGGTGGCAGGGGGACAGGGTAGTTCAGGCTTGGTGTCCACGTCAAAATGAAGATCCTTCCCAAACAATAGGACGAGCTCCTCCCTCACATCATCTGATTTACGCATAAGTTTCCTGGAGGATTAGACACAAGAGATCAGGCTGGTCAGAGCTTCGTTTAATTGTGTGTGCCTGTTTAGTGAAATATTCTTTCTTTGCATAAATAATTTTGATGTTTATTAGACTTTAACTTTACTTAAATTTGTTTTTTCAATTATGCAAAGAAGGAGCAGGACTGTAAATGTAAGGCAACTAATATATGAATCAGTCAGGTTCAGGCTGCTTTGTCAAAGCTTGTATGTAAAAATCTGCACATTGAAGTTAATTTTTTCAGCCCATATGAAAAATCTAACTTACTCTGTGACCTTTTCGGAGGGAACAACTGTCCCTTCATCTACAGCGATGAAGCTGACAAAAGTCCTCGCAGCTGCCCTCAGCGTTCTGGACTCAGAGGCTCCTTTGTTAGTGCTGGACACCTCGATGATGTTCACAGTCCACTTCAGAACTCTACCCAACGACCTGAGAGGAAAAAACGGTTAGAACAACATATAGCAGACAGAATAAATCTCTTAATAAGTCTTAATCATCAGCTGAAATGTGTCTCACTTCTCCAGCTGTTGGGCCTCCTTTTCCACAGTGTTGGTAGGCTGGTTGAGGGAGATGACCACCATGTCACTGCTGCTCGCAGTTCCCCGGATCTCCACCTGGGGGCAGAAGAGTGTTTTGTGGTTAGTAGAGATCTCTAATTTTTATTGAATAGTACACAGTGGTGAGAAGGCCCAAGTGCCTGAGTGTAACGAGCAAATAGGTTACTTAAGATAAGATAAAACTTAATTAATCCCATACCAGGGATACTGAATCATTACAGACAACAAAGAATAAAAGAAGGACATAGAAAGATAAAAAATAATTTTAAAGGATACAGAATAAAAATCAACCATATATGTATATTATATACAAGAGCATAAGAAGCATTAGAGTAGAAAAATGCAGTATAAAAAATATGTAACAGTAAATATTGCAATATTGCACAAGACGACTTCAAACACCTAAAACAGTGCTATGTTAGGTAATGCTTGGGTTAATTAGCATGACAGCTGTTGGACTGAAGGACCTGTGGTAGCGTTCCTTCTTTACACTGTTTTTGTGGCTTTCTTAGGGACTGAGGAAGAATTATTAGTCGAGGGAGATGTTTTGGTGAGAGCAGTGGAGGCCCTTTAATTTTCTCCTCGCCTCTGATTTTTATTTCATTTCAGCATCATGAGCGCTGACACCTGCGCCTCATTTAGAAACAGATTGGATGAAATGTGCCGCAAGCTCATCATGTGTATAGATTTATATACATAGTGGGAGGAGGGTGTTGTTTTTAATTTGTTAAGGGCATCCAAAGACAATCGTAAAAACACTGAAAACAAATAAAGTTCATGTTCAGTCCTGCCTCCTCTCACCAACAATCTTTTATAACTTCATATTAGATTGAATGGTTTTAATGTGTGGCTCAAATTCTTCATGAAAAACTAAAAAAAAGAGAATTTTTGTAGAGTTTACACTGACATATATGAAACTTTGAGACTGATGAAAGACTGATAATGTCTGCTAAAACAACCTGAAGAGAAATCTGCAATTAATTGATCAATAATAAAGCTGGAAACACGATCTCAGTGTTCTGTCCTGACAATAACACACGAGATGAGGCTCTCGTCAGTCTCAGGTATCTCAGAACAGAAACATTATTTTGAGAAAGTGTTTTACAGGATAAAATGTGTGTGACACGTCCTCCATCTTCTTTCCAGTGAGATTTTTGTGATTACTTGAAATTGTTCATTACTTGAAAGTAGTTCTTGTTCTTATTTTGCATGCCCTTGTGTGTCTATCTATCTATCTATCTATCTATCTAGGAATCAGCAAGGTCAAGATCCCACATTTCGATTTTTTATTCTTGGCATCCCACCTGATCTTGTTCTTTCTCACCTTTCTATAAATGTTGATTCATTTTATTTATTTCACTCAGTCCTCCACACTCACCTCCACCTTGGTTTTAGCAAAAAGTCCTCTTGGATCTGTGGCCTTCACCTCCAGCTCCATCTCCACCTCCTGCTGATATTCAGCCAGATCGACTACTGACACCACGTACACCAGACCTGTGGACGGCTCCACGTCAAAGTGAGGACCGCCTGATGACAGACTGTAAACCAGCTGACCCTGCTCACCGACATCAGGGTCTGAAGCCTGTGGAGATGGAGGGTGGTGGTCATAAATGTTAATAAAAGATGTGAAAACTGTGTCAAAATATCAGCAAACAAGTGGAAAAGTTTGCACGATGGTCTCAAACTCAAATTGATTGACTCAAGTTCATTACAGTTCATCCACACAGTTACAGATTTTTTCATCTGCTCACATCATCATGCGTAAATCTAGATTCCCCAGTTTTCAGACTTTTCACGTATTGTGCAAAAGCACAAATTTTAAGTGAATTAAATAAAACATTCCACAGTATTTGGGATGACAATTCATATAGTAGTACCACAGAACTAAAAACATACTGTACACCCTGACAACCTCCTTCATACTGAATCATACAGGCTTTGCAACCACCTGGAGGTACCAGGCGACCACCTAAAGGCCTGTCATCTGTCTGTCAACCTGCTGCATTTAGCAACATCCTCAGTCATTGAAGCCACCACTGATGCACAGTTTTAAATACTTTGATGACAAACATGATTTTTGATCAGATTTGGTTGTTGGCAAATCGTGATAAAGAGAAAGACAGTCAGACATTTCACTGTTGAAAAAAAAAGCTGTCAGCACTTTCTGGTGGACAAACTGTGTAATGACCTCGTTGTCTTTGTCTGTTCACACATGCCTGCAAAACATACAAAGCAGCAAGCACCTGTAAAACACCTTGTTATTTTCCAAACACACGAGTGTATTTGGAAAATGTGTGTGTTTGGGTGCAAAGGATTTCATGCATCTGAAAGCTTTGACTAAAACGTCATTGCCACTCAACGCAAAAACACAGGGACGCCATGGCTGTATCAGTTCTAAATATTATTAAAAAAAATCATATTTTTTCCTAAATTTTGCTATTCTGGTTCTAAAGTTAATATAATAATAATGATAATGATTTTATTTTACTACACTGCCTGTGAGCCCAAGCCACAATAAAATGACTGATCGCTGTAAATGGGACTAAAACACCAAAGCACAGCAGCTGAATTGGCCCAGAAGTAACATAGATGGAATTTATGTGTCAGCTCCTAGTAATGTCAGCCTCTCAGTAATCTCTCAGCTGTGCCTGGTTGGATGTTTCCAGTTGTTGTTTAGTCTCAAACCTTTGGCCTTTTTCAGTGCAGGTGCTCCCTATCAGGAGAATTTATGTCATGGAAAGCTGTGTAAATATTGCAGTGAAGGTTCAGATAACATTGTCATTGCTCAGTGACACATTAACCACACCTCTCCTCTGTGGTGAGGTTCAAAATACAGCTTATGTTACAGTAACTGTGCTATCACACAACACAGAGATGAAAGAAGCCTCTGTACTTATGTAACACGCGGCGGTTTTATTACAGTTTCTTGACATGAGGAAAGCATTTTCCCACAAATGGAAACTGACAGCAGCTGTGTGTGTTTACCTTGACTTGGATGACGGGGGTTTTATACGAGGCGATGCTGAACACAGAAGCTTCATACTCCTCAGAGGGAAACTCTGGAGGCTCGTTCACGTCTGCCACCTGAATCGTGACCTGAGAGGGAGAAAAAGTCCTGCAGGTCAAAATACATTTCAGTTCAGACTCCACAGTTACACATTTTTAAGTGGTTACAGTTAAATTTTCTTTGTTTCTAACACACAAAGAACAGTCAGGCTTGACAATGAACCTGTATAAAGAGCCAAAGTCAAAAACTTCCACATACTATTCAAGAGAAGAAAATGTCATTCAAACCAGACTTTTTTAATGGTACTGCAGAATGAGCTCAACACTGTATCATGAGGTTCACTCCATCAGTGTAGACAGAAATGGTACAAAAAAAACACAGTCATACATAGTCTCACCACAAAACATCGATTTTTCACCTGGTGCTGATTTGTCACACTGCGTTGTAAATGCAACATGCCAAATGAAAACTCCCCGACACTTTTGTTGCACAAGATTTATTGCCAAGATATTCATCTTGGCCACCTGAGTCAGTGAGCATTATTCACTGTGTCTTTGATAAAGATCTGGATCCTGATGCTGCTTAAAAGCTTGTCATTTCATTCTGTTAATAATAGTAATTTTTTTCAAGTTGCTTCTTTTCTTCAATGATCAATATTACCTGAAATATGCAGCTCATTAACATTTCTATTGGAAAAAGCTGTAAGCACAATTTAAAAAACCTAATTTTTGTGCAGATGAAACACTGGGACCACTTTTCTTCTCAATGTTTATAACTGAATTAGGTGAAAAAGTTAGAAACATTCCATACACAGCAGGGCCCTCAGTAAACTCAATTTGCTGTTAAACCCAGATAAAACAAAACACATATTGCTCTGTAGAAAACGAACTGAAAGGCCCGCTGAAATGTATATTACTCTTCTTAACTGAAACAGTATCCATTATAAATACCTGGCCGGATGACAAGCTGCTTTAAAAACATATTAATAAACTAAGTCCTTAAAAGGAAAACACATTTTTTAGAAAAACAAGACTTGTATTTGTCAAAACTGCAGAAAGCTAATTGTCCAGTCAGCCTTTTTATCCATGATGGACTATGGAGTTGTAATGAATCTTCATTCTTCTGCCTCCACTCTGAAACTCTAGATGATTCATAACTGCACATCATTTAAATTGATGTCATCTCTCAAGTTGGTGTCCTTGGCCTATGTGTTGTCATGCACCTCTATTGCTTTATATTTGTTGTAAAGTAGTTTTATTGTTTTATATGCACTGTAACTTTCAGATGATTTTTATGTGTATTATCAGGACATCATCACATGAGAGAGCTTGCTCTCAATTGCCTTTCCTGTTCAAATAAAGGTCATGTGTGTGTATACGTACCACTGCAACAGCTGACGTAGGGGGGATCCTTGTGTCCACTGCCTCCACATCCAGGAAATACCACTCCTGTTTTTCTTTGTCCAGCTTTGTTCTGGTCTGAATGAATCCGGCGCTGATGGAGAACAGGTCTTTGTGTGTTTTCAGTGTGTAGGCGACGTTGTAAAGGTCACTTCCTGAGGAGGCCCTGACCCTTCCAACCATCGTACCCACCGGCTGGTTCTCAGGTAGGCTGAAGTTGTAGAAGGAGCTCCAGAAGGTGACCCCTCCCTCCAGACTGACAACCCTCAGATCGACCACGACACGGGCTGTAGGGGACACACACACAGCTCACACAGGTAACACTCGACTAGCAACCAACCCCAGTGAACTGCAGCCTTATACTGTGAGGAAATGTTCTGCAACGTAGTCTTGGTTCAAACAGAACTGGGTAGCATGAGCAGTGATCAAGAGACAACTGAGCAACCGCCTAAATCAATATTCAACGCATTTAATATTGAATTCTATAGAAGCATCATAGCTCTACCAGAAAGGGCCATTCTGCATAATGAGTACTTTTGATCATTCTGTTCATACTTCTGTACTTAACTTCAAGGACCAGTGTGAAGGATTTATTGGCATCTAGCAGCGAGGTTGCACATTGCAAGTAATTGAATACCAGTCCCTTTCCATGCACAAGAACCTACAGTGACAGCTAGAAACGTCTCTAGAGTTGGTGTTTAGTTTGTCTGCCCTGGGCTACTGTAGAAACATAGTGGTTACAACATGGCGGACTCTGTGGAAGAGGATCTGCTCTCCCTGTAGATATAAAGAGCTCATTCTATGGTAACAAAAAACACTATTCTTATTTTCAGGTGATAGTGCACACTAATGAAAATATACTTATGAATATTATATTCCATTCCTGCCAGTAGATTACCTTAAACATGGACCTTAAAGTAACATTTTGAATTCAGGGCAGAAGAACTGAACCCAAACCTCACAGGGGAAAAGTACCTGGTGCTGTCTGACTGACCTGTGGAGTTTAGAGGAGGTTGACCGTGGTCTGTAGCCATGGCTGTCAGCTCCAATATGGTGTCCTCTGTGACACTGACAAAGTCAGAGGTCAAGGTCACTGCCCCGGTCTCACTGTCTAAGGCCAAATATGGAGAACTTCCTTCACAGAAACTGCAAGAGCAGAGAGCGAACAAACATTGTAATGTAATACGGGCTAGGATTGTACAAAAATATGCTCACACAATCAACTGAAAGATAATACATCTTATCTATATATTTTAACATTTCAAAAACTATTAAAAAAACAATGGGCCTCATGTAAGAACATGTTTGAATCACTATCCTAAACCTCTTTTTTCTGCGAGGTTTGTTTGAATGATTGTTGGCAAACTTGTTTGTAAAAATTGCTCATTTCAGCTGAATGAATGTCGCCTGTTCATGAGCAGCTACACGTTCACGAGTTTCGGCCATTTGCATAATTGACACCCTAAAAAAGCCCTGTTGTGCTCTGTTGGAAAGTTTCATGCACAAAATTGTTACCAAAGAGTAAAAAGAAGACGTTCACACGTTTCAAGTCCTGTAGTCAGTTAAATCAGCAGACAAAAAGATGTTTTTTCTTAGATATTCTATTTGACTTGATTTTTGTAGCATATTTAAACACCAATTCATTCAGTAAGTAAGAGAAAACTGATGAATGCCACATATTTTCCTATTGACTCGAATGAATCAAGAGCAAATCTGTTGGTTTGAGTGGTTCTTGCATGAGGCCCAGTGTACTGTGAAATTTAATTACAGTCAGAAACGGGACAGAGTCCCGGAGTCAGTTTGCAGTAACTAGCATGGTTCATGCAGACACACTTAAACACTTTAGAGCTAAGATGTCTTCAAACACGATCTGAACTATAAGCGGGATGCAGACTGTGCCAGCTGCTGAGCTGACCTGTAGGTGATGAGCGAGTTGTTCCCGGCGTCTCTGTCGGTGGCGGACAGCGTCAGCAACAGCTTCCCCTGCTCTGCGTCTTTCAGCAGGATGGTGCTGATGTAGCTGCTGGAGCTGAACACAGGTCTGTTGTCGTTGACGTCGATGAGGCTCACTCTGATGGTGGTGACGTTCTGGTGCACAGGAGTCAGAAGGGAGGTTTCAATTGTGATATCAGTTTGATTTATTTTATTTTATTCAGTTACAAGCTTACTTAACTAATGGATAGGTACTAACTAAAGCTATACACATATCCCTTTGTTCTTCGGTTCCTTTATGATGTTGGTTACCCTTGTTATTGCCTAATACAGATATGGTTTACATGCATATAATGTAATTATTCTTTTCTTATGAGTCATTTCTAAAGTGTTTTTTTCAGGTTGATGGACAGAACTATCAAAGTGAATCAACTTCAATCAGCGTGTGCGGTCTACTTACAACGTTTCTCTATTGATAAGTTCACATTTTTATGTCAAAGTCAACTAAAGTTTCTCTAGATCTTGAGTTTAATGGGGTCTTTTAGTGTATTTCCTTCACAAATTGCTATTTAATTGCAGCATAACCTATGAGATAAGTGATTTTAGATAGCAGAACATACATATCATGCAAAATTTCAATGCTATAGCACTTTGAAAAAACTTTGTTTCACAATCAAATCATTATTTTGTCTGTAATCTGTAATCTGTAACACTCCAAGAAACAGTCAACAATCAGTTACGTCTGAGTAAGTTCCGATGCCTCTCACCTCTCTCTGTGGGCTGCCTTTGTCTGAGGCCTTGATGACCAGGTCATAAGTTTCCCTGCTCTCCCGATCCAGAGAACCAACAGCCAGCAATGTCCCATCCTGCAACACAACACATGATCTCAGAGGCTGAGCACTGACACAGCACGGGCTGAAAACTGTTCACACAATCCTCTAACTTGGCCTCACCTCTGTGAATCTGAAGAGTGGGTGAGGGGAGGAGAGGGAGAGGGTGACCTCTCCGTTGGGGCCGAGGTCGGCGTCTGTGGGCACGATGGTGAAAACTTCTCCTGGACTCTCCTCTGAGTAGTCGTCCTCAGAGATCTGCAGGGTGTCCGGGATAGCTGGGAACTGTGGGGTGTTGTCGTTGTAGTCCAGGACAGTGATGTTGAGCTGAGCTGTGGCTCTCAGGCCATCAGTGACTTGATCCACCGCCACCACCTCAACACAGACACAGAGAACAACAAGAACTCAGCTGACCTCATCTGCTTCGGCTGTCTGCTCTACCAGGATCTTTTTACAGAGTTAGCTCTTGCACAGAATATTTAGCTGTTGTCCAAAACCCTGTTGCCAGGGTTATTTTTGTTTTTTAAAATTCACAATAAAAGCACAAAATTAAATTTTCCTGTGTGTTTTGTATTTAACTAATAAAAAAGAAAACTTTAAAAGTGATTCTGGCTATAGGACATACAGTATTAACCATTTTTACACCAAGGAATTAACACATTGTTACATTTTAAACAGTACCGTAAAGGCCATCAATATCTAAACAAATGCATATGTATCAGACAATGTTTTTGTCAGTGCAGCTCTGCACTAGCTGAGAACAGCACCTATGTTAACTTTTTCATTGAAAAAGGGGAAAACCAGGAGACAGGGAACTTAATCACGTCGTCCAAAATTTATACCTGTAATATGTAGCTGTCCTTTGTCTCTCTGTCCAAGGTGACGTCTTTCCTCAGCGAGACCACACCTTGTTTGTTAATGTCAAAGGTATTGTTCGTGAACAGGAAATGACCATTGGAGAATCCACCCTGAGGCAGAGCAAAAGATTGAAGTGTATTTGGTATCTCTACTGACCTCATAGTCTGAGATAATCATCAGCACTGAGACAGCAGGTACAGAAATGATATATGTTCAGAGAAATGGCTGACACTTATATTACAGTATATTTCTATGATTATAAAGCAGCTGTGCCAAGGTCAAAACTGCAAGAGCAATCAATCAAATCTTATCTCATCTGTTTTAATCTTTATTCTCTGAGGTTGGAAAGTTAAAATAATTTATGAATGCTTTGGTTCATGGTAGTGACTCACCAAAGAGAGGTATTACATTTCAGTTGATTCAAATACATACTTGTCATCCCTTCTGAATGTGTGGCACAGAAGCAAGAGAGGTGAATTGCTCATATTAAAGGTGGAATTTAACATGGAATTTAAGTCGAAGACATAACTTCAGTTATACCAGTCTTACACCAGAATTAGCAAACAACTAAAAACAGGCAACTGACTCATTTCCCCTTGGTAGTAGACAAGTTTGCCTTTGTTTTATTAATAGGAAAAAGTGGAAAGCAGCATGGAGGCCAGTGACAATATGACAGTTACTTTTTTATATCTTTTACTTTAGTTTCTCTCTCAAACCGACTGAACAAAGTTTGAGCGTTTCCTGGATATTCACGCACCAACGATCGGAGCTGGACTGGGAATATACCCAAGACTGGAGTCACTCGACCTGGTTATGAATGGAGATTGTAACCTTAATCGCTGAAGACAAAAGGTGTTGAAGAATAATTTGACCACTAGTAGAGCTGTAGAGCAAGGTTTTTATGAAGTCCTGTTCTGTTTGTGTCTTGCTCACCAGGAAAGATAATAATGCACCAACAATGGCAGGTAAGGAAAAGACTGCTTGCTAGCAAACCAAGATGTAAACAATGAAGGTTAAAAAATATTAAAACAAGCCATTTTGCATGTGTTTTTTTTGAAGGATTAAATTCATTCTACATGTTGTAGCCTCAAAGTTAGACACAAATTGTTTTGGTGGGGAAAACTGAATGAAGTGTTGAAAAGGAAAGAAAACAACTACGCACTAGGAATCTGATCTTGTACAACAACAAATAAAAAATATCAGCCCAGAATCAAGTGACTGAACTCACCTCATCCCTGTCAGTGACTTCCAGGGTCAGGATGGACGCACCGCTGCCCAGGCTCTCAGAGATGGACACATCGTAGCTTTCCTTACTGAACTCCGGTGGGTTGTTGTTCACGTCTTTCACCTTCACCACCACAGTATCGTTAACAACCAGAGACGGAGTTCCCCCATCAGAGGCCTCAACCGTCACACTGTACACCTTCACCTTGCTGTAGTCCAGAGGCTGCGCCAGCCGCAGAGTCCCGCTGGAAGAGTCCATCTCAAAAACAGCAGGGTCTGATGAGGGACTTTGCTGGGAAATACTGTAAGTAACACGACCATTTGCACCTTCATCTGGGTCCACAGCTGATAAGGTGAGCAAGCTTGTACCCATTGACTCTGTTTCTGGGACTTCAACCAGATACTCAGCCTCTGAGAATTTGGGGATGTTATCGTTGATGTCGGACACTTGGACCAGCAGGGAGGCTGTGGTGGACCTGGCTGGACGACCTCGATCTTCAGCCACTACCTGCAGGTTGTACTCTGCCTTGGCCTCCCTATCAAGCGCACCAGTCACACTCACCATGCCAGACACAGGATCCACAGCGAACCTCCCCTCTCCTCCACTCAACCAGTATCTGATCTCCTTGTTGAAGCCACTGTCTTTGTCTGTAGCTAGAACAGCAGTAACATGGGATCCTACCTCTGTGTTCTCTGGGACTGATGTTGTGACAGAACTGGAGTTAAAAAGAGGACTGTTGTCATTGATGTCAGTGACTTGAACTTCCACGACTGCATTTTCACTGTTGACCCCATCAGAGATGGAGATCATCACAGAGTAGCTGTGCGGGCCTTCGTCGTAGTCGAGCTTTATCTTAGTGGTGAGTTCACCACTGGAGGAGATGTTGAACTTGTCAGATTCTGTTTCAACTTGAAGAATCACAGGGATCTCTCCTGTTGCAAGGAAGTCAACCTGAATAATTAAATTTAGGTAATTATTCACCGTGCTGGTGAGTGATACAAACAATCAGTTGTAATTTAATTAATTTAAAAATGGACTAACAAGGACTTTGCAGTACATGTTTAACCCTGCTATTGTCTTCAGGTCAATTTTGACCTGTTTTCAAGTGTTTGCATATCATATAGTAGATGGGAAGACAATACGGGGGTTAAATCACAAAAAACGACACAAGAAAGTTAAGGATCCTTCATCAACAGACATGCTTTGAATTTACCGTGTCCACTAGAAAAAATCATGTGACAGGAGCTGAAAATCAAAAACTTAAACCTAAATGATGGTCAATTTTTGTGTAGTTAGCAAAAGAGATTAAATGTATGAGGCAACACAGACTTCTGGTGCCGTTTAAACCATCTCTCTACCATCACCTGCTACAACACATAACAAATTAAGCCAGTGGAGATCTATGTAAATAAAAATCTTTCCATTTAAAACAATTGTATTGTTAAACAGTATTGTTACACAAGTAGTGGAGCTTAATTGAAAACTTGCTTTGGATATTAGTGGAAAAACAAGTGGATGAGATCATCTGTAATATTCTGGTGACAGCCTGTGACAATTTTCAGAGAAGCTCACCTTGAGGACCACTGTTTCTGGGACTGTCTCTTCTTCTATGGTGACATTGTAGATGCTCTGTGTGAACTGTGGTTTTGTATCTCCAATGGCGACAATTTCCACCATTGCTGCGGCGGAGCGGGACACTACGCCTCCTACAGGAGAAAAACAATATCATCAAGACTTCACTCTGACTGGCCGAACAGAAATGATTTATCAATTCTGGACATGTGAAAAATAAATACTGTTCACGTCTACCATCTCTGGCTGTTATGAACAATAAGAACTCCGAGGTTTGATGTACAGCCACTGGAATCTTTTTCGCCAGAGTAATTGCTCCGGTGGTTTCATCAATTAAAAAGTAGTCGTTTTCATTCCCATAGGTGATGGAGTATTTGATCTGTCCATTGACATCTGCGTCTGGATCTTCTGCCTCGACCTTTAAATTAAATCATACAGAAGAAAAAATTATTTAAAATGACCAGTGTTTTCTGTTATGAGCTTATCCAAGGGCATTTCCTGGAACACTCTATATCATGACCTTGCGGACAGTGTAGCTGTGAAATACTGCTTCATAGTAAACCCATATATTTCAGGGATTACGTCATTTATCTAGAATTTAATCTATAACAAGTGGAGGCCCTCAGGGAAGTACTTTGGGCCCCCTGCTGTTTTCATTACCATTGAATAACTTAGAATCTAAATGAGTGCCTTTATATGCTTCACAAGAAGAATGAGAACAAGAACAAGAAATTTGATCTATATCTAGAAAGTTTGGTCACCACTAATGAGGATTGAGAGAACAAGGCTTTTAACACCTTTGTGAAAGTGAGCAACAAAGTCAATTACAGAACTAATTGATGAAGAAAGTCTAAAACTGTTGTTGAACTTTGGTTTGATTTGCTCTGATGACTCAATCTATTGCTGGTTTGGTCTGGAAAAATGCTGACAGACAAAATACAGATATCACATAACATGTTGGTTAGGTTTATGTTGGGTTTGAATCAAGGAGCACATGCTACAAACAATTCCAACTGTTTGAATGCTTAATTATACAGATTCCTTACCTGCACAAGCAACATCCCCGCTGTTTGGTTGAAGACTTTGCTCGTATACCTGCTGCGGGTAAATTCAGGGCTGTTGTCGTTCTCATCCAGAAGAGTTATAGTGACATTCGTTGTCACAACATGGTTGGGTGGTTCTGTCTCCCTCGCTTCAACCTATAAGATGGACAAGAGAATAACGTCTGAGGATGTAGTCAGATGTGTTTATAAGACTATTGGAACAAAAAGCTTGCCCATGTGGGAATGTGGGGTGTCAGCTTGTGCTATTGCCCAATGGGATTGACATGTGATTGAAAGGTCACAGTCCTGTACCACAGTCTTCATCAGCAGCTGGAGTTTGCAAACTCTATCCACTTGTCAACATATCCATCTTTATGACAACTGAGCAAATTCTATCTGATGATAAAGACTTGTAATATGGTTGAAAGCTCCAGCAAAACCTAGTAAGTGGACCTTGAATTTGGATTGTTTAGTCAGACTACTACATCCAAGGTCTAGAATAAATTTAGAAGCTTAACTTTTAAGATAATGTAGACAAGATGTCTAGAAATAACATCTGATGATCTTGCATGTGAAAAGATCCATCTCCACGACAACTGAGCTAAATCCATCATACGATAAGGACCGTGTTACACATTTTAAGATCTGGAAAAGGCTAGGGAGTGGAATTTGGAAATGTCACAAGTTTTGTTTCTGTGACATTGTTTGGCTCAGTTGTCAATTGGGGTTTTGTATCTTCTTACACTTTGAGTGTTTAGATGTTTGCATGTGTGTTATTGCCGTCTACAAAAAATATGTGATCAGGCCCCTCCTTAAAGGCCCCACTAAATGGTTATCAATGAGACATAACACATGAAGGGATTAGTCAAGTACAAACCAATGGCATCTCTGTAGGGGATTAACGGGCAGAGTTGTTCTAACCCTAACCCTATTTTAAGATGGACTCGCATTTAAAATGAAACAATCTCTATCTCAGATTCTACATCACCTGAAACATGATCCTCTCAGTGGTCTCTCTGTCCAGAGCTGTAGAGTTCGTCACTCTGATTGTCCCATCAGAGCTGATGGAGAAAGGAGAAGATTCTGGAACGACCTGCAGAATTCCCACAAATCCTCCCTGTGGAAGATTAATAACATGATGGAATAAGAAATCTTACGCAGTTTAGCATTCAGGGTAGGGTTAGAGGTTATTGCTATGTCACTGTAACAGATGTTTGTTTTAGAAACCCCCTTGGAACGTAATGTTGTAGAAGTTTACAGCCATGCTAGCCACTCTGTGAGGCTGGACGTGGGCAACGCAGTGCCTTTAGCTAAATGCTGATGTCAGCATGCCCACATCCTCAGAGTTAATATGCTAACATGCTGAGGCTAAGCAGGCATAATATTGGTCCAAAGCTTTGGACTGACTGCTGTTGTTATTTTTCATGGATGTAGCAAGGTAGCTTGTGTAACTAAAAATGTAGGAAGAAGATGAAATTCCCACTTACAAAGTTCTAACTGGTTGACTGTTTCCCCAACAAGCTAAGATATAATGGGCTCAACACCAGACTTATTTGATAGCTGAATAAATAAGAAATGTCAGGGTTGTATCAGAGGTCTGGAACCTGGCTACACTGAAGGTTAACAGCTTTAAATGTAACCATAATTTTTTGTCAACTAATCTGAATGTCTTCTGATTTGTCATGTCTATGGTTCAAGTCTGGTTAAGTTTAGGCAACTAAAATTATTTGGATAAGGAACGATGACCAGTTTTGACTCTTGGGAGCAGATGGCCACAAACAATGACTTTGAGTGTTGAAGTCCCAAGCTTTGTTGGGCAAATCGTTCACCCAAATTTCCTCCATTACACTTTTTGCAGCTGCACTGTAACCTTGCTCGTGACAGAGGAATGTTATTAATCACCCTTAGTTGCTTCTTATGATAACATAACCATAGGCAAGTGTTTGACCAAATCAACAATGTTGTTGTTCTTCTGGTGATGATGGTTGTATTTTTAATGAAGAAACATTGGATTATCTTCTTCTGACATCATGTCCAACATGCTTGAATAGTAGTGTAATCAACAGAGTAGACACAGGCAATCTACAGGTTGCATGCAACTCACCTCATCCCTGTCAGTGACTTCCAGGGTCAGGACGGACGCACCGCTGCCCAGGCTCTCAGAGATGGACACATCGTAGTTTTCCTTACTGAACTCCGGTGGGTTGTTGTTCACGTCATTCACCTTCACCACCACAGTATCGTTAACAACCAGAGACGGAGTTCCCCCATCAGAGGCCTCAACCGTCACACTGTACACCTTCACCTTGCTGTAGTCCAGAGGCTGCGCCAGCCGCAGAGTCCCGCTGGAAGAGTCCATCTCAAAAACAGCAGGGTCTGATGAGGGACTTTGCCGGGAAATACTGTAAGTAACACGACCATTTGCACCTTCATCTGGGTCCACAGCTGATAAGGTGAGCAAGCTTGTACCCACTGACTCTGTTTCTGGGACTTCAACCAGATACTCAGCCTCTGAGAATTTGGGGATGTTGTCGTTGATGTCGGACACTTGGACCAGCAGGGAGGCTGTGGTGGACCTGGCTGGACGACCTCGATCTTCAGCCACTACCTGCAGGTTGTACTCTGCCTTGGCCTCCCTATCAAGCGCACCAGTCACACTCACCATGCCAGACACAGGATCCACAGCGAACCTCCCCTCTCCTCCACTCAACCAGTATCTGATCTCCTTGTTGAAGCCACTGTCTTTGTCTGTAGCTAGAACAGCAGTAACATGGGATCCTACCTCTGTGTTCTCTGGGACTAATGCTGTGACAGAACTGGAGTTAAAAAGAGGACTGTTGTCATTGATGTCAGTGACTTGAACCTCCACGACTGCATGGTCACTGTTGACCCCATCAGAGATGGAGATTGTCACAGAGTAGCTGTGCGGGCCTTCATCGTAGTCGAGCTTCATCTTAGTGGTGAGTTCACCACTGGAGGAGATGTTGAACTTGTCAGATTCTGTTTCAACTTGAAGAATGACGGGGAACTCAGCAGGTTTTGGAAGGAAATTAACCTGAAATAATAAAGATAAGGAGCAGGGTGTAAAAACAAGTTTACTGACTCGTCAAATGGAATTTGTAGAGAATCATAATTTAATCATTTTCTTTCTGAACAATAGTACCTCAGACATCATTGAGCACAACAACAGACATTTTGGACAGAGTTGAGAAAATATTCAGAGCACAGTGTGTCTAAAATATTTTTGGCCAAATAGTGTGTGACTGCCTGATCATACACTCACTCGTTTTAGCACTTTTGGTCCCTTTTAAGTTGTATATTTATCGTCTTAACCCACTGATCGGAATTGGTCTTCAAGGTTTCAAAAGTCTTTCACCATTTTGTCACAATTCTGACTTCCCTGCCTGCCGTCCTATCAGATTAAACTTCACTTTCTGTGCTGGCTACTGCAGTGCTGGGCTCATTCTTAGCCTGGTAGCTGAGCTAACAGACGCAACATGTCTACTATGCCTTGTGGAGACTGTGTGCTACTACAGAATGCAAATGAAAAGATTGTCAAGTCGGATATCCCACAACTTTCTGATAAACTGGCTAATAAAGACCGTCTTTCAACCAGCTTCATGGATGTCACTTGGGCAGTCCGGACTGCTGCCCTCAGTGCAGGCCTCTAGCACACAACTCTGTGGGACCCCTCCAGTTTTCCATGGATTTTCCTTCTGCTCACGATAGAGCCATCAGTTGTCCTGAGTCACAGTGGTGGTTTGTGGTCGCAAGAGAGGCGACCACAAACACAATCTGGACCCTTCTTAGGGATTTGGTTATGAGGTTGCTTTGATCTAACACAATATACCAACTTAACAACCCACACCAAGGGCCATATCCTTGCCTTATTTTGTTGTTCTGGCATCACACCATATGACATCACCTATGCTATGCCCACTACATGTTCAAAGTGTACTGAACATGTCATTCCCCTGCTGATTCATCTACACCGTTTCCCCGTATCACAACTGATTACCTTTAAAAACTTTAAGAACCACAGTTCTCCATAATCTTTTCTCTGTTAATCTCACAGACCTCCTTCAGATTTACATTCCTTCTTGCTCCCTGATGTTTTATGATTTCTACTTTGATGTTTATTGTATGCTTTATCAATAACTGGTGCTGCTTCTTACTGTATGGTTTTATTGCTAATCTTTTATGATGTAACCTTGTCACCTTGAGTGAGTGAGTATTTAATGGTTATAGGTACTAAATAGGTTATAGGTATTAAATATAACGAATTATTATCATTGCAAAATGCAAATTTGGGTGATGTTTGGCTTTTACCCACCACCTTTTGTTGCCTGTAAATACATCTCGTTTTGATATGGACATGACCGTTCTTACCAACTTCCTGAGAAACCTACCTTAAGAATCACATCTCCTGGGTCCTGGTCTTCTTCTATGGTGCCATGGAAGACTTTCTGTAAAAACTGAGGATTTGAGTTACCAGGAGCATGAATGTTCACCTGTGTTGAGGAGAAGCGGGATTTGATGCCCCCTAGAGGAAAGGTGGAGAAGAATGTCATAATACTTAATATCAAGCATGATCAATCTTTTTTACCTTCTGGCATACAAGCAAATCAGGATAATGACAATTTTTTTCAGGCTTTCGGTAATCCTGGGTTTTATGTGAAGCCTGAGTAATGAAAATCATGACAAAAAGTTAAGATAGCCCTGGGCCCTCTATAGTCCAGTGTTTAGGATACTCAGGGCTAACAAGTGGATATGTAAAGAGGATTTTTTTTTAAATTCAGTTTAATACAGTAGAGACTTGGAGCTAGTGAAGGTATGTGTCTGACACCACCAATCTGTACATGGGTGTGATAACTATTTTATGATCACAAAGAATTTGATGCTGCCAAAGGTGAAGTGCTTGACTGGACTCCTCTGACTGATGCAGTCACTGAAAGTTTCAGTACACACAGGGCAATTAAAAAATATATTTTGCTCCAAGGTACAGATAGAGAACTAAATTGATATTAACTGTTGGACTGAGTAAATGCTTTGTGCCATATACGTGCCAAATATTCATTCTTGTGACTGGGAAAAATGTGATTTAGTGCTGACTGACTCTTTTTTGTGTAATGGGCTGAATCATCAGAATCACAATAAGTGATTACTGAATTTCTGACAAGCAGTAGATAGTGCTGGATACAAAGACAAATGCTGTTCAGATGTACCATCTCTGGCTGATATGTAGAGAAGGAACTCCAGAAACTGGTTATCAACCAGGGGAATTAATTTAGCCAACTTGATCTCTCCAGTGTTTTCTTCAATTGAGAAGTAGCCGTCATCGTTCCCAAAGTCAATGGAATATTTGAGCTTCCCATTTGCGTCAGCATCCGGATCTTCTGCCTTAACCTTTGAGTTAAAATATATAAATTATCATCTTGATAGCACTGCTAAAAATGTCAAATGAAAATAACATAGAAACAAGTTGTCAACAGAAAAAAAGACAAACAAAATCAATGTATTAACTATAATGATGTTACAGGAAAAGGTGAGACGGGATTTTATGCAATAATCAACTCAGTAGACACTTGTCAGATTTATCAATAAACTGTGTGGAGTGTTTTACAATGACAGTCACAATCAGTCATTAAGTTCACTAAGCTATAAAACTCAGGGTTCGTGTTAGCTATACATAGAAGTGTGGAAGCACTGGACAGCAGCCGTATCTCCACCTAATGTACTGCAAATGTAAAGAAAAAGGCAAAGGGACCTGAAATTGAACCTTAAGTAACTCCATATTAATCTCTACTGCAACGATGAATGTGAAGGGATTTTACTCCCTTTTCACATAAATCTATTTCCATCAGAATGTCATACAATTTAAAGAGGGCACCTATTGACACATGCGGCCGAAATATGTCTAATATGTAAAAATTGAGCACTATTTATAAATGTGTAAGAACAGCTGGTGACGTGGTTAACGCTCTAAATATATCTGAATAGTAAATGAAATAATGGACTTTATAAAATTGTGGTGACAACATTGCTTATATGATTTAAATCACAATCAGGAATATTTTGCCAGATTATTCAGATTCAGTACAGCTTGAGAAATATTGAACAGAATTGTTTCAATCACTCACCTGGACCAGCTGCATTCCCAGTGTTTGATTTGCAAACACGCTTCCCTTGTACTTGTTCCTGGTGAATGCAGGACTGTTGTCATTCTCATCCAGGAGAGTTACATTGACTTGCACCTGTGCGACGTTGTTGGGTGAATTCTTCTCCATTGCTTCAATCTTTAAATTAACAAAAGAACAGCATCTAAGTTAAGCTTGTAATGTAAACATGTAAAATAATTAGTCCTTTTAACAGTCATAATACGTTTGACTGTCTAATTTATCCATCAGGGATGAAGACACCTGCTTGCCATTGTTAATTGTGCCGTGTAAGAGCAGCAAGTGCTGAATACAGATTATAATATATAAAAAAGCAAAGGGGATACTTTTTATTCAAAAAAGAAGGAAGTCTGGTGATCAAAGACCAAACCCAAAAATGAATGCATCTCCTAGCAAGTATTGTGTGTGTATCACAGCCTGATAGATCTTCTTCCCCTGTGCGATAGAGCTCCATTGTTGTTCAACTGTTAAAAACACATGAATGAGCCACACTGTTGCACTGGCTGACATGTTCTTTCATTTCCATGAACATACACACTGAAGTTTATTTCAACTCAGTCCCACATACACCGTCCTACACCACAAATACTCACTAGCGCATCAAATTTGGATTAATTCCCTGCTGAAAATTGTCCCCAGCAAATACACTATTCCCTTCTGTTTGTTTGTTTTTTAAATTAAACTTAATATTTATGAATTGAATTTTTTAAAATATACATTTTCCATAGGAACCAAAAAGTGTGGGGCTCGTGTTTAATCCGAAATTGAGATTACTTGAAATGTGATGCTTTCAGTGGTCTCTCTGTCCAGAGCTGTGGAGTTCTTCACTCTGACCGTCCCATCAGCACTGAGATAGAAAGGAGCAGATTCTGGAAGGATCCGCAAAGATCCCACAAATCCTCCCTGGGAAAGAGGATCATGGAGGAGATTACATAATAATCATAACTTAATTTCCGAGTGTGGTTTTAAGTAAAATCTACCTCATCCAGGTCGCTGACAGTGGCTTTCAACACAACAGCATCGACAGGAGAATTTTCCAGAAGTGTTACAGAGTAGTTGGGCTGGTCAAACTTTGGAGCATTGTCATTCACATCTTCAACAGTGACAAACACCACAGAATCAGCCGTCTTCAAGATGTCGTCTGTCTGAGCCGCCTGCAGAGAGAAAATATCATAGATTAACACTGAGCCTCATCTGGTTTATGTTGTATATTGTAAACTTTGTGAACTGTGTTTTACTCGTTCTGTAAAAGTCCAAGAGTTATACTTTTGTGAACTTTACAACACTGGCCAATAGCAAGCCAGAGTCCACTGAAGGGGTAAGCTATCCTTATAGCTCATCATGTTTCATACAGTTATCCACTGGCTCAATAAAACTTGAAATGCAGGGTGTGTTTTCTATTTTGCTGTCAGTTTTGAGACAGCCTTGAGTGGGTGGCATCAATGGCCATGTGTGATGGTCTAATTTATAAATTTGTTTGAACAAATCTCACTCTAAGCTGATGACTAAAGTTTGCAGCCCTGAAATATTAAAATGTCTGTACCTGAATGATTAGAGAGATCATACTGCCGTTCATCTCCTCTCTATCTATGGCAGTCTGCAGAGACAGAACTCCAGTGCTGGAGTCGATGTTGAAGTTACTCCTATACTTGGCTGGAGTCACTAAAAAAAGACAATCAGTATTTAGTGTTTTTCCACATATTTTAGTGTTTTGCCTGAAAGGTCTGAGCTGAATTTGGAGCTTTAATTTCTTGTTGTTTACCTGCACTGATTCTGTATATTAAAGCCATGTTGATCCCAGTGTCTCCATCCTGAGCCCTTATCGCCTCTGGCTCAATGGTCCGGAAAGGCCCATTCTGAAATATATAGAGATTAATGCCTAAACTCTTCAACAGCAACACCTCTACCTGAAATTCCCCAGTCAAAATTAAAGAAAAAACTGGGGTACAGATAAAAATATAAGTATTTCATGTGTAGAGATACTCATTCAATTACCAAAAATCGTAGAAATGCAGCAAAACCTCAACACCACTGTGCAGATGATTACAATATAGATGTTTAAGAAAGTTTTGCTTGGCACTGTGAAAGCCAAGACATAACCTGTGAGACAAATGCTGTATTTAATTTAAGAGACTCACTTGATTCTCTGGAACAAAGGCCTGGTACATGTTGTGGCTGAAATGGGGATTGAGGTTGTCAAAGTCCTCCACGTTAATCAACACAGTGGTTGTGTCATTCAAGCCCCACCTATCCTGCAGTAACACAGGTCAATCAGGCATTCATATCCTTCATTTTCTTTAAAATCACCAGCTATTTATAGGTTTTTTGGCCTGCGGGTCGATATTTTCACTTACCTTGGCCGTCAGGGTGAAACTGTACCTTGGGACAACATTGTAGTTCAAACGTTTTTTCAAAAGAATAGCCCCTGAGTTGGTCACCATGAAGTCCTCTGAAGCTGGTGCCTTATGAAAGAAAGTTACCATCATATTTCCATACAGCATGCTGTCATCATCATATCATCATAACACTTGTTGAAGCTAAGAGTGGCAACAGTGGCCTCTTATTTCATTGTATTGTCCCACTGTCTTGAGACTGAAGAGCTTTTCATTTGAACACAAATGTTTATGTTCTTTAAAACCATGAAAGCATGACAATATTGACTATTTTAAAAACTTGAATTAAAAGGGGAAAATTCAGGCTCTCTCAGGAACTATTTCAATGTTGCTGTAAATGGAAAGAATCATTATAGCTTTTAAAAATATGGGTGCATCTTTTTACAATGGAATATGTCAGTATGTTGTTTGCTGGGTTGCTGTCATGATCCACAGCCGTCACTCGAAGAATTTCTGTGTCCACTTGTGTAACCTGAAAGAAGAAAAGGCTGAATGACGCACACCCACAGACACAAATAAATATACATACTGTACATCTTCTGTCATTCTTACAAGTCAAGCATTTAGCCCCAAAACAACATTTGTTTGTCTTACAGACGGTTGTTTTACTTGTCTTTCCTAAAAGCTACAACAATATCAGTCTGGACACAAAAAGCTAAACCGTTGCCAGAACTGCAAACCATTGCCACAATTTACCAACTGTAACTGAGAACAACAAGTCAGATTTCTCCACATATTTATCTGCTTTAATGTAAGCTACAATCATTAGCATGTCCAGCTAACTAGCTGACTACCTACATTAGTAACCAAACGTTACTTCCTGGACCGGGAGCATTTAATTATCAGCATTTTATTAACTTTTCTCTTGACATTTTAAAAGGGAAACATGTGGTTTTAAAATACCGTTTAATTAATTATCTTTATATTAATACTAATGCTAATGCTGTTTACCCACTGACTATGACTTCCTGGTTGGGGTTTAATGTCAATAAATTAGTCCTAATTAATCCTAACATATCAATAGAAATGTATCATGCAGGAGGTCTACAGTCCCTTTCCAAAAGATTTCAGTGACTTACCTCTGAGACAGTAGTCTCATAGAGCTGGTGTTCAAATACTGGGCCGTGGTCATTGAGGTCTTTAACTCTCAGTGTCCTCTTGTACGAGTTCTGCAAAGATAAAAGCATACTTTGAAATATTTTGTTCTTTAATGGTATTGAATGCTGCTTCTACATTTTACCCACCTTACTGTTGCCTTCACACGTGATAGCGTAATACAAGGTGCGGTCACTCTGTAAGACATGAACACAGTGGGTTTTAGGTCTGTAGAGACGACTTACAGGAGAACACTACAAAACTAAAGCTGAAGATGTGTTATTTTAAATTAAAGTGAACTAAACCTCTTTGTTTTACTATCCCTCCACTGCAGCTCAGCCAAGAACTAAAATCTCTTTAGGAAGGGATCTCTTTATGATCAGCATGGAAAGAGGAATGATTACAGCAACCAAAAACCCTTTCAATGTGCACGTGGGCATGTGAGTGTTGTTTTAAGATAGACTTCAAATGTCAACCTAACCTAAAGTGCAAGAAAATAACTTCTAATAAGACTGGGGGAAATTTGGGTGTTTTGGTTAAATATAAATAAAGTAGTACATCCTGTCTTGCAAGTCAGTATTGACTTTTCCAATATTTAACCAGGACCAAAATCTTAACAAATACCTAAGCATAAACATTGTATTCATACTTCAGTAGCCATGAGAGGATACTGTTTTACATGAACAGGTACTGTGGGGTAAATGAATCAAATTTGTTGTCAGTTTGTCAATTATATCGTGCGCACAAGATACTAAAACGTGCGCACGTTTTAGTATCTTGTGCGCACGATATATTTTTTTTTTCTTCATGACACTATAGGGGCTCCATAGTTTGCAGATATGTTAGGTATTAAAACATTTACAGATACATTTATTTACATCTTCTGTTTATGTTGTGAGAAAAAAAACATCTAGGCAGTAAAATGTATTTGCTGTTGTTCATTAGCAGAACAAAAACTGAATTTCTAGGAGTCAGGGTTGCCCTCACGGATGTCAGTGTGTCGGCGTCCAGCGGTTTCTTGGTGCGAACAGTCGCCATATTATCTCCAAGCCTTAAGTCCAGCTCCAGGAACTCCAGGTGGTTGGAGAAGATGTAGGGCACCAGCTTTATTCTGTGTCCTGCTGTGATCCCATTTACCACCTCCACATCCCCTGCAGCATCATGAGATCATTGTGAGACGGAAGGGATAAATATCTGTCAGGGTTGAGATTTTTTTCTCTGTGCAGCTCACTGATATCAGAAATACTGCATATTGAAAAGAAATGCTTAATCTTTGGCAAAAAATGCACTCAAAAATCATGAATCTTTGCTCTGCCCTACATCATAATACAAACTTTTCAAAAATAAAAAGCTATTGGTTTTAATTTCAATATTGTCAAATCTGGCCCTGGTACTGTTTTTTAAACAAAATTTTGCTGGATGATTTTAATCTTATTTTGCAGTCTGCAAATTTAAAATGAGTGTCGTATCTAACTTACCTGTATATCCTTCATCCACTTCGCCTAAATGTATTTCATCAAAATTAATACAATCTATAGTTGAAGTACCTTAAAGAACAGAAAAAATGCAAGTTAATGGAGAACAGACCGACTGTAGTGCATTCATTCAAACTACTGTACACAGACACACAGTTTCTCGCTTACAGCTGGTAGCTATAGATTAGCTGGACAAAATAAGTGTTGAACTGTTCCTTTGAAAAGCTTCATCATTTAGATTACATTAGATAAGGCTTTATTGATCTCAAAATGGAGAAATTCACTCTTACAGAAGCTCTTCAGATCACACGGGGGGATGCAAACAGCAAATGGAGGTGCAAATAAGAAGAATAGGAAGAACAAGAACAATAAAGGAGCAAACAAGAACAAACTGCACATAGTAACTATACATTGGATTTGTCCAGTCTGACAGCAGTGGGAATGAATGAATGACCCGCAGTAGCGCTACGATAGGAAGAACAAGAACAATAAAGGTGCAAATAAGAACAAACGGAGCAAAAAATGACAACTGTAAAAGTTTAAAGTGACTATGGCCCCGCAGTAGTGGATTTGGATGTTTATAATCAGAGTAGAACAGAGGTTATGGCACATAATACCTATACATTGGATTTGTACAGTCTGACAGCAGTGGGAATGAGTGAATGACCTGCAGTAGCGCTACAACAGGAAGAACAAGAACAATAAAGGCGCAAATAATTACTTTCATTTTATTTATGGGCCATATGATATGAAACATGAATGTCATCGTTTGATGTATTGTGCCAGAGTTAGCTTCAAGCTAATTCAAGGTGACTCTGTCCCCTCACAGATCGCAATGTAAAACATATATGCACAATAAAAAGGCAACACTTAAAACAGAACAGGACACATAATACAAAATTACGTACAGCAAAAAATTGAGACTTTAAATGACCAAATTTCCTTTGGCACATAAGTGAGAAGCAGACACTGGTTGAAGAAGTACTCAGATCCTTATTACCAAGTATGTAATAATAGTCCATTACAAGTAAAAGTCCTGCATTTAGAAAATTAATTGAGCTAAAGTACTACTACCAGCTTGTCAAAACTAAAATTAACATTTTAAAAGGCCCCTTTCAGAGTATTATATATACATTCTTGCTCCACTCACCTACAGAACTTCCAGAAACGACACACATGCAAATGGAGAAAAGGACGAGACAAGGCCGAATGAAACCACTGGTGTCCATTTTGGCTTGGGTGTGTTATCCCAAACCCTGAAAACCGACACTGAGCCGATAACCTGAATCACAGGTGTTATTCAGTGTCCACAGTTCCCCTCACCCTCGCTTCCAAGCAATCATGTTTTATGGCTGGTTGTAAAATGTTATGCCAAAGAGCAGGACCAAGTCTAAGTTTAATTTACCCTGTAACAGTACGAATGAATCATGTCAATCAAATCTGGGCTAAATTTAGTTATGGATCATGACTACACACAGAAGGACATGCTCTCCACAGCGGCATGGTTGATCAAGCACAGAGAGTACTGTACCCTGCATCAAAAATCATAACTCAAAGGATTTATCGCTTTTTTATGTTTGTGCCTCCCCATATGCAACAAGATGTGCACAAGAAGAAAATCAGTGGAATATTTCTAGTATTCCTAACCTATTTTTCCTTTAACGCTGATGCATATGAGTATATATATACTGTATATGCATCATCATCATGATCATCACTGTATATATGCATATCATTCATAATTTTACACTGAACCTGACTGATAAGTAGGTGATTTTCATATTATAACCTACATTATATAGCCACAGGCGACTGTTTACGAAAGTAATTTGTCTGTCATAACTATAAAAAACTATAATGTTACCATGTATCTCCGTTTTAGAAAGCCTGTACCACTGCACGGTTTTTAAAATGCAGAAAAGAAACATATTTATTCAGTACCTTTTTATTGGCCATCAACCTCGCGTTTATGCACACATTGTTGAAAAAGTAGACAAAGCATAAATAAACAGGTTGCGATACAACTGTGAGATGAGAGCCTGATGTAGCTTGGTACGATAGTGCTACTGCTGCACAGCTTGTGGAAAAAGCTTTTTGTGACCACCTATTTGGCATAAGGGCAAGCAGGATTATTAGACTGGCTGCAGTTACTTTTTAAATCAAAGTACTGCAAAATTACTTAAACTATTAATAGTAAAAATGCTAATTATGCACAATGCCCCCTCTCAAAAATATTAATATACACAGTTGAATGAATACTGCTCTAAAACAATTTCAGCAAAAATGAGCATCATAACCTGGAGCGAACCATTCCCTCTAAAAATCTCTGTGCACATCCAGAGCCTCCCCAAGAACCTCTTGAAACAGACATAAAAAGATTTCTTATGCTGGAAAAAGCACTTCTTTCTTCTGTTTTATGAGTCTTTGCGACATTCAGTGGAGTTGACTCAGCATCTATTCCGGGAATAGATGTACTCAGTACTTATCTGGGAATACCTGTTACACAGCAGACCAAAAAGTGTGAATATTTTAGATTTAATTACTTAACTGAGCTGTTATTTCCTCACTCGACAGTGTTTGCTTGAAGAAGTATGTAGCCAAGACACATGCTAAATTACATTCAAATACACAACACTATGCTAAACTATGCAGTACACTAAACAATATGAGAGCACACCACACAATATCACAATATTACCCTGCTGCCAACATTGAGACTGAGGTAAAAAACAAAAATATTGAACTGTGCTGTGTCCCAAATCCTAAATTTCACCATGTAAAACTGTAAAGAGTTCATGCAGGCCTTCCTCTTTATTTACCTCACAGCAGAAGTGCAGAAAGTTGGAACCCAACCTGCCCTTCCTTCTGTATTTACATCTTCAATCGGCAAGCCTGAATGAACAAGCACATTTGGTGTTATCATCTGAAACGCAAAACATTTCCTCCACAAACAAAACACAACTTCTCCAAACGACGTCTTTGAGGCTAGGTTCTGAGGGTGTGGCAACAGTAAACAATGCAAGAAGTTCCTCTGAATGACCACGTATAGGAAAAAACTACATTAAAGTACAATGAAATGTGTTCTCATTACTAAGCTGTGGAGATTGCTAGCCTCTTTTAGCACATAGTTCTGGTTTTAAGATAAGATAAGATAAGATAAGATAAGATAAGATAAGATAAGATAAGATAAGATAGACTTTATTAATACCCACCTGAGAAAATTTGGGTATTACAAGCAGCAGTTGGGAAAAAAAATATCAACAGAAATAGAGAAATACAAAATACAAAATACAGGCAGACTATATATATGTACATTTTATACAAAGCGCCATGTCAGAGAAAAAAAATGTAAAAATATATATTGCTGCAAAGAACTGTAAAAAAAAATTACCATAAAGATAAACTGCCCACTGTTTGGCAAACACACTCTGATAAATCCACTGTCAACCATTTGCTCAGCATCAAACAGCAGACCGACACAGTTAGAGATGAACTGGTGAAGAATGTGGAGCTCAAGCAGCTAAAGGTATATTTTAATTCATACAGATATTTTTCCAAGGAGTTGGAACACAGCTGAAGGAGTAAATATTGGACTTAGATTCACCAGGTGTAAATGAATGCTTATGTTGCTTATGCTTCATGTCAGCTGCTGGTTGTGTTAGCAGGCAACTGTTTGCATGTACAGGAGCATGTTAGCCACAACAACTTTGAAAGGCAATGGTGTAAGGACTGTGACTATCTCTGCTGTTGGAGGTTTCTCTGCTCCCTGGGGGCAGTAGTAATTTCTAATCCTCAGTACTACTAGTAGTATGCGTTTTTTGGGTGTATGACAACAACAGTATCTTATACATGATAAGTGTCTCCTTGTATTTTTGTAGATGCAGATGTTTATGCATCAATTCATTTTGTTAAATGTATTTGCTGCTTAGCCAAAAATGGGGCTATACCCAGGTGTTAGATGCATTAAAATACGAAAATCATTAAGTGCTCATTGTGTTTCATTCAGTCCAAATGTAAAATCTAAGACAAATTTCAAAGAGAAGAAAAGAATGCAGCCTTCTTCCGTCTTCTAATTTTTCAAAAATATGTCCAAATAAGTTCATGGTGCCACTCTGTGGGTTGGTTGGTCATGGTCAACTTCTCCTCTAAGAAAAAACCCCTTCCTTCTGACTGTAGACACTGCAGCCCCACCGCCACTCCCAACACTGATAAGAAAACAGAACAAGAAGGCAGTGTCCATCAGACACTTTTCTCCAACAAAGAAGATAAAAGATTTTCACTTTCACTTGCTGTATTTAGCTTCATTCTAAAGAGGTAGGTAGCAACAGGCTTCAGTGCTAATTAAAACTCAACTTATGCAATTATTAGGCCTTTAAAGAGACTCATCTCTCCTAACACCTCCTAAAAAGTAAGTGTAATGAAAACCCTCAGTATCATTATAACTTTTTTGAGTGTGTTTTTAATGGAAACAGGTTTGCAGAAAATAAAAACAAAATAACCAACAAAAGGAAGTTAGTTGTCCGATGTCTGCCTGTGAAATAGCAGTGACTAGCACTAACATTTCAATGTTGTAGTTTAATTGACATTAATCATGAGAAATACAGACTAAACATACTTTTCATTCTATTTTATTTTTCTCTGTGACAACTGGCTGCCGTTGGAAAATAAAAAAAACACCTGTACTGTAAATCCAGGCTGTCTACAGCTGCCATCCTCTGTGAGGGAGAAAGCTAAAAACAAAGAAAGATTATCAAAATGCTTTGGCGTATAGTCCAACTTTAGCATGCTGTCATGTTAACATGCCAAACATTTCCCGCTTAATGTAACATGTTACAGGGTAAATGTAAGCATTGTAATTGCTTTATTTAATTTGATTGTTCCTGGGGTTTTCACTAGCTTTCAACAAGTAGGTAATGCACTGCATGTCAGGGCTGAGCTGAAAATGGTGCTCACACACACACAAAGATTCAGTATAGGCTATTTACCTTGAAGGTTCACTGTTAAAGATTGTTCATACATGAACACCTCTAATTTCAATGTACTAACTCTAGCATGTTTGCATGACAACCTTAGCATTAAGCTAAAAGCACAGCCAAGTATTAAGTGATTAAGGTGATTATTAAAAGGTTAGGTCGCGTTAAAGGTAAGCTGACACAGCTAGCGAGCCAGTTCTATAGGGAGAAGTTTGCAAATGCTGGCCTTAACAACTATTGCTTTGTTTCTAAACACTATATGATGCCTTTTTTTGCATATTATTTGTTTGCACTCATTATATTAGATCTGAATGTGAAAATGAAGAACAATAAATGTAAAAACTATGTAGGTTGCACATGGGAAGGTGAGAAGCAACATGACGGCCTGCATCAATGAAATGACTGCAACACTGAAGACCTGCAGCATATTTTATATCAGTGTTTACATTTGGAGACTGTCTTATACTTGCTCGTTATCATTATTCTCCCTGTTTTTAAATCCTCTTTAATAATGAAACTGTCTGTTAAAACTCTGCTGTTAAACTTCATCTGCGTACAGATGGCTGGCCTCTGCTGGATGGCTGTGATGCTGGTCATCGTCCTGTCTACTGAAAACAGTTTGGCTGCTGTGAACCAGAACAGGCTTGCAAATATTGTAAATGGCATCTTGAGAGAGTGAGTTAACTTCTAAATCATTCACCAAAAGACTTTTGCTATCTATGGATGTGTTCAGACCACCATGAGCACTGGAGCAAGCATCACCAGGGGCTGCAATGTGGGGGGATGCTGCTTTGGATTACAGACTGCAGACAGAATTCTAACAAAGAAAAGCTGGGAATATCATTCTGGCTCCCTAAAATAAAGATTACACACGCAAAGTATGTGGCTGCAGCCCACAAACACTGTGTCAGAGGGGTTTGGAGCACACAGGCAGGTACAGTAGCTATGAATGTTTCAGCTCTACAAAAAAATATCACGGCAACCTCTGCTTTTGTTACAAAATAAACGTGCTAGAGGTACTAAGATATTGTTGCAAGCAAAAACTAATAAAGCTGAAGTTCAAGTAATTCATATTGATTATATTTCAAACAATGCTGCCACCGATCTTAAAACATATGGCAAGAAATACAGAATTTCTTTTTGATCCACACCTCAATTTTAATTAGCACACTGAGAGTCTGTTCAGTTTTGCCATCAGCAATCAAGAAACATTTCCAAACCAGTGCTCCCCACAAAGACAGTCAAGCAATTTATGCAAGCATTTGTTTGTTTAAGACATTAAATGGTCATTTTACTTAGAAGAAACCTTAAAAGTACTCAGTCCAGTACGGGCAGAGAGAAACGCTGAGAGTAATTGGTGTCAGGGTGCCACTTAGTGGTCAACAAAGGTTACTGCCTCACACAGCCATACTGTATATCAAACAATCTACAGTGTAATGTCTCCTCAAAAGATCTATGTAGATGGTGTGATGCTGTTTATGTTTTTTTCTTTGTCAGGTACAGAATAAACAGCATGTTCAGTCTGGCTGTCAGAGTCCCAGACGACCAGAGCCGGGAAATTAATGATATCCTTAAGCAAGTCTTTCAAAGCGATCCTGTTGAAGATGTGAGGAATACACTCAACAGAGATGAGGTGTACATCGGCAGCAGGGTGGTTGCAGCCAGGGTTCTGAAACGGACCGAAGGAGCTGATCATGCAGAGTCACGAGTTGTTGGCTACTTGGACCACTTGCTCAAAAGGCGTAATAAGAATGATCATGATTTGTTGCTTTTCTATGTTTATGCCTCCCCATGTGTTGAAAAATGTACAAATAACAAACATCCTGAGAACATCCTCCAAAAGATAAATCACATTCAGAAATGGGATAGTTATGCTTTTGTGTTTTCTAAAATATTCAAGCCCCGCTTTGGTACGCCCAATACTGAGGAAGAACTGAGTGGAGCCCTTCAGCGACTCGGATCTAAAATTGGTCTAGGCAACATATTCCGTTGTGACGGACAAGATGGTAAGACGCAGTGCATCAGCTGCTCCAGTAATAATCAAGTTACACATGCTTGTGTTTCAGATAGGTCAGGGTGGCAGTGGAAGAGGAGGGGGCTTGTGCAGAGGTTGTGGTGACAGCAGAAAAGGAGGGGGCACGGGCAGAAGTCAGGGTCACAGAAACAAAAGAGGCAATATGATGCCGATGGCGTTTCCCCTTCAAAATACGGTCTTGATGATGGTTATGGAGATGTTAGTTGTACTACTGGCAAAGGTTTCTCCTCCTCAGAGTGGTCTTCATAATGGTAATGACAATGATAATTCCAATACAGGTGAAAAGGACTCCCCATCACAAATGGGTCCTGATTATAGTAGAGGACGAAAAGGCAGAGCGGGGAAATACAGAGAAATGAGAAGATGAAGATGAAGGGGACAAAGCTGAGGAGGTGCCTGACGTAGAGAAGCTAGCAGGGGCAGAACGTAGTAACGGTCGGGAAGAGACACAGACTCTTCCACAATGTAAAATAACTAAATAAATACGTGTTGACAATGTAAAAAAACCCGGAAAACTTTTTCCATCTTAAAACTTTTGTTTTTCCTTTCTCAACTTTCTCTGTTAGATTTAAGTTTGTGGACAAAGGTAGGCCTGCTTCAGTGTCAGTGTAACTCACACTGTACTAAAGCCTTTATATTCACTTTATCCCTCTTTCATTTTTATATGAAGGAATTTAAATGTTTTTGTAGATTTGTAGATAGATGCTCATTGTTCTTTTCCTGTAATTAAACCTTCGAGTAATTGTTGACCTCTGATCCCCAGTCTTTTGATCAGTCTAAGAATGTTTTTCCAGATAACTTGCAGTACATGATTCTATAATTAATAAATGAATAATGAATGTATAAATTAATTCATTACTCACTACCGGTAAAATCATAGGTTTCTGTCTGTACAAGTGGTTCTAATTATGCCACCATTATTAATTGTGGCTGTAGTGTCAGATGAATTCCAGTAAACATGAAACAGCTTTCCACTTATTTGTATTTCTCACATGAGATGGACAAATTAATGTGTGCTGCAGCGTCACTCTAACTTTCTTGCTCCCACTTCACTGATAACACCTTTATTTTCTGGCATAGACTAAAATTCAAAAGATGAAATTTATTATAAGTGGCAAAAAATATACAACTTTTCCCACCCACGTGACAGAAGTGAAATGTTGCAAAGCAAAGTGATGATTAAAATGTATAAACTCACTGTTACTGTGTGTGCTCATGCACTACTGGTCCTATGTGGTATTTCTAGTCTGTCTTCAGGTGTCCCTGGTCCAGCCTAATGGGTCCAGTTTGTATGCTGTAAAGGGGCAGTAAGGTCAAATGATTTGGGTCACATCTAATTAAAAATGAAATTAATATAATACTTTTGCTTCTTCTTGACTTCTTTTGAATTATTCAACTGACCTGCTGTGTCGACTTTTGTTAATATGGTCATGCATTTTCTATTATGTGCATGCATGAAAAGTACTTCAAGTATGAACTTTTGAAAATGAAATGTTCCATTAAGCTTTGTGCTGTCAGGTTATAATGTATTTATATTTATGAGGACTGATTTTAAAAGTGACATCACCGTCCTTTAAAAACCCCAATTTCTTCCTCTGACAAGTGCTGCTAGTTTGGTTTACTCAGGTCAGAGACATGTAATTACATGTGATACACTTCAGTTAATTCTGTGCTGCTGCTGGAGACTGGCTGGTGTATAAACCTTGAGTCTGAGATGTTGACATGTTAATTTTTTTATAACAGGAGTCCCTTAATGTGTGATATATCAGTGAATTTTGAATGCAAATGAAATTAATAACTTCAAAACAGGATTATGGCAGCTGTAAGCTGTAAGTGAAAAGAGCACATTCGTGATTTTGCAAATGATGTGTCAATTTCAAAAGTAATAAAATGCCACATTTGCTCAGTTCGATACACACAGTGGTTTTGCTAGTCCAGACTTACTTGATTTAGTATGACCAGTAGCTTATGTGGGCTAATGTCATGATTCTGCTTGTATACACACTCTTGTGTGTATTGAACTGAGCAAATGTGGCATTTTATCACTTTTCAGATACTTACTATCTTATAACTTTAGTTAAGTTTGCTTTGTTAACTGGAACTAATAAGGACTTCAAGTACTGTATGTGTACCAAAACACCCAACTTTAAGCACTGAATCAGCCAAAAGAGGCTTCTAAATGTTTTGAGTCATACATGACAATTTAAATAACACAGTCTATATTCAACTTCCTAAATCAAACTGCAGAATGATTATCGTCTGTTAAGAGACATGAACATGGGTTTGGTCATGGTCAGGCTCTCCTTTATAAAAATGCCACTTCCTCTGACTACCATTTACTGCAACAGTTGCTTTGCACTGAGGAGAGTCATCAGCATTTGTTGGACATCCTTCTCATCCTCCTCCATCTTCCTCCTACCTCCCAAGAAGGTAAACAATTTTCAGTTGGCTAGATTTAGTACAAATCATATCTTAAAATACAAAAGGTAGAAAAATAAACTCTGCAACACCTGAAAGGATGGTGTCGTAATAGACTGAACTGCTGAACAGAGGCCACTGAGGGTGCAAGTGGCACCTACAGGATGATGGCACCATGAATTTCCCTTTATTTCTCATGGTTGTCATGAGTCACTTGCTTCATCATCTTTAGGCTTCAGCAAACATGTCTCCAGGTTAGATAGTTCTGATAATGAAGCAATTGTTGATTAATCAGTTAGTTGTAGGGAAAGTTAGTTAAATTCTGGGTAAATACTGCTTTAATCAGATTTATGCAAAAGTACTTTAATTATTTGTACGGTGATGCAGTTTCATAGTCAGCATAATAAACCCATTCCTCTTGGTGATCAGTCAGTCTGACATGGTTGACACATATCTCTCTGCTCGGTCCCTTAGATCCTCTGGCTCAAACCTCTTTGTTGTTCCTGAGGCATGGGCTAAATGGCACAGAGAGGCTGCCTTTGTTAATTCCAGTAAATTCCAAAAAAAACTATAACTTTTAGTTATCTTTTGTGACACGTTTCATCTAAATATGACTGTTAAAAACTATACAGACATCATGAGGAAAGAGGCAGTGAAGCTTCCTTTTAATAACAACCTGCTGAAGATTATATTTCTTTTGAGACTGTAATGTACCTAGTCTTGTTATCATCATTATCCTTGGGTTTTATCCTCCATGATGATGCTGTTTGTTGAAAACACTCAGATGGCTGGCTTGTGCCGAATGACCCTAACACTGGTCCTGTTGCTGTCTGCTGGAAAGAGTTTGGCTGGTGTGGACAAAAACCACCTGGCAAGAATTGTAAATGAGATGTTGTACAGGTGGGTTGACTTTCTGTAGACTATGGATAAAAAAAAGTTACTATAATATTGAAACCTAATTCTCCATTTCATCCTCATAGCTATATTCCCTCAGATATCGTGGTTTACAGATCTGGAATGCACACACACACACACGCATGCATGTGCACGTGCTGCTGCTGTTAGAACACGGCAGCTATAACATCTGCTTAGTGTACTGTCTCATTTAAATAAAGCTACAATAAATTCATGAAAAAAACCCAGTAAACATGACGAACTAGTCAAGTTGCCTTTGTAAAGCCATTTCATAATTTCACAAAACTGCAGTTGATGTCTGAAGAACCACTCATCTTTTTTTATCTCAAATTTGTATGTTGAGAAACTGAATTGTGCTTGTAAAACTAATCTACACTGATGCATTTTTAATATAATACAGTGGACTTTTGTGTGTTGATTGTCTCTCATATTCAGTCTGTTTCTGGCAGTCCTATGATCAGTGCATCTTTCCATCTATCCAGCTTTCTGTACTTATATTCTGTATCTAATGATCAAACATACCAGTAACATTTTGGATCTGTTTCTGATGGCAGGTATAGACCAAGCTACGTGGCCAATGGGGGTCAAAGGTCAGTAAGTAATTAATTAATTTATTTTGAAAACAAAAGTTACAATGTGCTTTACATCAGAGAGAAAAGACAGAAAAAGAAAGGAATGGAACAGACGACTGTAAAACCAGCACCAGAGACTGACAGAACAAATGTATGCCTTCAATGATTTTCCATCAGTTTTTAATTCACAATATCAAGAAAAAAATACATCTAGCTCAGGACAAACTTTAACTTTCAGTTTCTTCTATCTGATTTTCAAAAATAGAGAAATAACAGCAGTAACCACACAGTAGACTGAAGTCTACAGTTTGGGTGGGGTCCTCTAACTTTCTATACTTTATTGCGACATAGCTTCAAATAACTCTTGATTTACATTTTGTGTATCTGTTTCCTTTGACAGAAGACGCCCAATGTTCAGTTTGGCAGTAACCATCCCGTACGACAGTGAAAGCCAAATGTATGATACCAGTCAAGTGACTGACACTGCTGACGACGTGAGGGATGAGATCCTAAAATGTGAAGTGTACACTGGAAGGAGGGTGGTTGCAGCCACAGTTCTTAGATGGCCCGATGTTGTGGATCAGTGTCCTAATGGGCGAGTGCAATGGCGTCATGTTCTGACAAATTGTGGTCAAACGTCCATGACATGGGGTGATGTTAAGCAACAGTGCCCTTCTGCAGTTCGCGAGGGAACAGCTGATCATGCAGAGTACCGTACTCTGCAGCACCTTAACACTTTGGTCGAAAATCTAAATGAAAACGACCTCTTGCTTTTCTATGTTTTATCTTCCCCATGTGTTAAAAGATGTACAAGTGAATCAAGCCACTGGAACATTCTCAATAGCATTAATCAGATTTTGAAATGGAAGAACTATGCTGTTGTGTTTTCCAAAGTATTCAAGCCACGTAAAGGTGCACCCATACCTGAGCAGGAGCTACGTGGAGCCCTTGAGCGGCTTGGGACGCACAGGGGTTCCCTTGGATCAATTGGTCTGAGCAACATATTCCGTTGTGACGGACAGCCTGCAGTGCAGTGCACAAGCTGCTCTAATGGTAATCAAGTTGCCCGCTATTGTGTTTCAGGCAATTCAGAACCTTCCTACATGTATCCTCAACAAGGCAGAAGTGATTCCCCCTCACAAAGTGGTCGGGGTGACAGAGGCGAACAAGGTAGAGGTCAAGGCAGCACTAGCAGAGGCAAAGTCAGAAAAGTGGGTGGACGCAGAGTAGGAAAAAAACAAAGAGATGCAGGGTACAGGCAGAAGAGTGAGCAGTCGCAGAGTAAGAAGCAAATCCCGTCAAATATGAGGAAGGAAACACAGAGCAGAGGGACAAGACAATGGAGAGAGGAGGTACAGCGGTGGGCTTCAAGGCAGAGTAACAAGAGGCAGAGGAGTAAGAGTAGGGGTCGAAGTGGAGAAATGAGGAGGGCTGATCAGCTGCAGAAGAGGTGGAAAAAGAAGAAGAGGGGGTAAAGACAGAAGAGTTTGGTTTGCAGGAGCAGAGGAGGGAGGTGCAGAGGAAAGCACGTGATCATCTTAAAATCTATAAACAGCCATAACTCCCAAAATATGCATTTACATCCACACTGTTCTTGGTGCATGTCTTGCCAAATGAACTTTACATTATGTAAAAACTATACATGAATGATTTTAATGGCTGTAACTCGGTGGTAATGAGTCTGACTCTGGCCTTCAAATGCATAATTCATCCCAATGCCCTAACATACTAAGACTGAGATATTTAGTGTTTGTGTGCCGTGAATGTGATCCAATGTGAGATGAATGAATTTTAGTTTTCTTGTTCTGACACAAATATACATGCAAGTATAGGCAGTACTGACAATCTGGGAGTCAATCCAGCCACCCCAACATATATTGTCTTTAAACAACATACATAGTACCAATGTCTGATCAATTTTCCATATTTACAACGACACAACAATGTATGAGATGAGTATGTGTGTAAGGACAGAGGATTTTTAGAGATTATAGGGCCTGCACAGTAGTGAGAGCAAAGCTTTCCATGCTTGAAGATTTCTGATGCTCTGTGATACAAAATTTGCTCAGTGTGTGTGTATATGTGAATTATTATTATTTTTATTGTGTTTCAAATTTATCAGCTTAAAAAAGGAGTCGGATATATTTTAATGTCAGTTTTTACAGTATTAATGTCACTGTATTCTACATTTCTGTTAATTTTCTGATTTTCTGTTCTTAGTGATTAAAGCTTGGCTCAGCATCCAGTCTGGTGTGCCTGTGTGTCACTTTGGAGTGTTTGGGTCCTTCAGGCAAAACAGTCTAACGTATTTTAAAGATAACACCTTTCTATTCTCCTCTTGCATGAATTAATTCACTTTTTTTTTAAAAATTTCATATAGAAATACATGGTGCCATATGGAAGATATTGCTAATCTGCCAAATTCAGCTATATCCACAAGTGCTTTGTCTCATGTCATGGCTCTGCCAGACATATCCTACTTAATGAGGTGGTATTATACTGAGACTGAGACTGAAATATTATATTTTAAGAAAATAATCATGTGACACTAATTCTAACGTACAACAGAATTAATACACTGTATCTTAATGTATTTATGACCTTTGTTACTCCAGAAGAACTTAATGAAAAACTGAGGTACTGAGGTATCTGAAACACCATGAAACACAAAGACACTCTGTAGACAGAAGCTCTCTGATATGCTTTACAAGACTAATGAAATGATCATACCGTAAGCAAATTAAATACTCCTAAGGAATGACTTTTAAAAGGCAAATGATGCCAACGCAGAGGGCCTGAGCTGCTGAAAAAAATAAAATAAAATGCACTGCACAGTGCTATATAAGAGAAAACTTTACATATGAAACATCACTGCAAACTTATGAATGAGAGTTAGTAGAGAGACAGTTAGTTAAACTGAAATGTCTGACGGAGCTGCTGCTGCAAAACGTTGCAGGTTCTTAGTTCTGGCTGCAGAGTGTTGCTGTTGAAGAGTGCAGATGATGTGAGTGATGAAGATGGTGATTCCATATCCATGAAAGTAGTGCTAATTTCATAATTTCATTTTGATTTGTGTGTGAGGTGTACTGTGGTGTGAGTCACTTGAATCCAACTAAACCTCAAACTCTTCTACTTCATGTCATGCTGAAGTCTCCCTGTAAACCCTTCGCTTCACTGAAAGCCCCTTGCTTTTCTCTCTCTCCAAAATTGAACCTGCCACAAATGTGCAGAAATGTGCCACACTTTGGGCATGGCCACGCATTCACTCCCCTATAAGGATTTCCCTTCAGGTTGCATTCACTGCAGCTTAACCTCCTAACACCTCAGGAAGACAGAAGAAGAAGACGGCTTTTGAGCATCCGACCCACATCTTTCTCCATCAAACAGGTAAAAGAAACGAGCAGGAAAACATCTGAAATAATCTGAACCTTTCCTTTGACCTAGTGCTGTGTATGCCTAAACATATCCAGTAAAATATTAGCCCTACTTTAGTTGACCTGACCAGGTATTTCACGAGTGGATAATTTAGTTTGAACATTTTGGGACTTTGCAAATAGACTCATGAAAAACATCCAATAAGCTGATAAACAACAGAATTCGGCTAACATTAGTTTGTTCTTTACTTCCTCGTCGGTTATCATAGGCCTATAAGAAAAAAAATCAATCACAACTTGGAAGCTGATTATCAATGTGATTTACGAATAAAATGATCAATATTAATGTGACTTGCATCTGATGTGAATAAAGCATATATTCACTTCTCTTTTCTTTTCTGTCGTAGACTTTAAACTTTATGTTTAAACACTATCGTGAACTGATTTGCGTGCAGATGTCTGGCCTGTGTTGGATGGCTGTGGTAATGGCCTTCATCTTGTATATTGGAAACAGCGTGGCTGTTGTGGATCAGAGGAAGCTTGCAAAAATTGTAGAAGGCATCAAGAATGAGTGAGTCAATTTGTTTCTAGTTACAGAAAGTAGTAGAAGTTGAGTATTCTTTTATTATTGATAAGTGAATACAGTTTATTAGACTTTGTGTTCAATGATAATTAGCCAATTTTATCCTGCTAGCACACTAAACTAAGAAGGTGAAAATGGTACCTGCTTAACATCAGCATGTTAACATTATTACTTTGAGCATGTTAACATGTTGATGTTGGCACTAAGCTGAAAGCACCAGCGTTACTGAGTACCTCTTAGTCTTGTTTTAGCTAAGTTTGCTGACATTTTTAGTGAGTCCCCCATTATCTTTGGTTCAAATGATAATCACTGAAGATACTAAAAGCTGAAATCAACCCAACGTACTAATTCATCAATTTATTATTTCACTCCCTACGTGTATCTCCATCCATCAAACATCACATCTGTACTTGTACTCTGGCACAAGGTAACACTTTGTGGGTCTGTTTTCTTTGGCAGGTACAGCATTGAGGGCCAGTTCAGTTTGGCTATAAACATCCCAGTGGACCAGGACCTGAACAATCTTGATAAAGTCTTTGAAAAAGACCCATTTGCCACTGTGATAGAAAAGGTTTCAAAACATGAAGTTTACCAAGGTACCAATGTGGTTGCCGCAAAGTTTAAAAACTTTGGGACATTTACTGACCATGCAGAGGCGCGTGTTCTGGACAAGATAAAACCTTTAGCTGACAGGAGTAAAGGCAATTTTCTGGTCTTGTATTCTTACCTTTCTCCTTGTAGTGCAAAGTGTACAAATGCACACAATGAGTACAATATCTTGGACAAGATTAATAAAGTCATTTCCAAATGGGAAGACTATGTCTTTGTGTTTTCCAAAGTATTTGACAGGACTAAAAATGGTACTATCATTAACAAGACTGAATTAGTTGAGGCTCTTAAACGACTTGGAGGATCTAACATTGGCCACAACAACATCTTTCGTTGTTACAGACCAAAGAAAAGTGACTTCCAATGCATCAGCTGCTACATAAATGGCAAACTTTCAGATGAGTGTGTTAACAACAAATCATAAATTTGTGTAAGCCACAACAGGGCCTGTGGTAGAAAAAAGAACCACAGTGATTCAGCTCCAACTGTCATGAGCACAAACACAACTGGACCCCTTTAAAAATGTCATTTAAAAAAGATGAGTACCCTAACAACTCTGCTTATTCCACTAACTAAACAACCACACTGGGGCTTTTTTTTAGCAACTGGATGTTTAGTGCATATTAACCTCAGTATTTAAAAGACTCGTGCCATTTTACTCAATACTTTTATAAAGCATTACCAAACCTCTGACATTTCTGTTTAAAGCATGGCTTGGTCCAATCCATAGCTTATGTGGCCACACCTGAAGGCAGGTGTGCTTCTTCAGCACAACACAAAAATACCATAAAACAAACAGTAGATTAATATTAAAGATTATTTTGGGGGATTTAGGATGCAATGCCGTTGAAGACTATTACATTATACAGAGAGGAATTTCTGTTTTTTTAGTCTACCCTCTCATTCATAGGGTGAGCAAAATAGAAACACCTGTCAGTATAACACAATAAAAAAAATTCAACAGAGATAAATTAAATATTGGTGTAACTTAACCTCAGAGTTCAGTACTGTGTACTGTCATTATACCCTATATCTGTGTAAAGCGCTGGCAAAACCAAATTAAACCGTGGCTCATCATTCATTTTGGTCATTTTGGTTTTCTGTGTGTCAAACACACACACACACACACACACACACACACACACACACACACACACACACAGGTGGTTCTGGTTGTCTTTTTTTTTAGTAAGATACTTCCAATCACAAAATTACAATTTAGCTTCTTTTGTTTAGTTTTTTTAAATATATACATATATGCACACATACGTGCACGAATTTACACATATGTACACACACACGTACACACAAAAACATTAAATGAAAAGGCACTCTCTAAACAGAGTGTAGAAGAAAATGAATATGGAAAATAAAAAAGGAAAGAAAAACAGAATAAAATGGACAAACCTGCATCTCTACCTGAATCTGCGTCTCTGTAATAAAGTTTTACAAACCCTCGGTGGCTTCCCAGCCCAAGTAAAGGAGCAAATTATCTTATCCAGTGAATCAAAAAAATGTTTTGGTAGAAAAAGAGAAATTGACTGGAATAAAAGAATTAATTTTGGTAAAATAGTAATTTAATAAAACATTGATCCTGCCAATTAATGAAAGAGGGACATTGCTCCACCCATGAATATCTGATGTAATCTTTAAAATATGGGGAGTGAAATTGGCTGATGCAAGCTTAGATATGGAACGCGTCACATTAGTACCTAGGTAATAAAACCCTGACAAACTAAAAATGAAAGGCAAATCAGGCTGATGAAGACAACATGCTGCGGTATTAACGGGAAAACACTAACTTTTTTTCTAAATTCTCCAGAATACTCAAAGCAGCGGGGGATAGAAATTGTAGGATCAGTTATATACAATAACAAATCATCGGCATATAACGACAATTAGTATTCTGTTGCATTTCAAATGATTCCACTAAGTGAGGGAGAAGATCTTAACGAAATTGACAAGGGCTCAATAGCAATGGCAAAGACCAAGGGTGGCAAGTTCTGCATCCAAGTACAAAATAAAAAGGTCAAAGAGTGGTTCTTTATCCAGAACGAACGCTTCCTTTAGCAATGCGGCTACAGCTGCAGTGGAACAGGTGTTGGGACCCTGTGGCACTCCTACTATCCTAACGTTGTTACGCCGTGACCTGGACTCCAAGTCCTCACATTTATTTTCCAACTTGGCCACGTTAGCAGTGAGACACTCAATGGTGGTCTTCATCTGTAGGATGTCGTTGGAACATTCAGAGAGTGCATGCTCCATATCCCCAACTGTACCTTGAAGTGTAGCCACAGTAGCATCGGTATTCACCTTATTTTTCTCCAGCTGTGTTTTCACAGCTTGCAGGTCAAGCTTGATAGTTGACAGAGCATCCCCGAGAGTCTCTTGGAGTTCCTTCTTAAAAATCTCAGCAATGTCATTCCTTAGCGAAGCTAGCAACTCGAGTTTGAGAGCGGCGATGTCACAATCACCCTCAGCTGAGGCGGGCTCTGCGGAAGTGTGCGACACACTCGAGGATGTAGTCAAAGTTTGCGGACACACATCACTACACACAAAGCACATTAATACGTGGCCATTTCGATAACATTGGCAACACTGAAACGCCACAAAATACATCACTACATAATAATAATGTACTTAGTGACACATGGTCTGGTCCGGTCCGCAATTTGGTCTGGAGTCTGACCTTGATCAGGACTTTGAGAAGTCCTGGTTTATAGTCTGTAACAGCATATATCTCGTGAGAATTTTCTGAGACCTGTAACGTATTTAAGCTTAGGCTCAAAGTATACATTTTCTCATGAACAGATGAGACGAAAAGAGGAAGATTTCCATTTTGTCTTGAATCTAATCTGCCTGGTCATCCACCAAGCAGAAGTGTTTTTCTAATCATTATCTCTTCATGACTCAGCTATCAGATGGTGTAAGAGCTAACACAACTCATGGTGGGATTGCTGCTACAGTTTGTTCCCACTGACCTTTCGTTTCTTTGGTACAAAGGCACACCCTCTTTAACAAGGGCCAGATTTGGTTTACATTTACATCTTATTGTACGCCTTATCGGACACAAGACAAATAATAAAGCAGTGTCTTGTACATGTGATCCTCTCTGGAAGCTGACATGCTGACATCATTTTTGGTGCTCACAGTTTTGTTTTTTGGGCCAAATAGGGAAAGTTTAATGCAGTTCACTTAATTATTTGGTCTATAAAGTGTTTATAAAACGTGTCGAATGGGTTGGTCAGTCTTGGGCATAACTGAAACTTCTGTGCATACTGTTGAGAAGAATGTGGGATGGGGAAATCATTCGGACGTGCATGCAGTTTCACCACTGAGTTTATTCCAGACAAACTGACACTTTGGAACAATTTGACTACGTCTGGTGCTAGCAGCTCCACAGCAGCAACAAGGCTCTCCTTCACAAAATCTTCTCATGAATAAAGTTTCAGCTTTTTAGCAATTCGGTCACTCACCACAAAACATGTATAACACTGAAGAGTGTTTACTATATTCAAGCACATTTGTCCTTGCAGCTCATCCAGCTCAGCATGTTTCAAGCCTTAACCCCTTAACGCTGATTGTCACGAATTCGCATCATACCGCTTTAATCCACATTGCAGCCGAATCGCGCATGCTTTCCTCTAATGCCGGTTTGTGAGTATTCAACACACACCTAGGAACCTTTGCAAGCGCTGTGAAAGTGAAAACTACATCTGTTGTGCTGTTGTTACAATGTACTGGATGAAATAAATTAATTTTAAATACACAAAAAAGATGTTTTTACTGCATTTAAGCATTGAAATAAGTGGACATATACCGTTTGTTTGAACCCTATTCTAGTTGGTGCTATAATGTAAAAATAGTTTTGTGGCTTTTACATAGATAGATAGATAGATAGATAGATAGATAGATAGATAGATAGATAGATACTCCAAAGAGAAATTATGAATTTTTTAAAAAAAGTATTTTTATTGCATTTAAGCATTAACGCCTGTTGTTGCTAATTTGCATCATACCTAAATTTATACATATTGTATGTGCTACAGAAAAAATAACAAACTCCTCTTAATTTAGGATCCATTTGAAAGCAAAAACACACAGAATTAATTTTTTAATATAATTCTAAATAAATTCAGGTGTCAGGGGTGACACGACTCCAAATGCCACCAAAGTTGACTGGGTGTCTAAGTGGTCGTATTTAATGCTACAAATAAAGTCCAGGTTGTAAAAAACGAAATCCTTTAACTGTCAAAACAGTCTTGCAGGCTGCATACACACCAGAGGCCAAAGTTCCTCACCCCTGATATAAGGTCTACTGACTTTTTACTTAAACTCATAAAAAACTACTACACACCTTGCTATATGAGATCTACTGTAAAATGTGGATGTGAAACAGAAACAGTGTCTAGTGTTCAGCGGACTTTGTTGATGTTAATCAATGTTTGGTGATGAGCTTCTAAATTTCCGTCTAGAACAAATGGCTCTTTGAGTGGTAAAGGCTGCCGACCCCTGGTCTAGAAGAAGAGCTTATGTCTTCATGTCGTCATCAATTTCAGTCGAAATTCAAGTTTTCCAATCACTTCTAGTTTTACAAGAAATACAAGGTAAAGTGACTTATTTCTCTTCTTCTCTCTTTTTAACTTCCCAAATCATACTGAGAAAACCTACCCTTTTATTCGTCATCCTCTTTTTCAGAAACATGTAAGGGTATATAAGGGTATGGCACCACAGTGGGGGTTTTGGTTATGGTCTCCCTGTCTTCTCTCTCCCTGTCACTTACCTACAGGTGGCTTCACTGTAGCAGGATCTTCCCTTCAAACACTGAGAAGAAAACAGGAGTAGTCTTCAGAGCAACTGTCTGACATCTTTCTCCACCAAAGTAGGTACATGGAACAAAAGGAAAGCAAATTTTCACTCCTGATAGCAAAATGGACAATACCTACAACTATGATTATTTTCATTATCAATTAATCGGATAAAATATATCAAATTTACAGTATAATTTTGTCAGGTGCTTGGTTTAGTTCTTGTTATTGTTTGTGATCTGCTTTGTGACAATACTGTCTGTTAAAATTATTGAACCTGACCTGTGTGCAGATGGCTGGCCTGTGCTGGATGGCTGTGGTGCTGGCCTTCTTCCTGTCTGCTGGAAACAGTTTGGCTGCTGTGGATGACAAATGGCTCACAAGTATTGTAGAAGGCATCAAGAAAGAGTGAGTCCTCAAAGACTGTTGCTCTTTGTCTTTTCTGATGGCTCAACTCTTCTACTACTACTGCTACTACTATGGCTGGATCAGTTGTTGTCGGTGACTCTTACATTATAGATTACAATAGATTCAAGAATAGAGTTTTCCACATGACTATTAAATTGGTGTGACATGGAAATTCCATGGAACCCTTGGTTTCTGACATACATGAAATACAATTGATTGCACAGAATGCACATATCCATGCCTATGTGTGTTTAATACCTGCTGTCTCACATCCTCCTTTGACCTCACAAAATGATTCATTTTAGGGGCTCGGTTCACTTACCTCACATGCCAGATAGTTTGTTACACATTTTGACTTTCTGATATAAAATGTCATCATGTCATGATTTCATCCTATGAAACATGTGTATGACATTTTGCCATAATTTGCATATGAATTCTGGAGTTATGGCCCTAAACATGTTTTGTATGGTCACATACAAATCTAATACGTTCATCCTTGAGTCCTTGAGTGAAAGTTTCTGCCAAATTTAAAGAAATTTCATCAAGGCATTGGGGCAAATGTACAGACAGGCATACGGACTAACAGACAACCTGAAAACATAATGCCTTTGCGAGGTTTGGAGGTTCAGTCAAAAAAATTAACAAAATTAACCTGTTAATAGGTTTTGGGCTTTCGAAAGCAAATTCAACCAAAACTGACATCCCTATACCATGCAGACTTTCTCTCAGGCTGGGGTCCCACAGAGCCTTTAGGAACAAAAAATGTTGAGGACTACACCAAATCTTTCCTTGTATTTCATCAATCAATGTTTTCCTTTGGCAGGTATGCACTTGGTGACACCTTCAGTCTGGCTGTAAATGTCCCACAGAACGAAGAACCGAATAATCTTCAGCAAGTCTTTGAGGATGACCCAGCAGACAAAGTGAAACAAACTGTTTCAAAGGGCCTAGTGTACCAGGGAACCAGGGTGGTAGCAGCAGCACAATCAGGGGCTGTGTCACGTGTTCTACAAAACATGAAACCCTTAACTGAAAACAGTCAAGGTAATTTCCTCATCATCTACTCTGAAGAATCCTCCCGTGGTGCAACAACATATGCAAATAAGGATGGTATAACTAGTAAGATAAATGATGTCATTCAGAACTGGAGTGGTTATGCATTTGTGTTTTCTAGAAAAGTCGATGTTCCTGGTGCAGACACGTCTCAAATGCCTGAATCCTTTAAAAAACTTGGGATTTCTAAACTTGGGCTTGACAACATATTCCGTTGTTATAAACCTGTCGATGATCCTTTTCAGTGCACCAGCTGCTCAGGTAGTACACCCTCATGTGTTGCAAACAAAGCGACATCAAATGAAGAACAAGGACAGGGCGTGGAAATAAGTACAGTCTCACCAACAGGCAAAGACACAGGCAAACAAATAGCACCTGGCGAAGAAATGGGTGTAAATGGGTGTGGAAAAGGGGGCAAGGTGAGAGGACAATGCAAGCGTAGAGGAGGCAGCAGGCATGGAAAAGGTGGCAAGATTGGAAGACAATGTAAGCGTAGAGGAGGTTGTAAGCGCAGAGGAGGAAGAAGGCTTGGAAAAGGTGGCAAGGTTGGAAAAGGGCAAAAGCAAAGAAGAGGAGGCAAGGGCAGAAGACAAGCTAAGCGTCAAGGAGGGTACAGAGGCAAACCTAAAAGACGGGGCATGGGTAGAAGACGCAGCAAATATAGAATAACAGGTAGACGTAGGAGCAAGGGCAGAGGTAGGCGTAGAAATGTTTGGGGACTGCAATAATACAGGTAAAATTACTCTGTAAGAACCTGTGAATGTGGGCAGCAGTCCAGTAAAGCTTACTGAGAAAAAAACAAGAAAATAACTAAATAAAAATAATAATGCTTCTTTTGATTCCCATAGATTTAATGACTCTCTTCTTGGGCATTTAAAATTTTTCAACGTCTACATCTATACAGCACCAGAGCTTTGGCACTGATACTGAAAGGATCCATTTTTTTAAGCTTTCAAATGCATATGGCTGGCTGTGTTCGGTATTTTTTTTTCTTTTATTGTCAACAAATCTCATGAAAAGTCCAATACCAACAATGAATGTATCCTTCTAACAAATATAGTATGTGTATCCAAAGCATAATATAGCTTCTTCCTCTATGCCATAGAGTTCCAATGTTGTTCAGAAAGCAAATCAAAACCACCGCAATGAGCCAGACTGTTGCTGTATTCGGACATCAGGGTGGGCCTGGAACCACATTCAGGGTAGGGAAGTCATAAAGTATTTAGAGATGTAAGACATTGTTGGTTTTGGTGTTGCATGGGATTTGTCTTAGTCAGCAGACTTTTAATATCAGAAAACAACACACTTACTCCATCATTGGGGTGGTGCCTTAATGCTAATGGTAGTGGTAATTCAAGAGGGACTTACCCTGAGCCAGCAACAAAAGCATGCAGCATTCAACAGATGTCTTACTATGCCAACCTTTTCCAAATGTCAGTATTTAATGTTATCTTGACCGAACAAACACATGAGAGCTTTTTTCCAAAATTGAAGAGTCTACAAATGTATATAATCACAATTTGAATCTTTAAGCATCTGACCGTTCTATTGCTGCAGACAATTCAGTCACTCAAAAGGTATTAGGCTTTGAAATACCCAGTGTTTTTATTTGGTCCAAACCAAAATGTCAGATTTTTTTTCATTTGTTTGCATAATTAATTCTGATGACAAGAAAGCATGAAACTATGAATGTTTTTTTTTTTTCCCTGCAAGCAAACCTAACTAAACAGAGACGCTGCTTCTGATTTTGAGAGGCTAAAAAATGCATGTGAATATAAAGTGCAAATAGTTCAAATAAGGTCAAGCAAACATGCTGGTACTAGAAATTTGGAAAACTGGAAAACAAAAGTAGCTCATAGCTGTCTTACAATCACAATCTGAAAATAAAATGTAATGTATTATTAGTAATTATTATCTTATTTGTTTCTTTAATCTGCATTTCAGAGCCTTGGTATCTATGTTTTGATTTGACTGTTAATTAGCTGAGGAGGAAACATTCGGTGCTTGTTTTCATTTTGTTTCTAGTTTCACAGTAATGCTCTTTACTTGCATTATTAAATTAAGACAAAGAAGAGAATAGGAGGATTAATAATGTATATTTAGTAATGGTACTAAATCTTTTCTGTACAGCATTGCCAAATCATCTGGTGTTCTTTCTACTTTCTGATTAAAGCTTGGCTCAGCGTCCACTCTGCTCTGTCTGGTGTCAATCATTTGGGAATTAGGTTAAACTAAGCTTCATTATGTCTGAAAAACACTTCATTGCAAGGTTTACACACTAGGTCATAAGCCCCACTCTACCCAACAATGGTCAACTATGTGAACAGCTCAACCATGTCTGAGCATGTCTCAGGTATGACGCTCTGCCATGCTCTGCCAAACTCACCGTGCTCCTTAGTGGTCAGCTCTCCCTGCCGTCCATAAGGTGCCTCAGCACCCTAGCCCTTTCAGATAATCCCTCCAGCCTTTGGACGCGCCTCCTCATCCGCATCCATCTTGAGAAGCCAAATGTAAAATGTGAATGGACAAATGCCTGTTGGAACATAGAAAAGATCAAATTCAAAATGGTAAATGTAAAATGGTGAAGAGCAAGTGCAAATATTAATAACATAATTTTTTCCCCGTTTTAGCTTTTAAGTATTATTATTTAAACTTTTCCATTTCCTGTTCCACATTTGATGTTTCCCATTTCTTATTTTCCAGTACCATTTCCAATTTTGTCTTTACAGTTCAGGCTGTCAGTTATTGCATTCATTTAGGTTTTTGCATTATAAACTCCACTTTTAACATTTTCAAATTATTGTTTTACATTTTAAAATAGCTTTTTCAATTTCCTTTTTTTTAAGTTTAATTATAGCTAGATTATTTGTACTTGTGTAGCAAGTCCGTTCACGGGTTAGCTAATTTTATCATTTTATCAGGAAAATTCAAACTAACCAAATTTGGAGATACTTAACTAGCTAGTTAGCTAGTAACTAAAGGTGTCAGATTAATGTAACTTATTCGAATAAAAAGTACAATATTTGTATGGATGTAGCAGAGTAGAAGTATAAAATTGCATGAAATGGGAAGAAGATAAGGAAGTAAAGGAGACAAATTTAAATTTGTAAAAAGTACAGCACTTGCATAAATGGATTTAACTTCTTTCTGCCATTGGCGATGATAAACGGCTGCCTGGAGGTCAGCAGAGGCAGGTGCCTCTCACTGTGATAACGTTAAACTCTGTTCTTCTGGTAGGTTAAGCTAACAGTTAAAATAGCATTAATAAGGCAGCGTTTTTCTCAAAGATAACTACAAGACAGGTTGTAGAATGCAAGTTAATAAGTTAATAGAAATGGAATTAAAATTATATATACATATGTGTGTGTGTGTGTATATGTATATATGTATATATATATATATACATATATATATACAATACAGTGCAATAATCATCAAATTCTTATATTAATAAGCTGTTATAACATTGTGTCCAGTACTTTCAGTATTAAATAAGGATATGAATGTTGTTATCAATTGATCAAAATTTCACATAAAATACAGCTTTACCTTTTTGAATCCAGGTATTAACAAATACGTCATCAATAATTGATTTCAGAGTGAAACAACGTGATTAATAAACAATAAAGCTTTCAGGCGCTGTAAAACTACAACACCCACAATGCCATGTTGAGCCGGATTTCACGTGATATGATCCATCCACCTCATGTGACCATATCGACCAGAAAATATGGCGGACGTAGAAGCAACGAAGTCTCTGAGCGGACTGTTGAATGGAATAGCTCAAAAAGTATATTATAACAACAGCGACATCACAGAGGAGCTGCTGAAAAATGAGTTATACCCCGACCTGTCGCAGGAGGAGTTCAAAGCTTTATATGAGAAAATGAAAGGATTGCTAAAGGTAATAAAACGCCTTCATCGTGGCAGTAACCTAGCAGAAATATTAGCCACATTTTTCTATCTATGAAAACGAAGTACCCATAAAACAATATTTTCATGTTACATAAATGCATGTAATTAACATATCGCAACTGTCAATATTTACATTACAGTTAAGACATTTAGCAGAAGCTGTAGCCAAAGTGTATTATATGTGACATACAGTAACTACAGCTATAAAACAAGCGATCTGTCACTTATTTCAGCAACAAGCTACCACTAGAAATTTAGGTTAACCAAGAGTTTTAAAAGTAGGAGCAGAGATTGCCATGTAAAGCTTTTACGGTAAATGTCAGCTACTAACTCGTGTATATAAATCCCGATTAGACTGTTCTGAATGTTAATGGTGAGGGGTGAATCTTACTTAAACTGATGTTTTCATCCACCAGCTCGTGTCTCACCTGTTGTCAGCAGGGGGCAGCACTGACATACATACTGTTATGCTGCACCGTTACCTGCCCTAAGGTCCACCGTAGAATAAGACTCACTTTTCAGTTTTCCTTCATTTAACCAAGTAAAAGTGTCATTTTCAGGAGAGCCAAGAGGGCAACATGAAACATTGTCACAACAGTAAACACCTCAACCAACATAAGCAGATCAAGAAAATGTTTCCACACTATGCAAAAGAGCATACAGTACACAACATCCAGTTAAAATGCACCAAGTGGCAAGTTAGTGTGATCATTTGCAGCTTGTTTATTATATCTTAAATATATAAAACAACACAGCACACTAAATCATTATAATGATTAAAGTAATGTTTGGTGTTGTGTACAGGCAGCATTTCTTCTAAACTGAAGCTGTTGATAGAATTTACTGCATACTCAAAAGAGTTATTTTTATGTGTAGATTTTTGTGGAAATTGGTCAAAAAATATGTAAAACATGTAGTTTGTGGACAATTCTGACTGGCTTGTGTATGAATTTTTATTTTTAGGAATAAATCCTGACAGTGGTATTCCATAATGTTGCTTGTATTACTTTAGAACTGCAGAAACCCATCTTATCTGATCCTCCTCGCCCTCCTCTTGTTATCTCTCAGTCTATTGCCACAGCAGACATGGACCATGCCCAGCTGGAGGCCTTCCTCACAGCCCAGACTAAGAGGCATGGCGGCGGTGGGGCGACTGCCGAACAGGCCGCCGCGCTCTCTCGCTTCTGGAAGAGCCAGCGAGCCCGGGTGAGGGAGAGCTTGCTGGCTCAGAGCCGCTGGGAGCCTGGCCTCAGGGGCCTCTCTTGGAGGGTGGACCTCCAGACTGCAGCTAGCCGGGGGGATGCAGCCCATAGTGGCCCAGTTGCCCTGGTGGAGCTGGAGCTGGGCAGAGCCGGACAGGTGAGATTAACATCCAGTGTTTCCTTACATTAGTCACCTGTTTTTATTTTCCTAAAATATCAATTTGTAATATTAACCCATACTGGACTGAAACACATTTAAATCCTCTCCAACTGGGACACAGTGTCTCAGTTCTCCACTCTAAAAAAGTTTAACATACCTCAATGGTTGCACATCTACATTCAAAATACGACAAAATACAAACAAAAAGTATACTTTAAATGCTGACATGGAGACTAATGTGGCTTCATTCATTGTGTTGTTGATTGACACTACTTTCCCACAATGCAGAAATGGAGTGGCTGCAAAGAAAGATAGAATGAAGAACGTGGTATCACAGCCGTGGATGTGTTAAGAGATGTAGGTACTGTGATGGCAGCGATTCAGTCTACTGAAAGCTGCTCACGGAGCAAGAGCATTTACTGTGAGTCCCTCTGTGGTCGAGCTGTCTTTCTGGGTTTGTGGGTGTCACACGGCCACTACAGTGAAAGTTTTGCACTGCTCACAGTCGTCCTTAGATGCTTCCTTGTAGCTCGCTGAAACAAAAATGCTTGATATTCAAAATTAAACATTAAACTGTTTCAGCTGTGTCATTTTACAGTAGAAAATTGTACAATACAGTAACTTTTTCTGCACAGAATAGAAAATCGTGCAATGTGATTATATGCGTAGTATTTTATATACAGTACAGTCTCAACATTATAAACTTTTAGTTGTTGCATAAATTGAAATATAATATATACATGAATTAAAACCATAGACTTCAAATCTCAATAGTTTATTTTAAAACTTGCTGTAATGTGGATGCTAATGCATCAATTTAACATTAACCTTACGTCCCTCCAGCTGTGACATACTGTAGAATCTGCAGGGTGAAACGATCAGCATGTGTCGCACAGGCATGACTTGGTTTTGGGGATAGAATCTGGTGTGGCAGCAGGCCTGGCTCTGGATATGATCGGATTACTGGTGTGTTTTAATAAGCCCCAGTCCCATGAGAAGGCTAAATTTACTCAGCGTGGGTCCTGGACTGAAAACAGTTTCAGAGCCCCTCTCAGAGGATAAGAGAACTGAGGCATTGCTACTGTTCACATGGTGGCCTTAATTTCAAAATGAACTCACATTTTGGTGGAAAACAAATCTCACCTAAAATTGGGGTCTTAAATTTGCACCCCACAAAGCTGAAGTGAGCAGGCCAGCAGGGTCTTCATTTTGCATTGGAGGTTGTTTGGGTCGTTTGTATGTAAACAGTCTTTGGTCTTGACTTATTTCCTGTTTCAAATAGGCCAAACACCAAGTCTGTATGTCTTCCTGTTTCAGCTGCACTAGTGTCTTATTAGCTAATTCCCCCTGGTGTGCAAGAGACTTTTAAGTGGTAATCACAAACCTGCCAAGAAAATGAAACTTTACTGACATCTCTTTAATTGCATGATTTGTTTTCATCAAAGTCATTTAATTTAAAGTTTTAGTTTTCAACTGACAAGTTGCCATGGCAATGTCGAATGAAATGCCACATGTTCTGGCTCCATTACTCTTAATTAACAGCCAGAATATTTTAGTTAAATTTATGTCTTTATGCTCCCAGTTTCTGAGAATAAGTTTAGTTTGGTTCTGTTTCAGTGTACAAACTTGTATGTTTCTATATTTTGTTGCATATTTTATCATGTATATGTATAGTTAACTCTACATTATGAAAACAAACGGATCATTATTATTCCTCAATAACCTGCATGTTCTCATTTTACATCAACACTCTTTCATTATAAATCCTAAAACAAGGCATTTGTGTCTGAAACAGTAAAACGTCTTGGTCTGTCAGTAAGGTGCAGTTTTGGGCTTAAGAATTTGGTCCTCCGACAGTTGTGCCAGGTGCGCTTTCAACCATCCTTGATGAACCATAAAATCCTGACTCACATTAAATCATCGACATTCTGTTAAAGAGTACTGGATTGTCCACCTAGAAGGAATGTAGTTGTTCACTGAGAAGAATTTAATCATTTCATTTTTGTGCAGTCAGTATGGGAGTGACTGTCACTGATCTGTTCAGTGTATTTTTAAGTGACATAGAGAAGAGGAGCTGGAAAAACAAACAAGCTGTGTTCCTCAGCTCCACCCTTTTCAGTTTGATTTCAGCTGATAAGCCTGGAGGTGCCTGTTCAGAGCAGGTGTGCTAGAAATCATTCCAGGGCAAAGATTATAGGCACATATCATGTCAGCACATGTGTCATGAAATGTATCATACAACGTACAGTTCTGGGACTCAAAAAGAGAAAATTCAGCAGCAGAGGCTCCAAAAACATACTGCATTTCCCATGATGCAACTCAATAGTGTCTTGTGTTTTTTCAAACCCCATACCTCCAGTTTGTGACAAAGGCCTTCTTGTGTTAAGCCCCAGTCAACATGTTTACTTTAATTAGTGGAAAGCCCCTTTAAAGTAAAATTACAGAATCTTTCAACCTGTTAATGTACTTTCTGGTATAAAAGCAGGTATTCAAATGATGAGTCTCAAGACAATGTAAATCACCATGAGCAGCACACCTTCAAAAGCTTTCAAATCAGACTTTGTTTTTACGTATGTAAAGCATTTAGGGTCGCTGTTGATTCAGCTTGGGTGCTTGTTGGGACATGACAGGAGCAGGGTGCTTGGTCTGCATGTGGGTAAGGTGCATTAGTGTCATTCATGTAGCAGTGCTTTTTCTTTATTTAGGTACGATTTAACAAATAACATTATCACTATTGTGTCCAGTTCAGTTCCAGAGTTCCAGTTTCCGACCCACTTCCCAGCAGGACATTGAATCAACCAATCAGCTTGTCGGACACATTGTTGAGATTTAAGAGGTGTAAGCTTTGCCTCCATTGCGAGCTTTTCATCTCTTATTCTTATTGCTTGTCTAATGTTTCCATCCTATAAACCACAAGCCTTAAATTATTTGGGCTTCTGTTGAACATTTGTTGATGCATTAATCCCATTGTAGTCGAAAATACCAAATCCATACCGATGACTTTACCTGGTGCAGTCCAACCACTGCACCAAGAGGCCATAAACAATTTAAGACCAGGATCATGTAGATGGATTTGATGTCCTGACTACGCTGTGGAAGATCGATTGGTCTGATGATTGTTTACCTAGAATACTCAGGATCATCAGTCAGGAGAAATCAGGGAAAATTCCGCTTTTATTATTTTGTTTGTAAAATGCTATGGATGCTATGGGCACAGATGTCCCAAGAAGATTATCCATTGTTATCCAATACAGAGTCACAGTCGAGTTTGAATCAGAGCAGCATTCAAACTGAATGAAACAGGATGTAGTTGTATGAAATGTGAGCGGTGTACGTGACCAGAGGGAGGAGCTGTCTATCAGTTCAGGGGGACTAAGCGAGGGGCGTGAGAAAAGTCATATGCAGATCTGTTTTAGGTCAACTTTGTGTTGAGGTGTTTGGGGTACAACTGTGTGTGTGCAACTATGATAGAAACTATGTGTCTGCTGAGTTACCATATAAGGAGATGTTCATGGCGTTATAGGTGGATGGTAAAAGTATGCTTTGCTGGGCGAAAGCGCATAATATACAGGAAACACAGAAAGGCATATTATGATTAACTGTCTAAGAAGAACAGTATACTGAGTAAAATAGTCATTTTCCATCACATGCGCTTGCTTGTTTTTCTATATTTGTGGGCTCCCAACACCAGAAGCCCACTCACAGTGTGGGGTCTGATAACTTCATGGGGACCAGGATGCTCGACCACCATAACATAAACAATGAAATTTTAGTGTGAAGACTTGGGTAAAGTTTAGGGTTAGGGTAAGTCTGCAGGAAATGAACTGTAATGTGGCCACACGGGATGAAATGTGTTTTTAAATGTGTTCTTGATGTGTGTAGCACTGATATTTTGACCTCCACCACAGTGCTCACACCAGCACAGGTCAGAGGTCAGCGTTCCTCACGCGTGCTGTCGCCTTAGTCAGCAACTCTTAAGTCACCAGGCTGTTTAGAAGCTCACCTGTCTGCAATGTTCACCTTTCTCCGAGGACATCTTTAAAATCCACACCCCGAGTGTGTAACGAAGGATTTCTGTTAGTAAGGCTTTTCTTTTAAAAGTTTGAGGTCTCAAAGCCCATCCAGAAATACCTTTAGAAGGCTAGAAGTCACAAAATACTTCATGCAGCAGTTGTCTGGCCTGTTTTACCACGTACTAACATGACTTCCTCCAGTTCAATCAGCAGCTCTGTAGAGGTTTACCACAGAGGAAGTCTTCGCTGAAATAAGAGAATCGGGAACTGATGTCAGGTTTGTGTCTCAGATCTTTAAGACAGACGGTCTGCACTCTTTTCTGCAACTGATCAGACGGGATTTGGGAGCAGCACTGAATCTGCTCCGCTGCTCTGATGCACTTCACTCTCGATCTGACGTCATCATTGTGTGTCACGTTGAGAGGGATGCAGCAGACACTTTGAGCATCCGGACTGTGTGTAGAAAACTGGTTGGATAGTTTGGATCTGATTTACATTTTATGTGGTTTTTTGTAGACTTAAAATCAGCCTGGAGATGCAAAAAAAGAGTGTGTGAACAAGGCCTAAGAGATGATTTCCTGTTTCAAAGTCAGCTTAACTTTGAGCAGGAAGTTAGTTCTGCTTCATAAGTCATCATTCACAACAAAAACAGCATGAATGCCCTGCATGCTCTCACCTAAAATCAGATTTATATCAACACTCTTCCATTATACATTTTAGCAAAACAAGCTATTCCTGTATGGCTTCACAGTCAAACGTTGTCTTGATCCTGTAAACTGTCACTAAGCTTCACTTGTCCAGGTTTGGGCTTCAGGATTTGTTGCTTTATCAGCCGACAAACTGCTTTAAATCAAAGAGCCAAAAACTACAGACTCATGTGGAATCCTTAACATTATAATCTGGATAACTGGACTATCCACTTGCGAAGAACGGGACCCTTACCTTGTACCAAGATCAGTCTTTGCACTGAAGCTGAGCTGCCAGTCACAACATGCAGATAACAAAGTCGTTATCAAACTCCTGATCAGTAATATAAATGCACTGATGTGTTGATATAAATGTTAATTTAAATACCTCCTAAAACTGGGATGTTCCCAAATAATAAGTGAGGTTATAAGCAGACCACTGAAGATGAGAACAATGAATGTATGAATGTCTGTTTTGATGGCGCTGAAATGATTAGTTGATTAACCAATAAGCTGATTAACAGAAAATGAATTACCAACAATTTTGTTTATCTTTTAATCACTGAGGTCTTTAATCAACAAATGTTCTCTCGTCCCAGCTTCCAGATTTGCTATGTGTCTTTATTTCACTCTAACGTATCATGTAGTTTTAGCTGAGGTGAATCCTGTTGGGCTTTGGACTGGTGAACTCTGGGGGAATGTAGATAGAAGTGAAATGTGCACAGGTGGCACAGAGAAAACCCTCTGCCAGTGTTTCCATTTCTCACAGTCGTTCCCATCACTCACCACCTGAATCAGCTCGCCACGAATACATCCTGCCGTGCATCAAGTGCGTGACAATAGCTTTACTCAGATGTTTTCACATGAGCACAAGCCTCCTCATGGTAGTTGTGTTTCATGCTCTGTGTTAACAGAACAATAGACGATGAATAGAGACAATAGCTGTAGCCATGGAAACCAGGAGAGGGATCATCACAGAGTGATGTCCATTCTCGAGAACAATTGGAGGAAACAATGATGAGCAGCTGAGATACCTTCATGTTGTAGGTCAGCTAGACTTCATTCATTTTTAAGCAGCATGTAGTGAACACAACTGCTGTTACAACTAGTGCAGAGGTTTTAAAAAGTCCCCCCCAAACAACCACAGGGGCAAATCTAAATTGTTGACTTTTTTGTCTGTATGTTCACAGGTTTTCAACACAGAGCAAATATATGTGCATGAATGGATAGAAGAAGAGATATAGAGCGTGTCAGTGTACTAGGAAAATAATAATAATAAATTAATGATAATGCAGCATGATAAAAGTTAATGGATCATCTCCCATTACTATTCTTGGCTTGCTTTGATTTGGGGAATAGTCCTGCTCTTGTTTTTGGAGCTGCAGCTTGTTGGGAGGAAGTAAAATGTTGCCATGGAGTTGGTGAGTGAGCTTTTGCTACATTTTTTATGTCTAAGTTTACTGGCTCCATTGATAGCACACCTCTTCCTGTGTGTAGTCTACCAATGGGTCACTGGATTACTTTGATTCTGAGGAAAACTTTCTCAGGCAAGTTCAGGGCTGATGAGGAAAGTGTTTTTAATTTCATTTCAGTGCTGCAACAAAAAGCCTAGAAAATCTATTTTTGTGTGTGTGATGTTTCACTCACAACGTTGGACTAAACAAAACTGACATCGGTGTCTGAAACTATCAGTAATGCCACTTTAAATCCCATTGTTTACCGAGGCGCTCTGAATGTCTGCACTCAAAACGCTGGGAGTGTTAATAGTGACCTTTCCCGCTCCTCTCTCTCTCTCTCTGTCTCTCTCTCTGTCTCTCTCTCTGTCTCTCTCTCTGTCTCTCTCTGTCTCTCTCTCTCTCTCTCTCTCTCAGGACTCAGAGTTTGTGTGTCTGGAGTTTGACGAAGCCAGAGTGAACCAGGTGCTGAAGAAGATGGCTGATATCCAGGAGAGCATCGACAGCATCGTTCACCACACCTGAAGCGTTGTTCCTCAGACGGCAGAGACACAGTGATTCTGACTGAGAGACCACTGACCACCTCCAGCTGTCTCTTCCTGCAAACGGGTGTTTTGTGGGAGTTTTTCAGATCTGTGTTTGCCAGACTGGATCCAACATGACGTTTGCACCTGCCTACAGACTCAGACTGGACATACTGTATAAAGCATATAATCAGCACACACATACATGTTCACATATGATTCTGAAGGGTCAGACTTGTTGGTGGACAAAAAGTAGTTGGTTTTTTAAATATTCTTAACCTGGAATAATTCAAAGTGCTGGACTGTTTTACGGTTACTGTTTACATCACAGTGATCTTGTGCAGCCCTCCTCTGATAGGATGAAGGTTCCTCTCTGACCTGAAACGTTTCTTTGCACTTAAGTAGTTTAAAGCAGCAGTCTGAAGCAGGGATGTTTGGATTATGCAATGAAGCAAGTGTAACGTGAACATTATGACGAGGATGACCTTTATTCTAAAGGTCTGCTCAGACTCAATGTAAAGTGTTTGAGGGGAATCGATTGCATGCAAAGTCAATGCAAAGTGCAAAAAATGCAAAAAAACAAACAAAAAAAACCCAACCCTGTTTCGCAGGTGGTGCAAATTGAGTCGGTTTCAGTGTTTCAACTGATCTTGTTTGGTGAGGGAAAAAAACAGTAAAACATTCCAGCTTTAAAATTCACAGAAATTGTACAGAAACGAGCTTCTGAACGTCATTTAAGACGAGGCATTCTGGGGAATGCATTCTTGATATCGCCATCTCTCCTTCTTCACATTGTGATTACATGTTAGTGAGCCAGATTTACTGTCCCTCTCTCTCCACGTCCCCCCTCCCCTCCCCCTCATCATGTCACAGCATGAACGCAGCCTGCTCCTGATTGGCTGGAATCGTGTTACCTGGCTCGGCCCCACCCACATTTACAAAGCCAGTCGTGTGAACAAAAAGTGGAATTTTTTTTACAGCACACACGGAACAGACAGCTAACAGACCAAGATATGCTTACTTCACACCAGGCACACCTATGCTGACACGAGCGTATGACAGAAATATGATGCCATAATATGCATATGAGCATAGTTGTTGTTTTCATTGTTTCTTTGTTGAGTTTTGGATTGGAGGAAATCAAGGGGAAAACTGCGTAGAACATCTTATCACTTTAACTGCTAAACAACTCGTGTAAAATCTGCTTGCCGTCTCTGTCGCTGTTTGCTGATCCAGTGAGGCAGAAGCTTGTTTTATCAGTGGGAACGTACTCACGCAGCTGTGATAAGACCAAACTGCACTGAGCTCTTTTCCCTTTACATTTATGGACACGGTTCACACCTTGTTGAGCTGTGGCCTTCATCGAGGTCATCATGAAACACACTACAAAGAACAGTGGGTACAATGGGCACAGGTGGGGCAGGTATATGGCCTTATGGTTACAGGTCAATCATCATCCCAGACTGACAGAGAGGGAAGGGGAGTGTCCAGTAAGGAACATAGGTGACACTATTTGATCCATAAACTGGAGAAGAGCCGATGGTTTTAAGTTCGTACAGAAGAGGCCTCAACATAAAATGTGCCTATTTGATGTGGATCACTTTAAAAACACTTTCATAAAAAAAATATATAAGTGCTATATATAGAAAGAGCAACAAGCTACATCCTCAAAATACATTAAAAACAATATGAATGAGAGACAACTACCAGAGAAACTCATTCATGCCTCCTGGAGATAAACTACTCTTTTCCTGAGAAATTTGACATCACCTCCTCTGTGACTGGACTTGATCACTGTTTTATGCCTGTATGGAACAGATGAAATGTGACCGTTTTTATGCTGAAATGCCTTGTAACTACTTACATCACGTCTCTTAATGGAGATCCTTTGTGACTCGCCGATAGCCCTGTCGCTCATGTTTCGTCTTCATTTAAAAGTTAGCATAGAATGTAGTAAATGATGTGTGGCTTAGATTTGGAGCATTTTGAGTATTCATCGTATTAATAGGGACAAATCTTTTCAATCCAGGGAGTTGAGTCACAGGTAAACTTTTCTTGAGAGGGATGGGATGAATGATTTCAGCATGACGGAGTGTATTCCACTTGGTAGGTTTAGTGTAGAGATAGGAAGAGAGGACATCATCTTTATTTGTTACATCTCTATCAAGAAAATTCATTTCTTCAAGGCTGTAGTTAAGTGGGAATTTTAGGCCTGCAAAGTTACCATTCATACGATTAAATGTTTACAATGAAAAATATGTGATATCTGATTCATAACGAGGATGCTAAACATTATACCTGCTTCAAATCAGCATGTTAGCATTGTGAGTATGTTAACATGTTGGCATTAGCGTTGAGCTCAACAGCCTCACAGAACTGCTGCTTCTGTTCATCCATTATTTCTTTTCTGTCTCGTGATTGAAATGAAGAAATGTTCACCTGTGACGTCTCATCGCAGGTGATGTGTGGACACGAGCAGTTCAGCCTCTCAGATTCTCTCTCACCTCATCAAATACATTGTTTGTTATAGCTTTAACCATCTTGTGACCCCTCAAGTGCTTGATTAAAGAGTATTTGCACAAAAAAGTGTTTTCTAAAAAAGTTGGGAAGACTGTGTGAAACCTAAAGAGAAAAAATGTGATTTGCAAAACATTGAAACCCCATATTTAATTGAAAAGAGCACAAAGACAACATATCAAATGTTGATACTGAGAAATGTCATTGTTTTTGAAAATTCTTTCCTTTAGAATTTGATTCCACCAACATGTTTCAAAGAACTTGGAACAGGCTCATGTTTACTGCTCTGCAGCATCAGCTCTGAGAACTGAGGAGATTATTGTCATTTTGAAAGTTTTCTCATTCCTTGATGCACGATTTCAGCTGCTCAGCTGGGTTCTGGTTCATCTTACGTTTCATAATGCACCAAACATTTTCAATGGGTGACAAGTCTGGACTGCAGGCAGGCCAGTTTACCACCCAGACTCTATTACTACGGAGCCACGATGTTGGAATACGTGCAGAATGTGGTTTGGCATTGTCTTGCTAAAATAGGCAAAGCCTTCCCTGAAAAAGACGTCGTACTTGGCAGCAAATGTTGCTCCATAACCTGTAGATGTCGTTCAGCATGAGTGGAGCATGGATGTATCATGTGCACCCCCATACCATCATGAATGCTGGGGTTTGAACTGTGCTAACAAGCCGGATGGTCCCTCTCCTCTTTAGCCCAGAGGACGCTGCGTCCATGATTTCCAAAAACAATTTCAAATTTTGACTCTTCAGCCCACAGGACACTTTCCACTTCGCCTCAGTGCATCTTAGATCTTAATTCTTGTGGCTGCAGCGATGAACTGTGCACACAGACGATGGTTTTTGGAAGTGATCCTGAGCCCATGCAGTGATGGACACTACAGGATCCTGTCTGTTTTCAATGCAGTGCTGTAGACAATAGAAAAATAAAATTATTTGCAATTTCATGTTGAGAAACATTATGCTTCAACTGTTGCACTATTTGCCAGCGCAGTCTGTCTTTACCTCACACAGACTCAGCCTGTCCGGGAGGCTCTTTTATACCCGATCATGATACAGAGCTGTTGAGTTAACCTGCTCCACCAGCTGTATTCTTTTAGCATTTCACAACTTCTCCAGTCTTTTGTTGCCACTGTCCCACACAGTATCACACCTTTTTTAAAAAACACATTGCTGGTATCAAATTCTAAGTGAGGATATAATTTTCAAAAACACTGACATTTCTCAGTTTCCACATTTGATATGTTGTCTACACAGTGTCCCAATGTTTTAGTTTTTATTTATTTTATTTAATTTAATTTTACTTTTTTATTTTTTATTTTTTTTTGGGGGGGGCTGTATGTTAAAAGGTCTTTAATATTCAGTGAAATGTTCAGTGATGATTACTAAGCTCATGTTGGGACTCAAGTTTGCCTCGCTGACAGTTTACTCTTACCTGTACGAGAATGCAACGCGTCAGACCAGACTCGAAAAGTGAAAAGACGCTCAGGCTGTGCGATTCAGGTCCAAAAAGTCCCACCGCCTCAGGTCAGGTCAGGTCGGTTCGGTTTTGGAGGCTAAATCTTCCACTCCACCTGAGGGAGGAGTGTCTGCGCGCGCAACACGCGGGAGGGACGCACACCTACACGAGGCTACCTCTCCACCTTTCTCCGTTCTGTGAGCAGACGACGTGACCTTTGTGTCCATGCGGGAGGTTTGACGACTGACGAGGGGTCTGGATTAACAGGGATCATATTTTTTATTCAGGATCAGAGTGCGTCCACATCTCCAAAGCGCGCCGCATGATGCACGAGGAAGATGCTTGAGTAGAGGAGCAGCCGCCTGTTGATCTGTGGGCTTCCCTTTTATTTCTCAACGAGGATGTAAGTGGCCGATCTGACAGGATTGTTAGTCGCAGAATAAACTGGCTGTTTCAGCTCTGTGCGAAATGTTTTATGGTCGTAATGAAGGAAATAACTCAGAGTTTAATCACTGAATGCATCTGAAAGCAGTTAATATTACCTGGATGAAAGTATGCTGAGTCCATCAAGTGTTCATTCGCAATTATCCCATAAAACACGGTAGAAAAGTGCTGGATGTCCTCATGAAAAATGATTAATCTGCATATTTCACACTAGAATCTATTTCTGAGATTTTGAACTTTAATAAAGCAGCAAGCAACCATTAGCTGTGTAAAGATGTGGTGGAGTAATGGCGTCCTGGGCAGAGGAGAAGTCACCCTTCATTGTGTGTGTTGATAGCAGGTCCGGCTGAGGGTGCATGTCGGTGCTTGTGAGTCCCTCCCAGTGTTTTAAGAGGCTGAGTTCAGTTCAGCTCTGACTAAACTCAGATCCCCCACCAACTCCTCTTCTTTCTGTTCTGTCTCTCTTCTCTCTGTTCTGTCTCTCTACTCTCTGTTCTGTCTCTCGTCTTTCTGTTCTGTCTCTCTTCTGCTGCTCTGTCTCTCTTCTTTCTGTTCTGTCTCTCTTCTGCTGTTCTGTCTCTCTACTCTCTGTTCTGTCTCTCTTCTTTCTGTTCTGTCTCTCTTCTGCTGTTCTGTCTCTCTTCTTTCTGTTCTGTCTCTCTACTCTCTGTTCTGTCTCTCTTCTCTCTGTTCTCTCTCTCTTCTTTCTGTTCTGTCTCTCTTCTCTCTGTTCTGTCTCTCTTCTTTCTGTTATGTCTCTCTACTCTCTGTTCTGTCTCTCTTCTCACTGTTCTGTCTCTCTTCTTTCTGTTCTTTCTCTCTTTCTGTTCTATCTCTCTTCTCACTGATCTGTCTCTCTTCTCTCTGTTCTGTCTCTCTTCTCTCTGTTCTGTCTCTCTTCTTTCTGTTCTGTCTCTCTTCTTTCTGTTCTGTCTCTCTACTCTCTGTTCTGTCTCTCTTCTTTCTGTTCTCTCTCTTCTTTCTGTTCTGTCTCTCTTCTGCTGTTCTGTCTCTCTTCTTTCTGTTCTGTCTCTCTTCTCACTGTTCTGTCTCTCTACTCTGTTCTGTCTCTTCTCACTGTTCTGTCTCTCTACTCTCTGTTCTGTCTCTCTTCTCTCTGTTCTGTCTCTCTTCTTTCTGTTCTGTCTCTCTTCTGCTGTTCTGTCTCTCTTCTCACTGTTCTGTCTCTCTTCTTTCTGTTCTGTCTCTCTTCTTGTTGTTCCATCTCTCTTCTCACTGTTCTGTCTCTCTTCTCTCTGTTCTGTCTCTCTACTCTCTGTTCTGTCTCTCTTCTTTCTGACCTGTCTCTTCTTTCTGTTCTGTCTCTCTTCTTCTTGTTCTTTGTCTCTTCTTTCTGTTCTGTCTCTCTTCTTTCTGTTCTGTCTCTCTTCTGCTGTTCTGTCTCTCTTCTTTCTGTTCTGTCTCTCTTCTCACTGTTCTGTCTCTCTACTCTGTTCTGTCTCTTCTCACTGTTCTGTCTCTCTACTCTCTGTTCTGTCTCTCTTCTCTCTGTTCTGTCTCTCTTCTTTCTGTTCTGTCTCTCTGCTCTCTGTTCTGTCTCTCTTCTTCTTGTTCTGTCTCTCTTCTTTCTGTTCTGTCTCTCTTCTTCTTGTTCTGTCTCTCTTCTCTCTGTTCTGTCTCTCTTCTCTCTGTTCTGTCTCTCTACTCTCTGTTCTGTCTCTCTTCTTCTTGTTCTGTCTCTCTTCTTCTTGTTCTGTCTCTCTTCTTCCTGTTCTGTCTCTCTTCTCTCTGTTCTGTCTCTTTTCTTTTCTCCTCTCTGGACCTTAATGAAGTACATTTCCCCTCCAGTCAGCAGTCAACATGGCCCCTCTTCATACACACATTTTAACCCAGGATTAACCTAAACCCAGCACTATAAGATCCACACTGCACTCCTACTAACCCTGGGTTAAATGTCTGTGCATCATGGACTAATGTTGACATTTCAAAGTGACTCATGGCTATCTGTTTACTTTAGCCCTGGTTCACACTGGCACCCTTTCACCCTGTGTTGTGTTGAATTTTTGAGTTGATAGCCTGGATAAACCTGCTCCAGAGCAGCTTCAGTAAGTCCTGTGCTGAAGTCAGGGTTAGCCCACTCGGGAATATGACAGCGTGAAAGCTTTCTTAGGCTGGGGCGAACAGCCCTGACACTGTGGCTTACATTTAACATGTGACATACGCAGACCATTTGCAGAGCGGCTGCTGCAACACTACGCTTCCACTACAATCAGTGGAACACCAAGCTGCATCAGAGATCTGCTCAACAATCCTAAAAATCCTCCACAACCCAGAATGAATGCTCGCCCATCATCCTGTCTTGCCTGTGACTCGAGTAGTGTGTTTCACAGTGATCTGCGAGGTAAAACTAGTGTTTTTGTCAGTGGAGTCTGGTGGCTTTCAAGGAGAGCGATGCAATGGTTGTTTGTGGTTGGGCGAGGTGTGGCGGAGGCATCCATTTGTTTTGGTTTGAGATGCATATGTAAAGTTTATAAAATACAATGTTTTGTCATAAGTCAAACTCTCCCAAAAGTTTCTGCAAATGCAGCTGAAATGATTAGTCGATTAAGCACTTAGTCGACTAACAGAAAGTTTTCATTTCTCCTATAAAAACATTGTTGACTGTTGGTTGGACTAAACAAACATTGTGAAGGAGTCACTTTCGGCTCTGGGTCATTGAAACCACATTTCTCACTATTTTCACAATGTTTACAAACCAAGCAATGAATGGATTCCTGGAGAATATTATCAGCAGATTGATCATGAAAAGAATCATTAGTTGCAGTCCTATAGAAAATGGTTGAAAATGAGCTCCACCTCAACCAACTTTAACAGTAAAATCCATTTTCAATTCAGGACCTTTTCAATTGACAGATAATTTTACAGTGTGGTATTAGTACTTTTACTGAAGTGAAAGACTGAGTGAGTTGCAGACTTTGGTAGTACAAACAGAAACTATTCATTCCGTTCTGTGCTTACTTTTAACATATTCCTAAATAATTTGCATTAAAATTAAAAAGGAATTAGTGTCCAGGAAAGAATGAATCCGTTTCTCGGCCTCAGCCCTTGTTCAACTCTGCACAATGTACTGTAACATTTCACTAAATATGTACTGCATTACTCAAGTGGTTGCACATACAGAAGACATAAGAGTCTGCTTCTTTAATGTCAGCTTTCAAGTGGCTTTTTGTTTGTAAAAATGTGTAATAATAACATCACACCTCCCTGATATGTTAATATGTCAACAGACCGTCAGACACAAAGACCAGACACGTTACTAAAATCCTTATAAAAGGAGGCATGTGTTTTATCTTCAGTCTCCATCAATAGCTGGAGAATGTTTTTATGTTTACATATGATACATATGGCTCGTTATTTTCAATTTTTATTAGAATAGACAGAGAACCAGTAGTTTATCAGTATGTACAAACAGCAGCCAATTTTCCATTTCTCACTTTTCATGTAGCTTTCTATTATACCAAGCATTTTCTACAGTCGTCAGTGTGTTCTCTCAGCAGGAAACATAACAACCTTTGATAGTTTTGGAACAAACAATTTGGGTAAGAAATTGGTTTGAATCAGTCTGTTCTTTTGAAAGATTTGAGGATCTTTCAATGAAAACCTGTGAAAAACCAAACAGTGACGATCTGTATCTGCATTAGTGGTTAAGTTTGAATGATAGTCCTGTCTGGCTCTGCAGAGCTATCGCTCTGTACACACGGTTCATATTTTATTAACGGGAAGTAATTTCAAATTGGCCACGAATGAGCTTTTGTTGTCCCTTTCACATTCTGCGGGTGTTGTTGTCACGTTAGCGAATGAGGAAACTAAAGGTTTGGGGTTCACCATCTTCAGCTAACATCATTATAGCCTCTCTGAAGTCATCATGTAAAGCCCAAAACATCCCAAATACCCCAAATTGCTCCAGCATCTGTGAGAGAATTTGCTTGGACTACGACCGTTGGATTAGGCATTACTGTCAGATCATAACTGTTGGCATGGTAACCTTTGGTTTCAACAGCACATTTATTACATGTTTTATTACAGTATAGCACATTAAAATGTTTTATTTATACTGATTAAGGCTGTTATTGCCTTGGAAATGGGAATAAAGGCCAACATTCTACGTTGCATTAAACTAGTTACCAGTGGCATCATGGAGACCTTGAGTACATTAAGAAATTCCTACTAACGTTGTATTCTATTTATGTAAAACTAACTAAAAGACTTGGATTTGTTATGTGCTTCTGTATCATCAACCTCATGTTGAAAAAAAAACGAGGTTTTTATGACGTGTGCATGCTCTTCACTGTGCGCAGTCAGGACACAATGAAAAAGGCTGCTGCCAGTAAACTGGCGTCATGTGCACAGCTGAATTGGAAACGTGTGATTCCCGTCTGTCGTTGAAGGAAGAGGAGGAGGGAGTGAGCAGGGGATGAGGAGAAAATGCTCATGGGCCCGTTCTTGCAGGATTAGAGATAAAAAATCTGTCTGGTTTGAGCTCTGAAACCAAACGGAGGGAAATCAAGCTTCCTGTTGAACTGCTGTACCAGATTCTTCCATTTGTATTCTTGCTAAGGACTTCAGGGTCGACCTATCTGTCTCTATGTTTCCAAATGTCCCTTTTTATCCTGGCTTTGTTGTAAGTCTGCCTGCTGAGGCCATGATGCTGCAGATTTGTGCTGTTTCTGGTTGATTTTACTGATTTTCTGTATTTGTTTTCCTTTTGTAGATGCAGAGGGAAGGCAACAGCCCTGTGCCCCGAAAAAAAGTGATTGTGTTCTGCGTAATGATGATGCTCAATATCCTCATCTGCATTCTGATGGGTATGACGTGGAACCTCAGGCATGTCAAAAGTGTCAGTCAGAAGGTTCGAAGTCCATCTGAGAGGTTTGTGCAGCAACAGGTACTGAGCAAATCCTTCTGGAACAAGGAACAGCAGCGCCTGGACTTCATTTCCAACCATAGTGTCAACTCCGTGCGCACCGCTGACTCTCTCGTTGAGCTGGCATATTGGCTGAATGACACCGGGCCACTCAACCCCTGTGAACCAGACTACAGAGTCCTCACGCAAGTCTCGGACTACAGTTCCCTGCCGCAGCGCCTCCAGGATTTCCTTTTGCACATGCGCTGCAGGACGTACCCCATGCTGATAAATCAGCCTCATATTTGTGATGAAAAACCCTTCCTGCTCCTGGTGGTCAAGTCGCTCATCCCACATTTCGACCGGCGGCAGGCCATTCGAGAAACATGGGGACGGGCGGGCATCCTCGCCAATCGGACTGTGGCAACGGTGTTCCTGCTAGGCAACACCCTGCCTATGGATCACTTTCCAGACCTGCTGGGCATACTGGGATACGAGGCAAAGCTTCACAAAGACCTCCTTCAATGGGACTACAGAGACACCTTCTTCAACCTCACCGTGAAGGAGGTCCTCTTCCTGGAGTGGTTCAGCCAAAATTGTCCCCATGCCCAGTATGTCCTCAAGGGTGACGATGATGTCTTTGTCAACACCTTACAGATAATCAGCCTTCTGGAAGGCTTGTCACAGAACAAGGTTAAGGATCTGTTTATAGGTGATGTTATCCATAATGCCGGTCCACACCGAGACCGGAAACTCAAGTACTTCATCCCAGAGAGTTTGTTTGAAGGCCCTTACCCGCCTTATGCAGGAGGCGGAGGATATCTGTACTCTGGGCAGGTGGCACTACGCCTTTACAACGTATCTCAGCAGGTAGTCTCGTATCCCATTGACGATGTCTACACGGGGATGTGTTTGAAAAAGCTGGGCGTGGTTCCTGAGAAGCACAGCGGCTTCAGGACTTTTGACATTGAGGAGAAGTACAGGTACAACCCCTGCATCTACAGGAGCCTGATGCTGGTTCACAGCCGGACGCCACAGGAAATGCTGACCATCTGGCCATTTATTATCCACCCCGAGCTTGACTGCCAGTGAACACCTGCGTTCATCTTTGTTCGATATTTGTTTGCACTGTTTAATTTTTTTCAAACACATTGAAACTATGTTAAATCCTCAAATCCAAGCAAAACCTCTGCCAGGGAGGCTATGTATTCAAGTCAAGGAAGAACACATAATATTTTGGAGTGGGTCTGAATCACAGGGTGGACACGCAATTTTTTTTTTCACTTTTATGTCAACATCGCAAGATTGGAGGAATAAATGCCATACATCTAAGTAGATGGTAATAAAGTTCAGTAATCGCTTAAATTTCATACAAAAAGCAGTTGTTATGAGGCACTCGGGCTCAACTTGTATGACTCCAACGTCAACAGGTGATGTTCATGTGTGTTGCTTTGTTCTGTTGTTTCAACATTGATTTATTTGTCGTTGTGTTCGTAGCTTAACATAATATTTTCTGATTTCTGCAGTGACTGATGTATACAACAACTTTTTCACTATGTGTGTAGTAAAGATATATTTTTCTATATGCAAATTATAATTTGATTAAATCAAAACAAAATTACTTGTGAATGTACGTATTTTTGTACTAACTGCTTCTGATAACAACCTGCCATTTTCATTATATTGTTTCAGCATTTCATATCTGTATGTGTTAATAAAGTGTTTTCTGGTTTTGGCATAATGCTCGTAGTTTTGGAAATGTACCCAGACATGTACAGTGGTTGCGCTTGCAGATTTGCATATAGGAGAGAGGACCTTTGCCCCCTTCTGCTTTGTCTTTTGTTTTGTTGTCCACAGGCACAGGTATATAAAAGAAAGCCATTGGTGAATGAATGCTCCAAAACTGGAATTTCAAGTCTTCTGCATAAAGGGCAGACATCGTCCATCACTAATGCTAATATTAGCGCAATAGCTTGTGTACACAATAGCTCTGAAATCCAAATTATCGCACGCATGCCAACTGTACACAAATGTTAAGAGTTGTCATGTAAACCTGTAGCTGTGCAAGCATGCTTAGTATTTAATCCATTGTTCGGGTTAAGTGGGACTGATGGTAGCATTTGAAAAGATTCCCATGTTTAGTGTTTCCATTCCATACAGATTTCTACTTCTACATCTCATAGTTAATATTGTTCTTTTTACTCCACGGACAGCTTTAGCTACTATTAACTTTTCAGGTTAGTTTTTCATCCCTTTCCTGTCCAGTAAAAACCATGTATCTTCAGATGTGTTGAATGTTTGTGATAAACTGAAGGAGGAAGTGTTCCTTTATGGCTCAAGAAAATTCCCCTCCTTCCTCAGCTGAATGAACTCTATAAAAAGCCTCTTGTATCAGCTGGAAAATGCATCGTCACAAAGCTGATAACAGGCTGTTTTTCTGAGCTCATGAAACTTTTTAGAGATACATGGTTTTTACACTAAAGATAAAAGAAGATAATATGATTAAACTAGCCAACAGTTTATAAAGTAGTTCAAATGAGCTCAACTTTAAACATCGACAGCTGTAAAATGCAACATACACATTAAAGCAGCAGTAATATTAATCCTAAAACATCAGATATAACAGAAAAACACTCACAGGGACTTACTGCACTGTGAGGACGTTAGGTACTTTCTGTTTACTGATAACATTTACAGACTTGTACTTAAAGACTTGAATGCAGTACTTTTATTTGTGGAAGAGAACATTTTTTAGAGCTTAGAGCTTAGTTGTAATTATGACTTTGTTGTTGTGTTGGGGTTTTATGTCTAAAGAGTGTATATAGGTGTGAGTATATCCACACATTTGAAAGAAAGTTTGACCTGCTGACACCATCTAATCAAAAGTCAGAGGATCACTGAAGTCATGAGGATTCATCCTCCAGGTACCATGAATTTCTGTCAGTTGTTATGTTAATCCACACAGTAGTGCACCCCAATACCAGAGCCACAACATGATATGTGGTAAATTATCATGATAATAAATGATCATGTATGTATTTCACCGGTGCATATTTTTTAATTTACAGCTTTTAAAGGCAAATGTTAGATGAGATAAACCTTAATGATATAAAATAAGAAAAACAGGAACTCTACAAGAGCAAATAAACTCAAACTCACAAAATAAGTTGGATACATACTAATACTGCTCTACTAGTTCTTATTGTTACTATTACTATAAACACATTTTCTGGACTAGCACTCCTGTTGACATGTAACATAATTGTATGGTCTTCTACATAACAGCTAACAGTTTCTTTCCACTGCTGCAAATAAAATGTGCTACCTGGAGCATTTACCTGAAGAGTGGAAAGAAAAGACCTAATATGCAACAGGGGCCTCTGGTGGACAAATCTGAGACTAACATCCAGCTGAAGGAAACTCAATCAGCCCTCTGATGAATTTCACCTGCTCTCACAGGAAAGGAAAACATCAGTTTAACTGAAGCTGGGAAGTTCAACCTCACTTCATTTTTCACACATTAAAGTCGTTTGGCAGACAACCTTTTGCTTGTAAAATGGCACGAAGGAGCAGCTGTAGCTTTAAACGTGCGCTGCTCATATTTCTGCTGATATTTTGGAAACACAGTGACTCACAGGTAAGCCGCCATCCTCGCTGAGATCCAGCTTGTTTTGTGTTAATGTTTTCAAAGTGGTGGAACATAATTCTGTGTGCTGCTTTCATGTGTTTGCAGGTGAACAGCGAAGAAGCCAAAGCGCCTCCAGGTGAGACTCAACTTGAGTCTTTTCCCTCAGAATTTTAAATGTGAAAGTGTGGCTTTATTCTTCTTCTCTGTGCGTTTGAAAATCAGCCAATGAACAGACTCTGTGAACAGGGATCACCTGCAACAATATAAAAAATGGTTTAATTTTTAGAAAAGTATTAAAATTAAAGTATCCAAAGCTAAAATAACAAGCCTTTTATCTAAATGTCAGTTTACAATGACATTAACCACTGCTATTATCATTACAATTGATATTGGTGATCCCTCCCTCTATACATCTGGCAGCCTTTACTCTAAAACAAGTCAATATTAAAACAGAAGTATTACTGAGAACTGAACCTGACTGTGAAAATCTCAGGAACTAGTTAATGCATTACTTCTAGCATCTGATGTGTTAATTATTAAAGTCTCCTCCACTCGAACATGCATTTTTCTTCTTGTTCCCACAGTTGAGTGTTTGAGCTTTACTGTGCAGAGTTTGACACCACAAGGCTGTTTTAAGATTTGTCTGCTGATAGTGGAAAATTTCTCTGTGCTCACAGAAAATCCAATGTCAAGGGTTCAATATTCAACTTACATTAAGTGTGATGTGGATACTCTGAACTAAGTTTTCAGTGAAGTAGAAGACATCAGCAGTTTAACTTTCATAGATTCTGATTTCTTTACACGTTTATATCAGCGTAGATAACAGTCGAGAGCTAAACAACCTGCTGGAGGCCCGTGGTTTCTCTCAGTATGTAACTGGACCCACTCAACGTGGACCACACCTTTATTTTCTGTGTCAGCACTTGACGTTGCTTTACCAGACTGTTACTGCATCTTTTTTTTAATCAGTCATGGTCCTTTCAGGGTCATTTCTGTCCAGAAAGGGTATCTACCTCTTTCTGATACACCATCATGTGATCATATGGTAATTGCCTTTAATCAAGGTACATAGGAAGGTAAATAGGAAATACGGCACCAACACCTGTGCTGAGGTTGTTACACATGCTTTCAGTAAATTTTACTATTGGTTTAAAAATGCTAGTGCTTATTTTTAAGGCCTTACATGGTTTGGCACCCCGTTATCTCTCTGACATGCCGGTGAGCTATGAACCAGCAGGACCCCTCACATCATCTGGAACAGGTCGTCTGGTTATTCCATGCCCCCACAAAAAAGTGGAGAAACTTTTACTTTAGCTTTCATGCCCCACGGCCCTGGAACATCCAACCAAAATTATGTTAGATTTTCTGCAACAGTATCCCCTTTTAAACCATACTGACTGCATTCCTTTTCAACTTTGAGTTTAAAACCAGTCCTTATTGGTTGACTTTACTTAAATTCAAGTCTCTTCAAATTGATTTTCATCCTGTACTGAAATGATGAGAAACCAGGGAGTGCCTGGAGGGCTGTCAATGAATGAATGGTTGCAGTAAAGTCACTTGTATTTGGATTAGCCGAAACATGGAGAACTTGGTGTGTTTCTCTGAAGCTTGTGTGTTTCTTCCTCAGATGAACATGGAGGTGAAGACAGTGCTTTCTTCGCCCTGAGGAGTTGCCACCAGCTGCTGCACGGCGACACCGGCGAGTTTTTCTCCCCGGACTACCTGTGCTCCAACCCATCTCTGTGGTGCAACTGGACCATCCAGGTGGATCCCGGAAAGAGGGTCCAGCTCCACCTCGAGGACCTGACCTCCGATGACGCCTGCCACCTCAAACAGGACCAGATCCACGTGGATGAGCCCGCCGGACATTCTAGGGCTCACAAGGTCCTGCAGAAGTGCTGGCGAGAGGCCAAGTACACCTCCTCTTCCAACACTCTGTACGTGGTGCTGCTGATCGGCGGCTGGCCCACCCCGCCCTACAGGGGCTTCTATGGCCGCTACCAGGCGTTTGGACCACCGGTGGTTTACAACCCACAGGAAGGATTCACAGAGACAAACAGGAAGTCAGAACCATCTCTTGGACAGGTAGACTTCAGGGAATTTGGACCAGTGATGAATGGTGGACAGATGGAGTCAGATTTGCTGCAGCATCCGTCACCAGCAAATTCTGATGTCGTGTATGATTATTATGATCAACCTTCAGCCGTGAGGGCTGAGCTGCCGTGGGAGGCCGAGGAGGACACAGACACTGAGGTGACATAGCTCTTCAGTGGGAATCAAACCCTCAAATCTAGTGTTGCTACTGCCTCGCTCTAGCAACTAAGCTTAGCTGCTGTTCATACAATGCTACTATGTGTAAAGTGATATGGTGTTGCAACCTGCGAGATTAAACCAGACAGTAACTGTGCAGTGAGACGGAAATAATGTGTGAAAAGAAGCTCAAAAGTTGTGTAGAGCTGCAAAGTTCAGGATACGCTTCCACCGATAGAAAGAGCGTCTGATAATCCTGCAAAACAGAATCCCTCCAGATTAATGAGAAAAAATACTGTGAAACTATTAACATTGCAGCAAATGTCACTGGCCTGATTTTTCACGTGGATCTTTGCATTATTGACTTTGTTCAATCAGTAATGAATCACATCATCTGGTGTAAATTGTCTGCTAATAAATGCAAGAAAGTATTTTGATATTATTCCATCCTCCATGTCTTCATTCAGATGGCTGAAAGCCGCCATCCAGCCTCAGAGAGCTACAGCCACGTCAACCCATTCATAGCTGATCCCACAGTGCCAGCCTCCACTCAGGGGACCTCTAGATCGGAAAGAGGTGCCGCTCAAACCCCTTCAGGCCCATCTGACTCGGATGTCCATCCTGCATCTCCGCAGCAGCAACCTGACCGTCAGAACCATGAGCTCAAACCCACCACTCGCACCCCAACAGCAGTAAGAAGGAACGTGGAGGAAGCTTCAACCCATCCAGAGGAAGCTGCTGCTCCAGGCGGTGAGAGCAGCACACAGAGCCTGTCCGAGCAGAAGTCTGCCGAGAACAGGACGGAGGACGGCGTGGCCTCAGACCAGCTTCCTCCCCCCTCTGAAGGACCAGACCCAGAGGAGCCTGAGCAGACTCATTCTCACCCCAATATGGTGGAGCCGCTGTCGGACCACAGAGGGAGCCGTGAGTACACTTGTATTTAACTACATGTTAATTGATGCACTAATGTACCTTCACATATTTCCACACTGTGATATCAAACACCATTATTCAGGGTCTCTTTTGCAAGATCGTGGATTTTTAACATCAGCATCATTTTTAAAATATATAAAACAGATACGTTATAAGTTTTAACTGGTTAAACACGGGCAGTACATTGTTGTTTTTTTATGCTAGTTTTTTGAAGTGTGTTTCCTAAAAAGAAAATTCACACTGGGTCATATAACTGGAAATCTGCCATTGTTGTCCAAGAAATCATATTTTCAACTGTTGTACATCAGCCAGATGTTGAATTAACCATTAAAATAACCCAAACAGGAAGCAGGCAAAACCAAAAGATCTGAAAACGCTGAAAATGTGAAAGAGCAATCTATTACATAAACATTTGACTACAAGTATTCAAGTCCTCATGAGTGTGGATGTGGATGCTGCGTTCAGGGTCCCAACAATGGAGGCAGCGTTGAACACACTCTGTCCTTGGAACAATCAGTGGCTGAGACTCATCTCAGTTTGAGCTGTGACTCCTGAGCTTGTCCGAGTAATTCTTAAAATGTGAGAGTTGTTGTGAGTCATCATCGTCCAAACCAGCGGGGACTTATTTCTGCTGTTTCATGAAGAGCTGATCAGCTGTTTGAGGCTTTGACAGAACAAAGTGGATCACCAAATCACAAAAATCCAGGTACATTTTTCTCTTTAATCTGTTTGACTTTTATTTCTATCCCGTAGGCAACAGCAGAAATCACTCTGAAATTCCACTTCTTCCTGGTGGTGAGTATTTCACTGATAATGCACAACGTCAACTATGTTCCATGTTTTCTGAGACACATTTATTACCTTTCAATCTGTCACATCTGTGCAGGAACATATCTTGTGGTAAACTGGCAAAAATCTGTGGTATCCAAATTAGACACATTTTATAATGTCTGGATTAAAACACTTTTAATGTTTTTAATGCGATCAAACGTAAGAAGCATTTAGTTGCATGGTGTCAGCTACCAGCAGATTAACTTTAAAATGTTATTTATCGTGAAACCCTAATTCCAAAAAAAGTTAGGGTGCTGTGTAAAACAGAATGTGACAGCTCTCTGATCCTTTTTGACATACGCTCAATCGACAACAGCACAAACAATATATTTAATATTTGACCTCATCAGCTTCATTGATTTATGTAAATATCTGCTCATTCTGAATTTGATGCAGCAACACATTTCAAACAAGTTGGGACAGGAGCAACAAAATACTGAGACTGCTGATGCTTTGTTTTGGTGCTTTGACATCACAGTCATGACTTTGGTCCCTGACAGATCACCTGTTCGAGGTGGCTGTTGAAGTGAATTTCAGTCAGGATCTGGAGGAGTCCTGGGACAACCTGGCCAGGTCGCTGCTGCTGTCAGTGAAGGTTTTGGTATGTTGATGAGTGCTCTGTGTAGCCTGTAGAGTTGGATTATCAGAGAGAAACGAGCATCACTGATACCTTGTGTTTCTGTAGATCAGCGAGCAGCTGGAGGCTCTGCACATGCCGCTGTCCATGACTTCTAAGAGAATAAAGAGGTTGGTACACAACAGTCTCGCAGATCTGCTAAAACACAAGCTGCAGTGTAACTTTGTGTGTGAATAAACTAAATGTGAAGTTAAAGCCCACTAAAACAAATGAAAGTCAGTTTGTTGTTTGTGTCCTGAATGTTTTCGCCTTCCTGCAGCTCAGCAGCTGTTACCAGTCATACACCCTGTGTGTGTGTGTGTGTGTGTGTGTGTGTGTGCAGGTTGAATGCAGGAGTGCTGTACATCCTCTGGCTGCAGATTGGACAGGGTCCTGGAGGTCCGCAGGTCCACAGGGCCGTCCACTCCGCCCTGCAACGCCTCATCGCCATGGATGTCCCCGTCCAAGGAAACCATGAAGAATCTGTCATCACCTCTGTGTCGACGGCAGGTATAGCAGCATGAAACAGGGTGGAAGTGTCTCTCTGTCTGTACCGTGAATCTGTTTTTCCTCGACACACAACAAACTTTCCAGTTTCATTCAGATGTGCTGAGCAGTTTTCAGATATCCCTCTAACAGACAAAAGGATCAGAACCCCTTCAGAGGAGGGTTAATCATGATCTTAGTAAAGGCCATGAACATATGAATGGTGAAGATCAGTGTTACCTGGAATCATCTCTCTCTGTGTTTCAGATGTAAACGAGTGTGGGACCCAGCTGGTGCTGTGTGACGTCAACGCAGACTGCGTGAACCGGTTCGGTTCATACGCGTGTCGCTGCAGACCGGGTTTCCAGGACGAGTCCCGGCTGGGATCAGGAGGAACGGTCTGTGTTGATGTGAGGGCTGCAGGTACACATGCTTTAATCAACTCTCAGCTGCACTGCTTTAAAGCAAAGAGGAGTCCCGAGCTGAACCGCTGCTGACCTCCTGTTTGCCTGCAGGTTGCAGCTCAGGCCTGTCTGCTGAGACTAAAGGCGTCTACGTGCTTTTCTTCCTGCTCAGCACCCTCATCCTAATGCTGATGGCGGCGGCCGGCATGCTGTACCACCGTCACCACCGGGGGGCGTTCCTGGTTCGCTGCCACAGCGGCAGCAGCATCTCCCCTCCTGACCCCAACAACAACCACCACCATCAGGACGACAGCTACTCCAGCCCTGCTGACTCTGACCTGCCCCCCCCACCCGTACCCGCCAGGGGCTACAGGGAGGGCTGGCCCCAGGTGAAAAAGTGCTGCCCGGCCGTGGACCTGCCGCTGCTGCGCTTCAGCCCGCTGCTGCCCCCGGACGGCTTCATGGAGCAACAGGAGGGTGGGAAGATGTAACAGACGGTGGACATGGCGCTGTAATGCTTCACAATATCTTAACTCATGAAAGTCGCTTTTCTTTTAGTTTACTTTCTGTTTTGTCTGCTGTTTGTCATCTGTTGAATTAAAGTCACAGCAAAACAGCATTTCCCTGCTGTCTAACTCATATTTTTTGCATTTTACTACACTACTACTACATATTTAACGTCTGGCTTAATACAATCCAACCGCAAATTATCCTCCAGGGTCATGCTTGAACAGAGACATCATAAACCTGGATCACTGTAGACTCCTGAGATGAATATGATGTAAATATCGTATCCCAAATTAGACCAAGGCAGGCTCTTGTAACCTGGGACACCCGTGTGCATGTATACCTACTCGGTGTGACTCTTGAGAAGTGGGGAGAAACAAGTTTTGCCTTTGTGTTGTTGCAGTTTTCCACCATCGGAGAGTCTGAGCCCATAAAGCTTCATTTAAATTCAGGAATTTAGCTGATTATATGGAGTGACTCTATGGCTCAAGGACACTCCAGCAGGACACATGGCCTGTTGTGGACCTGTGACCTCTCAGCTTCAAACTGGCCACCCTGTATCGCTGTGTGCAGGGAGTGAAGTGTAGTCTGTGCTGGCCCACCTAGTCCAAACCACTTTAATAGGCTTACAGCAGCTAATCCCGGGCGGTGTGCTGTCACATGGGGAGTCTGCTGACCTTACTCTGCTTTATTACAGGGTGCTTGTTCCCTCAGCCCTTCTCTGCTAAAAAAAAAAACAAGGCTTTTCTTCACCATCTATAGTTTCGTCATGCCTCTATCCATGCATGAGAGTGAATATTGGACTTATTCATCAGGTGGACACAAGACTCTAATGGGATGATCGTGTTGTTCTGTGTCTGGATGTGGAACTGCTTGCTAACAGGTGATGGAGTATGAATGCAGCTGTGCAGTGGTGGAATGTAATAGAGTACATTCAAATACTGTACTTAAGTACAAATTTGAATATTCCCACTTTATGTAACTTTGTACATCTCAGAGGGAAATGTTGTACTTTTCGCTTCACTACATTTGACAGCTTTAGTTGCTAAGATTTTACATGCAAAACATTATGAACATATTAGATATGTTGCATTTTTAGCGATTAAGCTTCCCAACATTGTCTAAAGCAGCTAAAACTTTCAGACTTGAGCAGCACAACAGTGAAATGTTACTTATTGATGCATCAGCAATGATAATGATAACATGACAGTAAAACACTGACAGGGATCATCTGAGAGCTTTTGGTACTTTAAGCATTGTAAATACTTGAGCAACGTTTTTAAATGCAGGACTTTTACTTGTAATGCAGTTTATAGTGTGTTACTTTTTATAGTGTGGTGTTACTTTACTAAAGGAATCAGAAATCTTCACCACATTTCAGCTCAATCTGCTGCAAACCTCTCAAACCAAAGACAGATAAAAAAAAAAAAAAAACCCAAAATGAGGTTATCAGAGGAATAAATCAGAATAATCTAAATATCTGCGGGCAGCTGTCTGCAGCGTGAGGAGGGGGTGGCGGCTGGACTCCACCCTCCGCGCTCAGCTTCCTTTCTCTGCTGGCAGCCTGAGGTCGAGGAGGGCGCTCCACCTCCGATACTCCCCATCCAACGAGCCACGCTGAGCTTCACCTGCCAGGCAGCATCCTCCACCCATAATCCCCTGCTCCCCCCGCCTCTTGTTACTGTAGTCACTTATCTATGAAGGTGTGGGTGTGTGTGGTGGGCTTCACTTGCAGGATCCTGTCTTTTATAACGTTAAGTATCAATTCACATTCAGTGGGCTTAACTGTAATTAAATCCATGAGTAATGTAACTGTGTCACCCCAAGACTTCAAGCCTTTTATTTAGTTTCCATTTGGATTCATTTCCATTCATGCTGATAATAGTAATGAATCTGACACTTCCTCATTTCTAATTGTTTTTTCTTCTCCCTGTACGAGTGCCTAATGTTTACTGTTGGTCTTTCAGATCTATGAACGCTTTTCTGCAAACCACAATCCACATCCTCAGAGGATGATTGCTAAACATTTCCGGAGTCCCCTGATCATCTTGTGCCACCATCAGTCCAAAGCTTTCTATGTTGTCCTTTTAAATATAAACATCATCGTCATGAGTCCAACACCTTCTCATTGTGTGGTTTCATGAACGTGGACCTGGTGGTTTTTCTAAGTCACCTTCAGTATGTCTTTCAGCTCCCTCTTTGTCCAGCAGCAGCAGCGTGTCGCTCTCTGCATGCAGTCTGAGGCCACCAGGCAGCGCGTTGTGGACCACAGTGGCAGAAAAGCAGTGATCCACTCTGTTAGAGCCACACAGCGTCACAGCATCAGAGCCTAATGAGGCTCTGCGGAACCTGTTGCAGCAGTGTGGGTGGCCAACAGGCCAGGTCCGAGTTTATATGTTCGCACTTTACAGCCCAGAACAAATAAGAATGAGTGTAAAAGCTGAAAATGTTAAAATCATCTAGTAACTAGCTGAAAGGCCCTTAAACATGCATGCATTGGTATGGATTAAACTAGCCAACAGTATATAAAGTAGTTCAAATGAGCTCAACCTTAAACATCTACAGCAGTAAAATGCAACATACACATATATTGCAGCTGAATCTACAGCTGGGGCGACAGAGACAGACACACAAAGACATGACACTGTGAAAGTACTCCACTACAAGTGAAAGTCCTGCATTTACAGCCTTACTTCACTAAATGTAAGTATTATCAGCAAAATGTACTTAAAGTACTCATTTTGCAACAAAATTTTCCCTGTCAGTGTTTTACAATTATATCTGATGTTTGAGGATCATTATTACTGCTGCATTAAAGTGTGGCACCAAACAACATACGTGTGATTTAGGTGTCGTTTGAGCTTCACCAGCAGTGGCACCAGAGGAAAAGTCATCTCTTATCAACGTGGGTGCAAGTGATCCCTGGAAATTCAGGGACAAAAACTCACTGAGTGTCTGAAGTGGACATGGTTCATCCTCTGGGGAGCATGAATCAACTCTGTCTGCAGTCTGCACATGAACCATTATTCAGTATCACTACAGATCTCATTGGAATTCAGCCATAACCTGTGATGATTAAAGAGATGATCAGGAAACTGAAGAGGTCAACAAAAGCATTAGCAGGTCTGAGCAGCTCTGTTTTTGATCTTATAAAGTAAATATAAAATGTGCCATCAGTTTACCACTCAAACGGTCCCATGCGTAGATGACAGAAAATGGACAACAGTGTCTGAAAGTAAAGCATCACAGTTTGCTTTTACCTTTACTAGAGCTGAAATGAAACTTAGTGTTTGTCACTTGTTGGAAAATTTGTCTTTAGCTTTTAAGAGCTAATATGGGATTTTGTGTTATCATACATCATTGTTGTTTTCCATTAGTAAACTGAGTTGAGGGGTCACTGACATCCCTTTAGAAAGTTGTTTTCTGATGAATGAGGATTATTAAATTGTTGTTAATACTGCAGTACGGAAGCCTTGATTCTATTTCAGGTATATTAAAGCATTTTAATGTGTGAAATTTAAAGAAAATTACATGGCTGTTAATGTAACAGTATGTCCTCTCTTGTGTGTGAATGTTCTCTCTCTTGTGTGTGTGTGTGTGTGTGTGTGTGTGTGTGTGTGTGTGTGTGTGTGTGTGTGTGTGTGCCTATATTTGGCCCGTTCTGACAAAACAGCTGAGGAACGCTGACCTTGCATCTCCCATCAGGATGAGCTGGTCAGTAATCCCATCAGTGTTTAATAACCTGATCCGAGTGTTATGGGCTTCATTATATCAGAGGAATCACGCTCCGGTTTTCTTCTCATGGCACGCTGTGTTGGAATTGGCTCCCCGGCAATTTATTTTTCTATTAGCGGAGCCGTGTGAAGTGTGATTGGGCGCTGAGCCGCAGGTCGGTGGAGGGGCTGCTCGGCCTGATAAGAGGACAGATCCCGCTCAGCACTGATTGGCTGGAGATATGAAGCAGAGGACTGACCGGCTGCTTGCAGTCAACCTGAACCCAGCATGAAAATGTGAACTCATCCTTTTATTTTTGGTTTTAATGACACATTTTGAGATGCATTATCTGATTATGTTCTAATGCCTGGCGTTCGATAATGCATATTACATTCACAGTGCTAACTAAGAGTTCTGTCTGAGTTGTGTTTGTTTTATCACATATAAAATATGATGCACTATTACAGATTAAATGTCAAGCAGACCCACACAGGTGTTTTCGCCTGGTTGGACCTGCTCAGCTTGGAGCCATGCTAAACTCTGCTGGGATTTACACAGGATCACCACTTACTAGTAAGAAAGATAAAGTTGCAAATTGTCCCACAACAAAACTAACATTACTAACTAAGTCTGTCGCAGTGCCCCTCTCTTCAGCCACATCTCCACTCTGCCTGCGGCATTGTTCTTTACCTGTCCACCAGATGGCCTCAGACTTTCTTCCTTCAGTTCCAGAACTCTAAAAGCAATCAGCTCATCCCTCTTACCTGAACTTCTCTGCCCACCTGCACCTCAGGCCCTCATCAACCACTCTGTATATATTCCAGTCAGATCCTTTGCTCCTCAGTTGTGTCCCAGTTGCAGTGTTGGTTTCTCACCTTGTGTGTTTGTGTTTGAGCTTCTGGAACTTGAACCTGAATCTGTCTGCAAGATCTCTGTATCAATAAATCACGGGTATCGCCTTGTCTGCCTTGACTGTCTGCGCTCGGGTCCTTCCACTGTCACTCAGCGCTGTGACAATTTCTATGTAGTGCACTATGCATTTAAACAGGCTCTGCTTGCTGCTCCTCCCGTTAGTTCATTTTCTAACAGCGCAGAGTGAACACGCAGCGCAAGAGTGAGCTTTCTTCAGAGAAAGGAAGAGTGCTGTGTCTTCTGTTGACGTCTTCCCCTTCAGATCGAAGGAAAATGTGTCAAGAAGATTTGAAAGAGACCCTGGTCCTCTGGTCACCACCTCAACATCACCCACCTCTCCTTAACCTTCTGTGTGCTGTGAGCAGCTGTGGATCAATATGGTGACATCTGTTCACCTGCAGGCAGGTGGTGGTTCTGTAGTCAACACCACCTGCCTGCAGGCAGCTTCCGTAGACCTCATTCATCCCTTAGTGTGTTTTCCTGTTTACGAGAATGAAACAGGACTTAAAGAAGCAGTTCACCTACGTCGGTGAATGTAGGCCTGAATCTGTCTGTCTGATGTTTGAACGATGTGACTGACCTGTCGATCAAGCCTTTGGTCCGTGACAAGGCGCCTGTACATGAGATTTGTTGTGGTGTCCTTTCCTTCAATGCCACTGGATAAACACAGAGTTTAGCTTCTCGGAAGCTAGAGAAGCATGTTTCACGCTCATGTTGTGGGTAATAATGGACATCGCAGCCTGCCTTTCATATATCAATTTGACTGACAGGTCTAAATACTACAGCACCCATGAGCCCCGGTTGTCGCTGCTATGGAGAAGAAGCCAGTTAAAGCTTTTTAAGATAATTTAATCTGCAGATTGTAAAGAAGCTTTCCTTGACACATCTTCTGTTCGCTGTTTTATGCACATAGATTTATACCTACAACTATTTACTAAAGAATCACATATTTTCTAATGCAGTTGTTATTTTGTCTCAGATCATCCTTTGGGTGTTGGGTGTTACAGTAACTTATGTGACATTAGTACATTTCATAAGTCAACGCTGACTTTCGCTTTTACACAGGACAGGAACAGCGATCACCCCTTTCAAAGTCTTTTGTTTGACCCATCCATCCACCCAACCTCCTCTGTGTACTGACTTACTTGCTCTTTATATGTCACCTGACTTCCTCCTTTGCTCTTGTCATAATTTCTAGGGCCACTAGAGGTCGCCATGTAAAGATAAACGTAATTACAGGTCATAATAACCTACACAGACGACCTATAAGGCAGTTTTTCTGTTGAGTACTTGCTGGCTTCAGCTGTGAGTCACATTAGCAAACAGCAGAAAATGCGAAAAAGCTCGATGGAAGCAGATCCAGAGAATCCAGAGAATTAACAATGATGTACATGAAGCTGTGACTGTGACTGTATAAAAAAGTGACTCTACAACTGGAAACATCAGATCTGTGTAGAGAGATGAGGAGACTATAACCTTCCTCACATGAATACATGAAACTAACAGAGATATCATGTTTCTGTTTCCATCGTTTTTTTTTTTCTATTTGAGATTTGACTGCCGTTCTTTTAATAATGTCACCTCGTTGGCCTTCTTCTTCTACGATGGTACAATGGCACCTGACTGCAGCATTAGCACCACCTGCTGCTTACTTCGATGAAGCAGCTCCTCGTATTCGCTGAACAGTGGTGGGTGGAAACATGCATTCAGTGAAAATGTCTCAACATTTGGATGGAAACCTGGTTATTGTCAATGAGAAAATGAATGGGAATTGTACTTTTGAGAACCAGGGCATCTGAAATAGCTTCTTCCACTGCAAATCTGAATGGAAACATAATAGATTACTTACTTATTAATATTGAGCACAACATATCTCATAATCTAAATTTAAAAAGAGCACATTTATGCTCCCCAGAAGATGAACCTCTCTGATTATAATCACTCTATGACCTTTTGTCTAGCACCACCGTGAGGACAAACAGTTTTAGCTCCTTTTCCAATGTGTTGCACATTTACATTATGGGATGCAGTGAACACTGCAGCCTCTAGGGGGCACTAATAGTGTGTGAGAGCATTAGCTATTTTTTTCCTGTAATATTTATGAATCACAGTCTCTTTGAGAGTTCTTGTTTTCCTGTTTTTGCAGTCAATGCAAGTTTTGTGGCAGCATATATTAAAATAGACTGTACAGATAGTAGAATTGACGTTACTTAATAGAAGGTTTTGTTTTCAATCCATGAAATCCATGAAAACGGCCAAAGGTCTACGGCCTCAATCAGCCTAAAAATACCACAAAAACAGTGGTAAATATCTCTCTTTTTTCTGGATAAATTAATATATAATAAAGGCATGAGGAGTCTGTCTGTTTTTGGTTACACTGAGCTCAACCCTAGCCATGGTGCAGGGAACAGTAAGTCCATTCAGCTCTGTAGTAGTCCTACACTGTCACTTAAAGTGTGTCACCAGGAGCAGCACAGCCACTCAGAGATGATGCCAAAAAAAATGAAAGCCAGAGTTGCAGTGAGCAGGATTATCCTACAGGGGGCAGTGCATGGCCTCTGCCGCTCTCCCTGTCTCCCTCCTCAGGCTTTAATCATTCGTCAAGCATAATAAGAGAAGCATTTATAGTCATATCCCTGTAATAAAGGAGGTGTCTCTTTGTCCTTTTTCATTCAGCGCATTGTCACAACTCAGAGCCTTAATCCTGCAAACTGACGGACAGTTGCATCCTGGGAAAAGAGCCGCATGCCATTGTTTGAGTGAGTCAAATCTGTTAAGCCCTAATTCTTTTGTGGGCATTTGCATACTCGGAAGTATTCTTTTACTGAAGGGCCAAATCCTCCTTGTGTGTGATGCGAGGCATTTTTAGTATCATTTGTGAAGTATCTACATGCACTATTAGCGCTGCATAATACCCACATATAATACGCTGGCATAATCTTGCAGATAAGAAGGGTTTTTCTAAAGTGTAGCATTACGTCGGGATGAAATGCTGCAATTTCAAGCAGATTCAAACGGGCTCAAATGTCATCAGAAATGTCAAGTGCCTCTGCAGTGGCAGGATACCCAAATGCCTTTTTTATCATTTTCATCGCCCGCCTGATTCCTCAAATTTACCTCCCAGTTGAAAGGCCCGGCTTGGCTCAGACCGCTGCGATGTAATGGGTCTGGTGCTATAATAAAGACTTTTACCTCTGACTCACCTGGCCTCTTCCTCTCTTATTTCCTCTTTCTTCCTGCCTCTTTTCTTCTGGCTCTTTCTGTTTCTTGTCCTTCCTCCCTCTCTTCACCTCCACCTCCGTCTCTCCCGCTCGTTCTCCTCTGATTATAGCAGGATGGCTTTCCCTCTTCCAGCAGAGTTTCTCTGGCTCCTTGATAAACTGTGTGTTATCTGTCTGTGGTGTTGGGCACAGTGTGGTTCACACATTTACGTCCTCTGCAGGCCTTTTCTCTGCCGCTCTCTGGAGTCCCTTCTGCAAAAGCTCTGATAAGATTGTTGAATCGAGATGGCAGATGGAGAGTCGAGGAGTGATTCTCTTAAAGCAAAACTGTGACAAACCTTTAGCTTTCCAAAATGTCTTCCTTACAGTATGTCTACCCAACACGTCATATTACACTGACTTTTATTATCTGAAGTTGTACAGAAAGCGAAAAAATCTGCATATAGCTTAAAGTTTGATCATCATTTATTTTGAATTTTCCTACAAAAAGCATGTGAATGAAACGTTGTTAAGCCTCCAAACTGGCAGTCCTCCAATCACCACAAAATGACTTCAGGGTGGAAATCTATGATCCCGATCATTGTGAAAATATGATGAATTTGTCTTTGGGCTGAGGCTGATCTTTCCACCAAATCTGAGCCCATCGTGTAGCTTTTTGTGAGGGCTGGGGTGACCTCGCTTCTGCAAACATGCAGAGGTTGTATGGAAAGTCTCAAACACTGTCCTCACCAGCGTCAGTTGATTGTTTAAAAGCTGAACACCACTTATGTTTAGGTTTGCTTGACACACAACCTCTTGTGTATCATGCAAGTAACGTGTGATGATATTATGATGGAGGTCAACACTTCTTTTTCTAACCATAAAAACAACCACAACCAAGTAGTTTCAAGTTGTTAAACTTATACTGGGTGTAGAGCCAGATATCTTAACTATGGGGCAGATTACTATGTTTGCCGTGGATATTCATTGTCCCCACAGGTTGAATCGTACCATTTCTGATAACCATTTTTTGTTTTTCGCCCCATGCATGGTAACGCACGGTAAGAGTGCAGGAAACTGTCAATGCTTTTCTGCTTGCTTTCAGCAATATGCTTCAAATCAAAGTGCTTTTTGGATCATCTAACAAGGTCTGAAACACATTCTCTGATGGAGAATCAATGACGGAAGCCAACAATCCAAGAATCAGGCTCACTTTATGCAGGTCAGATGTGTTGGAGGTGTGGATGTTTCTCATGCTCTCTTTTTTATTCAAACACACACAAAACATACAGACACAAGGAGGCAGTGGGATGCCACCAGTTAGTTTAAACCATACTGGAGCCTTTACTTTCATGTTTATCCATTATTTCCCATCAACTCTGATGTAATCATACAGATCAAATTGAAATCCAGCCAAGACACACAAGCAGTCAGACAAAAAGACTGGTTGTAAACAAACAAAGCCAAAGTTATTTGGATGAGAAAACAAAAGCGATCAGTAAAATGGTTACCCAATGGTCTGATGTAAAGGTTGCTAACGCTACAACAATATAAGCTGTAATAAATGGGAATTATCCTTTAGGATTTAAAGCCAGGGTGTGAGAGAGCCTTTATCTGTCTTTACCTGTCTGTCTCTACAGATACTGTAATGTATGTATGCAGCCTCGGCATTCAGAGTCCGGGTCTTTGTTTTGAAGGATGTTTCACCGTGTTGCAGCATCACTTCTTTCTTTCCAATGTCACACAGTAAAGAGAGCGACGGAGGAATCTGCAGCTGCTCTGCATCTGTTCTCTGGCTGCTGTTTGTCTGTTTGTTTTGTTCTTTCCTCCTGTGTATTTAAGCATCAATTTCTGCTGGCGAGGGACACATGAAAAGAGCCATGGCACGAACAGAAAACAAGCCCTCAGAGACGAGGAGGAGGAGGAGGATGAAATGACAACACGAGGAAAGAAACAAGGCCCAGGAATAAGCTGCGATTAAACCGAAAAACAATCAAACTGCAGAGATGAGAAGAAGAAGAGAAAAAAACGCACACATACACACACACAGACACACACAACAATGAAAGCAAATAAAACCGGCAAACAGGGGACGCAGTGTGTTCGTAAAAAGACCCCGCGTGGTGAGGGCAAATTACACTGAGTGCCAGTTCTGGAAGCCTGGCATCAAAGGGAAGAACAAGAGTTTTGTTGGAAATGGGAACCGTTTCTGTGTCTAAATGACACCACTGAATACCACTGCATGAGACCCAAACCGGGATCAGTGTTGTTAAGGTACAATATCAACATCTTCACATTTGAGGTGAGAATGAAGACCATGTCCACACTAAATCAGATGAATCTGTCATTGCACAACTTGCTGGGCTGTCATTGCTAAACCCACAAAAAATGATTTTTTTAGCAATGACAGGGCAGCAGATACAAGTTTTGAACACAGCACTGACACATCATCAAGCTGATATGATGAACTTGTTAGCAAACAGCTACTTATTTACACATCCAGCTGTTTTTGAACAACATTATCATTCATGTGTTGATTGTCATTTGATTTAAAGTCGAATATTCAGTCTTTTCCCTCTGTTTTTGGTCTCTACCAACTCCTTTGTTCCTGGCCAACTGTTCCGAAACTCCAAAGGTTCTATTTCTAGCAATGCCAATGTTCTGTCATGACCCGTCGTTTTGTTAAGTTTCCCATTGTGTCTTGTCTTTGCCTGTTTTTTGTTACTTCCTGTTTTATTTTGAAGGTTCATGTTATGTGTCTTTGGTTTACTTTACTTCCTGTGTTTTCCCTCCCTTGTGATTGTCTGATGTGTTTCACCTGTGTGTCATTAGTGTTCCTGCCTTGTGTATTTAAGTCCGTGTCTTCCCCCCAGTCTTTGTTGGGTCGTTGTCTGCGCTAGCTTGTTGTCTTGCCCCCTTGCCCTCAGCCACAGCCTTAGCCACAGCCACAGTCCCAGTCCCAGTCATAGCCATAGCCCCCTTAGTAAGTGTTTTTCCTTGTGTTGTCTTGTTCATGTCCGTGCCATGTTTCATGTCAGTGTTATCCCTTGGTTTGTCTTTGTTCATGTCTGTGCCATGTTCCCGGTGAGTGTTTCCTTGTATTGTCGCTAGTCCTGCCACGTTTTGTGTTAGAGAGAGTTTCTTGTGTTGTCTTAGTCTTGTCCCCAGCTCCATTATGTCTTGTGTTAATGTTGTTTCATTGTTGTGTGACTCCTTTTCCCATAGTGTGTCTTTTTCATAGTTCCCAGAGTTTTGGTTTTTGTTGTATTATCTTTGTGTTTCATAAATTTGCTTATTTTTGAATCTATGTCCCCGTTGTGTCTGCATCTGGGTTCCCTCATAGTTTCCCTAAGTCCCCACTTCCTGACATGTTCGTTGCTTTTGCTTAGTAAAAATATCAGTCAGAGCCAATCAGAGGCAGAGTAGGGGTGGGTCGTTTCAAAATACAGATGGAAAAAAAGGCAAGGAATTGGATTAATGGTCAATGGTCAAAACAAGGCATAGCACCAGCGCAGTATTTGGCTGTGTAGCTGCTAAATGCTCCACTATATTCACCAGCTCGTTGTTGACCTTATCTGTCTGCTGTTTGCTGTGCTGGTGCAACTGTGAGATTGAAGAGCTTTTTCTGTGACAAAGAAAGTTAAAGTGAAGAGAGCAGTGAGAGTGAAACAGCAAAGTTGTGACAGAACAGATAAACAATAAGCTGAAGTTCACTATAAAGCTCTGTTATTCAGAGGAAAGACGCAGATCACTATGAACGACCCCTTTCACGTTGTCATCTGAAACATTGCTATCATAAAAAAATCAATTTTTGATACCTACTTTTAGAAACTACCCACAACATTCAGTATTAGAAGAGTCATCTCCATCCACTGTGTTAGCCTAATAATCCTGTTTATTGGACACTGATCAGTGTTTGTGAGGGCTTTTTTTTCACAAGTCTCGTCAAGCTGCATCACGAGGAGCATCCTAAATGGTCAGATAATCAGTCCTTTTTAATATTGTTATGTCTCACATTACATAAATTTTGTTACTATTTTCTAGTATGCCCTTTTTGGTTTGTCCATGTAATGTGCATGTTTATAGAGGTAGAAACATGCACAGCTTTATAGCTTTGAAATTCCAAAAAAAAAAACACAAGGTGAAGTACTTCTTGAGTTCTCGCCTGAATGTCGCCAGAATTTCGGCGTGTAACTAGTCCCGCAGCTTTGAGAAAACCCTCGCAAACTATATATCAAAACGTGCGGCTCGATCGGGAATGGTGTGCTATGTCTTTTATAGCTCTTTCGTCAATAATTCGCAAAGTTATATGCAAAAAACTGCGAAGAATTTCCCAAAAGAAATGAATGGGAAATTTCCTCAAATTTCAGCCTTTTTCAATTGTCCGCTGCTTCGCCATACTTTCTCCTGGAGACCTCATTCAAACTTTAAAACGTAGATAATTTTGTCGGGTCGAAATGAACCTCGGCACATTTTTTGATATCTCTAATGGTTTTCGAGCTATGACCATCTCAAGACCATAAAGTTTCTCAAAAAAATGCTCAGAATTTCTCCCCCTAGAGTGGATGACATCATCAGTTAGAGTGACAGAGCCAGTGAGAAATCGCCTGAATTTTTTTTCTAAAATTGCCGTAAAATCCAAACGGTGAATGGGAGACACATAATTTTTGGATCTTTTTGTAGGCAAACCTTTCTTCTCTCGTCAAAGTTCAATTTTAAAGGGTTAGCCCCCACCAAATTTAAATAAAGAGCGATCTTGCACCAGCTGCCCTGCTCTGCTGCTCCATGTAAGCCAATACTCCATGCTCTATGTAAGGTGTGCTCCAACACACCTGATTCAAATGCTCAGCTCGTTACTGGGCTCTGCTGAGGCCTGATAACGAGCCATTCATTTGAATCAGGTGTGCTGGAGCAGGGATACATCTAAAACATGCAGGGCAGTGGTACTCCAGGACCAGGCTTGAGAAACAGTGGTATAAATAACACCAGCAGCCCCCTCGTGCCACTGTCAAAATTTCGGCAGCGCCGGAATTGTCTAGTTTTTTCAAGTGGAATTTATTCTCCATCTTATTTTTCATTTGTTTTCAATCCCTGTTTTTCTGTTCATTCTGTGTTCTTTTTATGCGAAGTACTTGGTGTAGCTGACTTCTTTGTTGTTAAGTGCTTTGAGCAAATAAAGTTTATTATTATTATCATTATCATTATATAAATGACACTACCAATGGGAGATTTTAATAGTTTCCCCTTATTGAAGGATAACCTAACACAAAGTTGTTATCTACCAATGTCATAGTCTTTTTAGAAGCAGCACCACAGCTAAGCAACAAACCCCTGTTGGGAGAATTTGGTATAAAACACTAACTTTGAAATATATACACGGAGGTAGATCTTCATGCCCAATATGGACCGGAGGAGTTACTCTGCTTTGTCTAGGGGTGTGAATGGACCTGGGCTTTTGCAGTAAGGACTCAGTCTTGAGGGTACCTGCCTGGGAAAGGGGGAAGTTGGTTCGGTTCAGTACAACTTCAACTGTATAAAAGACACAAAGTAAAAATCTGTGATTGGCTGACGTGCTGTACTTTCAGTATTTTTGTTCATTTAGAAGAGTGTTACCCTGAATGCTGGTTACATTAGCTTATAATGAACTGATACTATTAAAGGCCATAGAGCAGTAAAAGGCCACAATTTATCTAAATGTGTAGCTTATGAATAAATTTGTCTTGACTTCCTCAGCAGCCTGTCGTCTCCCTTGTACCTCGTCTGTCCCTCCAGTGCTGCTGCTCTCTGGTTTTTGTGTTGTTCCAGTTCAGCGGCTCTCTGACGTCCCGACACCGAGGCCTTTATGACAGACGGAGACTTTTTAACTGCCTCTGTGTGGAGGCAGTGGACTGGCTCCTCTTAATTAGTACTTTGTCTCTGCTCAGAAATGACCTTTTCTCTTTGCACTTTTGCTAAATTGACTCCCACTTCTCTGCTGTGTTTCTTCTGTTTTACATGGCTGCCGGTGCGTGGCTCTCCTCTGGGTGCTGCTGTAGTTAGGGTCCAGCTCATGTGTTGGTGCGCCAGTGTAGCAAGCCGATGTTAGGATTTATTTAGCCTTTTATTCGGTATTTAATAATCAGTGGTGTCCATATAAAACCTCCATCCCTTACCACAAACAGAAAATCATGATCTTTAAAGAAGGGGGACGATTGCCAGGACAGAACGTAGTTTCTTTCATAAAAAGTTATTCTTTGGTGCTTTTGGACTTCATCAGTAAGTTCGGTTGACATGACATGCAAGACATTTGTATCACTTACTCCTGTCTCATTACTCTCTGCTCTCTTGTGGATCAGTTTCTACTTTGCCAGAGGAGGTTCACTTAAAATGGATGGTGCAGCTGATAATAGCTTCCTCTGTTTTGGACTCTGGCTTTCCGTTCCCTTATGGGTCATCCTTGTCATGGGAGCTTTCCATTGGTTAACAGTGCCAATTTGCATGTCAAAGTTCACTAAGGTTGAACTTGGACCCCACAATGAAACTGACTTCACTGCAAAATGTCGTTTTAAGTCCTAATGCAGGAAATTTGTCTCTTTTTCATTTGTTTTAGCCTTCTGGCTGCTCTAAGTTGCCATATGTACAGCACTGTCCTGTTACTGTAAAAACATCGGCTGTGGTCTGATTCTCTCATGTAAAGAAGCAAACTTTCCTTCGCCTCTGACACCATCTGTAGCTATTTAGTCTGTTTCACTACAGTTGATAAAACAATTCAGGTGTTGTCATTTACGTCGTTTATAGCTTCTGTTTAACATGGAGATTTATTTCAATGAAAGTTACAGTCGGTGAACAGATAACATTTAAACAGCCAAGAGGAAGTGCAGACGTCTAATTTTCTGTGAAACCACTTGAATCACAATATGTTGTGTAACAGGAGGAAACGTGTGTGCTTCAGGTGCTCTGAATTCCTGCTGATGAAGGCTTCATGCCCAGATACATCAGCAAATCACCAATCGAGTAGTTGTAAATAAAGCAATGACAAAACATTCATGAGGTGTGACTTCTTCCACCGCCGTCGCCCTTCTTCCTGAAATCTTATGGGGAAACAAATTAACTTTCCAGGAACAGGCAGAAATCTCTGAGGCCACACAGCTTCAGGCATACTTCATCTGTGAGTAACGATCCTGCACCAGTCGCTAATGCATCCGAAGTGACAACACACCCACCCACACACACACACACACACACACACAGTGTTTCCAGGCTCTACCATGGCTTTCCAGCTCGGAGACCCTCCACAACCGTCGCCTTTTCCATTTGGAGAATCAGAGATGACCTTTGCATGAATAAAGTCAAAGAGGATTAAGGCAGGAGAGACCTTCGCAATGTCGGCCGAGGGGAGAAGCGGGTGCATCCTCCTTTGAACGTGGCTTGAGTGTCGATGTCTCCACCTGCCTGAAGGCCACGCTGTGTGTGTTTGAGCATGTGTTGTGTTTGCACGGAGGCTGCGGAAAAACAAAAGAAAACACACCTTTTGGAAACACAAGGAATGTTTTTTATCACGTTCTGATGGTAAATGTTAAGTTACTGTCGAAGTCGTTCATCTGTTTCACTGGAGGCGATAATGTCTCTGCTTAATATTCTTATCTGATTTATATCACACACCAACCTAATCCATACGTTACAAGATGTACAAACACAGAATCTATTTGCTTTAGTAAAGGATCTGTCCATCATACTATCTGGATTACAACAATTTAGATTAGCTGCCTTTTCTGCTTCAGTGCAGCGTGATGTCAGCTGTGCTCGACTCCCATCAGGATTATCCCATTTAGTCTTACCTGTACAAGCAATTTACACCTTTAAGAAGTATCAAGTGTTGAAATGCTGAGATGAAATTACAAAGACTTTCACCAGAAAATTTGTTCAGCCGATACTTGTTAGAAAACCAAAAACCACGTTGTTACTGCAAGTTTTCTGACATTGACATTATCAGATAAATAGAATTTGAATATGATCACAGAACCTGACTCGCGGGCATTGTCTAAAATCTGAGACAGTTGTGTTCACTGTTCTAAATCTACAGAATCTACTTCCTTGCTCCATCATGGACCCCATCAGCCAATCAGATACAAATCAAACTGAGGCCTGTAGGTTTCTACCCTTTCTGCAGAAATCCATGAATTGAGGGCCAAAGTGAAACTGAAGTTCCAGGTTCTGTTCCAGAAGTGACACGCTTAAATTTTTCATTAAAAGCTGATGTTGAGTTAGAGGTAGCACTGAGTTAGAGAAACAAGCTTTTCTATTTTTCAATCCTACAAGCCAAGAAGGTTGAAATTAAATAGCCAAAATCTTGGTTTGATGAATGCAAATAGATCTCAGATGCCATTTCCCTACTTCCACAGTGCCAGAAGAACTGCCCAAGAGCTGCACCATTAAACCAGCGACTGTCATGCAATGTGATGCTGAAGAGCAGACCGGGTCTCCAAAAGTCCTCCTAATTCAGCCAAGACTCAAACTGTATATCATGTCCTTATTTGACACGAAACAGCTCTGTTGAGCCTTTTGATGTCTGCAAGGTAATCAAAAACACTGCGGTAAAGCATGCGCTGTGCAGCATGTTCAATTTTGATGGACTCTACTCTACTACTGAAACTCGCATCGGCCTGCACCTCACTGAGTGTGATGCCTGCTGGGAACCCAGTGAAGAGTAGGATTGATTCACTTGTTTCATCGCTTCAAATGAGCTCCTTGCGTTTCCTTGTCGTTTTCTAAAGCGTCAGTGCTGCCAGAGGAGGAACAGCATGACACACAAATTGGTAAAATCCACATTTGTTTGTGGGACCCCGCTTCTCTCTCTGCAGACTGGGGCCCATTGCTGAAATTTTCCAAGATCACTTACCAGAAAAACAAAAGGGGAAAAGAAAAGTGCAGAGCGGGCAGGCCACAGCCCTGAGGATTATTCTCCTACTGTTACATGGATTAGCAGCAGCCCAACCTTTGACTCCTGTTAGGGACGACTTGACTTCTGGCTCTGTTCAGGTGGGGGAGGGCCCCACTCATTATTATAGTATGTACACATGATTCTGTTCAGACTGGAGCCGCCTCAGTCAGAGCAGGGACGTAAACTATGTATGAGCCCTACAGCAGCCACACGTGACGCCATGTTGAAGGACACAGCAGCAGAAGAAGCAGCTTGTTGTCGTGGATTCACATTTCCACATTATGTAGCTGCGTGAAAACGATGTACCTCCTAAATGCTGTAACGTCCTGGATCATCCAGTGGTTGCCTTGAAATAGTCCAGCACTTAATCCAAGTAAAACAACAAATGATCATTTTTCACAGTTGGCTGTCTGTACGGATTAGACGAACAAACAAGAGCTGCAGAGGTGCTGATCACCTTTGGACAGAGCGAGCCGAGCTCCTTCCCTCTGTGTCGAAAACGAGAGAATAAGAATATACTTATGTACTTTATTTTTCTATATGAATGTCTAAAATAAATGTCACTAGCCAAATCTAGTTTTAAGCTGGTGGACTTCAGTCAGCCAAATCAGTGGTTACTGGAGCCCTTCAGCACAGTTTTGGTTTAGTCCTCGTTCAGGTGCAGAAAGGCAGCAAACGTCACTCATCACACTTCTGTTTCTTCTGATCTCCATTTCTGTTTGTATCTACTTCTTGACTTCAGATGCTGCGAGGCTAAACCCCTTCATGTTTTCAGCCAACAGAAGTGGAGTAAGAATAGCACACAGCAACGATGCTCATCTTGTGTGTGTGTGTGTGTGTGTGTTCAGCTCTCGTGTTAAGTCCCTACAGATCTCCCAAACACCCATGCACATGTGTATAGAAACAATTTACAAAGCCCTGTGTAATCTTCCTTTTTACTGCGCTCTTAGTTTCATCTGCAGGGGATTACTGTACCACTTTTTTGTGTGGAATCTGGAAAAGGAGGAGGGGCATACAAAATGGCGGAAAAAGGAAAACAAATTGTAGCGTAATCTCTGCAGAGAAAGGACGGCTGAGCGAGGGAGTCCCCCAGACCCTCCGTCTTTTTTCGGGCCAGAAAATCCCATAATCCTCCATGTTTGATGTCTCAAAGCTAATGGCGTTTATTAGGACAGCCCAAAAGGTGCTTTGTCCGCGGCGTGGTTGCCGTTGAGGTTTTGAATGACATTGCAGGGAGAGAGTTGGTAACTTTAGCTTAATCTGGGCTTATCCGGCCCTGATGCATGCACAGGTGTGTGGCCCTTAAGCCCAGAGGAGGCCGGGCTCTCCTGTGCGAGCCAAAGATCAATCCTGCTCCAGGGCCCGAAGACGTCCAGAAGAACACACACTGCACCTTTAACCCAGGAGGCTTTAGCCCCCTCGTGAACCAAACTGCCTATTATCACTTTTTAATTAAAGGAGTGCTCCCCTTCCCTCTGTCTGCTCAATAAGATATGGAACGACCTTTTCCTGCTGAATCAGTTTCCATTTCATGAAGGGAGTCATGCAGGTTGAGTTGCATATATTCATCTGGGGGGTTTTTGTTTCGGCCCCTGCGTTCACCCCAAAGCCCTCTGCTTTGTGCTTTGACCCAGTTCATATACAGTATTTCTATGTGGCATTAGCGATTTATATTCTACTGCAATATTCAGAATCTGTGGAAGACTTATGTTCAAATAACCTTGAAGCTGCACTGTTATTCTTCAAAACAAGCAGACGCAAACTCAGCCCTGGCATAGTGTCACCTTATAAAGTTGTTCAGGCTAACATGTTAGCAAACAGTGGGAACAGAGAAACATGATCACAGGAGTCTTGTCTGTGTCCACTTGATGAATGTAAGCCTGATATCTACTCTGCTTTTAGCTCTGGTTTGGTCTCCACCAACTTCTCCTTCCGTAGTCTTTGTAGGTGCCGAAGCAAAGCAGTAAGTGACGTTCACCTCCTCAAAAATGTGTCTACACCACTACAACATGCTACAGGTGCTGAACTACGGATCCAACGCACCGACCAACTGGGAAATGATCCCTCACTGGTTTCCCATTTGCAAACACAATTCCTTGTGTTTATTTGTATCTACTGTTGGCAGTGGTAAGTAACTTAGTACATTTACTCAAGTACTGTACTAAGTATCATGTTTAGGTACAGCAGTAGAGCTCCATCTTTAATGATGAACACACAATGATTATAACCCAATAATGTATTATAAGATACATAATTCTAATGATGAATAAAAAGTACTTTCACATTTGATAGTTTAAGTATATTTTGTGCCATTTTGAAGGCAGGACTTTTACTAGTAACAGAATATTTCAATTATTTCGCTATTTAAAATATTGCAGATTTCATAGAAATAAAGGCTGCAGTAACGTGACGCCATAAAACCTAAAAACCTCTGTTACTGCTTCTATTGAGAGGCCCCCAGAGGCAGAAATTACATACTGTGTGTTCAAATCTGTCTGATGAGGAAAACATAAAACCAGGGATCATCAAGCTTTCATCAAAACAAATTTAGCCAATATTCAACATGAAGTTTAATACACCTCGTTCGATAAGGTCAGACGCGAGCTGACCTCAAACAAGACGAAGATACAGTAGACTCAGAGCTGCTGGACACCCTGAGATGTGATCAAGCCTCCAATCTCACAAAATTCGTTTCTAATCTCTAAGCTTTTACCTTTTGGGTTTTTTGTCAAATTGTAGAAACAGAAATCACAGTCTTTATGTTTCTGACCGGCGTAGCGGAGGAGGATGACATTGCTGCTGCTTCTGAATGGTGAGGGCTCTCTGACCAAGGACTGCTGACTGTCTTATTGGATTTGGAAGCCACTCCTTCAATAAAAAGAATGAATTTCCCATAATTCAATAACAGAAATCAAGGCCAGCGGCCCACTGATCCATAAACACTACGATGATGAGGTCATCTCGCCTGCACGCCAGCACATGATGCAACAAGCTTCACTGTTTCTGCTGGAAGTGAAGTGATGAAATGACACCATGTGTTAAATTTTCACATTTAAATACAGTATGTTGGAGTTCTGTGATGTTTTGGATACCTGAGGGTGAGGAAGATCAATGACGTACAGCAGTTTTTCATTCCTGTTTTGTCCAAGGCCACTGAGATGATTTCTCATTTCCACACCTTTTGGGCGTCCGCAGCATTTTCACCAAAAACCCTTCACGATGTGTCCAAACCCTGCATTTCTTCAATTGCTACCATCATCCTCCAAATAACATGCTTCATGGTTTTATTTTCCTGCAGGGGGGATTCTGCCCCCTCGGCCCTGCGGTCACAATCCCTGTGGATTCACGGACAGCTCATTTTCTTTCCCACAGAAGGAGCCGTTTGCAAAGGCTGAAACACCAAACATCACTTCCTGTCAGGTAGATGTCAGGTAAATGTTTCGCTGTTGATGTTTAAACTGTCTCTGTCTCACCTTTCGCCTCCCAGATGCCAACGTCTGCGATTCATGACTCAAAGCTTCTTTACACCATTTTTGGGCAAAGCAGGGTGATTTCCCATCCAGTTCAGACCACGTGTGTGAGGAAGACCAACAGGGGGCGTCAGATGGCAGCTTTACGTGTATCTGCTGTCTCTGCAGCTCTCTGAGCTGCTGCTTTAACCCTTATTTCACCGAGGAAGCTGCTCCTGGTAACACAGAAACAGTGCTGCTCAGTGCTCTCTCACAGTAATCTCTAACCTGAAACACAGTCAGAAGATTTGGCAGGTTCAAACCGGCGCTGCTACACATGGTCGTGTTAGAGCGAGATGAGCATGCACAACACAAAAAGACATAGATTTGACTCACAGTAGGATTACATACATACAGAATGCATAACAAAGAAGAACTGATGAAACACAATCAAACTGTTGTGAAACATGACAGAGTAAAAACCACAGCGGCCAGACATTCTAAATGTGAGCGTCCACATCACCAGAACAGAAACATGTTTTCTTAAAATGACGTATGTCCACGTATCTCATCTTAAACTAAATAAATACATGAAAGTAAAAACATTTTGTACATTTAGATTGTTGTGCTTTACACAGAATAACACAACTGCAGCAAGAGAGGAGTCAATCAGGAGGAGCTATAAGTGCACTGTGAGTTTGTGTCCCATCATAGACTTAATATTTGTCTTTTTATTAACTGTAACCACCATTTACATTACCCAAGTGTTTTAGTTCACAAACCCGAAACTTACCTTGACCATATTATTTTAACAGGAATGACCACAATCTTCTCCTGTTGTCCTGCACAGACATTGAAGAACTGCTCACATTGGGTGGAAAAATGGCACCATTGAGTGGAAGCATCGTAGATGTTTGTCTGTCACAACAAGATTACTCTCCTGAATCCTGACGTCTCCCTCTCGGACCATCTGATTTGTTCTCTAATCCAGCGCTCGATAAGACTTCAAAGCAACATGTCATTAATGATGTTGTTGACATTATCCACGGCAACCAGCAAATGACCCTTTATCAAGAGTCATTACTCTATTCAACATTTTGCTCTTTAGACTACTTTAAGTTTGCCTGCAGGGCTGTACTGTTTTATTACAGACGACATACAGATTATAACCATGTCTGCCTCCCAGTGATTGAGATGCAAGCATTTAATCTGAGAGGGCACGTTGCGGTGATGAATTTGTTGTTCAGCCACAGGAATAATACCTGAGAGAAGGTTTATTTCTGCTGTTTAGGTGCAGAGGTGATACAATGAGGTCTGAGAGCCGGTGACACCATCAGAGTCCCTGTGGTGTGAGGAAACAGTGCACTCCTACTGTATGTGTGAGATGACTCTTTCTAATAATAAAAGCTTTCTAAAAGTGCACAGAGAGAAGAATAAAAAGAAAGTTTTAGCTCCTGAATCCAGGCAGACATTGTTGTCAATCCAGTTCTGTCAGTCAGAGGACTAAGCCTCCAGAGGGGACCAGGACTAGATGTTACAACAGCTACCGAACTGAGCTCTGAACCTGACCCAAGGCCTCAGCTGTAGATTTGGTTATTGCTAATTAGCAAATGCTTACATACTAACATTTGGTTATTGCTAATTAGCAAATGCTTACATACTAACATTTGATTATTGCTAATTAGCAAATGCTAGCATGCTAACATGCTGAACTAAGATGGTGAATGAGGTAAACAGGATACAGAGACGTCTGAATGCCTTGTAGTCATGGAATTCCAACCTCAGTGTGTGTTGTGACCTTCAGTAGGATGGAGTAAAATACTGTATGGATGCTGATAGTTTGTCGTTATATTGATTTTTGTTCATGTTCAGAATCTGTTGTCTGTCTGTGTTTTTCAAACTAGTCGTCGATCAATCATCTCTCTAATCTTAAAACTTGATGTTGCAGTGGGCACCACTGGGTTGTAGCAGGCAGCGAGATAAGTGCGTTATCAGGCTTTCCTCAGGTTCTGCTGTATCACAACTAGTATAAATCACCATGGTAACCTATATGTCACTGCTAACCAGCTCTGATGCAGGTTAATGACTCCTGACCAATCAGATCAGTGAAAAAACGGAGTCATCATTCCTTTGACATTATTTTCACATCACATCATCATTTTTCATATTCATCGCATAATCCTAAGAGTTCAGAATATGTGATGATTATCAGAAAAAAGCAAAAAGATAATCACTCTGTACAAAATACATACATAATAATAACCGCACTTCTTTAGAGGCTTACCTTTATCTATTATTTCTAGTGTTCCTACAGCGTCTTATTCTTGTCTAGTCATGTGATTATTTAGTACGTGTTTCACCTTGTTGAACATCACTTTTCGCTGTCGCCATAACCAAATTTTCCTGCAGGTATCACCGTTCCATCTCATTTGGTACAAAGTACTTCCGTCATGGTTTTGATGATGTTACCTGTAATGAATAACACGCCTCTTTCACACGAACACCCTCCAGGGTTAAGTGAGCCACTTGGTGACACTGCTTATCCAGGATAACCCAAAGAGAGACGAACTAATCGATTTAGCTTTGTGATACAGACTCCGGCTGACGACTCATGCCTTGTGTTTTTGTAAATAAAGCCTCCATATGTGGAGCATCAGGATCCCAGGCGGAGTCGGGTCCTGTGTGTCCCAAACAGGCGCAGTGAGGGAGTTTCCCTGCCATGTGCTCCTAATGTGCCGTGCTAATTGCAGCCTTTTGTACTAAATCAGACTCCTGCTCCGCTGCTTTTTGATGTGACTACACTCATTTCTCTCTCCGTCGAGCTCTCGCTCCAGCCATGCGTGGCTCACTGTTTTCTCTGCGAGCCTTTGATTGCGACGCAGTAGCGTTAATTGTTTTGTACTGTTTGGCGGCCACTCCCTGTAGGTGGGCTCCATAATCTATACCGACACCAGAGAGAGACTCCTGGGTGATATCAGGGCCCCCCGCTCTGAGAAAATTGATAATTAGGAGACTGACGTTTGGAGCAAATGATAACTCCTATTTGTTTCATAGAATGAAGGAACTTCAGAGACATCTGGTTCAAAGTGTCATCATCTACTGTTACACCTGTAACGCTCTATTTTTTTTTCCTTTTTTTAAAAAAACTTTATTTTCTCTGTTTTGTCTTCTTCCTTTGGACATCCTCATGATTCACTGACTCACACACACATGAACAACACAAAAACAATTGATAATTGCCAACTTTTAGCGACTTTTTAACCTTTACTGCCTCAAACTGTTTAATATGCAGAGTCGTGTTGAACTGTCTGTGATGTTCAGAAGTGTGTGTCAGAAGAAATTTTTTTTTGGATAAGTGTGCGTCATGTGACCTGCAGTACCCAGGGAGGTTAAAGGTACCCTGCAGAGAATTATGAAGGAGGACTGCAGCTAAACTGATTATTTCCATGAACAATGAATCTCCCAAACAATTGTTCGGTCTACAAAATGTATAAGAATAGTTAAATAATTCATTCAACACATTTGTTAGTCCTCAATGATACATGCAGTAAGTTTCAGTGAGAAACATGACAAACTCCACAAGGGTACCTTTGATCAAAGATAGCTCTGAGTAGAGGTGTCAGTAAAACATGTACAAAACAACATCTACAGCCTCACACTCGTTCCTCAGTTAATGGTAAATAATGACATAAATTTTGAATTGTTTTGTGCACAGCGAGTCCTCAACAGGCTGTTAGCACATCGAAGTGGCAGATTCCCAAGGCTTTTTAGTCGGGGCAATTAGCGTCCCAGGAGTCATGGAGGCAGAGGCATGTCCTCCAAGAGGGGAGAGTCCAGGTGAGCCTCCTCCTCGTGATCACTGGCATGTTACAATCAGTTTAATTGGGCTCTGTTTGATTTTCACCGACGACAGCCACAGCACCCCTCCACCACCTCCAAACGCTCCCAGACACCAGCAGACAAAAAAAAAAAAAAAACTCTCCATCTCCTCCCCCAAACTTAATGGCAGAGCGGTGACTCGTCAGAGTTGACAGTGACCTCGCTGTCGGAGGGAGGCGAGCAGCTCAGGAACTCCTTTGATGTGTCAGCGACTCCCCTTTTGGTCTCCTTCTTTAAAGAGCCACGTTTTTGTCTTTCTGGACGAGCAGCTTCAAAACAGATTGACACCTGCAGGCCTCTGAGCTGCTGCTTCCCTTTGCTTTAAACACCACAAGGTGCTTTTCAGATGCCTTCAGAAGGATTATTACTTTCACTTAAAGGAACAGCAACATTTTCATGTATAGTAAACACGGGTGTGATTTTGTTGTTTCATTCTCTGGTTGTTTTTTCCTGCTTTCTTCAAGAATTTAAAACCTGCAGACTGTAAACCTCCTGGAATTTACCTGACTGTCAATCAAAGGCTCTTGGGTTTAATCTAATATCCCCCCAGGAGCCTGATGTCTGTCATGTTAATGAAGCGAGGCCCAAGGTCACAATGAGCTGATACTTTTAGCAGCTAAATAACCAACACAGGTGTTTTAACTCATTTTTACTAATCACACCTCTTTTTGGGGCTGTGCGGAGACATTGTCTGGGCGACATTTCCTTCACTGTCCTGTCAAGTTTCGTTTATACTCATGTGAGACATCGAGCATGGGCCTCCGCACGCAGTGTACGGGCTATGAGCATGCACAGAGGCGTTTTTGCTCAACACTTGATCGTTGCAGTATTCTGCGAGATGCCAGGGGGTGTACAAACATAGCATCCTGTCAATTAAGTCAATTAGTGCAAACAGAAGAGCTCCATTATGCATAACATGGCTTCACACGCTGCACGGAAACACAGTTAAACACTGACGTACCACAAAACATTACATTTGTGTCCTGAAACTGCTATCGCTGATCTTCAAATCGAAATTGTTCAGAGTCATTTGGCTGTCAATCACGCTAACCAACACGATCTGGCACAATATAAATAAAACTGAACTGAATTGAAACATTAGAGTGCAAAACCAATAGAGAAGCAATATAGGATGACATACACACTCATAGAACTGGAGTTACTGTATATCCAGTAACTGCTGTTTCCAATGCTTCATCTTGTAATGAAAAGTGCAACATGCGCCTAGTAACAAAACTTTGGAGGTGCACGACCAAACAACACAAGACTTACGTTCAACGCATTGTTGGCGCACACACCCTGGCGTCAGGGACACCGCGGCTGGCATAAAGCAACCATTAGTGTTGCAGCATTGTGTGGGCTGGGACATCTTTAACCGCTATCATTCTTACTGGTACACAAACTGTGGTGACTTCACATAATTCCTGCCCAACTTTAACCTGAACACAAGTCTAATCATGCCTAGGATTGTGTGCTGGGCCTATAATTCCTCCATTAAAACCACTATGTGCAATGCTCTGATTCAACATCAAAGAAAGATTATAGTCCCAGTGACCAATGACAGGAATTAACCGCTTTAATGTGTGATCACAGATATTTGGTCACTTTATAAGAATCTCTAGTTGATTTCTTGCACAGATGCCTCACCTGAATGTTCTTGCTGCCTTCAGTTGGACTTTACAGGAGTCATTTCTTTGTAAAGTCTGGCTTTAAGTACTCAGTACTGTATATCTTTGCTCCCATGTTGTATAAACTTACACCTTTCACATACTGCATTTCCATACGTATATTTTCATGTTATTAGAAACACCACAACAACAAAGTGCAGCGCTCCAGAGATTGAAATTACTTTTTAAGTACATCACATACTTCAACTTTTTAAATCCATCCAATGACCATCCAATTTATGGTGATTATTATTTCCATGGCTGCTCTGCCACTAATTGGAGTGGTTTGTTTCCATAAAGTGATGATAAAAAGAGCAGGAGGGGTGGCGGGGTGCTACCAGCTCATCGATGCGTCATGCTCTCTGGACATTTTTCCATTTAAAGAGGCCAATTAGGCCTGCAGACCTCCCCGCTCATCACATGCCGATCAGGTCGAGGGCACAAACAAACACACCCAGGACCCTATTATCCTCCTGCACTCTCCGAAGGCAGTCAAGCAATTTCTTTTCTTAAAGTGATACTCCACCCAAAATCTATCTATTAAGTGTCAAACACTCAAACTGAAAGGTGGCTGTGGAGGCTTGTAGTTTGCAACTTGACACAGAATGGTAACTATGGAGATCACAGGTCTTGCTCTGGAAAAGTATCACAATGTCCACAGAAACTTATCAAGGCTCCCAAAGTCTGCTTTTCTTTTCCATTAGAAAGAACTGCTCTATTCTAGCTCACTCATTGGTTTCTTCACCACCACAATGGACCAACCTGCTGAATTCAACTTGGCTTCAAGTGCAACTGAGCAAACATCCAAAAGCACAACTATGTCATTATAAACTGAAACTGTCAGATTAAGTGAACTTTCTTAAAGAGTTGAGTCCTGCAGCTTAGGTCCTGCTCTCTCTGGGTTTGTTTGTGTAAGTCAGAACCATCTGACCAATCTGTGGTCCACCTGCGTAGTTCTGTGTTAGCAGCTGTTCACCAGGGCTGATAAGAGATGAGATTGATGGTGTTTTGATGTATTCAAAAAACTGCAGAGCATCAGTGCTGATGAAGCCACGAGAGTATGACTGGAAGACCAAAGTGCTCCTCCTTCACTCCTTCCATAGAGAACAAATGAAAGGCATCAGGCATTAATGTGTTGCTCTGTTCATACATCAGTAAGGCATTTAATACCTTCTGTTTTATTGGACTCCAACGACTTTGATAACTCCGGTTACACAGCATCAGTGACCGATGTGGGATCAATGACTGTGATAACGACCCCACAGAGGTTTGGGACTCCCCGGTTAGAACAGACGAAGCCCCTTCGATGACAGGTGAAACAAGTCCAGTTCCTGATTCTGATTCAACCCTCCTTGGGTAAAAAATGACCTGGCTAAGAATCCTCACAGACACTCTGTACCGCAGTTCAGATGGAACTGCCTCGTTTCGGTGGACTTGGTGCAGTTTCTTGGCCTGCTTGTGGGTTAAGCAAAAAATGTTAGAATTACCAAAACATTAGGGTTCGGACTGAACTTCCAAGTGTGTTTACATTGACAATAATCCCATAAAAATCAAATTTTTCAAGTATCCCTGATATACAAGTCACACAAAGAGGGAAATGCTCAGATTAATAAAGTAAACTTGGTTCATTGTGAAAGGCTGAGGTAACTCTGTACGGAAATGAAATCCAAATTATGACTGAACCCTCAAAATTTACTGCAAAAACTTGGCACAAATGCACCAGTGACAATTTCCACTCCTTTGTTCATAGACCGTAGACTCCTGCAGCAACACGAGCCACTTTAACTTAGTGGGAATGTAACATGCAAACCAAACATAATGTCCCAGTTATGATCAGAACCAGGATGGGACTTCAAACTGGCATACCAGGGTGCACGTTGTGCATGTTAGCAGTGTGAAAGCTTTGATAATGAATTTGTGGCCTTGTACAACACTCAGATGGATGTTAGTGTAAATGTAGAGAATACAGACAGTGAGGAAGAAAACAGGACAACAAAACAAAAAAATTCAACGTTGTGCACAAGAGCAATGCAGGAAGCTATTTTGAGCTCCAGTTTTTGACCCCCCTCCTCTCTCCCTGTGTGCTGTGGAATCTGCCCCACATGAAAGCACATAGTTTTGCTGGGGATCTGGGGGCCGTGCAGGCTGGGCATCGGGGTGTTTCGTGCCGCCCCATCAGTTGGTGTTCATGAATCAGTTTGAAGGCAGATCAAAGGGGTTTCTCTCTCAGAGCTGGAGTCCGGTCAGTCGGACAGGCGGGCTCCTTCGCCTCAGCTGACGATCGAACCGTCAGGCGGAGCCGAGCGTCCTGTCTGTCCGCTACACCGCGGGGATAACTGCTGGACGTGGACATGGGAACGATTTGGTTTCTCACTTTGACCTTTTCCTCATGGTGTGTGATGGCTGCGTGGCTGGACAAATTACATAGTAACCCTTCAGATGCATCGCCTGGTTTTCACCGGGGGTCTGACGAGACTTTCCAGACTGTTCTGTGGACGCTGCAGTGACAAAAACAAAGCAACAAGTCGAAAAGAAAAAAGAAAAAATATAGAACAGTAACAAAATCATTATGATGGTGCTAAATTGTAGGTATACGAACAAACACGAGAAACATGAGCAACTTGATTTTATTATGGCTAGCTTTCATTAGTTCGAATGTTATGGATTTTATGTGTGATTGTTAATTATTGTTTTCTTTTTTCTATAACTGATATTATTATTTTACAGAGAGGATACTACGTACTTCCTGCAGTAGCAATCTTTGAACATGATTTCAGACATGACTTGCACTTGCTTTGAAGGACTTGAGACTTGGACTTTTTCCAAATGAATTAACACTTTGACTTGTTTTGAACTATGTGAGACTTGGACAAAGACGTATTTCAAATGGCTTCAGAGCTTGACTTGTTTGAAATGACGTAGACTTCACATCAATGACTTGGCACTTGTTTAGCTGTGACTTGTTTCAAATTATTTGAGACTTGACTCGAGCTTGTCTTTTACGACGATTCTGTCACTTTCAAATTGGACCTGCCCAAAAACCCAGCTCTGCCAGCGCTTGCAGATGGAAACCTCAGAAAACAACAACAGAGCTTCCTTTCATATAAAACCTCACAGACCAGTCGAGTTACTGAACATGCAGATGGATGAAAGCAGCTTTTAAAGGCATGGTGCCACTAGGTTTTTCAGTTTGGCACCAGCACTTTTACAGCTCTTGCTTCACCCAAAAGGAGGCGTGGTCAACAGGAAAGTGACGTATGCCTGGTTGCATCTATGCTGTGTGCAGTGTCTTGACGTCGTCATTCGGGAATTCTGGGTATTGTTGTTCACATCTTTCAAACTGCTCCCTCTCGCTGCCATTTGGGACCACCAGGATGTAAACTCTCCCTGCTCGGCTTTAGCAGGAACCCCCCCGCCTCAGCCTGCCCTCCTGCAGCCTCGCACCACTCCAGTCCCGCCATATCATCCTCTCACACACACGCTGCATCATAATTAGGCCATGTACCGAGTTCACCGATAACGCGTACAGTTTATTTTCTGTCTTAATTCCTTATCAGATGCATCGATCGCACAGCGCGTTGACTGATCTGGGGCGGCTGTCTGGAGAGCAGCGATAAGCCACATATGTGTGTGTCTCTCTGCAGCTCGCCCTGTGTTTGCAGCCTCTATAGGGCGGAGGAGGGTGGAGGAGGTGTGTGTGTGTGTCTATGTGTGTGTGTGCAGCAGCTCGGGATTAGCACCTTATTAGCACCGCAGCCTCTGCCTTTTTTAACAAGGCTGACACCTCGATGCCTGACAGCCTGAAAACCAATAAACACTCCAAAAGAAGAGCTGTTTGGACCATCTGAAAGAGCTGAAACGCTACCTTCCGACATTTGGACAAGATGAAGTTCTGCTTAGAGGTGTTTTTTTTGTAACAGCACCAACACTTTTTTTTCAACATTGTAATTAATAACAGTCTTCTACTCTATTCACTGAACAAAAGAGGTGAAATTCGGCGGTTGGTGCGAAAACAATGTAGTAGCTGTAGTAGCTTTTGTAGTAGCTTTAGTGGATGTTTGCTTATTTGTCACAGAATTGTAGATGTTCAAATTGAGCATGTAAAGGACTTTTCGTCCCAACTGGATTGAAAATGGACTTTCATTCTTGACCTTAGAACCAACAGTTGACAAATAAGAAAAAAATAATGTACTTTAAAGATCATGTAATATGTTCAAACGCTACTTAAAAAAAGGACTCAAGGTGTTTCTAAGGTCAAAAATTTACCTTGAAACTCAAGTTCTCAGTTGTTAAATGTTCTTTAAAATGGCACATTGTGATTCCAATCAGGAGCTGTCGGCTTCGAAGAAGAAGAAGAAGCTCCATGCTTTCCATTCCACTGCTTTGGAAATAGCGATGCGCCGTATCAAATTTTCATTCTTTGATTACCGTGATTAGAAATCTCACAGGAAACTGTATTATCTCAAGATTGATCAAACTTTCCTGAAAAACTGTAGCAAATGTAGTAACTGTAAGAAAATGACCTCACAGAATAGTGAAGCGGTCACTGCAGCTCAAATACATCAAATACACTTAAAACACCATACACAGGCAGGTTGGTGGTTACAATTGAAGAGCAGTTGACAGGAAATGACTGTGAATGCAACATACTGTTGCATATTATTGTTTTCATACATGTTTTGATTAATGTTTAAAATCATTCTTAAAATGTAACAACTCTGCACACATAAACCAGTGATGCTGCAGCAAGTCGACCAGCTAATGTTAGCATTACAAGCCATGGCCACGCTAGACAGAGCTAGACAGACAGCCATTCTCTCTGATCAAAGTCAAGCCACTCTTGGAGGCAGGAGACTGTGCTGTCCTCACGCTGTCCTCTGAGGAGACCACAGTGTCGTGGCTTTGGTTGTTAGTTTTGTTATTCTTCAGTCATGTGTCATGTATTCTCATGTGTCATCCTTTGCTTTACTTCGTCTGTTTTCCTACCTTTGTAATTGTTGATTTGTTTCACCTGTCCCTCATTAGTCCTCCCTCCTCCAGTGTATTTAAGGCAGTGTTTTCCCTCAGTCTGTGTGTGTGTTTGTCCTTATGTCGCGTGTGTCAAGCGTTCCAGTCTCTTTGCAGTGTTTGTTGTGTCAAATTACTGCAGACTTTTTGCCTCTTCCTCCTCTGTCTGCGTTCACTGCCGACCTGACTCTGATCACCTGTTTGTAAAAGTGATGAAGGTGATCAACAGAAGCCTGGTTCAGGTTCAGAATGACAGGCGTTATTTTTAAATTAAGCTCACAGTTAATATTAATCTGGTTTCAGGAGACACAGCTACATGTGAGACCCTGCTGATAACCTGCAGCTTTAACTTTATCTTAATGACAAAAGCAAACAGCGTTTGTAAACACAAATATAGACTTGTTGGCGACCTGTTATTTGCATACAGTCTATGTATGTAATGACTTCAGATTTAAATAACAAAGCAATAACTGAACGTTCAGACAGCAGATGGGTTTATAACAGGATAGAAGCTCCTTTCTTCATGCTTTGCAAAGTGTTTGAGTGTCTGTTTATCACAACAGTTTACTACACGGACACACTCAAACACATCACATACTGATATGAAGAGGAAACTAACCCTTTGTTAAATCTAAGGTGTGTGTCGTAACACCTCTGACATGATGGAAGCTTCTCTGCTGTCATTTTTGAATGTTTGTACAGTCGATCGCACAACAGCAGCGCTGTGTTCTCTGTACATGGATGACTGACTGCGGTGGAGATAGCGCTCAGATCTTGTGCTTAAGTAAAAGTGGCAAAACTATGGCGTAGAGTACTTTGTTACAAGTAAAAGTCCTGCATTCAAAATGTTGCTTAAGTAAAAGAGCAAAAGTACTTGTTATGCGGGATGGTTCATGTCAGAAGAATTTATTTCATAATATTAAATTATGATTATTGACGCATTAATATTTATATCACTTTACCAGACTGTATATACTAGTGGCCAGCTTGTGAATTTCACCAAAACATCAATAAAGTAATCTTGTTTGGTTGATCTGAATCTCCAAAGTAAATCTGCAAAAACATGTAGTCAAATAAAAAGTGCACTATTTATTTCTGCATTGTAGTGGAGAAGAAATACTCAAGTAAAGTACTATCAGAATTACTTCAGACCGTCTTCCACTGCCGGTTACAATAATAACCACTAACGTCAAGAGTCCTAATTAATTAGAATGAATTAAATCTATCTATTGTATCAACCTATCTACGATGCTCTCATTCTTCCCTGAAATCTGCATGTAGAAATGAGGTCATACGGAGCTTACTGTCTGTGTGTCTTCTTGTGTTGCAACCTGCCTTTTCTCTAAACCCTCAGACCGGCCTGAAAACGCCTCCATCCCCAGGGGAAAGGGGGGAGGAAGGTGGGGGTGAATCATTGCGGCCTCTGGGCTAACAGCTGTGAATGGACTCCCATTAGGACACTGTCACTGGGACTCCTTCATTAGCATCTCTGCCTATTGTCTCCTCACACAATGGCAACAAACAAAACATTAACATGGAAATGGGTGAAATGTACCTAATTAGTTTTCTCTGCTGGTATTGTTAAGCAGAATAAAGATGGGACTAAATTGCTTTTGGATCCGCCTGCGTGAGCTCTGAAGCCCCACAGCAGCAGCTCTGCAGAGGATTCTGGGATTTCAGCAGGAAACAAACATTTTTATTATTGTGTCCTTTTATCGTTGACGCCTCAATCAAGGAATCACAGACAAGAGTCATCCAGGTGCTGAACCCAAGCTCTGTGTCTCAGGACTCTGGAGGGTCAGTTAAAGAGGTTAAAGAGCCATGGTGATGTGTGGGCTGCTATGGTTACACGCCAGCCATCTCTGCGAGTAACTAGCATCAACTCAAAACGTAGCTGTAAATCCATCCACATACACTCAGCAAGTTCCAGTCCTCTAGAAAAGTAAACTGCTGCCTTAGTAACTTATTTCACCAAATGACTTAAAGGTACCTCGTGGAGTTTCTGACCCTGTTTTTTTTGTGCACATTTCTGCCTCTGTGTCCTACCAATCACTGACAGATCACAGACGGCGGTAAAACGCTAACAAACGAGTAAGTGCACCAACAAAGGAGCTGTAGAATACAACTGCAAGACAGCAGACATGGGTGTAAACAATTCAGGATTCAAAAAGTTTAAAAAATTGGCTTTGCAAATGCTTTATGGGGAAGGAAATGCAGGGATACATGCAACTGTTGTTGGTGATGAACTTTGTTTACAAGAATACCCCACATTTGATCATTCGAATTAGCCGTTCAAGACCATCAAGTCCAAAATTTAACTCTTGAACCTGAAAATGGAGTCATGGGAAACCTACTAAAGAAAAAGAGAGCTCACAGGTTAAAAATAATGTTTGTAAAGGTTTGTACAGAGAACAATACCTGACGGATTCATAGAGTTGTTTACACAGAGTCACAGATAAATAATAAATGAGACCCAGTCCTTTGACCGAAGTCGTCTTATCTATTTGTATTTATATCACATTTCCTGGATTTTTATCTCATTATGGAGTAAAATCTCAGGTAAGTGCTTCTGCTCTGCAACAGGTTTTTTGCCCCTGCTGACAAACGTTAGGAAGTAAGCTGATCGTGGATCAGTGCTTCCGGGTGCCTGCTGCTGAGCTGCACTGAAGAGCAGGATTAGGCTTGTTCATAGGCTTTACTGGGCTTTAATCTTTAATCCAAAACCATAACATAGACCGCACCTTCAGTGGCTGTCGCTCATTGCAACATAAGATAAAACCATCACACAAACACTTCAGTGTCAGAGGCCACTCAAACAAAAGCTGTTTGTTTTAAGTCCCCAGAGCCTGGCGGCGCTTTAATTGTGTGAGTATAAAGTGACGACACAGATATGAAGCCTGCAGGGATCAGAAGTGTCTCATATGAAGACATGTCGAAAACTGCTCTGCTCACACTCGCAGCTTTCTGCAGGAAACAGAGACTCACACACGTTCCTTGAAATCACTGACAGCTGACATGAACATTAAGTTTCACCTTTTGCACCATAAAGTGAAAAAGTGTCTTATGGACCTGACTTTAACCTGGCCAGCTTGAAAGTCTATTTTCACACCTGCACTGGTAACTCCAGTGCAAAAAATACTCTGTTACAAGTAAAAGTCCTGCATTCAAAATCATCTTAAAGTTAAAGCACAAGCACAACAATTAACATGCAGGACTTTTAACAGGGTGTTTTTACACTGATGCTACTTTTATTTAATTAACGTTTTCAGTACTTCTTCCACCACTGATGGCTGACAGGGTGCAGCAGGTGGATGCATTTAAATACTTCATTATTATTATTATCATTACATGCAGCCTGCAAATGAGCCAAACTATATTTATCAAGTCATTGCAGTCAAGTGGAATCTTTTTCAGTCTTTCAGATTCAGTCTCCTCTCAACGCTAAAGTTGTTGGGGTTTTTTTTTTACTTGACTGTCACAGCAGTAGCAATGACGGAGTGAAAGCAGCTAAGGAGCCAGACTGAAAGCACAGGAGAGATAATGGAGACTGATGGGAAGCTAACGATGAACGTCCACCACATTAAAGTCACTGTTTCACAATGGAAGGAGGTTAAAGAGGTGACTGGCCACTGTTTCCCTGTCACAATTTATTGCAAGCCGACAGCTCACTGCCTCATTGCTAATTGGCAGCCTGATAGCATCAAAGATAAACTGTGTGAGCTGGAAAACAAAACAGTTGCAAGTCTCAGCACAGCAGCTAAACAAGCGAGAAGCGAACCACTATTTATACATAAAAACGCATAATAACAATAAAGCAACACAATGCATTACAAGTAAACGTCCTGCATTCAAAACATGAAGTGAAAGTATGTCAGTATAATTGGAAAAATGCATTTTAAGCATAAAGTAAGTATGTTTGTTGATTAATATCAGTGCTGCATTAACGAGTATGTTGCATTTTACTGCTCTAGATGCTTCAGGTTGAGCTCATTTGAACTACTTTATATACTGTTGGCTAGTTTAATTTACAGCAATGCATCATATTCTATAAGACCATCATATATTTTTAGTGGGGCTGTCCTGTGAGAACCATGTATCTCTAAAAAGTCACTTCTCATGAGCTCAGAAATGATCACGAACATTCAACACATCTGGAGATACATGGTTTCCATTGCAATGAAAAACTATAATCTGAAAAGTAACTAGTAACTAAAGCTGTCAGACAAAGGTAGTGGAGTAAAAAGAACAATATTTTCCTCCAAATAGATCTCTCTCCAGCGTGATCATCTTCTTGATCAGGTACTAAATAATGCATCTTAAAACTGATCAACAATATAAGTTTGATTGATGAATGTACGGATATTTGAGGGCCTTTACATAGATTAATAATTAATAATCTCATTAATAATTCCCCCAAGTTACTTCCAGTAATAATATGCATATTGGCACATTGTGAAAGCTGCTGACTTGCATGTTTTTAGCGGCCACTGTGGGGAGGGTGAGGTGCAATCTGCAACCTCATCACTAGATGCCACTAAATCCTCCACACTGGACCTTAAAATAACTGTTTCCTGTTATGTTAACCATAACAGGAAACCTCAACCTGGTCAAGAGTTTACCAGCTGTTCTGGTTCTGTTACGCACACTTTGGGTAAATGTACTGTGTGTCAGTCACATGACCCCAATCACACTCACTGAAGTCTTTCTGCCGTCTAAGATTCACTCTCTCCTCTCAGTGGTAATTTTCCACAAATTCTCTAATTAATGGGGTCAATAAACATGAGAGGCCTGATTGAGGGACAGAGAGGCTTGACTGACAGGGCCCTCAGCCTATCACAGTCCTCCCATTTGGCCAAATTAGCATTTTTCTGGCTCCAGCATGGCACCAACATCGCACACACAGCTAACAGTTTACCAGAGCTACATCATTACACATCCTCCGTCAACAGCCTCTCCATGTTCATCAAAGCCTTTCGTCGTCTCCCCTTCCAGGAGAGTCACAGCGCCTCTGGGAGAAGGTTGGGGAATTTCCCAGCCTGCCTCTGTGCTGCCGGCCCGGGGTTAATAGGTGTTCAACCCTCCTATTATCCAGGAGCGTTTGTGAATTACCAGCCGAGTGATGTTTACCACTGATATCATATATATGCTAATGTGGACGCTTAATTGGAGGGGAGGGGCCGCTGGGCAGGAGGGCGCGGGGTTGCGATCATGTGTAAAATTGATTTGTGAGGGCTGATATTTGATGGACGGTGGGGGGGCCGGGGCTGCAAGCGGGGGTCTGGAGCCACGAACTTCTTTGGTCTTCCTTCCCTGGATGTTCAGTATCAATGTGGCATTAAAGCATTTCTTCTATTCTGCATGAAACAGAGCAAAGAGGAGGATTTCCATGTAGGTTTGAAGGATTAATTGTCCCCACTTTGCATAATTAGGCAGGTCTTCCAGTATTTAAAGGTTATTGTTTCTATGGATTCTCACTTGTAGTAATTAGCAATCAGTAGTAATTAAATTTGCCAATTAATGGTGAGGGAATTCCCCAAACCTCAGTGACATTCACCTGAGAGCTGAGGGACACCACTCGAATATTTACAGAAAAATTAGGGTTGTGCAAGAACAAGATTTAAAAATCATTTCATTGTTTTTCACTGTGAGGTTATCACTCATCAATTTCTATAGATTAAGATAAGGTCATTTATAGCACAGTTCATATACTGAGGCTGCATATGAATATGATTTATACTCTAATATTATCGTTTTTAATTCAGAGTGCTTTACATGACACATCAGTGCATTCAGACAAGATATAAAAGGAACATGAGGCAATATGCAAAGACATAAACAGGATTTACAGAGAGTTAAATAACAGGACAAAAAGATTAAGTAGTCGAATAAGATTTACAGTGCAGTGAAAAATATGAATGGATAGCCTCTAATTTAATAGACGCAGTGGCAAACAGAAGAGTTTTCAGCCTTTATTTTAAAAAATAATTATTTATTTGTTTGTTGCAGTTATGTGGTGAAAACAAACTGAAAGCAGCTTTAGATTTATGTTTGAGGACAGTAAACAGACCTGATCCAGGACTTTTATAACAGCAGATCAGATGCACAGCAGTGCTTTATAAAACCAAGGGGAGCATTTCAGGGTTTACTGCCTTATACCGTGCTGCACACACACACACACACACACACACACACACACACACACACACACACACACACACATTAGAATAACAGTGTTTGGAGCATGTTTTTAAAGGTTTGGGCACATGTTAGTTTGTCTGGAAATGAATTCCACAAGTGTTTCACATAGATAAATAAATATTCACCAATTGTTGTTTTCAGCACAACATCAGCACAGTAAGCTATCAAAGAGATCTGGCTGCTGAAACTCAGTGATGTAAGCAGTTACATTTTTCAATATATTCTATGAGCCAGTGAAGATCTGTTGAGTTCAGCTCTCTTGTTGTCACAGCAGCAGGTCACAGAATCAAAGACTCCAAAGACTCTTGACTTGAGGTTTTGCTTGAGTCTTGATGATCTTCAGTCTTTCTTACGCAGAAACAGAAACCTGTGTTGTGATTTTGTTGCTGTCCCGTGAAAAAAAAAAAACAAACATGTTTTGTTATATTGTGAGAAAGTATGTTTCAGGTAATCCAGTAGGCTTTAAGTGATTTCTCTGGGTTGAAAAATAGGAGAATTTCTCAGTCCATAAATGACAACACAATCCTTCAGTTTATGTGAAAAATTAAAAATCAAGACATTTTTGTCTTGACAGTGACAGTCAAGGCATGGGTGCACATCCTTAAAGAGAAACCTCAGATGCACAACTTAAAGAGATTATCAATAAAACACCCAAAATGTTGTTGTGTAAGTTCATTTTCACGCTGACCAAGTTGCTGATTAAAAAAACTTTCCTCGTCCAGCTCTGCAGATTCAAACTGAAAACTTTTCAGAGCCCAAACTGCGAGTCTTAATGTGTAAATCAAGCATACTGAGACAAATATGTTTTCCTTTGATAAGTTGAATTTCACTTCTGCTGCCAGCCGCTGCTCGCTCATTGTGGCTCCAGCCGAAGGTTTTAAGCCGCCGTACGTGAGCCGCATGGCTAAACGTCTGCTGGCTTTGAAACAAACAGCCCGCAAACGCTTTAAGTATATTATCAGCCAAGTTCTTTTAGGAACGTATTGCTAAAGGAGCTTACCATTTAATTAATGTAACTTCAGCGAGATTACACCCGGCCCAGCCTTGTAAGCAGAGGCAGAGTCTTATTGACCTCCTATGCAAGAGCTTAAAGACACAAGAATGGCGTTTTTACTCAACTTTGATGGGATAACTCGTATAATCTTTCACAGGGAAGGGAGGAATAGAGTGTTTTAAACATAATACCCTCCCAAACTCTGAGTGGGCCTGTGTGTCGCTCAAGTGCCACGCTGACACAGCAACGTTGTCATTTTATCAACCTTGACTTTTTAAAATCTCCTTTTGTTGTTTTTTTTTTTTCCCACCAGGGTCGACTCAGAGAAAAGCAGATTCCTCAGGCCTGTTTAGCTGTGAAATGACGCAGAAAAAGCAGCTTTCAGCAAACAGTTTCAGGTATTTTTCACCAAATCTAGAGCAAGTTGTCTGGATTTTACGCTCATGTTCACGATATGCCCTTTTTCTGACAATGTTTGAACGATGATGTAATTCTCAGACTGGGCAACACTTTACTGGAACCCTCCTATTAAGCATTTATAAGCAGTTTATAAACATAATTATATTGTAAGCAGATATATGGGCAGGCTGTTATATAAAGAGATGAATGAATGAATTGTCAAGAAATACTGCACACTTAAAAAATTTCTTTTATCTGTTTATAACTACCTTATTGTGAGTTATGAACCATGTATTAAATGTATAGTTATTACTAATAAATGATAAAGAGAAGGTGCTTTGAAAATAGGTTAAAAATAGTGTTTATGTCTTCAACTCTGAAATGAAATTGGTGGAATAAATTGATTTTTATTATCAGTCATACATAAAGGGAAATATATGAAATACAGCATCTAAAATGTTAAAAATTAAAAAATCTTTTTCATCATTCCTCCATGAAAATCTCATATTTTATTAGTATTTGTTAATAAAGAACCCAATCTGTGTATTTCTTCTCCACTTTTTTTGTTCTCCAACCCCCCATATACCATCCCAGATGTTACCCCCCCCCCCCCCCCCCCCCCCCCCTATTTTTTTTTTTTTTTTTTGTTGGAGTTTTTGGTGTTGCCCTTTCAAACATTCTTTAACAGTGGGATAAAGGGGACGGGGGGATTGGGGAGATTAGGCTACGGGATCCTCCAGGCATTGTCTGAGAACCCGCAGATAAAAAAAGCATTGCTTTGGTTTTGATTTGGTGGGGTGGGGGCAGGGAGGGGTGGGGGCGAGTGGAGGGGCGGAGTTAGCAGATGGGGGGGCAGGTGGTGTTATTGGCTGGTCGGCTGCTGTTTGGGGTTTCAGAATAAAAGGATCGAGATATTTGGACGTGATGGACAGAGGAGACGCAGCAGCTCTCTGCTTCCTGTTTATTGTTAGAGAACGATGAGTTTCCTGTTTGTGTTCTGTGACCCTGGAGGATCCAGATCCTTTTCACAGATACTGATTCCCCTCATTTATCGCGATTATTCATCTTGGTGCTGAACAAAACATCTGCATTATCACTGGCTTCTTCTACTTTTGCTTTTGATTATAATTAATTGTTGTTATTTACAAAAATGTATATACACTTCAATCTAAATAAGTGATCTAATTATTCAACATTTCCCAAAAAAGCAAATGTCAGAAAAAAGTCTAAAAACTGAAAACAGATTTATGTATCAGAACTTTGTTTTTTCTTCTTTCCCATTAATCATCTAACGACCCCTCAGATTTATCTGGTGACCTTCTGGAGGGCCCCAACCCCTATGTCCGGATGCTGATACGTGAAGAACATTTAGCTGAAACTTTTGTAGTTACTTAAGTAGGATTTTGAATGCAGGACTTTTACTCCTAATGAAGTATTTTTAGATTGTTGTATTCATACTATGACCTAGTAAAACATCTCAGTATTTGTCACACCACTGCTAGAAGTTCAACATTTTGGGAAATCCACTTGTTTGCTTTCTTGGCGAGAGTTCGATGAAAGCGTTGATGAAACTTTTCAGGTGCAGCCGGCAGCCAGTTAGCTTAGCTTAGCATAAAGACTGGAAACAGGGGCAAACAGCTAGCCTGGCTCTGGTCAAAGGTAACAAATTCTAAAATTCTACAAATTCAAATTCAAAGCTCTCATGTGATGATAACTTCCTTTAAGCTGCTTAAGGGTAAATAAAAAGCTCCAGAGTCTGAATGACTTTACAAACATAGCAGGAACGTTTGTTTGTAAGTTGTCTCAGACGTCTCAGGGAAGTTCTTATGTGACAGCTGGGCGAAGCTCTGAGGACTCTGTATGAGTCTCAGCTCATTTACAGCTCAGACGACTTGTATTGATGAACCTATTAACGCTGATCAGAAGTGGAAGACAGTAAAGTGGTGATTGATCAGCCCCTGGGGACTCGCGGGGACACAGTGGAAGATTTTAAAATTCATGAGGACCTTATTATCTACCTCTGTCTTTCTTTTTTTTGAAGCATGAGCACACAATTCAGCTCATTCTCTTCAGTCTGTATTCAAAAAGCATGACTCCACACGCTAAAACTATAAGCAGCATGTGCACAAAAGTCAATCCTTCACTTAAACTGCTGTGGAGAGCAGATGTGTACAAACACCATGCATAAGAGATAACAGGTGACGTGGTATAAAGAGCAAGAGAGTCTGTGTGGGGTGGATGTTGGGTGGATGGATGGGTCAAACAAACACTTAGACCCAGCACCATGGTGGTGGAAGTAAAAGTCAGTGCTGACCTGTTTTATATACGTCCGTAAGCTAACAGACGTAACGTGTTTATGTCATGTATGTAACTTAACGTACTTATTGGTAACCCAAAAAAAGATCTTTTCCAAAACGTGACTTTTTTATTTTTGTTACCATGACGATCAGTGAGTATGGTTGGACGATGAAGGTCACCGGACTGTGGTTCTTTCCATCACAGTCAAAAGTTAACAGGAAGGATAGGTGCATCACCTGCACACAATTTGAAGGCATCGAGTTGTTTTATTTCTACGCAGATTGAAGAGACTTGACATCGTCTCTATTAAATCACTTCAAATACATTTTCATCACGTTCTGCCGCGTGACATTACTGATTAATATGGTCCAGTTTTCTGCACATTACAAAATCTTCACATAGAGAACAGAAATGTGTAGAAATCAGCATCATAGTTCCTCCCTGATATGATTCCTCTCACAGCTGATAGCTGATTGTATTAACTGATCACCTGAGTGTTGTGTGTTTTCAGCCTGATGGATCAGCAGGTGGTTATCAGCTGCTCGTCAGCAGCCCGTCACAGCCTCCATTCAGATGCTCATATCAGTTAATTAGCACCGACTGAATCTCTCCCAATTATCTTCCTCCATTCACGTGCTAAAGAAGCCATCCCTCCACTTAAGCAGTTGTTATTTCCTTTTGTCTTTGGTGCAATTTAACTGCAAAACATCCGCATGCCAGGAATAGCGATGCATCTGACAAACTGCCTGCTGGATTGAAGAGGGAAAGAGTTTGCTTTTTTTAGTTAAAGCTACAGTTTGCATCAGTTATCAGAAGATATTGTTAGTTTTTCTTTGCTTTTATCCATCAGTTGATTTTAATTTCTTTGGCTTTAAAGTCAGATGGAAACAGTTGCATCATCCTCTGTATCCACACATATCCTGACAATAAAGTGAGGCCTCATGCTGTATTATTATCACTGCTTATCAGATTTACAGTGTGGCATTATAGTAAGTAACTGCTAAAATACAATGCTTTAAGAGGAAAAAATGAGTAAATTTTATGCAAAAAATACAAGAAATTGCTATTATTCGACTTTTTGAGGCCTCTATTATGAAATCCACAGTCAATTTCCTTGAGTTGTGCCTGTAATTCTTCACCTGAAAGATGCAGCTGATAAAACAGAGATAGGTCAGAAGTCTTCAAATGTAAAATCTCCATGTTTTTTACTTTATTTCCATGATCTGTATCATGAGCTGAGATATTTCCTCCCTGCTGGAATCCTTCGCCTCACACGCCAGCGTGTCCTAATGGAGTTAGTTCAGCCATTAGCCGAGCAGATTGATTCATTACGCTAATGTGAGTCTAACCCTGTTGGCCCTGTTGAAATGCGTGCAATATGACACTCCTCAAATTTGTTCTAACACATGCCCTGGGGAGCCAAACAGAGCCGCTGCTAATGGGGGAGGTGGGGCCAATTATGCAGAGAAGAGCTGACTGTCAACAGATATCTGCTGTGTGTGCTATCAGCCTGCCCGCCTCCTCAAACACAACCACCTCACAGCCCCTCTGCGAGCTGCTCTGCTCAGGCTGCTGAGAAAAGAATGACTGAAGAAGGCGAATGAACACGATTCCGGCTGAAAATCAGATTTCCAATTGTCCCTTGGGAAAAATGCTTTGAGCTCATCATTCAGTGGCTTCAAGATTTAAACAATTCTCTCATTTAAAATGGTTTTACTTTACTGACCAAGACCAAAATCAACTCACCTTTTTTTAAATCAGCAGACGAAATACATCACTTAGGAAACAGCACATGTGATGTTCACACATGTTTTTCAGACCTTTCAATAAACCTATGTAATTTATGTGATTTTGTCACATGTATAAATTATGACATGTGAATTCCCCATCTTATATCTCACATGAACCCCTATTTCTCATGTGATTAATATCTATAGAAACACATGTGGTTTATAACATGTGAAACAGCCTTTCACGTACACATGCACATTAAACATGTGTAGCATTTCTCATTTTGAGAACACAAATTTAAGATGAGCTAAGACACGCTGATGATAAGATACAATAAACTGCATATATGTAGAAGATGATTTTTCAGTCAGGACACTTTTTCACTACGGTGCTCATAAATATCAAAATACAGCCCTGACTCTGTGCTTCCGATCGGATTTATGGGAAGAGATACTCATAAAGAAGGTTGGTTACCTGAAGATGTGATGCACGGTCCTGAAAGACAAAAGAAAGTCATGAAAATAGAATATTTACAAGGTACATTATTATTTTATATAATATGTAGATTTTCAATTTTTAATGTTAGGTTTACACACCTGCAGGAATTAAAACAAGTAAAATAACCTAGGAACTGAAGCAGTTAAGGGGCAGGTCAAATATGCACAAAGTGAAGTCTGCAACCTGCTGTCAAATTGATTGAATGTTTTAATGATGATCAATATTTGATAATATTTTTTATGATCAGACTTTACAGACTGAGCTTCAAATTGGATCAGGAAACAAAAACCATTTAGTTGTTGATTAGTGTTGAAACATCTGTCTTTCACTGTCACATGGCAGCAACTTGGGTTGTTGTTCTCAGCTTCCCTTGTAATGCAGTGTTTTTATACCATGGTATGGCCCACTTTTACTAAGTGATTGCTTCTTCCACCACTGGAACTAAAAATAAAAAAATAACATTGTTCTCACCAGGATAATAGCTGAACTCTGGGAGCATGACAACATTGCTAGACAGTTCAAAGCTGTTTTGAAGATAAAATGAAGATAAGGAGGGAAATTATTACCTCACCTGTCTGCTGTCAACATCCATCAGTCTGCAGACCCACTTCCTGCTTCCACTTTGACCTGTAGTTACATTTCAGCTGTGTTCACTTTCAGTTTTACCTGCAAATACAGTGGTTTAGGTGATGTTTACAGTGTATCTGATCATCTGATGTTCATGGGTTTTTTTTACTTTGCTGAGTTCAGTGTTCATATTGCCACCAGAAATGATGGCACAAAGTACCAAAATAAGCTCCAGGATGTAATAAACCAGAACTCTCCTTTAATATCTGAGGTTAGAAACTGTTGTGACGTCAGAAAAGGAAAACGTGAAATGTGAACAGAGGTTTCACAAAATTTCAATTCACATGGGAGCCTCAGGGAGCAGACACAAGCACTCGACTGGAAGCGGGTGGTCATTTCCTATCAAGTGACTGGAGAAGAGATAAAAAAAAAGAAAAAATATCGGACAACTATAAAAAACTGAATACAGATATTTAATTTGCTAGTGTTCACTTTGAAGGAGGCTATCCATGTGAGGAAACCCTTGAGTTTGAGGCAAACACAGATTGTTCCGTATTCATCCACCTCTTTTATCTTCCATCTGAGGGTCTGCTGGTGTTCAGAGAGGAGGGAAGCGGCGTCTGCGGACGGCGGAGATAAGACCTGTTGTTGTGGATGTGGGGGTGGGTGGTCTTATTTACCTGTAGCTGAAGGGGCTTTCAGCTCCCTGCAGGCCGCTGCTTTACATTATGTCTCCCCGCTGCTCTGTCAACACTCACCCTGAGCACCACAGAGTCAACTGCCTCATGCACGAGGACCTGAGGAACATATGGTCAGCAGCTCAGCGTGCACGCTCCCACACAAACAATGACAAAAAGTGGTGAAATGAGCTCAAACTCATGAGCCGTGGAGACTGCCTGATGCGGCTGCGGCTATGTGTACATGAATATGTGACAGCAGTGTGTAGCAAGACACTTTGGGCAAATCAACCAACTCTCAGTAGTTTCCTACTTGGTTTAGAAACACCTTACATAATAATAATATATGTAGTCTCATTTATTAAAAAGTAATCTCCTCAAACAGCTGCTCACTGTAGTTTTTTATCAAACACACAGGAGGAAATAGTGCATTTGTTGGGGACTATTTTCAGCGGTGGTTTAATCCACATCTGGTGCCATAGTGAGTATTTGTGGCAGCAGGACGGTGTATGTGGGAGTCAAAATAAACTACAGTGTTTGTGTTCATGGTAATGAAGGAACATGTCAGTCAGTGCAACAGTGTGACTCACTGATGTGTTTGTAAAGGCTCAGAGGAAGGAGATCTATCAGGCTGTGATACTCACACAGGACGTGTTGGGAGATACATTCTCTGCTGGTTTGGGTCTTTTGATGTGATCTGACAATAGCACAAATCTAGAATATCAGCAGACTCATCGATAGATAGATACTTTATTAATCTCCAAAGAGAAATTTACAAACATTATCATTATTAACATTAGGCTTAATTTGGGGCTAAAACTGTTTGTTTAAAGGCACAAAGATTAGAATGTTTAAATGTAGAATAAATCACAATACAACCACAGTGAATGAGGACGTGACATAAAGTTCAGGTTTTTTTATGTCATATATTATTGTTATATATCCACACCAGTGGTAAAGTGATTGTGTTAAATAATTGAACTTACTTAAAAACTGAAATATTAGGTCATTTGTCATAATAATAATTGTTTGCCAGATGAGTGTTTCTATTTCTCTCAGCACTGTTACTCTTTATTGTTTATTCATTTGTTTCTTTACTAACTGACAGAATCTCTGGCACATAATCAGCATCTTACTTCTCCTGATTTTGATGAAATGAAAAATAACTCATCTGTGCCTTAGAAAACAGCTGTCCTTAATGTGCCCTTAAAGGAGCGTAACTGTGTTTTTGCATGTTCCATTGAATTAATTTATGATCTCAGTTTAAATTACTATCAACCATTCATCTCTTCTCATTTTTTCATAGTATGAAAATACATTTTCTAGAGATTTGGAAGTTAAGCTTAAATCAGGCAATCCATTAACATCATGCCTGCTTTTAGTTTTGTAATAGTTATAATATTGTTGTCCGTGTTGTGCGCTCATTTATTAGTGTCATGTGATGTAATAATGAAGGAGCGCAGACTGTGTTCATCTGCATTATCATACAACCACTTTGACAACAAGGGCAGCCATGATGTTCACAGATGAACTGTTACATAACTGAAGCAAACAGTACAAATAGATTTTCATTAATAAACAAACATGTCGATTAATTCACTACATAACCTGTGATGCTGTGTAGCACTTTATACTTTTCACTATTGATTACTTACTACTTAGAAAAAAGGTGAAAATGGCCAACATAACAGGCATTTGTCTTTATAAACATGCTGCTTCCTGCTTTAAACACTTAATGGTTTTCTGAACGTGTAGGCTTCAGCTGTGGAATCCTTGGTTTTGAGAATATTAGCCTAACTTCAGGAGGGAGGGTCCTGTCTTTGTTTCCAGGACTGAAAATTACCACCGAGCTACTTGTGTGATGCTGGTAAGTAGCAGGTAAACCAGTTTAGCAGGTGATCCCTGATCTCAGAGGCGCCGGGCTTCTCTAAAAGCCCATTTGTGAATTTCTGGCCCAACGTTTCCTGCCCTGTTTGCTCATTTGTGCGAGCGAGGAAAAAAAGGAGCCAGTGTCCAGATTGCGGTACATCTGCTGTTTTCGGCAGCGTGGCGAGGCCTGGCCGCCACGCCACGCAGGTGCTGCTCCTTCCCCCCTGAAGGCCACATTCTTCTATAGCCATGTGCTGCCTGAGCAAACTGCGCTTCTGAGCAGGCCTGTCCGACCGCTGACTGGCCACTGCCCCGGCAACATGCATTGTTGCTCTATGCAAATCCGCTCACACTGGGACAGAGGCTCGGGGAGGGGGTATCCTGAGCTCAGTAGCCGGGATAGAGAACGGAGGCCGGCCAATAAATGAAAGTTTGCCTTAAATCCTCGGGATAATGGAGGCAGAGGTTGGGGCCGAGCCTCGAAGCCGAGATAAACAGAGGGATTACTCCTCGGTTTTGCATCACTCACTCTCCTCTGGGTGGCCCTTAACCGTCAGGAAAGCTAAGAGGGGAGAGGGGGTGGTGAGAGAAGAAAAAACGTTTAACGCATGGACATTCACACAGCACATAGGGGGAAAGAAGTGAGCCTAATTCCATCAAAGACTGAGAAATTAACAATTAATTTATTCCAACCTCCCCGCCCCTGCTCCTTTTCTATTTTCAGCCCAATTGTTGGTTAGTTCTGCAACATCTGGTCCAGAACAGTCACTGTGCCTGATGACTGATGCTCCCTCCATTAAAGTAGAATGGCAGAGAAAATCTTCCCTTTTCCATTCATTTCTTGTCCATGGGAGATTAGTTTGGTACGATGTGAAAAGTAATCATTAAAAATGTTGCTCTTTTTGCAGGCCATGCATAACCACCGCGGGCAGCGCCTTTATTTGCAATTGTAATTTAAAGAATAATTAAAGAAGTTAAATGATTCTGTAAATGTAGAACAACTTGAGTCTTTGTGCTCAAGGGTGCATGAACCTTCGCCTTATGGCTGGTTGCTCCGATAAACTCGGTAATGAAAGAATGTAGCGCCGCACTAATGACAAATTTTGAAGTGTTTTGGATTTGCTCGCTCTCCTGTCCTCGGCTCACGCTCCCTCTGATGTCTGACTTTAAACTGGGTGCCGCTGAGGAACAGAAGCCACAATGAAGCGTTTTCACCTGGTTAGCACGAAAACATCGATTGAACGATTCACTGATCGACTTTGTTTAATCTTTCAGATGAAAAAAGAAAATGACAAAAGCAATGCTGCAACGGGTGCACAAACACATCAGACAGGATTCACACAAAATGCACCGATTGAAACTGGTACGATGTGTTTAAAAAAGCACACAGAGTGAAACCAACTCGGACATTTCAAGCAGAGCTTCAGCAATCAGTTAATCTGACTCTGATTTTTAAAGATCAACTAAAGATTTGGTCTAGAAAATGTCAGAATATTGTAAAATGTGTCCCAGAGCCCAACCTGATAGCTTCATGTTGTCCAGAAGTAAAAAATATTCAGTTTATAAGACGAGACAAAGCAACACAACCTCATTCTGGAGACGATGAAGTCATCCAATGTCCATTATGCTTGAAAAATGACCCAATCAGCTGATTGGTGATTGATGAATGATGAATCTATATGCATGTGTTTCATCAAACAATTAATATGTTGTATTTAATTGTTATTTGGTTTCTCCTCTGTAACAAACAACATCTGAACCCTTTCAGCATCAATCACACAACTCTTTTATCTTTCATTGCTTTCCAAAATCTGAGTCGACTTTAAACAGCGGTGCATGTCAAAGCATTGCCCTCGGATCAAATTAACCGAGAAGTCCCTGACTCAGCTTCTTCACAATCGTCTCGGCTCAAACCTCCAGCCGCTGCTTTGTCTGGCGTAAATGGGAGCAGAGATGGCCTCGTATCAGTAACATCAAGCTGCTTTAGAGCTGCACCACCAGCAGCTTACAAACTCTCTGTCCCCAGCACACACACACACACACACACACACACAGACACACACAGACAGAAAGACAGAACCTCAGCTCTGGTGGAAATGAGCTGTTGACATTATTTAGGGTCATTGTCCTCGATAGCAGGGCCAACTGCTGGGATTTCACAGATAAATCCTTCCACCTGCGTCCATTACACATTAATGTTTGGCCCATCGAGTCCCACATCCTTCATAACACAAGCCTGAACAAGTGTGTTCACTTTTGCATTGTTAGTAATACATTTAATAAATCATCGCTGCCGTTGTCTGCGGACGTCTGAACATTTCTTGAGAATCTCGCCGAGTGGGAGATGAGGGAGAGGAGTGGGAGCGACAGCAGAGATTGGTTAGCAGCTCCTGTGGAGGTGACCTTGAAGGCTGTGGTTGTTCTGGGCAGGTCCAAGGTGTCACCGTGGGTACCTGCATCACTGTGAGACTGGGTGGAGCTGAAAAGAGGCCTACAGTGCTTGGGCAACCTCCCCTGGAGGAGTCAAAAAATATAAATCCATCAGAATGCCAGCAAAAGAGGTCCAGCTTATAAGCTTACAAGCAAGCAAGCAAACATCTTGTCACACATGAAATTTCAGGTTGTCATCAAATGTTATTGCGAAGGAAATATTCTCTGGTTGATTTAAACGTGTGTTCGACCAAAGAAACGTAACAGTTTAATAATGATGAAGCCAAAGAGACGATGAAGTCCAGCACAGCGAATAATTAATATGAACAAGCGGTCCATGCGAGTTACAGCCAGGTTCATTTTGTGCAGCCAGGCCTCATGGAGGCCTGCAGAAACTCACAAGCTGGTTAATTAAAGTGCAGAAACATGGTGCTAAAGAGAAACACATTCATTTCTGTCATCCCTTTACCAATTAAAACTACTTAACTAGTAATTATAAATTTTTTATCCAAGCTCAGTCCTTTTTATGAGGCTAAGCAGTTCTCCCTCTCACTCCACCAAGTGCGTACTAAACATGTAGCCTACAAATACAAGCTAGGTCATTTAACAAGCCCTCCAAGTTGGTAATTTGCTCTAATTATTTTGCTACTTAAATGCCAGTTAGCTAACTAACAAAAACTACCCAATTTGATTAAACAGCCAAATGCCTAAAATTCAGTTCAAACTGTCGCAGCACGACACAGACAGAAGCAGGTTCAGCTGATGCCATTAATGATGTCTCCATTCAAATGAAGTGTCCCAGTCAGTCAATAGCTCTGCTGGGAACAGCACACCTGAGGGTCATAATTAATATTATTAGTTGCAACTGTGCTAGACGAGTCAAAATGTCTGCTATGAGAAAAGTCTCACGAACTCTCAGCCATTCTCGCTGGTGCAGTCCTGCAAACGTTTGGTCAGTTCTTCGATTGTACAGTGATCAGTCGAGAGACCCGAACCTGTAAAACATAACTGTAGCTTATTTTGCGATTAGACACAAACCCGAATCTGACCCAAATCAAGAATTATCTAAATTTCTACAAACCCAACTGAAACCCATTGAACCTGTCGGGTTCCGGTTGGGTATCGAGACTCATCCCGTCAGCACAGCTCGGTTTTGGGAGGATTATTCAATCTTCCCTCTCCTTCTTGCTTTACAACAAACAAATAACTACAGCGAGCGTCATTGTGTAATGTTCACTTTTATTTTGACGTGAACTTTTCCAGCTGCGGTCAAAGTATCGGACAGCCATTTCCCATGATCCTCTTGGCAATGTCCCGCCTAGGAAAGCAGCCCGACATGACAAAAAAATCTTGAAAGAACACAAAGGCACAAAGAGGCGGAGGGCGCAGCGGCGGAGGCGGCCGTCTCGGCCCGACAGAGGACGCGGCCTCGCCATACAGCCGGGCCACTCCAATTCTGAGCGAATGCTAATGAGATTGCTCTGATCCCTCCGGTGCTTCCCATGTTTTCAACACCTTCAAGGACCACATGGCGCTTGCAGCATAAAGACAACTAAATGAGAAATCTGAACGTTTTTTTGTGACGCCGGGGGCCTCTTCGCTTTTCAACCTGGCCGCCCATTCAGTGTACCTCCCCGAAAAGAAAAGATAAGAAAGAGACTGCTACGGGGGGTGTGGATGAGTAAACTTTTCAGGAAAATGGCATATTTGCGAACGTGAAGTAATAATCAATTTATGGCCACGCTAGGGCGAAGCCTTTGACGCAGGAAGAATCGCGGGTTGGGGGGATTGAAAAGGAGGGACGAGAAAGAGAAGGGAGATGCTCAAATTTGGAGGCTGTTTCTCACAACCGCTGTAATGAGATCACTAACATCTTGAGCCGGCCTCCACTATAGTCGCCAAACAACAGGCTCCCAGATGAAAGGTGAATGGGCCTGGGTTCCCGCTGGCTGGTTCAGAAGCACTTTAATAGCACAGTGCCCTATGAAAGGTTCCCGGGCAGTAGCTCATATTAGCGGCGAAGCACACTGCTTAATAGGATGATGCCTTTTGGCTTTTGTCATGAGATGATTAAGGGCTTCGTTGTCACTGGTGCCTGTTGAGCACAAGGCACTAGAATCCACTCTGCTGGGCTTATTGTCTGAGTCTATGTGGTAGAAAGAGCCCTTTTGATGAAAACACCTCTCAGGGATCTATCAGGTGAGCTCTGCTTTGGAGTCTCACATCTACGCCCCCTTCAAAATACCTCGAGTGCTTTGTTTTCCTCTAAAGACCCTTGAATCTGTCATCGTGTTCTGACGGAGACAAACGCCGCTGAGGGGAGCAGCAGAAAGATGAAACTTGCTGATAATGGTCCTTGAATAAAGAAAATATGTACTCATGACTGTAATTAATTTACCTTGTTGTGTTAACTGCGCTTATTGAATTGGGGATTTTAAATACTTTAGTCAAAGGTAAGGCAGAAAAAAAATGGTTTGCTGAATCTAAAAATCCCTCCAATACAAATCAGCTTATTTTCTAGTTATCTTCTCAATAGCGCGTTAATCTTTCATCTACGGTCTTGTTTCAAGATACTGACGCTCACTGAACGGGAACAAGTGGAATTATGTAACAGGCAGAATTTCTTTCTTCTTTTAACACAGACTTATGAGACGAAATGACTCGTAACGATTAATATTTTTAGCCGCATCAAAGGGGCGTCTCCTTCAATCACCCGGACGTTCAAGAAACCTCAACGCGCTCAGTCAATCGAAAGCATTTCTGTCAGGTTCAGCACGATCGCCTGGCAAAAACATCAATGAAAAGGCATTAAATTAGCTCTTTTTATGTTTTAAAGAAAGCAGAGATTGCGTGTTATGCGATCGCCACAATTTACCACACAGAGAAGGTGACTGAAAAGGATGAATGTTGGCCAGATTGACGTTAAACAGAGAATGCACTATGTCCATTTTTTTGCAATCAATGCAGGTCCTTTCAATCAGGAGAGCTTTATACTCAGGATTAGTTTTGGTGACTTAAGAAGCTAGACTACCTCCGTACCCCCACCATCTGCAACTGCACCCCCCTCCGCTCTCCTTTACCCCTCCAAACCCCCCTCGCAAAAATAGCACAAGGATACTGCCAGCCTTTTCACTCCCTCCTAACAAGGCGGCTCCAAAGCACAGGCCCACTCCAAGTAATTAAATCAATCCCTTTGTGTTCCCCAATATTCCCCTTCAGTGGGTGACTGCCCAAGATCTGATTATGGCTCTTCATGCATATTCAGGCTGAAGCTACAACTTGTCTAGAACAACCTCTTACTTTTTATACTCGCGTCATGAGCAGCCAACATGCACCAATTTCCTCTTTTTGTCTTAATAACCCCTCTAACTTTTTACATACATCCAGAAACCCGTAGTTTGCTCCGGCAGGGCTGTGAAATGAGGAGCGGTCACCGACTCCGGAGGCTCAGGCATGTTTAAGAGAAAGCTGTAAGATGAGAAGTTAGGGTGGGAGCCCGAAAGACAAATTGGATTAGCAAGTATTGGATTAAAGGTAAAACGGAGGGATAACAAACAAGAAAAGCTGCCTGTGATCACAGGGTTTAATATATTTCTTTTCCTCTCCGATCCCTTTCTTCTCTCCCTCCCCCTTTTCTTTCTTTCTTTTCGAGTAAAGATCCCAGGCTTAAGACAGACTTATTAAAACTGGGATTAATTTGTAATGCTCCCCTAACCCTCAGGGTCAACCAAAGATTTGTTATCTAAAGCAAACAGGAAAAAATGTACTATAACAACACAACGAGGGCTTTAAACCCATGTCTGTCGGGCTTCTGGGAGATTTTAGCTTTGTACGAAAGGTGTTATCCCTGAGATATTTATTTGGGCAGGGATAGAAAACCCTTGTAGGGCAATCGAGATGTGGATGAATATAAGAATGCAATTCTTAATCTTTGTAATTGCTCGTGGAAGGATACATGCTCAAACATGCAAAAGGTGTCCAGTAAATCAAGGTAAATTGATATCTGTAATCTTGATGATGAAAATGGAGCATGAAAAAAAGGAGCGAAACATATACACTCCTCTTCCTTTATTAGAAAATCTCCTGTTTTTAATCAGCGGATGATGAGAGGTAACTGTTGAGGAGCAGGCCGCTCTCATTAGCCTTATCTTTTTAATGTGGCACTGCCTCAGATTGTGATCTTAATCTTATTTGGTTATGGAGGCTTCGTTCACTCCGACAAGCACAAAGACCTTAAGGAACAAAACCAGCGCCTTGTTTTCTGCGGTGGCTTTTCGGTTGGTTCCTCGGGGTCGGGGTGCAAGGGGCCGAGCTGACCGGCCTCGCAGCCGAGCGGCCTAAATCTCTTGGCCAGTTGCCTGTTCTGTGTTCCATAAAAACTCCGGTCTTTGTTTCCCCTGCGCTTCTTTTCATTTCTTCACCGAGCACTGCTGTGTCGAACAGCATTGTTGCTGGACCACAGATTCAATCAAATTTGACACATCCAGACGTAAGAAAAATTTGATTCTGTTAGAAAATATTTTTTAGAGTAATTCAAAAAAACTGAATCTGATTACTGACATCAGCACTACAATATTATATAATTAGGAGTCATGGCAGCAGTTAAGTGAGCGTTTAACTGCTGTTAGCTCCAGAAAAAGCTCAGTTTTTTGCACTTTTTTTTAACACATTTTGTTTCCTTGTAATGCTGTCGAGCCTGGAATTTTTTATTATTTTCACTGTTCCATCTACATGCAGAATTTTGTAAAGTAAAGCTGAAAGCTAAACGCTGCTTTATTGACATCAATTTGATCCACCACCAGCTGTAATGTTGTACATTAGTTTAATTATGGTGTAAATAAATCTCCAAGTGACAAGTCAAGAAGAAACACATAAGTCTTCAGAACAGTTAGATTTAAAGGCTGAATGTCAACACAAAACATTGCATGAATTAGATATGAGCTAAGAAGTTCAGTCATCACATCATGAATCCAATAAGAAGCTACCGAATAAGGCTACAAGAGTCGTGTGTCCCGGGGCCTGTTTGCTTGATTTACCACCCCCTCATCCTATCCTGGTCAGCCGTACTGTTTGCTGCTTGTTCGCCCCTTCTCAGCTCCATCCAGGCATGCACCACCACCTTTAACCGAATTTACATTCTCTGGATCCGATCACTGACAAAGACTGGAATTACATTTCGCACCAGAATCAGCACAGCGACGTACCTGGCTCCGAGTCCAGGTGTCAACCAGCTCTCTAGGAACTGGACTGCGTGGTGATTTGGGGAACAGTTTGAACTGCAGGTTACATGACGTCTTTTCTCGTTGTACCAAGTGGCACGTTGGCAACATGCTGTTAGGCTCCACCAGAGAAAGCTACTGACCCTGTATGAAGATTACAAAACAGCAAGTCAAAGCATTTAAATGTCACTGAGTTTCTCCTGAATTTCATAAACAACATGCTGTTTCACCTCTGGGCTCGGTGGGAGTGACTGCTCACCTTGCTGCAATGCAACACAGGACATAAATAATCAAACATTATTTTAATTTCCAGGAGCAGGCAGCAGCGGAAGGCAAAGCTGTGCAGCAGGCCTGTTTGGTTTTTTCATTTCAAATGGACGTCAATGGCAGTTGATGGTCTGGCGTGTGCAACACATTACATCCACCCTTTAGCAGCCACAGTTTTCAGCCTAGGAGGCTGAAATTTGGCTTGCTGGTCAAGTGTGTGTGTGAATGCAAGAATGTGTGGATGCATGTAAGAACAAGGTTGAAGCTATCGTGACTTCGCTCTCATTTTATTGCGCAAAAGCTTTTCGAAATCTACGCTTTTCCCATTCCTCAATGCCAGACCAGCATTTGAAATGTTTTTGAAAAGGTGGCTTTTCAGTGGTTGAAGGCTGGCTGAGTGTGGAGGAAATGTCAAAACATACACAAAAAAGATGCAGATCAAACTTTCCATTTGTGTGTTAAGACAGCATTAACACGTCCTGGACTTTTTTTTTCCCATCCTGTCTGCTGGCAAGAGGTTTTTCCCAAAATGTTCCAGGCTGATTCCATGTCATGTTGGAGATTTGTTCTAGTTATTTGTATATGTTGCGTCCTGATTTCTGCCCTCTTTACCTCCTTGTAAAACATCCCAACCAATCAGATCTTTGTTGGTGGGATTAACTATGGGGACATCATCTCACGACATAGCTGCTGAGCGACATCCGTGAAAGATAGAGAAAGAAAGAAACAGACCGTTGTTGTAAATCAACTTATGGAAATAAGAACTTGTCAGCCTCCATTTTTCTGTTGATGCTAAATTAAAGGCTGCTAACAAGCGTTAGCAGGGCTTCTGTGTTGAATGATAATGACGGGGCAGATTTGTCATTTGAAGAAATCGATCAATATTATTGTGACATACCAAACAAACATCAAAACAAGATACTTCCCATTGAACACACACACACGTTCTGTTGTTTAGCAGAACTCGTTAATTTAAATAACATTTAACTGCTGGTTTGCAGCTTGCAGAGCCGAGTCCAAACGTGGGGGGCCTGTTAAGAATAAAACTTTGGCAGCCTCACTGGGTTCTTAAATAATATGATTTCTATTTTAGGGGGTATTTTCCTTGTTAAATAGCTTGTTGATCTGAACAACAGAAGAAAGAGTGACTCATCAACTGACGGTCTGATTTGGCCTCGTTTCATCCCCGCCACTGAAAGCGTGATCAATGTCTCTCATGTCCATTTTCTATTGGTAATCCTTCGCAAATTGCCCTCCGTTGCAGTTTGTGTATCAGCTATTTGCACTGGATTAATGTGAGTCACTGGTGGCAAGTGTTCAAATCAATGTTTATTAATGGTTTCTTTAAGTGTTTAAAGATTAAGTCATTAACATATTGATGAAGTTTTCGAAGTTGCCCAGGGAGAGAAAAGGAGCTGGAGCTGGAGAGGGTTTGACGAGCTGCTGAACTGACGCCAGCCGCCAAAAAACAAGAGGCTGAAGGAGGAAAAGAAGAGTGTTTCCTGAGAGGAGGGCATCAGGCGCTCTACTCACCGATGCAAAGTTTCTACTGTTCATTAAAATATGACCTGTTACTGGAGCAAATTTTGCTTGACATGGTACTCCCTTAACTCCTCGCTTACAGCTACATCTGCTTTAATTTACGCAATGAGTCTTACGTGTAAAAATGTAGATTATCAGCCTCCACGATTTCAAAATGTAGAAGAAGCTGTTGTTTTTTGTCATTCTTCTTCTTGGGATGCAGCGCAGTCAGCTGGGATTGATTTTACCATTCAGCAGCGACCTGCCGCAGCCCCTTGGCTCACCATGGTAATTCTCCCTCTCACCTGATAAGGTACCTGATCCATAATAAATCAATTCTAATTAGTTTTATGTTTGGAGGGAGGAGGGGAGGGGTTGTGCTTTGCTTAGGGACTCGCCCTCCCTCCTCCCATCATCCTTAGTTGTTTTCAGCCGCCAGTCATCTGCACACCTGACATCAGTTAATCTCCTGATTATTAAGTGCGGATTATTGATGGAGGAGAAGCGGCTGTACTTGCTGCTGCCTCTTGTATCAAGGACATGCAGGTTTTGTTTCCTCTGCGCTGTTTGATTTTAGGCTGATTTGTGTGTGTGAGTGTAAAGGGGGGTGTTGGGGTGGGGGGTCAAACATGTCCTCAAACTTCTCCCGATAAAGGTTTCCTGCCAGCCTGAAGTGCAGACGCGATGGAATCGCCTTAAGGAGCCACTGGCTGTCCGTCTATTCAGGACATTCAATCAGTTTAATCAGTCTGACAGCACAGACAACATGGACAAGTTAAAGACATCGTCCCGTATCTGAAAAGTCACCAGTTTGAATCCTGCAGCGACCAGTCCGTGTCCTCCGGCAGTCATCTGATTTTTGCATTTCCATTGTCAAAGCTTGTGGACAGGACCAATAGAAACACTCACAACAGTCAGTTGTGAATGCGAGCATAGGAAAAGGTGGATGTTCACTGTACGCTACAGTGTGTCACTTAATAAATGCAGATTCTCAAGACCCATCTTGTTTAATGATGAGACTTTTCTTCTCAAGAAAAGTCTCATCATTAAACTGCTGGAAAAGTGAAGGAGGTTACTCAACCCTGTGTACGTTAAAGAGAAGTGTCTGCTGCAGAGAACCAAAACAGCTGTGGGGTTTAGGTTCATGGATACGTGTTTCTGGGTTACAACACCGAAAGTGTTTGGTGGAAACACGTCTTAGCAGGTACGCCAAAGTTTCTGTCAGCTGTTATCACATTCATTTTGATAAAAAAAACCCTTTCCAACTGAAAGTTAACGCACATACAAACAGGTGAATGCAGGCATAACTACTGGCTTTTGCACGCTGACCGCGTTTTGGTCCTTCCCACTTTAACTAATACTATTATTAAGCATTTACACAGTTCTCATTCTCCACAACTGAAAAACGTTCAGATGGCGTGCATGAAGTGACTGGCACTGTTACTGGTTTTGTACTGAAGTTTTATCAGTTTAATCAGATGATACAACCCTGACTCCTCCATATACGGCCAGTGTTCAATGACAAATACAGTTCGTATGAAACATAAATCTGTCCCCATAATAAGGAAACATTTTTATTTAATATATTTGGTTAATTGTCAGCACATTTCATTTGTTTTCATTATTTGCTCCTGGTGAGATTTTAGGGAAAAATATTTTTAACTAATGATTAAGTAACTCAAAAATACTGAAAAGCTCAATACTGACTTGAGGCACATGACCACCATGATTCCCAGGGAAGATAAAAGTGTCCCAGAGAGAGTGGAGCATCTTCTCAGGAGGACATCTTTGATTTAACATGGTAGAGCACACTCAGAAAAGGAGAAATATTCCAAATATAGAAGTTATCTGAATGAGTGTTTACATGTCTAATTCTCTTCCTTTGATCGGATTCTGAAAGTTTTTTTCCGTTAGCGTAATGAATCATAGCCAGGAAGAGGCTTTGACCGCAGGTGTCTCAGCCCCCTTTAAAGTAGAAAACAGAGATTTGTTTGAGGGTCATACGTGTTACTTGGTAACTGAGGCTGACTGATGCAGCGGCCTGACAAGAAAAAAACAACAAGCGTTGGCTTCTTAAATGATGCTGTCCAGTGGACATACTGTCCTGAGAAGAATCCCTCGTCTCCGCTGTTAGGCCTACGTTTCAACCATTTTTGAGAGCAGTGTTGCCTTTAAATGTTTTTGGACCACTTGCACATTGTTGATTGTTGTTTATGGGAACTTGGATGTCTGAACCAGCATTTCATGGGAAGTCATCAAATAGTTGTCAAGACATTCCAGTCGGGACCAAGGCGATGGGCGGACTCATCTTTTGAGCCACACACACAGACGGCATGGCTAAAAAAACAAAACAGACCAATAAGTCTTACTAATGCTTCTTTTATTTGACCTCTATTTAACCAAACTGGCAGCACAATTAAACCAACACAGACACTAAATGACGATGGAATAAAAGCACAAAAAAACATCTTAAAATTTAACAACATATCAAACAAAGGTTGTAAAAAACAAACAAGATACTTAAAACATGTTCAACACTTCCATTAAAACTGGAAGCTATGCAAAAAGAATTTTTAGGATAAGAATAAATAAATCAACACCATACAAAGAAGCAAACATGCAGCCACCCCCATCCCCCCCAGTTAACAATGTGCCACCACACCTCATCCCTGCCATTGATTTCTCCACCATTTATTTCTGTTTTGGTTCATGCTCGGGGTCTCTGTATTTGAAAGTTGATGCTCCTCTCTAAAAGACGGATTCATGCATAGACTCCACTACTTTTGTAGTCGCTGGCGGTTTTATATGATAAGCTTTTTTAGACGTTCAAAATCAATATGTAATCCTGTGCAGGGGCTTATCCCCAGGACTAGGCCATTTGTGAGGCTCTTTGAGCTTTGTTACAGGTCTTCTGGCAGCTCTGTGCCGCAGATTGATTAGCTGCAGAGCCAGAATCCTATCAAATGGCCGGCTCTGATGGTGGAGCAAACTCTCTCAGCGCCTGTAGTTGACTGGACCTGGAGATAAGGAAGGATGGCAATTCCCTCCATCCTGCACGCAGAGGGGCAGGGAGGGAGCGCTGGTTTCTGCCCTCTGCTCCGCTGTGGCTCAGAACAGGGTCGGGAGCTGCTTGGAAGCTGCACGTCAACATTTTAGGACATTTAGTCGAGACTTATCTAAAGTGATGTAGAGAGAGAGCTAGCAGAGAAAGCTGCACTGACTTCACCTGCAGGTGTGGGCTTACATTCGGCTCAGTAATTACGACATTAGAATGAGGTCAGAATAAAACTGCATTATAATGATGATCAGAATAAGCCGTCTCATTCTTACAGTGTTTGATTGTGATTGAATGGGCTGGTTTTTACACCTTTTAGACCATCGAAAAGTCATCTAAATCTACTCTGTCTGGGGATGCCTGCTCACTTGAGTAAAGAAACAACAGCTGTTTATTTCTGAGCACTCTCTACCTCCTTTCTGTGCACCACAGTGTGAGAAAGTCTGAGAAACGAACCAAATACACAAGACATGAACAGGACACCTCATGCATATTCTACCACTAATGTGAAGTTTGACCCGAGGGAAGTCGGATGGGATCAGCTGTGCATTGAGTTTGACCTCAGATAAGATGGGAGCATCTCTGATGTTTGATTCAAATAAGCCTGATGTTGTGCTCACTGACTGCTGTTTCTGTCTGCCGTGGGTTGCCGTGAATTTAGGTACTCAACAATCCTGGTTTCTACATGATGTTTGTAATGACTCTGGTGACCCTCTGACTTCTTAGCCAACCCAATCAGAGCTTTGAAGGCAGAGGAGCATGGATGAGAGTGATGCAGCCTACAGGTTGCTGTAAGAAAAACAACTCTTAAATCTTTCAAGGCTTCCAAGCTTCCAGGATTGGTCACTTGCTACTGATAAGTTAATGCAAAATAACTCATTAGAAAAAGACAAAGGGTAATATGAACACAATGTTGGACTGAAGAACAACATGAAACAAAAGGGTTTTGGAGTGCAGACTTGACAGACCAACGTATCTGGACCAGGTCTTCACGACATTGGCACAATTCTCACAGGCGCTCCACATATAAGCCACCTTTAAGCAAAGCCGTTTTTGCTGTATTAGCATGTGATGTGAGCATTAAGTTCAAAGTCCATCTGAGGCTGTATGAAACTTTAGGGGTGTCCTGTCATGAACTGAAGGGCAGTATAATTGGAAGTGTTGACCTGCTGGTAGAAAGTCAGACAGTCAAGAACATCGTGTAGGAACCACGACTGTTGAGTACAAAAATTCACAGCAACCAACGCAAGAAGTGTGAAGATTTTTCACTAAAACCAAAGCGACAAACTCCACCATCCTAATCTGAAAAGGTCAAACTTGCTCATGAGAAACTTGAAATGTGTTTTTTTTTTTTTCTCGTTCTGTTTGCTAATTGTCCTTTAAAAAGCAGCCATTTTGCTTCCAGACATCTGGGAAATGCTTTATCGCCTTCAATATTTTCCTTGTTTTCAGTGCAGGGAGGGTGACGGGGAGCAGGATCGGTGCATTCCTGCGTGCCTTGCCAGCGCTCACATGGTTACCGCTGCTCCGCATTGTTAGAGATATCTGAATGAGCGCTGGCCATGCAAGTTTTAACGTGATTGCCCGAGGGGCAGCAGAGTGAAAGAGCGAAGAACAGAGCCAGAGAGAGGAGAGGGGGGCATAATCCTAAAAGGATTGGAAGTTACCCCTCCTCCCCACACACACACACACACACACACATCGAAGTAATTTCCTCCACACGCACACACCTCTGTGTTGCAGAGGGTGATGGGTACTGGATGGGGTCAGTTGGTTTCGTGGCTCTGGTGTCTGATTTCTCCCTCCTCATCCTCCACCCCACCCCCTTCTTCTTCTTCATTGTTTGCCTTCTTAATGAGAGGGGCGGTGCCACAGGCCTGTGATTGACAGCTACATGCTCTCCACGGTGTGTCTGTGAGGACTCACTGCTGTCTGTACTGTACTTGACACTGAATGACGAGTCGTTTCTCATTTCCTGTCTGTGCTGCGGCTCCTCAGGTGTCGGTCAGTCTGTCAGCTAGAGCAGCTGTTACAGCTGACGGCTGACACACGGGTGGGTTTCATAACAGCACTGTAAAAATACACCAGCTGAGAGCTCTCTGCTCCCCAATGCACGCTCACATCAGAATCCACCACTGGATATGCAGTTAAACCCATAGATTTACACTTTAAATGGCATGAAGATAGTTTCCCTTTCTTCTTCTTTTTCTTCTTATTATTAGCATTAAATGTGAGTGACTGCAGGTACCAGTTTGAACAATCATTTTGCAGAACTTTTCAGCCAGATTAAAGATGGAGAGAGAGCTCAGTAAAAATGACCATTAAGATCACTGAAGTTAAGGAGACATTTTCCTCCTTTTCTTGTCGTACTCTGGAGGACTGAGAGTTTAAGTCTGTTTTTTTTCTGTAGAATACTGGAGCATAAGACAGAGGCTGATCGTTCCAAGACAAGCATTTTAGATTGCCTGGCCTGAGTTTTGAGATATTTGCTTAACAAACTTTCAGCTTCATCCCAATATTGTTTATTTTCAATCTTTATTAAAAAAAATATCCTGAAAAAAAAACATCCATAAAGTAAAAAATACAAAGTGTCTCCTAACTGCAGCGAGTGAGCGCTGCATCCAGAGAAAACCGGACTCACCAGCTCATTTACTGCTGTTTTTGTTTTGATTGAAACATATTTTGCTCATACAGGAAAATGTTTTTATCAGTCACAACGTTGGTGTAGCCTGCAGGTGGTGGGACAGTGCACATGGAACTTAAGAGGTTATCTGTTATATGATGTGTCTGACAATTGATTCTCAGATCAATTCAAATTAATCAGAAATGTGGCTGAACATGAGCATGTTACATATTTCTCTCCATCCAGACCACACACACACACATCAACATTTTAAAAAAATGGTGGTAACTTCAAAGCTGGATTAGAATAACACTGTGAGCCTTGTGACTGATTGACATTCAGTTTTATTAAATCTTATTCAATATGTTTAAACAGTAAAACAATCAAATCCGAAGCCTTCAGCCCTGTCCAGCTCTCTGAGGCCTGCTTACAGATAAATCATCAGAAAATATGAACTTTCTCCTGTCTCACATCTTATTGTTCCTTGATTTTCAGTATAATGCTACTTCGCCCCTGAAGGTTTTCACTCGCTGAGATTATTGGCTGCCTCCAGTAAAGCTCTGCTTTCAGTGCCAGTGTCTGTGTGAGCAGTTTGTGTGGAAGTTATTTTTGCTCTCTGTGTAGCGGCCAGGTGAGCTGCTGTTATCTGCTCCGTCAGCCTCCGTCAGCTCCACTGAGCCAAGTTCATCATTACTGAGATGTCGAATGCAGGAGGAATGTGGCAGCGGGGTCAAGTGACTGTACTGAGCAGAGAGGCTTCACTCTCAGCCGTCATCCCTGCAGGTAGACAGCTGATCCAAATCTTTTCGAGTATTGATATTTCCCTTTGCCTAAAGGTGCACAACGTCTGCTGTTTGTATTAGTCATTCTGTACGAATGAAATGTGCTGCTCACACTGTTTACAACTTAAGGGAAAATCTAAAAGTCCTCAGTGAGTGATGCATTTTAATTTCCAGCCAAGAGGCAGAAGTTTTTTATTTTGTACAAAATTAATGAGATCCAACTTTGGTGAGTTCATAGAGACAGAGGACTCAACTCTCTACTGCATGGTGTGCAGACAGTTTGGATTTGCTTCAAAATGTCCTCCCAGCTAACTGTGAATGTTTTGAAACTCAACACTCCGGCAGGAACTTTTCTGATTTAGGGGGATAAAATCACTCGCTGCATCTCTTTGTAATATGTTTTCATACCATTCATAGATTTGCATCAAATTTCCACAATTTGAATTTCATTGATCAAGATCAGACTATTAAAAATAATCAAACCATCTATTTTTTATGTATTTCCTTGTCTATTAGGAGGGGTATAGAAATAGAAAAAAAAATCAAGACATCAATATGATGATCATAAAGTTAACTTCAGCTGGTTCTGTGTCATTTCTGCTGTAACCTGAAACTTCGTAGCAGCGTGTAGAACAGTTGGTGTGATAGAGGTGTTACATAATCACACTCAGGTTTATTTCCATCTCTACGTCACCGCTAATGTCACGCAGACGATCAGTTTGGATCAGTTTGCCTCCATGCATCGCTGATGTACCTGAATTTAAATCAGCAACTTTTGTTTATTTCAGCTGCTGAGAGAGTTGGACCTCTGAACACACACTCATATCAGTTTTTTGTTTTGTTTTGTTTTGTTTTGTTTTGTTTTTAATAAATTTCCATAAATCACATGTATGTGATTTACTGGGATAGATCTTCAGCTTTAGCCCCCTCCATCAACATAACAAAGGCTCATTGCATGCACAGTGAATATTCTCACAGATAATCTGTGAATATTTGAATTCAGATCAACAAGCTGTCATTAATATTTAAATACTTTTTTAAAACCTGACTTCAAATCTAGCAAGAAACTTTACAGTGGATCAAATTATAATCTTCAAGAACTCGCCTACATGATCTAAACTTATGAAGACAAACAGAACTATTTCAAACACTCACAGCAACATTTTTTCCACAGATTATCACATAACTCCCTCCAGGAAGAAATTGTTTCAGTATATTTTAGATATCTTCTCAAACTCAGCACACACACACACGTTTGCTCATTTTAAACCTGATGGACACAGTTTTCACCCAAATAATTTCAACCACAAATGCTTATTATTAAACAGGAGAAAGATCAAGTTGTAGCTGTCCTTACCTAAGAGTCCAAGCAGAGCAAAACCTTTTTCCTGATGGATCCAAATCAGTCATTTAAGACATTAGAGGTGCATTCTGGTTCTCCTGGTCCATGTGTTTTCTTCTGTCCCGTCTTCACCTGCCTGCTAGGCTGCACTTTTCCTTAAGCCTGCAGCCAAACTCATGGGTGTCAGCTGATTTAAAGGGCTTTTCTGCCCCGTTCTGTGTCTGCACGGCAGGTTTTGTGTGTTTTATTGTAAAGTGGAAAGTGTGCAGCAGCCTGGCCGGAGCCTCCTGGATGCTTTCTGACAACCTGGGATTTTATGCATCATGCTTTTAATAAGCACCGACAACACAGACGAGAAGCCTCTCCAAACTTAACCCCCACCACCTACACGCACACACACACACACACACACACACACCTCTTTAGGCTGCCTGATCCCTGGATTTACAGGCTTAGTATTAAGAAAATACTCCTGCAATTTGGGATTAGACCCCAAAAACCCTCACAACAACAATGACTCTGTCCATTTGATATCTTGATACTTGTGATCAATCACTGGCTTTGTTGCCGACGGCCACAGCCAATTTCTGCGCACACACAGAGGAAATGAGACAACAAAGATTTCCAACATATTCATTTCCCCTGAACACAACCTGCTGATTTTTTTCTTTTGATTTTACACATATTTCCCTGCCTCAGAAGGCCATGAGGTTCAATTTCTCTGCAGGTGCTTTCTGCATGTTAGTGACTGGAATTTAGTAAACAATTACATCACTTATAGTTATGCACGTTTATGTAGTTAGGCCTAATTGTATTCTGCATTTCCTGAATGCATTAATGTGTTGCATGTTTGCATTTGTTCAATTATATTATATAATAACTTACATGACTTTAGAATGTGAACCAGCTGTCTTTCTGTCCAGACATTCAAACAGTCTGTTGATTTCTTTCAAAGGATATTTAAATCAAATAACAAGAGCAGCAGCTCCCAGCAGCTGCTCGTGTTTGAGCCTGCATTGCAGCCTTTTGCAGCCAGGTTTCTTTTCAACAATATTTCTTTGTTGTTGTTTTTTTCTGAACTGAATCAGCTGATTGAGGTTGTCGGTGTCATTTAGAGACGAGGGTCCCTCTACAGGCACTAGCCTAATATTTAGAGTGCAAACTAACAGTTATCCGTAGTTCTGCAGCATGTTGAAAAGTCCTCTGCTGCAACGGAAAACACTTTAACTTGTCCGGAGCAGGCCACTCTGGGCCTGACGCAGCCTTCACTGGCTGCACGCTCTAACGAGTAAATTGGTTTGTCATTAGCCACATTTTATGCTAACTGTTTTTAGCTAACTTATCTTTTTAGTGAGATATAGAAAAAAAATGTCATTTTAATTTGTCCTCTTGCCTCTTAGGTCAAATATAAAGACGTGGTTTAATGTCTATGTTTATGGAAGATACACTGTCTTAATACACTCACGGGACACTGAGGCTACTTTTGAATATTAGCGTTTCGTCCTAAATTAGCGCCTGAATCAGACGTTTAATAGCAGCCGGATGATTCTCCTTCAACTTTCTGACACGAACGTTCCAATCGCGTCACGTGGCGCGTGCTCCATTTGAAAGGGGCGGGTTTTTTGGGGCCAAGCTCGCGGGTTGATTGGCCGCCTGCATCGCCCGTAAGCCCCCAGAGCGCTGTGATTGGCTGGGAGGACGCAGACCCGCGTGCTTCCTTGACTCATAGAGGCTCGGGCCTCTGAGACGAGCATCAATCTCCATCCGTCAACACCGGCAGGAGAGAGACGCAGGGCCGAACAGTCAAAACACGACTATTTTTTCGTTTTTCTGCGTTGAAATGTTAATTTTTTAGTTCCGAGACAGGTGTAGCACGCAGAGCTGCTGAACGCGCTTTACTTTTTGTCAGAAAAAAATACATGTTCCTCCATGTGGATATTTCTCGAACTCTGGATCTCACTGGTTTGACATTTAACAGGAATAAAAAAAGGAGCCTAAAGAAGGTGAGACTCCAACCTGATTTTATTTTATTTCTCCGGTTCGTTTATCCTTATCAGCTGTAGCTGTAGCACCAGCTGCTTTTGTCTGTACTAACATTACTGGACTCATATTTAGGGCTACAGTTCTTAATGACAGGCTATCTGATCATCATTGGAAATGTTTGAGAAGCTCTCAAAATGAGGCTGTGAGCATTTTTCTAAAACGAAAAAAAAAATCTAAAATATTTGTTAGATGTTAAAATAAAACATTATCAAACCATTTGTTTTGCCTTTGGAAAAATACGAGGAGAAAACAAAACAACGCTTCGTAGCCTTTGAGACTTTATTTGCCAAATATGAAGAGTTCGTTATTTAATTAGTTGAAATTTATCTGTCTTCAGGTGTGCTTCCTCCTGCGCTCAGTTCAGCCCGCAGTTCCGTGCTGATAAGAGCCGCTCTGCTAATTGTCGCCCCGTAGATCTAATCTACATTGTAATGTAGTTCATTTGCACACAGTTTTGACGCATTTACATTGCGTGATTCGGCTCCTTCCTGCGGTTATGGAAATAAGTTGAGCTTTATGAGGAGTGTTAACGCCTCAGTTACGATTCACCGGGAGGCCCGCGGCTCCTTTCACAGCAGAGAAAGCTGCTATTAGTCCGAAATTTGAGCATTTACCTGCTAAAAGGACCCCAGTGGATTATGGAAATTCTTATCTAAATACATTGTCTTACACTAATATTAACAGTTAACAATTTAGGCAGTTTATTAAAGCTGCAGCAAACGTGTGAAGTTCTGCTAACAATAAAAGAGTCAAAATCAAAGTTGCGGATATTTATTAACTCTGAACTAAATGCTTAAAAGATTTTTCTCTTTATTTATGATATTCGTTTTAATCTTTAAGCATTTCACTCTGTCGTTGCCTTTAACCATATGTATGGACTTCTATTTAATTACATACGAAACCTTGTTCAGTTTGAAGAATTTATTTAGATTTATTATACGACACTGCAGGTTTAACTTGTCATCAACGTGTGAAAACTGACTTATATTATTGAGTTTATGCATTTTAGAAGGGCTTCTTCTCACAGTAAAAAGAACGACAGTGGACTTATGATGTACGGTCAATACATTAAAACATATATACATTATATAAGGACATGGCAAAAGTAGCCTTTAGCCAGCACTTAAATACTAAGCAAATAGCTTTAGTCAAAATAAACGAATAAAAACGAATAATTAACATTTTTATTAGAACACATATACAGCCCCACTGACAAAGCAAATGTTGGGAAACATAGAACCCAGAACTAATAAATAAAGTCACGTTAAACTACATTTCATCGCACCATTAATTCACTATGAATTTTTAGGGAATGTGTGCACCCAGTAAAGCTCTGTGTCTCTGTTTGAATGGACAGTGAATAAATCATATTGAATCACACTGTCTCGTTCCTGCAGAGATATTCGGAGGTGAGGAAAGTCTCAAGTGGCCTGTAATTTCAACGTGTGTCTCCACAGGTCGATTTAATTGTGAGCTAATGAATTAATTAAAACGTAACGAAGATGCGAGCGATAAAAGAGTGTTTGAGACTGGAAACAAACTGAGGGATGTTGGAGGGGAACCTGAGAAAAGCCACATGTCGTGACTGAGGTCTTGTTTAGCAGTTTCTCCGCTGAGATCAGACATTTTGCTCCTTTCATTATTTCTTATTGCGCTGAGACCGACAGCGGAGTGATGTTAAAAACGCCTCCTCACAGGCGGAGTTGGTTCAGGTTAATTAAACTGCTGGGAACTTATTTTGTCCTCTGATGGAAAGAACAGAAAAGTTCACATACTCGTCCTCAGACTCAGTCCTTCAAGTCTCTTTTGGGCCTGAACGTCACTTAATGAATGTTTCTATAATTTTGACGACCCCGTCAAAGAACAATGTGTTTGTTCATCATCTTTCCCCCAATTCGTCCACTTCAGTTCCTCAAGCAAAGGGCATTTACATTAAGTTAAACCTCATCATGAACACGCAAAATACAAAATGCAAATGGGTTCATTCACATTTTCAGATTGCATAACTGCGTCTTTGAGTGTTTCAACAGTGTTTTGATGTGTTGAAAATCGTGCACATGACAGATCTGGTCAAAGCTCATAAATGCGCGCTTTGGCCTCTCCAGTGTGATGTGTAACAGTCTGAATGAGAAGGCCGTGGCTCTCGATCTGAGTCCAAATGTTCATTTTTAATTGTTTACAGAAATTAAAGTAAATCTTGATTTTAGAGGCCTGTATTTATAGTAGTACTGGTTTTATGGAGTTTTGTACCTCGAGGTACAAATGCAGTAACCTTTACATTAGGTTTGATAACGCATGGACACAGATACTCGATAATTAAAATCTGCACTTTCAGCCAACTTCTGTATCTTTTTAGCCCAGATTTATTGTGCTTCTCTCTCCCGCAGGAGCCGATCTAAACAGCGGGGTCCTGAGCACCTGAGCACCGGGAGATCCGCAGCCTTCTGTCCGTCCAGACTCCGGTCTCCCCTCCGCGCTTCTAGCATGATGTCTTATCTCAAACAGGCCCCGTACGGGATGAACGGACTGGGCCTGAGCGGAGCTGCCATGGACCTGCTGCACCCGTCTGTGGGCTACCCCGGTACGGACCAGCACCCTCTTACGGGGACCAGAACTACTTAAAAATACAAATTCACAGAAAAATACTTAACTGTGGTTTTAACAACAGTATTCACGATTTAATCGGCCACTTTGATTCTTCATATATTCTGATCTGTGCTGCGGGTGGTGCTTCTGTGATGTCAAACTTTTATTGTCGTGTCTCCGCTAGAGTTCAGATGCCGATGATGTATAATTTTTTTCACTTCTCAATTATTCCTAATATTTTCACCCATATTTTAAAGTTTATCCCTCCCTTCTGGTGTCTGGTTGGTAAAAAGCTCAGATCGAATGAAATAAATTGTTTTCATATCTTAAAGTGATTTAAAGTTTTATCAGATGAGGAAAAAAAGTCGAATTAGACTGAAAGTAGGAGAAAACTGACTTTATACATGTCGTTAAATGAAACTTTGATTCTAAGTCTGTGCTTCTGGTGCATTTAGAGCCACAATGAACGCTCGTTTCTGCTGTGTTTTTGTAATATTTCTAAATTCTGTCACACACGTTTTTCTTGATGATAAAACAAAATGTTTAATTAAATGGAAAAAAAACGTCGAGAGACACGAGAATGAACGCAAATTATAAAGCGAAATTTAAAAACAAGTGCGTTTACTCAGGACCTCAGCGAGCGCCTGAGCGCATACTTGGATTGAGTTTGTAACTTCTGGAGGGGCTTTAAAGTGCTGTTTGACAGTCTTGGTCAGAGGAATTAATGATGAACATTATGAACATGATTTTTTTTTTGTTTTTTTTCTGCAGCTAACCCGCGGAAGCAGCGCCGGGAGCGGACCACCTTCACCCGGACGCAGCTTGACATTCTGGAGTCGCTGTTCGCCAAGACGCGCTACCCGGACATCTTCATGAGGGAGGAGGTGGCGCTCAAAATCAACCTGCCGGAGTCCAGAGTGCAGGTCAGACAGTCACAGCGGCCGCCTTAGCTCGCTCTGAGGGACATTAAATGCGCCATTTTAATTCGTTTTTATAAATACAGGCCTGTGTAATGTGGGATAATTTAGTGATTTATCCTCCAAGTTTAATCTGCTGAGGTTTATCAGATTACCTTCTACTTGCATTGAGTCTATTTAGGTTAAAAGTGTAAAACGTGGCATTAAAATAAATTCAGAACTTGGAGCTCACACCATTAAGCATTCAAAGCTCAAATTTCCTTAAAGCTCATAGTTTGATGATGTGCTTTAACGTCTAAGTTACCTGACTGAAGAACACAGTCACTGTGTCCTGACAGCATGTTTTAAAGTTGCTGGTGAACTTTCTGTTCTGCACCATTCGCTCCAGCGGAAAAAGAAAAGCTCCGCTGTTATTGATCAAGTAGAGACAAGTCGTTAATCAAAGGGGAGTATTTGGCTGAACTCTGGCACAGTGAAGGACCAGCTTTTCATGCGCTGAGCTTTCTTTAGGAAAGACTATGAGAGGTTTTTGCTGGACTCATGGCCGCTGCCTCTCTGCTTACTGCTGCAGCTGACAGGCCCGTTTTACCACCACAGCATTTCCTAATCCACCTCTGACAGGCCCAGTTATCAGTATTATCATTACTGTAGTCGTGGGTATTGTTGTTTTTAAAGAAGCTTTTTTTTAAAAAAAAAAAAAAAGCTATAATGGAGCTACTGTCACTACTACTACTAATTACTTATGATAACAATTTGTTTTATAGGACAATAGTTTACAATTATTAAAAATGATGTTTATATTACCCAACATATAATCATTGCCATTAACTCCAGTTTGTGTGTATTACAAGTTTCATTGTACATGCTAGTAAACATGAACAAGCTTACGACAAACAGCTTATTATTAAATTCTAGACAGCGTTCCAATATGTATTTACAACATCTACACATATAGGAGTACAGCATTCAAGGTCCTGATCTTATTTCCCTCATTGTCACTGATTTTTTCCCTGACCACCAAAATGGATAAGGATGAGCCCAGATCTGATCAAAGAAATGCTAGAAACCTAAAAACAGGAAAACTGAATCATAAAAACAGATAATCAATACAATTTTTAAAAAGCAGACAAGGCAGACGGTATCTTGCACACACAAAGAAATCTTTTTGAACGTCAATTTTGCTGTTATTGGTCAAGGTTATTGTTCCGCTTTGCTTTATTTTGAAAAACCACCCTGGTTGAGTTGCACATTTTCATTGAAATTTTACCTAAATGAGCAGTTTCCTCTGAGATCATGGTGCGTTTTTACTAATGATACTAATTATTTTGTTAGACAAATATTTCATTATGTAATTATTATTATGTAACTATGACTGACCCTAACCCTGACTTTGATTAGGAAAAGTTACTGTTTGTATTCAACACTACTTTTTTAGGCCACAATACAACTGAGTTTCACGGGTCAGTTCACCAAAATCACAAAAACATATTTTCTTTTTTCTCCATGCAGATAGTTTTGATTTTATTTGTTCATATTTTGAAATATCTCTGAGGGTTCTGCCTCCATCTCAGGACAGTGGAAGTGATTAATTATCTCTTTCCAACATGGAACTACTGTCTACTGCAGAAAAAGGCCCCCTGAAAGTGCCGGACAGTGTGAATCTTATGTTGTCTTATCACATCTATTGTATTGAGGTGCAGGCAGAACTCTTAAAACCAGGATAAATCAAACCAAAACTATCTGCAGGCTAAATGTCACAAGAGGCGCGTGAGGAAAAGTGTTTGTATTTTTACTTATTTGCTAATTTTTTGTCATTTGGGTGAAGTGTGTCTTCATATTGTGCTGAAAAGTGTGAGATGAAGTGATTAAAAAAAAAAAACCCACACAGATTCACAGGCTCTGTACATTTAGTTTTTTCTTCTATGGTACTGAAGTCATTTAGCAGAGAGTCTCTGATAACCTGCAGTTCCTTATGAGCAGCCAGCAGTGAAGGTCAAAGGTCAGAGCCACAGCACCTCAGTGGCATCATGTCAGATGGAAGTGTGAAGACATCGTTCTCATGGTGACCTTTTGACCTCTCCTCCTTCCTCAGGTCTGGTTTAAGAACAGGCGAGCCAAGTGTCGGCAGCAGCAGCAGAGCAGCAACAGCGCCAAGGTGAAACCAATGAAGAAGAAGTCGTCGCCGACAAGAGAGAGCACGGGTTCAGAGAGCAGCGGCCAGTTCACGCCGCCGGCGGTGTCCAGTTCCTCCTCCTCCACATCCTCCTCTACATCATCCTCTTCCTCCTCCTCCGTCTCCTCCGGCCTTGGTGGTCCTGGTCTGATCAGCACCTCTACCTCCATCACTGCACCAGTGTCATCCATCTGGAGCCCAGCACCCATCTCCCCAGCCCCAGCGCCGGCCACGCTGCCCGACCCTGCCGGCCCCACCAGCGCCTCCTGCATGCAACGCTCCGTGTCGTCCTCCGCCACCGGGGGAACACCCTCCTACCCAGTGTCTTACAGCCAAACGGCAGCGGCGTACAGCCAGGGTTACCCGGCCTCGGCATCAGGCTCTTACTTCGGTGGCGTCGAGTGCGGCTCATACCTGGCACCCATGCACTCCCACCACCACCCGCACCATCCACACCAGCTCAGCCCCATGACTGGCAGCTCCATGTCAGGACACCCCCACCACCACATTGGTCAGACGTCAGGGCACCACCACCACCACCACCACCCGTCACACCACCACCAGGCATACAGCGCACCTGGCCTCACCTTCAACTCCACAGATTGTCTGGATTACAAAGAGCAGACAGCAGCTTCAGCCTGGAAACTCAACTTCAACACCTCCGACTGTTTGGACTACAAAGACCAGGCCTCATGGCGTTTCCAAGTGCTGTGACTTCCTGTTTCTCTTCTTCTCTGCTTACAAAGAAGTATTCTTTTTGTTGTTGGTGGTTTATTTTTGAAGATCCTTTAAACTAATAGTAGAGACATTTAAAAAGTTTATTTGTGAACGAACTGAAACGATGCACCTGAAGCCTGCGTAGCAGGCTCAGTTCTGTCGTTGTCAGCTGATCGTCTCGTCCAGGATTATTTTTCTACTCCAGAACGCGAAAGAAACTGACCCAGTTACAACTTTTGAAGCCTTTAATAGTCAAATTTCAGTGGAACCTGCAAGATTGTGCAGTCTGGGATCGTCTCAGTGATCAGTTAACTCCAACTTGATCTGGATTATGCTTCAAAATAATTAAATCAACTTTGACAGAAATAACATGAAAAAATTGGACTCTTGAGTGGACTTTTTCTAAAAACATGATGCTGCTATGATTTTCAGGTTGCTGATGTTCATTTCTATCTGATTTCCAACTTGAATCTTGCTCAGAAACTCGTCGTCCAGACTGTGGGTGTTGTATTTTGGAGACTGAATTGCAGCACTTGTTTATAAGGTGAAAGATTTTGCTATTTGTTCTTTGGAGAGTAAAGAAAATAAAAATGTGAATTAGACACGCAATGTCAGTATTCCATTGAAATTTGAAAGATGTACATTCGTGTCTTTATAATAAAGTCTTGTTAAAACCTGAGCAGTCCAAAGTTTGAGTTTGAGTTTCTTAGCGTTTGTCTCATAAACAGGCAGTTTCCAACATGAAATAATCACTAGAGTTTTTAAGACAATTATTCTGAACCGGTTTAATAACGTTTTAATCAGCACTGAATACTAACAGTAGCTCTGCAGGTTTGTGGCTTGGCCATGACACAAGGCAGCAGCAATATGTGATTACTTTGACTTTGGTTTCTAAACAAATTGTTGTTTTAAACATTATTTTTTCAGGGAACTTTCACTGAGAGCTCTCTTTGTCGTTCACACACACAGTTACACACATTCACACCTGGAAGCTACCCAGTATAAACACAGAGTGATCTGTTGGGCTCTGAGCAGCTCTACTGTAGCGGCTGAGGGATTAAATGCTCACACACGGAAATTCTGCAGAGAAATCAGTTCATTTCAATGGAATCGCAACAGTCAGCGTTTCCTCCTGCAGAGACAAAGTAAATCTGATTTGTAAGTTTAATTTTGGTGGATTCTGACACACTAGCAAAGCATCATTAGACATCAGTAGCCTAATGATGTCTGAAGGAACGGAGAGCCCAAAATGGAGGAAGCTATTGTAGCTTATTAGCTGTGTTTCGGATTTTATTTAACCTCCTCTGCTGAAGCACAACCTTGAGTTACCTGCGAGTTACGAGACAAGAGTCAAGAATGAGTAATGTACATCTTAGGAATAAACTGTTGTGACCGAGCTTGCTTACTGAGAGTTAGCTGAGTGAAAGTTACCAGACTTGCTAGCTTGGAGAGCTCTTTGCAGCCTCTTCACTAACTCATTGTTGAATGAAATGATGAACTGGGGAGTAAGTGACCCCCTTCAGAGGAAACAGAACACGACACAGAGAGATTTTGTGCTAGCATGTTACCAGCATGTGTTAGCCCTTAGCTCACCAGCTAGCTCACCAGCTAGCACTATGACTGTCACTACATCACTAAGCTTGAGAAACCACATATTTAAACACTTTCAGCAGTGACGGTAGCGCTGCTATGTTTTCAACAGTGAAAAACAGGTGAAATCAACATGACAATGATCTTACAACAGCTGAGAAGTTGTTATTGATTATTTGCTCAACAGAATATTTAAAACTCAGCATTTGTTAGTTGCATCCTCCAAGACTACTAAAAAATTAGTAGTTATTGCCTTTCAAAACAACCCATAGAAGTGTTTTCTGATTTAACACCACTATCTATCAAGACATGGCTTCTGGGTGCCTCCCAAAACAACTAAAAAGTAGTTTTTACAATGACCTTCTGACCTGCCATGATTGTGGTTGATCAGCGTTGGTTGGATATGAACGGCCGCCTTAGATTGCTGTGTCCTTTACGTTGGTTTCTATGCGAGCTCTGAGTCACTATGAATATCAGTCGGGTTAGATTTTGCCTTTCGTAAGGCAGAATCTCAGCTTTCCCCTTGCTTCTCCTCTCTACGACTTGCTTCAGGTGAGGTTAACATTATAGTTTGGGTTAAAATAACCACACAAAAGACGTTTCTTGTGGGGGCGGTCCCAAAAAGAAAACACTAGTTGTTTGGTGAAATGCCAGAAAAACAACCAATTTTTATGTGAAGACCTTGAGTGGCCTTTTCCACACTGCCTGCACTTAAATTCTGTCACTCAAATGAAATTTGTCCACATCAGTAATGTCTGCAAATACTGAAGACAAACAAACTATATTTTCAATCACGACTACATCGGATGACACCTTGAAAGTATGAATGAAAATCACTGCTTGGGATTTTAACTCACAAACAAACACACAAAAAAAACGTAGCTGCAGAAAATAAGCTGCAACTCGCAGAACATGAAGGCAGTATAAATGTTATCTCTGGCACCCGGAGGAATATCCAAACAGCATGTCAATAATCAAACCCCTCCTCCAGCAGAGGTGGACTCACAGCCGGGCAGGTTAGCAAACATGTACACTGGCATCCCTGCTGTTTGTTTGGCTGTGTCGACAGTAATGTACAACTCATTTGATCCAAGGAAAAAAGGGACGAATCACGATTTTAATTAACAGCCGTCCCGCTTCCTCGCAACGTCCCTCCAGCAGCTGGACAAACAGTTTTCGGTAAACATGGTGACCAGGACGTGTGTTTGCCCGCTCTGCGTCCTGCTGGGCTTCACCAGCGTGCACCGCTGCCTCATGCAAACACGAGCCGGGATTTACCACATTAGGGCGAACTAATCTTTAGGCCATGTTCAGGCAATCTCTGCTGCTTATTTTAGGGAAAGACGCCCCTGTCTGAACAGCTGTTCTGGATGTCTTGTTATCCCGCCCGCCTCTCCCCGGGGGCAACAACTTTTATTCCTCGTCTTTGTAGTGACAAAGTGATTTGGCTTTTTTGCTTCTCACTTTTCCAGAAGGCCACTGACGAAAACACTTTGTCTTCTCGAGGGATCACCTCACTTTTTCTGATGAGACCGCGCTTCAGAGGACATCAAAGTTTCCTCTCGAGTGCTCCTGAAGAAGCAGAGCTGTGGCCCCTCCTGTCCTCAGACTAAACGATTCACAGAGGATGTGGCAGCAGTGAACAAAGCAGCTTCCTGGACTGCATGTGGACCTGCTGATCAAGCTGAACCAGAGTCAGGATTTCGTCTGGTGGGCCGGAGGTGAAACGGGGCCCATTAGTCCCAATAGCATTTTACTGAAAACAGTTGTCCTTAAACTCTTCATTGTATCTTTAAGAACAACAAGAAAAAGCAAAATATGTTCTCATGGTAAAAAAAATAAACATTTTGGAAGGAACATTTATATGCTGTCAAACGCAGAATAAGATGACAAGATGGATTTATTTCATCTGTGTGTGTCCAGTACACAGATTGTCCTTTAGCCTAGCTTAGCACAAAGAGTGGACACATGGTGAAACTGCTACCCTCGCTCCATCAAGAGAGCAAAATCCATCTTCCAACAGGCGGAATCTGTCTGATTTACGCGTTGCATCTTATTGGCTAACTTGTCACCAGTCCTATAGCCAACTGGATTCAGTCGAAGCACTCAAAAGAAGAGCTTGAATGTTATTTGCAGTCAGACAAGGCTAACGTGGCCAACGTGACCTGAATCACAGCGATGTCACTGCTTATATATGTGTACACACATGGCTAGTGAGTTTGTTGCAAGATAAGACTTTATTACATGCAAGTAGTTTAGCTTTGTTAGAGACAGGAAGTTGAAAATACAAACTCACCTGACAGAAGGAAATTTTTTGGCATCATAGCGTAAAAAATTTCAGGGAGGTGCAACACACCTTGGCAGGTTGCATCATTTACACAGACAGAAGAAGTTGTTAAGGTGTGTTGCACTTAATGTAATAATTTACCCCTTGTCTATTTTTTACGGATGCTGCGTCAAGCTGCACAGGCTAGATCAAGCCAGGCAAGAGGTTACGAATGACATAGAGTGTTTTTCAGAATAAAACACCCTTTGCAGACACCACAATACACACAAACAAGAACAAACACGATTTAAACAGTCAAAACAGAAACAATTTAGCTACACAGTTTGGGTACCCATGGTAGATTCAAATATCAAGAAAATCAGACAGGTAAAACGCTCCGCCTCTGAAACGTATTTGGAGCCGCGTGCAGGACGGAACAAAACCACGTTGCTGCCGGAGCGAGACGTAGCCATGCCCGGTGGAATCTCCAGCTCACATGACTTACTCAAAAAGACATAAAAGCAACACAAAACATGAAAATCAAAGATGGTGCCAGATTTCTTCCTCACCACCTAAATGAGGTTCTGCTCAGCAGCAATGCCCTCAGTGCTGCCACCAGTGGCTGAAACATATAATTCTAACAAGACTACAGTATTGCAACATGGGATCAGAGCTATCCACACTGTTAGTATTAATGGGATGGCAAAGAAATCTCACTACAGTGTCTATGAGCCACTGTTCTGACCAGGAGCCGACATGATCCACAGCAAAACTACACTGCAGCTCGACCAAAATCAATCAAATTGCTTTGAAATATAATGTTCAACCTGCATAAGAAACATGAATAAATTAATTCTCTCTTTCCTTTCTTAACCAACAGCAGTTTTAATACGGCACAAAGCATAAATACCAGTCTTTTAGTTTTATTGTTCCTGCCCTTGATGTTTTTGTTAACTTGAGTGTGTTTTTTATGTGGATGTTTCCTCATATTTCCTCACTACTGTGAGTCAAACACATCACTGGTGCATACGTAGAAGTTAAAAGAAAAAAAACGGGCTGGAAAAGTGGGTAAAAAGTCAAATGATGATTTATGATTTTGAACACTTCCAGCATCTCTGTGTGTATAGTTTCATATGGAAATCCCTTTTAGCACGGCGGGTAAATAGATTACGATACAGTGAGGGATTAGGGACTGCCTCGCCGCTGGCCCACTAATCCCGAGCACAGACTGTCAACAGCCCTGACATGTCCGGGACTCCTTCTGCACAAAATGGCTCCTCGGCTGTTTAAGAAGCCAATCTAGAGACGCACACCCCCACCACCACCACCACCTCCTCCTCCGACATGAATATTCCTATCAGGGCTGTCAGCGACGGGAAAGACAATGACGTTCGTCTTCAAAGGAGGGAGATTAGATGCTGCACGAGACAAAACGAGACTCTTTGAAGTGATTTCAGTTCACATTCCAGCAACTTTTTTGGCCGTACGGGAACAAAAGTTTGTGTCTTTTTGAAACTTCTGTCAAACTTCTGCACTTTCAGTTTACAAAGCATGTGACGTCTGAGCCGTTTAAGGGCGCGAATGACTTTTTCTGACTTTCAACTCCTCTTAGGTACGTTTGTTTGCTCATTGCTCATCTGTATCTTTAGTTTCACGTGCTAACTCATGATTCTTGGTTTGATTGTTTGAAGTTGACGCTAGTACTGATGTTTTCAGCCTGAATTGGCCAGTAGCTGAAGTCTAGAGTTGGTATTTGGTGTCTTATTTTTCTGACGTCGAAGCCAAAAATGCAGCTTTCAGTGTTTCAGGGTAGAAAATCCTCTGAAGCAGCAAAAACCAGACTGATTAAAGCAGTAAAGAAGCCCTCAGTACACCTGAATGTAGGCAAGCAATGAAACTGATGTTTTATTTTGTTTAGTGATGTATGTTTTAATATATAAAGAAAATAACACTCCTTAAAACAGCAATAAACACTAATGAACAGCTCACTAACTGTGAACTAGTCTCTTCTTTCTGTTCAACACTTCCAAACAATGATTTTATGTAACTATATTTGTTTAAGTGCTGTGCTTAAAGTACAACTTTTAGGTACTTGTATTTTACTTGAATATGTCTTGTTTCAAGTTCTACACTACAAATTTGGAGCCACTATTGTACTTTTTACTCCCCTACATCTGCTTGACAGCTATAGTTACTAGTTATGTTGCAATTTTAGATTATTATTATCATTATTATAAAACTAATAAATTATTATCTATTATGATGGATTAAATAAAGTCTAAGTTAATCATCAGTGATGTTTACACATTAATGCACAAGTAATTATAACCCAGTGATATTATATATATCATTCTGAAATGGGTCATTCTGTATGAAAAGTGCTTTTATTGCTATTTTGATGTTAATACTAATGTAGAGTATTTCCACACTGTTTTGCCACTACTATCACTTTAACCAAGGATTTGAGTTAAATAATAACGACAATAAGTAATTATTAATGTGTTGACATGCTGTATACAGAGTTTATAAGTTTTATCTGGCAGCTTTATTAATGATTAAAACAATTTACTGATGCATCATAGATCAGCTGTGAGCCTTTAATTTGGCTTGAAAAACCCCATTTACTGTTTGAACCACATGATTAGTTACCTTCCAGAAAAAGACAGCAGAGGATCTGCAGCCTCTATCTAAGCATTTTACAGCTGTGGTGAACATGCAGGCAACATGTTCATTTTCACTTTACGTCTTTTAAGAATAACATGGATTCATAAATCTGGTGTTTATCATATTGTATCTGAGACCGGATGTTGTTACTGTCAGTAATTAAGAGCCAGAAGAGTTGCAGCAGCTTGTGTTGATATTCCTCACAATGACTCATGCTGTGCATGTGGATGAATTTTCTGTGCCACAGTGGATTTGTGAACTCGTCGTTTCAGCTGCAGCCAGGTTTTTAAATGAATGAAAATGAACATAGTTTGTAAACAGTAGTAAAGGAACATATGCACACAATTATGACCAGCTGGAAAACGCAATAATTATTGTTTTGGGGTTAGGGTTAGGGTTCACACAGATGTTTATGGAAATGTATTAATGTATCTATTAGCATTAATTAATTAACCGGTAATTAATGTTGTTTGTGACCCTTGTTACAACATTGACAACATGTATTCAGCAGATCAGAGGAGGACGACCCCGATCAGCTGACATCTGATGCTAATAGAAGATCAATATGTCCAAGCTGATAAATAAGTCTGTGTCATTCTGCTGCTGTCTCCTGTCCCTCTGCTCTTTCATTCGGGACAATAATCAGTGCACTGGTGCCACGTAAGCAGCAGCTCATGCTCTTCTGTAACGCAGTGTGCGTAGCATAAATCAGACCCCGCAGAACTGGAGTGCATCTTGTTTTCGGGTTCCTACGTTTGATGTATTTGCTTTCTGAGTGCCTCTCACTTCTGAGGCTGTGCTGGCTGGAGCAGGGCCTCTCCTTGAAACAAACGGCGATAGGGAATCTCTTTGTCGAGGCCGTGCCTAAGCCTAATCTAATGATTCAGATGACTGGGGGCCGTACTTAGTCGGATAGCCACTGGCTCGCTTCAAACAAGCCGCTACGGGTGGAAGTTTCCCAAGGATTAACACTTAAAGAGGCAGCGGAGGAAGAAAAAAGAAAAAAGAGAGCCGGTGCCTTCCAGGGAATCCCCATTAAGTCGAGTCTTGGAGTGCCAGAGAGGAATGTGTTTCTGCTGAGCTGTGATCCAGGTCTGTTTCAGCACTAATGGAAAAACTGGCCTCGTACGTTTGATCTGTGACTTCTTACCAAACAATAGAAATACGTGGGGTGTGGGGTTTAATTCGATCTGTGGTGGAATCTGACTGACTGTAACACAAGCTGATTTTTCTGCTGGTTGTTTGACACAAACGTAAACAACCAAAAACCGCTGATGGTAGGCGTTGTTTCAGCTTGTTGTCTTCAAGAAGGAAGAATGAATCGACATGAAGACTCATTTACAAGGCTCAGAATTTAACCGTTTTCCAGCCACAAGTAAAATACATTCCCTATAACTATATGAAAGGATGCATTCAACTAATGGCAAAGCTTGAGATTTACTGACTTTGGAAAAGCGCCAAACTGGAATTTAAGACATGAGTTTAAGAATAAGTATTGAAGTCATGGGCAGCAAAACCTGTTTCCATTACAAAGTATGTTAACCTGGTTCAATTGAAGGCAGCAGCTCCTCTCCACTCAATAATAATTTCCAAATCTGCACAAAAAAAGCCCAACTCAAACCAACTCTAATGACTAACAAGATCATTTTTCATAACTCTGCAAACTCACAGATTTTGTTCAATACCAACATTTTTTGAAATCCTTGTTTTCTAAAGGATGTAAGTGAACTCTGGTCTCCTGCGTGGAAGAAGAGCTCCACGCTAGTCCACCACTCCTCATCCTTACTGTCTGCCTCTAAAGGACACACGACTTCGTCCGACACACTGATCACTGAATGAGGACGTAAACCCTGAGGTGCAGGATCATCTAGGATGGATGTGACTGCTAAAAGTAGCAGGATGGGAATATGTAAAACTATCCAAGACTGTTGTCCCAAGAAAAACAACAGAATGAGTCATCAAACAACAGAATGAGTCATCAAACAACAGAATGAGTCATCAAACAACAGAATCAGTCATACAACAACAGAATCAGTCGTAAAACAACAGAATCAGTCGTAAAACAACGCCTTGAGGAAGTAAGGTGAGGTTATTATAGACTTATTATACAGAATCTGGTCTCGAGTGCCACAGCACTAAATGTTGTTAATTAATGCATTAACAGCTGTAATTGTATTGAATATATGCAGAAGACCAGATGTTGTCTGCCTCAGAAGATGCTGATGAATCACTTTGGGCTCGAACTACAGGACTGATGTCTAAAACATCTAAAAACTGAACATTGGTGGGTCATTGTAGAGGAAGAAGAACTCACTGCTCCATTCAACACGCCAGGAGCAGTCACAAATAAACCAAATCTGAAAGGTTACATCTCTTCTATTTAACACCATGAGAGGAGCTCTGTCTCTTTGCACTCATCTGTTTTCCAGTCTCTGACCTCAAGTTAGAAATGACATCATTCACACACAAACACATACAGTTTCGGCGATCTGTTTTTCTCTTGGTCACACGCTTTCGTCGTCATCCGATCACTCTGAAGGTGTTTTGCTAATTGAGCTTCACTCAGGGAGGGCTTCCACTGTTTGTTTGTGGTCGACTTTATTTCTGGAGCTGCAGTAACGAGTCGGTGCTTGTGTCTGGGCGCCGGCTGTTTGAGGTGCCCTTCGGTGCTGCTGTCACCGCTTTGACTGACAGGCCTGTGCAACACAAGAAACCCGGGATTAAAGTTAGCAGAGTGTAAACAAACGCTGGTGTTTTAAGAGCGGCAGGCATGGAGACTTGTGGCCGACGTTTTTTCTGCTGCATTCAGTGAGATTTTTAGGTTAAAAAAACAATTGAAATCACCCTCCGACAAAAGAGTAACATTAACACAGAAAGGGGTCTCATCAACAGTATTTGGGACATTCCTTTGTGTGTATGACGACTGCTGGGAAGTCGAATTTAAGGTTCAAGAAATAATCCGTCATCTTAATCTATCACAAGAATCCATCATTTCCCATCATCTGTTGTTATAACGACAACACTGTTTCCATGACAAGTCCATTTGAACAGCCCCACTAATGTGATATTTCTGCTTTGTAATTGTCAATGTTCAGAAGTGAGAAATTTCCAGTTCCTGGAAGCTTAAAATTCATGAATTTGTACAAGTAACTTACACTTATTATTTTCTTTGTCATATTCATTGAATTCAATTGAAGCACAAAAAAAAATTCTCAGTTCTCAGTGTTTCTGTTGGAGGCTTCGTGTTTCACACTAGCTGTGATGTCACAAATCTTGCTTGTATGCCCGCCTCTTGAAACCGAATCTTCAATGAGCTCAGAGAAACTTTCCGCTTTCAGCAGATGAATGTATGCACATTTCAGAGGTGGCGCCATTGTATACAAAATCAATGCAAAGACGCTAGTGGGCGCTCACAGATGTCAATTTAAGAAACAAAAATTGTGCCAAAGACACACGATGATAAAGTGTTTCAACTTTTTTGCACTTCCCCTGAAGTTGTTTGAGAAAATAACAGACAAAACTGGAGTTTCAGGTAGGTTTGGGGTGATTGGAGGCCTGAGCTCACATTGCTGGTGCCCGTGCTGCATCAGCTAACAGCTAAACGTACAATCGGTATAGTGGCAGTTTGTGTTGAGTACGCACAGACTGCACAAACACTCTAACTGACAAATAAAGTGAGATGGAACAATATTTAACGTTCAGAACACACCTTGATGAATGATAATCTGATTCTGATTTTTCGCCGTGCTACCAGTGTGCCATACAGTTCTCAGAGGATGAACAGAGGTCATTGTGTGGACGTCCCATCCTACATTTAGGCCGGGTGCAGCACAGCACAGTCACTGTAGAAAAGTAGAGTGTTGTAATGGATTTTCAAAGACTCCATATGATCACAATGGTGCCTTTTTCTGTCAAATACAGTTTTGAGGAGTTGAGATCGGTTGTGCAGACACTACTGACTTTGGTGATCCCTTGACTTTAGCTCTAGCGCCACCACCAGTGGGTGACTCCACCAAACTGCTGGCTTATTCAAAAATGGGGTGTGTCATTGGTGGAGGTGAGGCGGGCCGAATGACGTGTGGTAGCTGACACATAGCTGCTAGCTGTCACTCAAAGCGGCCATGACCATCATTATGCATAACTTCGAGCCTCAGTGTAATTTAAAGGAGTGAGTTATGTAAACCCCTACAGTTGTCATGAACAGGGAAACCAAAACCATTTTTTGTACCAGGCTGTAAACATGTTTATAGATCCCCATGGGGGTCTATGGGGATTGATTTGCTTTTAGAGCCAGCCTCAAGTGGCCATTTAAGGAACTGCAGTTTTTGGCACTTCCATGTTTTACAGCCCGGAGTTCATCACTTGAGAGCAAGAGAAGTAGAGAGCGTTCATCTGTCAGTCCTCCATTTTTAAAGTGAAACGATTTCAGAGGACTTTTGGGTACTGAAGTCCTTCCATTAACCACATTTGCCTTTAGGGCAAGGACTGCCTGCTGCAGCTCAATATATCCAATGATCACTGGAAAGCATCATCAGCTGGTTGAAAAGATTAGCCACTGAGTGGCTGTTGCCTGCAAAATGTATTAAATGATTTCTGTTTTGTCAGCTGGTGAATGAAACAGGGAACAGATTGTGTTTGGCATAGTTTTGCTGAATTGAAACCAAAATGACAGCTGTTATTCAGTTTGCCTTGGTCAAGTCAAATGAAGGAGAGCAGTTAATGGATGGAGAGCAGAAGAAGAGCAGATCGGGACAATCTGGATAATGTGGCTCGCCGGCATATCTGATAGCACTCGTCTTATTCACAAATGTAACGCGGGATATGCTCTAATCTTATTTATTTAAGAGCTTTAGGGGCTCACAATGAGGGGCTTTAGTCTAAGCAGAGCTGCAGCCTTATCATTAGCAGAGAGGGAAGGCGATTAAGAGCAAATTATAAAACAAAGAATTAAGTTCTGAGAGCCAATCTAGATGAGATCTCAGTTAAACTGAATCAATTTGGAAAAGTGCGACGACATCTGGACCTCACAACAGGGGAATGTTAATGCTGAGAGAGAGAGAGAGGAAACACATTTTCTCTCTCTTTCTTCCCTCCATCTTTATAAGACCGGGTCACTGTCTTCCTCTCTGTCAGTGTACACTCCGCGATGGAGGACTTTGTTTGAGAGCAGGTTGAACAACAGATGACTGCTGTCACTTTTTATTCCAAACATGAACCTTTGTTCCAGGACAGGAAGAAATAAAATGTTCCTATCTTATATCTTTAATAACTTGTTTCTGATGATCTGGTAACCACAAGCTGTGTTTCCATCTATCAACTGACGTCGACCCACGACAGCGGAAACAGCTTCTTCTTCTTCCTCTTTGGGTTTTGTAGCAGAAACAACTGTTCAAAGGTCCATCAACCATTTAGCACATTAACACTTTTTTGAAGCAAGAAAAAAAAAGTAAAGTGCAGAAAAGTTTCTCTGGGATCTGTGTACAGGAGTGCTAATGATGCACAATGACATCACCAAAACTGTCCAATAAAATATTGACTTACTTAGTGTCTTAATGTTAGTCCAGACATCCTGCTTCATTTGTAATATTTGTAATAGACAGAACTAAAGGCAACAATGGTCAGCATTCACGCATTCACAAGCACATCCATACAGTGGTGGCAGAGGCCACCATGCAAGGTGCCACCTGCTTGTCAGGATCGAGAAGCATTCACACACACATACACACACACACTGATGGCACAGAGCAAGTTGGGGTTTCAGTATTTTGCACAAGGACACTTTGACATGTAGACTTCAGGGGGCTTCATCTTGAGGCACAGCTGCCCATAATCATTTAATTATTTTCATCAATAAATATTCATGATAAGTATTATTGATATGTAATTGTAATTGTTGATATGTAATTTTATAATAAATATAATTTTAGCTCAAAAGCAAAACAGTAAGAAGGAACTGAAGTCAGTGTGTGTGTGTGTGTGAATGCTTCACGACCCTGACAAGCAGGTGGCACCTTGCATGGTGGCCTCTGCCACCACTGTATGAATGTGCTTGTGTATGTGTGTTTGTGTATTCCTAATGTTTTGGGGAAATAAATTAGTTTAACACAGTCACATCATGGGGACTTGCCTTTGTTCTAGGGACTAAACACAAGTCCCCACAACATAAATCATAAAATTTGAAGACTTGGGTTTAGGTTAGGGCTGCAACTACTGAATATTTTCATTGTTGATTGAGAATCAAGAAATAAATCTGCATTTTTTTTCTTGATTAATCAATTTAGTTGTCTATAAAATGTCAAAAATGGTGAAAAAACTTGATCAAAGATAACATCCTCAAATGTCTTGTTTTGTCCACAATCCAACGATATTCAGTTTACTGTCACAGAGGAGTGAAGAAACCAGAAAATATTCACATTAAGAAGCAAATCAATTAATCAACTATCAAAATTCAATTTGATAGTTGACAACTGATCAATTAATCAATTAATTGTTCCAGCTCTAGTCTAGGGTAAGGGTTAGGTAAGTAGTGATTATGGTACGGTTAGAGTAAGTCTCAAGGAAATGAATGTACGCCAGTTAAATGTCTCAAAAAATGCTGAAAACACAACTGTGTGTGTGTGTGTGTGTGTGTGTGTGTGTGTGTGTGTGTGTGTGTGTGTGTGTAATGGGGGTGGGTTAATTTAGTGACTAATTAAAGTAGAGGGTGACTGGCTGGGTGAAACATCAGTGCCCCCTCCTCTCCTTTGTCATCTTTAAAGTGGCCGTAGGAGTGTTAATAATTTGACCCCCCCCAAAATGTCTCCTAAGTGATGGGGAGGAGGGGGTCGTTTGAAGACTGACCCTCCCCTCTTGTTTCTTGTCCCTCTCCCTCCTCCTCCTCCTCTGCCCTTTCTTCTTGCTCTCTCTTCTTCTGTTGTCATCTTCTTCTTCTTCTATCCTCTTTCATGCTCCGTGGCCTCGGCTCCTCCTTTTCAATCTGGTCGGCTCAGCGGTCGACTCTTACAGGCCGAACGGACTGGAACTGCTGCTGTTCCCTCTGATGTGTGGGCGGGGTAGGGGGGATGACATGGGAGGTGTCTCATTCGTTCACTCTTTCCTTCCCTGTTTCCACCTCTTTCTTCCCTCCTAACTTCCATTTAAATGATTTTGTGTCTCTTTACATTTTCGTTCCATCTCTGCAGCTCATTCTTCCTCAGAGTAAATCAGACTCAGGTTTAATGCCAAGCTGGTTTCCACATACAAGGAATTTGCCTGCATGACAACAAACAAATTAAGAGAAAAGAAACAAGTACTGCAAGAAAAGAATCTTAAATATAAAAAGGAAATTTACCATAAGAAATGAGCCAATTATATCTGTTTCCAAATTAAAAGAGCTGTGCAGTGTTTAAAGTGATGGATGGGTGTTCACACAATAATGAATATGTGCAATAAAGATTTGCGTTAATGTTAGACTTAGAGACCACCAGGCTGTGGGGTCTCACTGTAAACCATCACTCCTCTCACCACATTACTGTTAAAAAACGAGGAGGAGAAGATTTTATGAATCCAAAAGGCTTCAAACTGTGATATATGCTTGAGTTAATGTGACCTTATGCAAATATCTACTGTAATCCTACAGTTATTGTTCTCTTGCTGGGTTGTGTATCAGGTCAAACTGTGTTATCGACAGATTAATTCTTGTGATATTTTAAATTCCTAATGTTATTATAAGTAAAAGAAGTAAAAACACACTACAAATATCCAATAACAAGAGAGGTGTCCTGCATTTAAAAATTCACGAAAGTGGTAAAAGTACAAAAGTATTATCAGGAAAATATACTCAAAGTATCAGAAGTAAAACGTTAGTTTGTCAGAATGGGCCCTGTCAGTGTTAAATCATTGTATTACTACATCATTATCCATGATGCATTAGCATGCAACTGGTACTTCACTGTTAAAGCTGGTTGAGATTGAGCTACTTTTAAAAGCTTTATATTCTTTTACATCTATAACAGTTTTATCACATTTCACATGTTATACTGATCACGTTTAGTTTGTAAAATTTCAATCTAAACAGTAACTCTGTCAAATAAATGTGAGGAAGTTACATTTCCGAAACTAGTTGAGAAGTTTAAAGTAGCATAAAATGGAAATACTCAACTACAAGTACCTCTAATTTCTACTTATAAAGAGGACTTGGGTAAATGTACTTAGTTACATTCCACCAATGATTCCTTTCTGTCTTTCTTCTTCCTATTTTCTTTTTATTCCATTACTGTTTGTCATATTTGCTGTCCCTTCATCAGTGATACTTGGAATCTATGTCAACACTACAAACCATTGTACACTGGTCATGTGTGTGCTGTGATAGTGTGATAAAAAGCAGAATTTAGTGCACAAAACCTGTTAGCATAAACAACATGCCTGTAATTCATTTTCCATGTTGGACCGCTGGTAGACGAATAAATACAGGCTGTTTGTGTTGTTTGATTTCCTTCCGAAAGGAGTTACATGACTGGTCTGTGACGAATCAGGGGACGACGTCTCGTGACTGATAAGACCCAATCAGGAAGCAAACGTCATCGCTTCCAGAAGTCTCCATGATCAGAGTTTAGAGTGTGGACGCTAGGTGGAAACGTAGATAAATTTATGTGTTTTAAAATGCAAACATATTGTAGACATAGTCAGAAAGTTAAGTTTTTCTGGAGCTACTGAATAGCAACTGCAAACATATTTGAACTTTTGAAAGTTTCAGTTGAAAAGCAAGTAAGTGGAGGTTGTATTCATTTTTTTGTCAACCTTTTTCAGACGTTCCTTCCATCTTATCTTCGGTCCAGCCTCCCTCCCTTCCTTACTTTTTTCACTAAATTTCTATATTCATGTCCGTTTTTCAGTAGGTCAGTCGTTGTGAATGGTGTATGGATTGTAACTAGTGGCTTTATAAATGGTCAGCAACTAATTTATTAAAGTAAAATAATTTACACACATACTATGACCAACTGCTTAGTTCATGACGAAGAGTCCTCTCATGGCTCGTCTGACAAGCTACGCTCAACATCAATTTTTTAACAACTTATAAACGTTTTTAATTCAGCCCATGAACATTTATAATAGCTTACTAACACTAATAAATGCATTATTACCAAATAGAAAAGTTAAAGAGGTTTTTCACAAGCTGGCAGTTGTTCCTTTTAACTGATCTCTAAAGCATAGCTAAATTATTGATTAAGCATTAATTAAGCCAGGCGTTACAGCTAGAAAACCTGTTTTAAAGGTGTTTAAAGGCTAGAAAGTGGTACAAATTTTTCTCTTTTCAATCACTCCGTTTTTCTTTACTGTCTTAATTTCCCTGTTTCCCCCAATTCAATTTAATTGAAACAATCATTTGAGAGAAATGATTCCTTTTTAAACTCCTTTCCTTCCATCTTTCCTTCCTTCCTTCTCTCCAGACGGGTATATATTTTGCTCAGCTCAGGGAGGCTGCAGGCGGTGGAGCAGCAGCAGCAGCGGCAGCAGCAGTCGTCTGGTCGTTGGCTGCCAAAAATGGAATTAAGTCAGTTGCCAGGCTGGATAAGGAATTGGATTCTCTTCCTCCTCTGTTATCCCTCTGGACCAGATCCTGTTTCTCCCCCGAGGGGTGTGGGGGTTAGTGGTGATGGAGTGGGGGGGCGGGTGGTACGGTGGGGTTAGATCTCTGCCAGGTCGCTGTCACCGGAGCACCTCAGTGGGCCCACATCAGGCCACACCTGTACCCAAAACCAGGCCGTGTGTCTGGGCAGCAGCTGCAGCCGGCCGGGGGTCTGAGTCTCCGGACTGTCCGAGGTCTTCTCCACGCCACGCCGGCTTATTTATCTTCACAGGATGCAACACCTGGCTGGGCCTCCACCCAGCTGGACAATAACACTGCTGACTGATATCAATAGAGGCTTTGGGGTTTCATCACAAATCTCCTAGCAACCGCGGCTGGCGCCATCATGGAGGAGCTCGCTGTGCGGAAATAATGTGGCATCCCGGGTTAAGGAATCATAGATAGTGCTACATTACTGCAGGTACTGTTGCGCTCAGAGTTAGCGCACATGTTTCCCTCCTACACGTGTGTAACTAATGATTCCACTGACAGTGATAAATCCTACCTGCTAACAAAAAGCTACTGGCTTCAGTACTGAGACTGTTAGTGCTGGTGGGTTCACAGTGAAGATGAGTTTGATCTGTGAGTCAGTCGGTGAGTCCAGCGAGCTCCCCCATGGTCCAAACTGAACTATCTCAGAGGCTGCTGGATGAATTACTGTGTACGTTTTGACGATAGTGTTCCCCAGAGGATGAATCCTTCTGACTTTTCCTGAAGTTTTCACTCATTATATGAACTATCTCAACATCTATCGGATAGATTGGCACAACATTTGGTTCAGACAGTCATGGTTCCCAGAAGATGTAGCCTCATGGCTTTGAACCTGCGACTTTTCATGTAGCGCCATCGTCATGTCAAATTTTAGCTTGTCCAATACATTTATGACCTACTGCAGCCTCAGCTGTACTTTGTGTGCTACAGTGAACATGGCAAACATCATATGTACCTGCTACACATCAGCATGTTAGCACTGACATTTTGAACTTGCTAGAATGCTAATTTTAGCATTATGCTCAAAGCACTCCTGTGACCAACCTCACACAGATAAGATTCAACTTCAGGAAAATCGAATGCTTGGCTCTGTGACTGGGTGCATGAGGAACAAAGCAGTGCTAATTTTAGCAATGATTATTGTTGTAGCCATACATTAGCAAATGTGCTAATCAATTGCTGTAGAACAAGACAATGACGATTAGCTGAGCAGAGTGTTAGTTTGCTAACAAGCTGATGCTAACTGAACACAAAGTCAATTAGATTGATGACCAATTATGTCTATTTAAGTCTGTTTTAAGTCCCATTTGGTTTGCTGCCACTGTCATTTATTTTCCTGATGACAGAGGTGAATGATGTGTATATATATTTAATTTCTGTAAACATTTGCAGAAAACAGATGACTCCTGAGGGAGAATCAATGATTGTAATTTTTCATTTTCCGTCCCTCTGCGTCTCCCAGCTTTTTTTTGGTAAAAGTATTAAACACAGCTGGACGCGTCCCTTTGGAGAGCAAGGGGATGTTGGGGGTGAGGGGGGGTTGGCTTGTGAAACAGACCATCGGACCTCAAAATACATCTTCTCTTCTACTTTTTCATTAAAATTATTTTTCCTATTCTCCCAAGAATGATTTGGAATTTAAAGTCCTCTATAATTGGGCCTATATTTTCCCGGCCTGCCACGGCTGTGCTTATCAGCGAGGGGTAAGAATTAAGACCACATAGGGAACCAAATAACATTTTTTAAAAGCTGGGAGACTTAAGTAGAAAATTGGCTTAGCATGCAGATAGCAAAGTCAACAATGGGAACATATATCCCAGCTTGGAGTGATTGAAGTCGCTGTCTTTCTGAATAACAAAGTGTTTGATTTTCACCACGGCTCTTACATAAACTGCTAACTTGATTTCACACTCCGGATCTGAGGGTGACAACAAACACTTTAATTAGAGGAAGATGATGCAGGGGAAGGGGAGGGAGGAAAAGGTGATAGACAGTAACAAATCCCCAGCACACTCCAGACAGCCTAAATATACAGCCAGCAAAGCGAAATATAATAATTTTTTCTCCTACTTTTCATATCTTATTATTTTTCTCTTCATTCTCCAGCTTGGAATTGTGAATATTTTTGCATAGCTTAAAGCCCGGGCACTATCTCACCCAAACCTACGTGGTTCATTTGCATTGTCGAGGGTTTGCGCGGGAGGTTACAGGGTCTGAAGGGGGGTTGTGTGTGCCATAATTAGGCCTTTGTGGTTGCGGTTTGGACCGGACAGTGTACCTGCAGTCCTGGCTTGTAGCTGATGTAGCGCCGCAGACTGAGTGGCACCTTATAGCCCTTTGAACCGAGCCCCTCCACACTGCGAGATTAGCTCCTTTCAGAGTGCCTCCGTCCTCTAAGTAGTTGTTTTTATGCTGATCGAAGAGAAGAAAGAGAAAGGGAATGAAAAAAAGCCGAACAAAAAGCACGAACCCCTCGCACTTGATCCTGTGAACGTTATTAAGCGGCCGGACAGATCACCAGAATTGATAAACGTCGTCCAATAAACGTGCCAATCAAGGCCTCCACCTTCCTCTGCAACCCCAGAACCAAATGCCACCTCTGCGCTCAGTTCGGGCTTTATTGGTCAGCAAATAATCAAAGCACTTTTTTCTCCACTGGAGGGGATTAGAAAGGCGAAGCTTAGCCCGCTGGACCAGACACTAGCGGGGAGGCCAGGGGGTCTCCTTATCAGGGCTCGGCTGCTGGATGCAGCCCCGCTACAGGACAGATTGCTTTCACTGTCGCCCGTCTGCAGGGAAGAACAAAGACGCACCGCCGCTGCCACCATAATGCCCCGACTCTGGTGGGACACTGAGGGCTCTGAAATACACCTTTATGTATTCATTAAGATGAGCAGTGAGATCATACATGCCTCTGCCTCCCCCTGCCTCCCTCCTTTCTTCTCCTCTTCTTTTCATCCATCCATCTGGCCTCCATTAAACGGGGTTAATTTCTTCCTCATAACCTGTTTTGTGTGATTGTGTGGGTGGAGGATATACAGAGCCTGTGTGTGAGTGTATGTGTGTGTGTGTGTGTGTGTGTGTGTGTGTATTGTGACATATTGGCTTGTTGTCTGCGCCCTCACCGACTCTATTTATGATATGATGAACATAACTTGGATACTTTAAGTAAATTTTGGTGATAATACAAACTTTTAAGGTTTTGAATGCAGGACTTTGTATTGTATTTGTAGTGGAGTATTTTCACAGCGCGGTGGACATACTTTTACTTAAATAAAGGATCTGATTACTTCTTCCACCTCTGTTAATGTGGCTCTCAGACATTATTATGATTAATACTTCAGTCTTTTATACAATATTTTACAATACAAAATTGTATACAAAACAAGATGTAATTTTTGAGTTGGGAAAACATCAGTGCAGATTGTGAATGACTACGTTTACATGCACAAATTATTCTGGTTCTTGCCCTTAATCCTAAAAAGACAATATACCTTATTATATTATTATTATATTATACCAATATATAATAAGCTACATGTATAATGAAAATAAATATTCCACTAATATTCGTGTTTACATGCAGCCGTGCATTCATACAAACACAGCCTCCGTCTTTCAGTCATTCAACCACCTTCTTGAAAATGTCATCCAAAAACCTGTTGACATCCAAGTCTTTCATAATGCTTAAAAGTGCGTCTTTCTCCTTCCAACCAGACGTGTGAGCTTTTCATTTGTGCATGCATCCCTCCTCCAGCCATGCTAACTTTGCTTAGACACAGAGCCGTGTGTCGCAAACTGCAGTAAAAACCCCAACTGAGACACATAATGTGCTGCAAAAGCTCCTGAAAACCTAATATTTTCATTATATCTTAATCTGAAAGAGTACAAAACCCCAATGAAATATTAGGAACAACAGTGGAATATTAGTGAGCATTTAAACATAGTCAGAGTCAGTTATCAGTCAAACACATTCTGTCAATGTAATGTATTTCCTCTACAGGACTGGGAGGGAAACTCAGGTTGCTTCTCTCATTACTTTGTGTGTTTTATGTTCTTTATTTCTTTTTGCCTCTTTTCTGCTTCGATGCCATGATATTCCTGTGTGTTCTGTGGGTAACACAGTGTAATCTTCATCTTATGTCGTGCCTTTAGTAATAAATAGTTACTGAGCAGAGCGATTGTAAACAGAGTTGTGTGATCACGTCCAGGAGATCAGACCAAAACAGGCAACGTGCTTGAATTTGTCCGATGAAGGGCTTCACATGAACATCTTAATCCAGAGTGTATTCGGTCCACTGTGTGTGTGTGTGTGTGTGTGTGTGTATTACTCATGTTGTGAGGACATAAATCTGTTTACACAGTCGTCCCCAACCTTACAGCACAAATAAACATGTTGGAAAACGTTTGTCAAGTGTGACAACTGTACTTGGTGAGGTTTTCTGTAACTCATTCATTTAAATTAAATTACAGCTAGCCGCTAGGTTTCGATTAGATTAGACTTTACTGATCTCACAATAGAGAAATTCACTCTTTCAGCAACCAGACTTCAACTCCACCCACGCTCCACCTCTCTGTTTGTGTTTGGACTAGGCGGGATTTTGGGGGAGTCAGGCACAGCGGCTGGAGCTGCTGTCGCTGAGCTCCACGATGGCTCTTCAGAAACCTGTGGGTGACGTCACAGCAACTTCGCCCATGTTTTATACAGCCTCTGGTAGCAAATAAGTAACGTAATATAATGTAAAGAAATGTAATAAGTAACACATTTCTCTGCACACAGGGCTGTGTGTGCATGCATGTGCATGTGTGTGTGTGTGTGTGTGTGCACCTTTCTCCCATTGCATACCTTTATGTAACACAGTTTGGACAAAGCGAGCTGACAGGAAATCTCCATAAACAGAAGGACTATAAACGCTCTCGCTGGCAGCCATGTTGTTACTCTCCTGACATCTAACCCCAATTTGCGTCACACTAATTCCAAGTTTTAAATTACCCCTCTTTCTCTGTGTCCTCCATCTCTCTCTCTCTTTCTCTCTTATTATCTCTTATTTCTCCTCGTCACTCCTTTACTCTCACTCTTTTTCTCTCCGTGTTTTAGCCCCTCGGGGCTTTGGCTCATTTCTTGTGGAGAAGAGAACTGAAATAAAAGTGACATAAAGGAGTGAGGAGCCTGAGGAGGCGGCACGGCGTTCGGCGGACAGAGCGGCGCCAGGCCTCACCACTGACACACACCGCCGCCTTCCAGCAGACGTCGTCAGTTTCCCTGAGAGGCGACACGTGACCTGTCAGGTGAAAGTAACCGTGGTTTCAGTCTGACAATTTTATGTCAGAAATGTTTCACTCATGCGTTGTTTAATGTACTTCTTGTTGGTGTTTAAGAAAAAAAATGAAACTCTCTGCACGACTTGACACCAGGATGAGTTAGCAGAAAAATATGTTGGTCTGTCATTGTCTCTCTAGTCAAAATGTTCTCTGCGAGTATTCACACATGACACTTATAGTACAATGATATCTATCTTTCTATCCAGAAGACATGGAGCGACCCCAAAGAGAGGCCGAGAAAGCGACACACGTGTGGGTTTCTCAGAGACATAATGCAGTGCATCAGCCTTCAAGTAAGATGCAGTGAAACTGAGCTTGTGGAACACCGGCAACACATGAAACCAGGAACGCTGCACTTCATAGTCTCTGACTAAATCCTGAGGACATCAGGCTGTAATGGAATCAGATTTTTCAAGTCTGCCTTCTTTATTTTAATTCATCATGCAATCGTTGTTTCTATTTATTGTGATTATTTATACAACCGTCCAGTTAGCACAGACTGAACTTACACAACAGCTTTCAAGTCATAGTTCATCGTCATCAGAGAAACAAAAAGGTGTATGTCCTGTTAAAGTTCAGTCAAAAAATCTTCTCTCCTGAGTCGATCAGTGGACGCAGCACAGGAAGCTGAACCACAGCTGGTCCAAAAGTGGATTTCTTTACTAACATTCAGCACCAGAACTGCGAGCATCCCTGTTTCCATCACAGTTAGTTTTGTAGTTCAGAAATTAGCAGACGAGTTGACAGTCTGTCATGCAGTCACACTGGTTACTCTGTGTTTCAATGGACTCAGCTCTTGAACTTCTCAAGTGATTATTTCACTCTTCAACATTTTAGAGGACATCGGAGCGTCCAGTTCTGTGTGAGCCCACATTTGAATAATCAGAGAACGAGCAGCTAACCGAATGCAGCATTTCATCCCAGGCCAACGTTTCAAAAGATGCACCCTCAGACAAACAATTCAATTTCATACAATTAATTCCATTATTGGTTGTACTTTGGAGAAGGTTACTTGCATGTGTTGCCCCTGAAACTGTAAACAGGCAGCGACTGAACTGGGTCTGGGTTATAGAAAGGCCAGTGTCATGAATGGGATCACTTTGGGTGACTGAACTGTGAAGCTGTTACAGTGCGGTAGGTGGCGGTAATGAGCCACTTCTGAATGTCAACTGCCATAAAACACAACAGTAGAAGAAGAAGAAGAAGAAGAAGAAGGCAGCAACTGTTGATGGTCATCAATACAGACTTCTAATCTACATATGTTTGTTATCAACACATTTGATCTAATGAAGTAACTGACTGTGACAGTCCAAAAAACAACAGGCTTGACCTCCTGTCGCCTACAAAGAAACATCAGCCAAAACCTTAGAAGAAGAAAAGACTTGTCTCTGGAAAGCGGCTCCATGATGCGGCTCCATAAAGCTAACGATGAGGGTGCCAAGATGTGGTGGAAGATATGTTGTTCACATCCCTATCTCGCAGACAAAACAGGTGCATTATATATTCACTCATCCATTATTTGATAAACACAAAAGGAGTACGGAGCACATGAATGTGGCCTGAGCTAATGCTAGCAAACAAGCTAGTCACGTTAAGTTGCTCACTTTCTAAATGGAGAAACAAGTTGAATAAAGAACAACCAACAAGCTGCAGCGTTTCATAAGGCTGAACACACATATCCTGTGTTTCCTATGACAAGGATTTTACTTTACTGGCTATATGTGTTAAAAATATTTATACCACCTGCAGTTAGCAAATCATTGCTTACTTTGAGCTGTTTTAAACCAGCTGAATGTCTTCATGAAAGGGTCACCATATACTACAGTATATAGTACATACTGATCAGTTTGCATGAGGCATTTTTATTCCAATTATAAGAGAAGCATAAAGCTTCAGGTAAACACAACTCTCAGGTTATCATTCCCAGATTCCCCATATTCAGATAGGTCCATACTGGTGTTTTGGATGAAGTGTCCACAGGATGACAGATGTCTTGTCGGTGCACATGCCTGGAATGCGTATTTTCAATCGACAGATGGTTGAACTCTTCTGAAATCTGCCTCTTCTTCTCTGTGCGCAGGCTCGTCAATGACACATCTGTCGGTGGCCTCGTCAGGCTGCCTCTCCTCACGTCTAGGTATATCCAACATGGCCGCGGGACTCGCAGCCGGGCAAGAGGTGACATGACGGCGAGGGTGTGTCAGTACGTATGTGAGATGACAGACTTTAAAAGGTCACACGCAGACAGCAAAGACGCGAAGCCCTTCGGGACTCGGCCTCCTGTCCCCGAGGACGAGGGCAGAGTTGAAGGGTTGAAAAGTTCATCCACAGGGGAGAAGAAAGGTGGGCGAGGCAGTCATGCAAAAATCTGACATGAAGACAGGATGGGGGGCGGGGGCAGGATTAGCCCGGGCTAAGGTGACAGAGGACAAATAATAGGTGGTACAAAAGTGAGTGTTTTCCAGGGTAAACTGAGATGGTTTATGTTTCCTTTGGGCTGAGTAATCATTTCCAGCTGCTTATCGTTCTACATTATTAAAGGACAAGTTTTAGGGGTTTGGTGTCTTTATACGAACTCTAGTAACAGAACTGGAACAAAAGTCTTCTGATTGTTTTTTGGCACAAAGTCCTGTCCTGGACCTTATCAAGAGCATCTGCTGAATGGCTAAATTTTCCCACAGCTCAAGTCGTGGATGGTGTTCTCCACCAGAACACTGTCAAATGCATCAAGGTGTAAGGTTTCAAGCACTAATGGGCCACTTGTCGACTGCTAGAAAATACTAAAAATAGATTATAAAAATAATTAGTTCACATGTTAACTGATTAGAGAGTGTCTGAGTGTCCTTAAACGAGTTCTCCACCTGTACCTGAGGCTGTTCAGTGAGCTTGTTGCCAAATATTTTTTACTGGAAATTGGGATGATACAGATGAAAAATACAACGAAATCTGGGTTTCAAAATTGTTTCTCCCCGTTTTTGTTGGGTTAAAAGAGACAAATAAAAGAGCACCTCCTTCCATCATCCCGTCCATTCCAAAGTCTGAGAAAGAGACTAAACTAAATAAAATAAATAAAACATGCACAAAATGAAATAAAGCAGAGATGAAAGTACAATAGGAAGGATGCTCAAGGTGCTTCCTTCAAAGAATGGATGCACGGAGAATCAGTAGGGGTCCAGAGAGGCACAAGTATTTCCATATGAGATAAGAGGCTGCCATCTTTTGTAGATAAACCTGTTCAGGAATATTTCACTTTTCTAATGATAGAGAAGACATTAAATTATTTATCAGGAGCAGGTAAATCAGGAATGTGCTTAATGACTTGTGACACAAGTGTTCTGGTTCTCCATATTCTTTTAAAAGGGTTTTGAGATAAGATGGCTGCTTCTGGACCATACGTTTATCCTGCCATTACCCGAGACAGTGGGTCTAACGGGAGCCTGTGTACTGTATAATATGAGACATGGACCCTGCATGAAGTCAGATTCTGGTTTTGTTATCCAACAAAACAACAACTTTGTATTGTAATCAGGAGGAGACAGCAGTCAGATTGGAGTGACGGTGCTGAGCTGCAGCGCTCTGACCCAGACGGATGCATCGATGTGATCCGAGACGACAGACTGAGAATTCCTCACATTGTTGCATCTGAGGCCAAACTGCTTTCATGTCAGACTCTGAGGAGAGGAAGCACCTCTCCGGCCTCCAGACAGAGGAGGACTCGACACTTTCATTCCTCCGTCTTCACCATTAACCATTAATCAGCGTATAGACAGCCGGCTCTGGCCCCGCACCAGCACTTTAGGGCGTTTTCTATCAGTGCCATTCCAGGCAGATGGTGGAGTGAGTGTGATTGGCAGAAGAAGTGGAAGAAGCAGCGATGGAGCGGATACTGTTGCCAGGGAGCGTGGGGAGGGGGGATAAGAGGGTGCGGTGAACGGGGGGGTTGTGGGGCGTGACCAGTCTTAATTATCCCAAAGGGTTGCCAAGTGTTGGCGCTCTGACAAGGTTTCAGAGCTGAGTGACGGGGTTGGGGCTCCACGGAGGAGCCCAGACATGAGTTTTATTTTGGGGGAGGTTTCTGATTCCAAAATGTAAGTGACTAATGTGTTTCTGCAGACTGTGTTTGTTGCCATCAGCAGTTCTGACAGTCGTTCCCATGAAAAACAAAACAACAGTAAAGGGGAGAAGCCAGCGGTTGCTATCGGAGCATCTGAACAGGCTCTGAGTTTAATCCTTGGTTTAGATGAGTTTCTCCGATCCACTCTGCAAATCCCCGCTGGAATGTGGCCGAGTGCATGTCACCTTCACTGAGATACGGATCGACTGATGCGGCGTGCAGAGCGGCCTCGTGGAGCAGAGGAACAAAGCCAACCGCCTCCAGGTGGAGATAGCGCAGGTGCAGCGTAACTGCCTGGAGAGGCACCAAAATGGCGAATGGGTGTTGGGTTCATACGGGCGATGAGGAGGACGGCGGCAGCACGGAGACACCAGGCCGCCCGTCCCTCCCCTGCCTCTGCCGTCTGAGTCACGCAAGGAGGAGGAGATAACCGGCCATCTCAGGTGAGATCATCAACACCGGGTTCAACCCGAGGTCAGGAGAAGCTCCCACAATGCCCCTTGTTTCCACAGAACACACCGGCATTGACCACGTCACCAATAAAACCGTCGCTTCGATGCAATCGCGTTTCCTCACTGCTGTCTGTGTTGTTGTTGTGGCGCTTCAAGGTAAAGAAAATTTTCCTAATCCCCACATTGTTGGTTCGTCAGCCATAACAAACAGGCAGCGACGCACCGCGCCGACGCCAGCCGAGACCCAAAATGGTCACAGTCGGCTCAAGCGACCGAATGGACTTGTTTGTCCTTATAAGTTCAGCGGAGGAGCGATGAAAGCTGGAGCTCATATCCAGCTCAACAGTCAGAAAACTGCATTCCCCACATTCCTCCTCCATCCTGACAACCTGAGCTGCCGACAGACGGCTTCACCGAGGCCTGTAATTACTGCCGATGCACCCTCGTGGGAAATATTATAACCAACAAACTACTTTTCTCTGTCAAATGTGTTTATGACGTGTGTCTGACTGCTTCTATGAGCGTGATGTGGTGAGAAATTTACAAAAGCTTTCATGTAAATGCTGGTAAACTCTATACGCAGAAACTAAAGATAAGAAAAACTCTGTCAGTGTGCTCCTCACTGGTTTGTAAGAAGAGGATTTCATAGTTTTCAGATGCTGTGGCTGAAATTCCTTTAACTGACTTCAAAGTGTGTTTTCTGCATTTTTGTTCTCTCTTAAAGTCAGTTGCCAAATAATTTTGATTTGTCCAAATGCTTTTGCAGCATATCATGTCTCTAGCATTCAGAAATGTTGATTAACTTTGCATGCAGCCCCAGAACATGTCTCTTTTTCCATTTTCTCACGAAACAAAACATGACTTGAAAGTTTAACTCTCCAAGTCTTGTTGCTGGCAATCGCTGCATGTTGACGGATGTTAATGGAAATTTGTTTTTTCTGATTGCTTTCTATAATTCCAAAATAATTCTGAACATTTTGCACAATATTTACATGCCTTCATGAGTATGATACGGTTACCACAACATCCATCTAAACTGGGTAAACTGTGCCTGCAGCAGTTAAATATGATGGGGGTTTTTTTGCATGAGAAAACCAGAATTTGGTTAGGGTTAGTTGTTTTATCTAAAAGTCTTAAGTCAGTAAATTCTGTTGCAGCACATCTACACATATTAATAAGTGTGATTCGATGAGAAATCACTACCTGAACTCTAAGCGTTAATTATTCGGCTATCAGTGCATTAACACTGACTGAACCCAAATTTACATGAAAATGAAGAGAAAGCAACTTTATCTCTGGGGTAAGGGACATTCCAGCAGAAAGCAATACTTATGGATGCCAACCGCCATGAAACGCAACAGAAGAAGAAGATGATTGGGCAAGGCCAGATGCGTGTGCATGCAGGAGAAGACGCCTCAGTTTTTGTCTGGATTGCCCTAAATCTGTCCAGTTTGCAGCCACTCTTGAAAAAAAGGAGCTTTTATTACTTGTTCATGTGTAAGCATCTCTCATCAGACGTACATAACCAACGGGTGTACAGATGTACCTGAATATCAATCTCTGCTCTAATGCACACATCACCCCATGCATTTCCTGCATAGACTGCAGGTGTGAATCGTGCTAAACGTGACCCGCTAGCGTCCCTTTTGCAAACGCAGGGCTCTGTGATCAAATTAGCAAATTAGCAACAGTAAATATGCAACAATCATAAACATGGTTAGATTTGAGCTGAGTTGTGTGTGTGTTAATGTGGTAGAAGACACAATTTTATGGGATATTTCTGATTCAGTGAAAATATGTGATTTATTTTAATATCATATAGAGATCAACCCTCGATAAAATAATTCTGAATTCTCTTTTATGATTTGGCAGAACAGGGAAGTGCACAGGTTGAGTTTGGTCATCATCATATTTTCCTGTGAAAACTGTTTCTATTCCACTTATTGTCAAGTGCCGGTGAGAGGAGGAAGTCATGATAAACTCGGCATGTTTGCGTGTGTATGTGTTGTACATGTATGTCTCAGGTATTGTGTGTATGTGTGGGAGTTATTTGGCAGCGTGGGCAGGTGAGTGCAGCAGTCATCCCCTTCCTCAGGCGTTTGTCAGTGAGTGACAGTTAAAGCGGAGGGCAGGGAGGGCAGACAATACAGAGTAATGAGAGATGTGGTAAACAGGCTCGGCCATGCCTCCGTCACTGCCGCCGCGACATGTCAGCTCCACGCCGCCGCGCTTTGTTTACATGTCACCTGTCAAACCTGGAGAGGGTGCTGAAGTGGAACGAGGCTCACATTAATACCAGCTGATGATTAATATTTCCAACATGCAGCTGAGTGATTTGTGTGACAAGCCGTTATGTACAAAACACACAGCTGAGGCTCTGTGTGCTTCCTCGGGTACCTCTGATAGAAAGTTTTTCTTAGTTTGAACACTTTCTTGTTAGCAAAGTTTCCTCTGAAAGCAGAAAAATGACCAGGTTCAACTGAGTTAAGTACCACAACAACATGATGTTGCTGTTAATTTTCAAAAGAAAAGGGCATCTAATTCAGTTTTAACCTTCCAAAACAACATTTAGCCTGGGAGCTTATTTCCATATATATAGTGTGAATGTATTCAGTATTCAGTCAATCACTCTTCAAAAAGTATATTTAATTACAGTACATATTCCCCATTGTATAATTACAGCTGGCATATGTATATGCACAGTATATAAATATGCCAAAACCACCCAAATCCATAGTAAATATAGACTAAATTAAATTTACAAGAAGGTAATAGTTTGAAGCTAAATTGTGTGACTAAGGTTGACTGAACACAGAGCAACTTTTAGAGGTGACGTGGCAGCGTCAATGGAAAGGTGCAAGTGGACACAAATAAAGGTTGAATGTTGAAAATGTTTTGTTTGTTCTTGTGCTTTTCAGAGCTTTATAGCGGGTTTCAGCTCATTGTTTTATCTGTCCGGACCCAACTGTACTGTTCTGGTTCACGCTCAGCACTCTCATGGTGTCGTTTTCAGAGAAAAAGCTGTAAAAGGCCACAGAAACACAACCTGCTGAGCAGCAAACAGCAGACACACACAGTTTGAGACAAGCTGGTGAACATACTGGAGTAGTTAGCAGCTAAAGAGCCAGATATTTCCCTCAGGAGCTGGGGGAGACCAAAAACAGAGCCAAAAGAGCGTGAATATCGGACTGACTTTCATCAGGTGACACAAGCAGGACTCCAGATAAATGTTCATGTTGCTCTGGTAACACTTGATATGTAAATAAGCAACTGTTTGGGTAAAACAGCCTCAGTAAGCAATGTTGCACAGGCGAAGACATGATTTAAAGGGAAATAATTTAGAGGACGTCGTGGACGAGGAAGAGCGAGAGTAGCCCGCAGAAACAGATGAAGAGGCTGAGGTCTGTACAGTCGGAGCTGGACGGTTAGTGGTGAATATGAGGGATTTGAACACGTTCGGGGAGTTTAAGGAGTTTAGGGACCAACAAGAGAAGTGTCATGTGGTGTGTTTGTCATTTTGTCCTGTCTGTGTGAACTTGTGTTTTGCCTCTTGGGTGTTTGTGTAGTCTGTCCTCTTTCCTGGTCTCTATGGTGGAGAGGAGGTCATGTGACTCAGGTCTGTTCGGCGACACCTGAAGTTGTTTGACGTCCTCCTGGATCCGTATTCTTCGTGCATGTTTAACACTATCTATGTATAGTTCTGTCTTCTGGATTGTCCATACTGTGATTTTACAATGCTGGTTTATTCTGTAAACATGACGCCTGTTTCCTGTCTGTCGTCCGGAAGAGGGATCTGTGCTCTGTTGCTCTTCCTGAGGTTTCTAACATTTTTCCCATTAGAGTTTTTTTGGGGGGAGTTTTTCCTGATCTGTGTTGAGGGTCTAAGGAAGAGGATGTCATATACTGTACAGAAAGCCCCTTGAGGCGAATTGACGATATGAGGCTGTATGAATAAAATACACTGTGACGGAGGAAACTATAAACTTTTACCAAACACCTTCGACGTCTAAAGGTGGAGATTTTTTTATATTGGGTGGAGAATCACGTTAACCACTTACTGTATCCTCACAGCTTAACAGCATGACAGTAAAATGAAAAACCGGTTCCTATCATCTGAGCTGAACCGGTGATTTGACTCCAACTGCAATTACAGCTGCAGTCTGCAGCATCAGTGTGTGTGAGTCCGGGATGCGTTTTCTAATTGACCGACTGACTGACTGACTGGCTGTTATTTGGCGGGTTACGACCTGCTGTGCAGATCACTCAGGGCTGCCTAATCATGCATTGTGTGTGCCATTGATGGCTTCGTGAAGGAATGCCAAACTGCAGCTCGTGGTCGGGGGAATCACCGCCGGGCCTCGTGGATTCAAGCAGGGACAGGCCGCCGGGTCAGGGTCAGGACTACGTGAGTCACACTTCCCCTGCACCTCGCCTCTGTCATCACCCACATTGTTTTTCACTCATGCGTCTGTTTACATGATGCTGAACTACATCGTCAATGTACTGAGAAGTTAAAGTGGGGAGGCCAGGCACTTTCACTTGGCCGGGTTATGGGTTTGATTCCCGCTGGGACCACCCATGCTGAAGAAATCCTGCAGGCTCCATGCAGCCATGACGCCCTGCATTTGAATCCCCAGACTTTATTTAAAGTCATAGTTGTTGCTGTATCGCTCCACTTTGACCCACAGATTAACAGAAACAATAGAACAGCCGTTGGGCAAAACATATTTCCGCAAGGTGTTGCAGCCTGAACCTGACCTTAGAACTGGCTGTTCTTTCCATGCAAAACGTTAGAAACGGTCGATGGAAAAACTTCATCAATCTCTCAAATTTAAATTTTGAGATGAAAACGTTCTGATGTAGCAGAAATATAACTCACATCACTGAGCAGCTGTTTCCACTACAAGTGAAGAACAACAACAGGAAGAAGAATAAGAAGCTGTTTCCGCTGGCGAAGAATTCCTGAAGACCTCTCTCCATTTTTCTTTTGTAGATGGCCAAGGCGACTTCTTCTTCTTCTTCTTCTTCTTCTTCTTCTTCTTCTTCTTCTTCTTCTTTTAGCTTTATCAGCAGTTACTGAGGTTTAAACATCTGGTTTTGTTTCCACTTCTTCTACTAGTTCTTCTTCTCTGTTTATTAATAAATGTGTCATCTTTATAGCAATATTTCAACTCAATAAGTTAGATTCAAATTCAGTCGACATTTAGAAGAAAACATGGCTGCACATTTAATGTTGTGTATTGATAATATATTTTGTTTTATAACAGTATTTACATTGTGGTACTGAATTATTTTTTCGGCGATTCTAATGTAACGTTTCTAATACATGGACTGTACATTGTTCTGTGTTAGTGTTTAGGAGCTCAGAGAGCCTGTATTAATCCTTTGCTGTATTTGCAGTATTTATTAAAATCATATCAGAGCCAGTCTGTTCTGTCCCAATTGGCCCAGTGATCTCTCCTCTAGCGCCACCATCCAAATCAGATATATCATAAAGTGCAAAATTACAATATAATTTCGTGGTTTTGTTTCGTATTGTTAGGTGTCAGTCACCTGTGAAACACTGAATTACACTATCCTGAAACTCTGGTAAAACATGGCTGAAAAAAGGAAAAGAGTCATCTCCTACAGTCATACTCATCCAGTGTTTTTCTACAGATATTGTCCAGTTAAAATGTTGTGATAAGCAGACAGATTTACAGGCAGAACTCCACATTTATAAACCCAGCAAAATAATATTCTGAATGGGAAATGACAAGAAGACAATGGTTAATGAGTCAGAACACTGAAAAATCATGTCAGGCCCCAAAAATCTTGAAGACCTTCAGTAAAAATCACTGAAAGACACTAAATGTGATAGAGCCTTGATATTTGTGATGTTTAATACTTGTCCACATCCTCTGATTAAAGGTTAAATGCCTCCTAGATGACACAGTGCAGTAAATGCTGTTGTGCATCAAGACTAAAGTGACCACGGAAAGATGATTCTTTCATTTCTGGGAGAGGCGGGAGAGAGATGACATCCAGTGAATCAAACCCAGGCTGTTTCAGTACAGACTCAGCCTCTACACCTGGTTCACACTCTATCAGGTGAGCTGCCAGGGCGTCCCCATCACACATGGACACATATATTGTTTCAATGGTGGAATTACAGAAGAGAGAACATTATGAGCTACACTCCATTGCGTGTACAACAAATGTACAGATGGAAGAAACACGTCTCTCACATCATCAGACAAGCATTTAGAAAGTAGTCAGTAGTCAAATAATCTGAGTTATTCAAAGGTGCTGCTTTGCCTTTGTGTTGTTAATTACAGGATGTTTGTGTCTCATCTTAAGATAAAACTAGTTCTGCAGGAACACTGTCACGAAGTTTGTGTGAATTATTTACTCTTGACATCACTGGAAATGAGGAAATATCCTCAATATTTTTTTGAGAGTTTAAATAAAGGTCGAATGATTGAATAAATCCACATGAGAACTAACTTCGCTGCCTTTTGTAAACTTTAGGCCTCAAACAGTCAGACGGCAGCTCCAGTTCTAAAATCAATTCCTTGTGCATGTAGCGACCTCTGCTGGCAGCAGGCAGGAGTGACACTTCCAGGTCTGTCATCAGGCAGCCAGAGTGGCTCATTCTTAGATATACATTTCCTCATTATTGTTTTCATTATGTAATTGCAGTACTTGAGGACTCCTTGCCTTCATCACCTTTCATTTTTGATTTTACAAGTTATTTTTGGACTTAATCTCATGCTATCTTTCAGTGTTGGAGGAAATACTCAGATCTGTTACTTAAGTAAAAGTAGTAATACCACAGTGTAGAAATACTCAGATACAAGTAAAAGTCCTGCATTCAAAATCACGTAAAAGCACAAGAGTATTAGAATCAACATACACGTAAGTACCAAAAGTAAAAGTACTCACTATGTGGTGATGCATTAATATGTATGTCATGTAATATGTTGCAGCTGGTAGAGGTGGTGCTTATTTTTATTACTTTATGTACATCATGATTCATGAGCTGATTATATTTTGTATTAATAATCTGACTTTGCAAAGAAGGAAGTAATTAAAGTTGTCAAAATAAATATAGTGGAGTACAATGAAGTAAGTATTTCTCACCCTGATCACTGCCAAATACCTACCTGAAAAATTTGCTCTGGCATCTTGTTGCCTCTGATTGTTGAAGTTAAAACCTTACAGACTTGGAGGATTTTCAGCCCTGTTTTTAGCGGAAAAGAGTTCTTAACAAACTCCCAGCAGCTTTGTGCTAAACTGACCCTGAAGCCTGCATGAACCGTCACCTCTGACTGTATCAGACGTTCGGCGCCGTGACTCATTCATCCATGCAGATTTCACAGAATGGTCCTGAGAGCAGCGGGTCCCCTCATCCAGCATCCTGCCAGTATTTTCATGTCCTGCAGGACTCGGTTTGTAACCATGCTGGCCGGTAATGACAAAATAAACACATGAACATGGATCAGTCCACAATGTAAACACTGTTAATGTGCACAGCTGGTGGTGGCATGAGCACATTTCATTATGGGAACTTACATTAATGTCAACGTAAAGGTGCTTGGATAGAAAGTAGAGGCACCTTTACACGTGACACAGTACTGCTACATTCCTCTGGTACTTTTGGGAAGTTTTAAGTTTCTGGGTGCTTTGTGTTTTGTTTAAAATGCATGAAAAACTATAAGATGTCAAACTTGAGGGCACTGGACTGACTGAGTGACAAAAACATGACTACAACATACAGGCTGGTGACAAATGAAAAAGCTGAATAAATGAGTGGAGAAACAAAGTAAATGCAGATTGTGCATCAAGATGGCAAAAGAAAAAGAAGTAAGTGATCTAAGGGTTCAACAGGGATCTAACAGTCCATCAACAGTAACACAGAGGGATCTTATAGTAGAGCTGCTGTGCATAAAGCCCTCATTATAAAGATGAATCCACATTTAAGAGTTCAGTGGTGCAAAAACCATCAGCACTGGTCTGCAGAGAGGGGGAAAAGAGCAATCAGGTCAGGTGAGTCATCGAGACACAGTCATGGATGCTTGACCCCTACAGTGAGGGGGTCTAGGGGCTCTGATATGCTATGGGGGGCATTTTGCTGGTCTGGTTTGAGTCTACCTGTCCCCTTAGAGGGAACTGCAGATCAGTACAAAGTTGTTCTGAGTGATCACCTTCATCCTGTGATTAAAACAAATTAAATTTTAATTTTTAAGCACAAGGGCTCTGTGAATGGTTGGAAATGAAAATGATGTGAATCATATGTTGTGGCCTTCACAGTCACCAGATCTGAACCCAGCTGAACATCTGTGGGGGACTGGTATCAGACAGCGTTCTCCACCACCATCATCAAAACACCAAATGACGTGAAAATCTTTTGGAGGAACGGCGTTCATCTCTCCGGTGGAGTTCCAGAGACTCGATACCAAGGCACACTGAAGCAGTGGTCATGTTGGTTTTTCCTTTGTCACCTGCCTGTATTTCAGTACATTTCACTGCATTTCTTGTTCTTATAAAATAGCAAAGACTTTCATATCAGGATGTGTTATACATGATACCACCACTGTGACTTACACATGACCAGAGAGAGTCTCCTTCATAGGTGGATTATACTGCGTCACTTTGCTCGGAGCGTCTCGTATTGCCTCAGATGGGTTTGCATTGGAGTTAGATGAATGCCTGCTGTGTCTCATACAGCGGACGAAGGGCACCTCGTGGGCCGAGGCACCGAGTCTATGACTCAGCATCATACATTAACTTCTACGTAACCTCTGTGACTTGTTTTTGACCGCAGGGACTCGGACATTACCTCACTTTGATGACACCAAAAAAGGACCAAGATGTCACATTCTGCTGCTTTTTATTGCCAGAGAAATTCAAGGATTCACACTGATGATCAAATCACAAGATTTAAGATTTCATTCTGTTTGTTTAGTAATGTTTCTGAATCTACTGCTAGGCTTTAGATAATCCTTAAGCTAAACTGAGTACTGAATTTATTTTTATGGTGATATGTATTGAACATATTATTATGTGATATGATAAAATGTCATTTTTTCATTTAACAATCCTGAGTTACTAAAAAAAAAAATGAACACATTAAAGAGGAAATTTGAGCCTTTTCAGTCCATTTTGATCAGTTTTAATTAGTCCAGAGCAAAAAACTGTGAGGTCCACTTAAGAGTCCACGTCTGGGTTAGTCTGTGCACCAGCAGCTCCACCTGCTCTCCTCCTCACTGCTCCTCTCTCTCACTACTGCCTCTGCTGCAGACCTCATGTCCTCATGCGACTCCCAAACATGCAGTTTGAGTTGAAGCCGCCATAATATCCCAAACCCCTGCAGTGACGTCATGTACTCCTACACAAAACTCCCTGCCTTTATTTTTATTTATTTATTTTACGCTAATATAGCCTCCATCATTGCTATTAATTTACACCTGTGATCGCACAGCTCTCAGCAGTCCGGCTATCAGCGGCTATTTACGTCCTCAAAATCTTATTAAGGGACTATACTGAGTGCAGCGGTATGTGTGTGTGTTTAAAGGTAGGGGTGGAGGTGTGACAGAGTCCCGGGCGAACGACTGACAAGAAGCCGTCAAAGTCGGTCTGCAGCGCGGTTTCAGGTCGCCTCCGGTGCCGCGGCGGTGTCCCGTCGCACCTGTCTCTCTGCCTCTCTTTATCTGTGGGTGTCTACCTGTCTCCCCCTTCTCTCCGTCTGTCTCTCTCCCGGTACCGTGTCAGGTCGAGCCGCCATTTCTGCTTCAGAGGACGTCAGTTATCAGTGAGCGACAACAACACACCGGCCGGACCATGCTGACTTTGCTGACCTCCATGTATCTGGTGGTGCGGGCGGTTTCCTCGCAGGTGAGTTGAAAGCGGCGCCGCAGTTTGATGGCTGGACCACCGCGGGGACGGGGCTGACCGTGCGTCCTTGAACGCAGCATTAAAAACGAATTCTTGAGGTAAACTTGACCGTTACGGAATGGAAGAACTCAATTTCCCTCCCAGATGAAGTCAGTGAGAACATGTCTGCTTTAGTTAGCTGTGAATCATCATCGTTTATTCATCAGCGGTGGAAACAGCCCCTGTGTTTGTACACGGGCCTTTCCCGTTAGACTTCAGGTGTGAACATGGCCGCCGGAAACTCTACACCACCTTCACGTAGGTGAAGGATCTCCGCAGGTCGCGCATTTTTCTGATCCCGTCATTATTAATTCAGTGAGAGTCGTCTTCGCTTGACAGTTTTAAACTGTTCAGCGCCAAAGTGAAGCTAGCCAGTGTGAACAATGCGACATCCGGTCAGTCTTCAAAATAAAACCCCACTTCGATCACGAGTCAATCATCAAATTTAGGGCTTTTAGTTTGGTTGGATGTTTATGCAATGAGTATGTTTATTTAAGTACCAACTAGAAACAAGTGTTTACTGGAAACTCTTAATAGAAAGGAAGCCCATTTACCCAGGGACAATTTTAAGAGTGATAAAAGTAGGCCTACTAATGGTGAGTGAAATAACAGGCCTAACTTTTACAGTCAAAATGATAAAGAAAAAGAATGTAAATATTTACTTCATATCGTAAAACTGATTTTTTGTTTTAACTTTAACTAATGACTGTCTAAATATCTCTGACTTTGTATCTGGTCATTTATCCTGAAAGTATGACAGAGTATCACATAATTTTGATTTAGTCAGTAAAGATATTGAATTATCTCTTAATTATGACTCTGAATAATTATGAATATGATTAGGTAAGACAGCATTGTGAGTTACCATGAATACGTTATGCCATTCTTTCAACACATTTTTTTTCTGATGCAGTGAAAATATACGCACCGGCCACTTGTACACAACAGCTCTGCCATAAATTCTGCTGTTACAAAGACAATGATGTTCAGTTTTGATTGACCCTGTCAGAGCTGATTTAACTGCATATGTATGATGGAGGGCGTAGTTTGCAGTGGTGTTGAACTGGGCTGCATTTTATTCAGGGTTATTCCTAATATTTTGCCAATCCAATTTACATATATGAGAGGGGGAGAATATCAGAAACACCCTTGAACATAATGGACTCTTGTACATCATCACCACAGACTACGACCTCAATAATAAATATTATGTAGAATTATTAACCTTTATGACAGTGTCAGCTGAAACTGAAAAATTACAACCTTCATCAGAGTAGTCTTCATGGCAGAACTGTTGTTTTTGATCACATCAGATTGTAGTAAGTGTACGCGTCCATGTGATACACCTCTGTAATAAAACAACCACTTAGATAATAGCAAAGCATAGCTGATGAGAGGATGAAGGGTTTTTATGTGTGAAATTCTGCTGTTTCCCAAACACTTCCCAGTCAGTATGATAAAGAAGCAATATACGTGCCATTATTTTGAAGGCTGCATTAGACAGGCTTCCGGTTCTGCTCTGTTTTGCGGCTGCCTTCATGCAGCAGTCCTGCAGATTATCAGCACCTCGGTCAGCTCCTGCCATGCTGCCAGCAGCACAGAACTGCAGCCTGTTTTATCTCCGGGCAGCTTTACAGAAGCCGAACCCAGCAAGCAGCACACAGCTCCAACATGGCTGCTGGTGTCCTCGATAGGCTGAAGGACAATTAGAAACCTCACCTAGCTGAAAGTGATACCTTCTCTGCTCTCTCTGAAAGAACATCCATCTCCTTCACTGTTATTCTGAGCTCTTTCCTCTCAGCTAGTGACTGGTTGACCAAAATATGTGGACACCTTAACTTTCCAGTCACATGAACTTCTCCATAGGCGTTAGTCTGCCTCTACAGCCTCAGCTCCACTGTTAAGGCTTTCTGCAGGGTGTTTGAACCTGGCTGGAGGGCAGTGGAGCCTGGCTGCAGGGTGCTGGATGAGGCCGAGGTCAGTGCTCCCTGCAGACCAGTTAAGGTTCCTCATCATACTGGGAAAACTATTTCTACATGGAGCTAAGGTTGCACATGAGGACATAGTCATGTTTAAAGAGGACAGAGCCCCTAGTAAACATTGTTGTCTAAAATATTGTAAGCAGTAGCATCAAGGATTCCCTTCATTGGAACTGCAGGGGCCCAAACCAGGAAAAACAACACCAGACTAGAAGTACAGGTGTCCACACACTTTTGGCAACATAGCCCATCACTGAACTAATATCAAAAACTTGTAACATATCAGACATTAGGCTGTCAGTGTTGTATATCGCTGACCGATTTTGACCACATGCTCACACAGTTGTTCACTGAGGTTTTGGTTCGGGAGTTTTAGCTTCATCTAAAAGATATTCTGATAAAGGATAAAGTAAGATTTCATTTAAAGTTAAAATGTGCAGGTAAAGCCTATTGTTTCATTTGTGTTGTGTTGCTTTGTTTTTGTGTTTGTTCATTTTTTTTTTTTGCTTTTTGTTTTTTGCAATTTTTCATACATATTCATCAAAAACAAAACATTTCTTTTTGTGTATCAAAGCCTGTAAATGTATTTCTCATTCCATCTATAAAAATGCGGCTGAAACGCGATGCAGCTTCATTAGGACCAGTCAGACAAAACTTAAAACACAAGTGTTTACTGCCAACCCTGACAGCAGCCCCAGGACTATATTTAAAATCATTCGATTACTTGTCTTAATGTAACTTATATTTTTCATTTAAAGGGGCCAATCGGTCCCAGGTTTCCGTCTCACTCAACAGTTCTGGTTGGTGAAGCAGAGCGTTTTAGTGTCTCATTAACTTCAGTTTCAGATTTGATTGTTTCAGAAAAGCTGAAAACTTATTCTCTGTTTTTGGATTGGAAATGGTCAGAAAATATCACCAAGATTTTCGCGCCATTTTTCGCCTTCGACCTCCTGCCTGGACGTAATCTTTGTTATGTCTGAACTTTCTGTTGTTCTGCTCTATAAATGTCGGCAGATCAGACAGCTCAGCTCTGCTCAGATTTACCTCCCGCGAGGTCGCAGATAACAGGCTGAACAGCAACCTGATGAGCTGGCGGCTGAATCCAACGACTTCCTGTCGTCTGGGGAGTGAACTTTTGCCTCAAGTAAACTTTGACCTTGATTTGAAAACTTAGTTACCCAGAATGATCCACAGACTAGGAAAAGCAAGTTTCAGTCCAAATGAGGTGATTAATAAATTCACATTTAATATTAATTTACATGAACTGTTATGGTACGTGTTAAAGCCGTCTCCAATGCTGCTGGAGGAATAGCATGTCACTAAAACCCCCCAATTTCCCAGAAAGTAGGACTTGTTCTTGGTGTCATCAATAAAAAAAGGAATAAAAAAGGTGAAAAAGTTTTGAAGGAAGAGAGATGGTTTGATTTTGACATAAAATATATATAACAACTCTTAGAAACAGCTGTTAAGAACATGGGAAAGCACTTTTCATTTCACGGTACCTTTAAGTCACTTAAAGGATCACTATGCAAAGCTGATTAGCTGCCTGCAGGCAGCACAGGAATGTTGTTCGTGCATAGCGGTGCTCATCGTATGCTTATCCCGAGTAAATCAGTGAGGTTTGTGGTTGTAACTTTGTCTGATCGACAGTTCATCTGGAAACCTGGAACCAAGTGAACAAGCAGATCTGTAGAAACCGTAGGCTGTAATCATCTGCAGCATGTTTGCCTGAATGATCTGGAAGTGGTTTCCTCAAGGTTTTCAAGGTGGGGTTGAGGGAATCCAGGCCTTGCTGAAGACCAGCAGCGGAAGAAGTAAATGCAGCAAAATCTTACTTACATAAAAATACATAAGCATTAGCAGCCAAATGAACTTAAAGTATCAAGAGTGCTCATTGTGCAGAATGGCTTCATTCAGCTTTGTTACATTTATTATTGGGGTTTTATTCCTGATTCATTACCGTCTGGGCAGCATCTGAACCTCATCGAAGTGGAACACATTAAAAACTGTATAAAGTGTTGGGTAGTTTCATTTGTAGCATATTTTATAAGCCGATCATATGTTCTTAAATCTTGAGCTGAGAAGTAACTGTAGTTGTCAGATGAAGGCAGTGGAGTAGAAATATGAAGTATCTTCAAATGGAAATACTCCAGTAAAGTACAAGACCCTCAGATCTGTACAGTACTTGCATAAATGTACTTAGTTACTCTTCTGCAACTGCTGAAGATGTTGCTGGGACTCCACCGGTTTCCAAGGCTCTTGGTAGGGTTCTAGAAGTGCGGGGGAGGGTTTCAGTACAGTTTTAGATTATTTTGGGTTTTTAAGGAGCTTCCTTGAAATGTTTTGAATGTTTTTGGGAGGATTGAAGAGATTCCAGTAGTTCATGACGGGTTTTGAAAGGTCCCTATAGGATTACTAGTGCTTCTTGAGGTGAATCCAGGGTACGCAAAAGGCTCAAGTGTTTCCAAGGTTTAAAGGTCCTTCAGGGGTTTTGGTTTGTGAGGAGGTTCCTGGGGTTGTTTATGTGTTTCAGTGGGTTCCAGGAGTTCTTGGTGGGTTTCTCAAGGCTTTACAGGAATTCTTAACGGGGTTCCTGGATAATATGTGCTTCTTGAGAAGGTGGGAGCTCAAGGGGTTTGTGGAAATTCTTCAGAGGGTTTTGAGAAAATTACAGTTATTCTTTCCAGGAGTTTTTGAGGGGGGCTACACAACACAAACATTGACTTCTTTCTGTTTTAGAAATATCTGGAATCATTAAGCTCTTTACAGTTTATGACACATTGAACAAACAGAAACAGCAAATCTCAGTCTCAAAGCTGTGTCACTGTACAGGAGCAGGTGCAGTTTTGCTATCGACCACGAGGTGTTGCCCAAGTGCTACTTCCTGTGTCTCATTTTAAAAAGAACCCGTTTCATGGGTTTTTTATGGGTGGGTGCGGTGTGACCAGTGCGGTGCATCATGGGAGAATGTGTTCGTTTTGTCGACTCGATTGTGTTGAAAAGCCTACGTTAGTGCCATAAAACGACTACAAGTCCCGTAGTGAGTGTGGGACGAGTCGTGTCGCCTGACTTTACAGTACAGGATAGAGGTGACCCTTCCGTCTAGTCCGTCTCTGAGCAGGGAGAACAGGCACCGCAGACAAGCATCTCCAACCGTTAGCAAAAATGGTAAGAAGATGCATAATTACCTGTGTCAATATTATAATAGACGTCTTCTATCAAAGCACTAATTTCCTTGTGGCAATTTAACGTGGTGTTAGCGGATGCTTAATAGTTGACATTGCCAGAGGCCGGCAGCGGCATAATTTGATATCACGTTATGCTAACTTAAATGCTTTTATGTAGATTTTCTGTGTGCTGAATTATTGATAAAGAACCAAGGGCAAAGCTGTCAAACGCACTTTGTTGCGCACTTCCAACACGCAGATTAGAGACGATGGCTGTAAAGTTAACAGTAGCATCCGCAGCAGAGACTGCACGTTTGTTTTCGTTGTTTTAACACTTGCCAGTCTACTGTACATTCATTCATCTGCCTCCATTTTAAAAGCAGGCTGTGGCGAGGGAGCAGCGCCAACTTACATCATCGGCCTCTTCTTTTAGTCAGTGGAATTAACCAATCACGACGGAGCTTCATCAGTTTGAATCTCCGTTCACAGATCTGGAAATCTAACGAGTTCTTGCTCGTCAGACAAGTTACAACCTGTTAAAATATGATGCAAGGTCATTTCCGAGTGATCTGGAAACCTGTTTCATTTCGGCTTGTAAATAAATGACTTTGCGTCATGTATCATAATTAAATTCCACACTTTTGATTTGCTTTTTGCATTAATTATTTCGTACAGCGAAGAGCGGTGTGTGAACCAATCATAAAAGCAGAGTTTTTTTTAACTGTATCTGCTGCCTGATTGATGGTATACTTGCCGAAGTAAAGAGTGACATCAGATACCAAACATTAAATCTGTGATTGAACTGAATGTCATGCCTGGCCTTGTCAGTTTGCAGGTCATTCTACATTGCACGATTTTCTTAACGCGGTTTGGTGTAAGTTCATTTAAAGGGTTCCTTGGGAGGAGGAGCCACCGAGAAGGCCTATTTAACAAGCTGCCTCCACCCATGCATTAAATATAGACTTAATGAGTAAAAAAAAAAAAAAAAAAAAGTGATTCTGCCAGTTCAGACCACAATACACGCTACTGCTGCTTTGTCTCATCCCTCTATTGTTTATGTAGGTCAGTGAGACATACAGTATGAACCAAACCTGTTTGTTTCCCTCCAGACTGAACCAATCCGTGTTGTTGTGACCGGTGCTGCTGGCCAGATTGCCTACTCCCTGCTGTACAGCATCGCCAAGGGAGATGTGTTCGGCAAGGACCAGGTAAGATCGAGCCTGAACTCTGATTACATAACCTGCAGCAGCAGCACAGCCCCCTTCCCCCTGAAGCTGATCACAGCAAAGACAGCTGGGTGAAGCACTCTGTGAGGCTTGACTATTACATAATGGACTCATCATGAATAATACATGTTTTTATGTGGGGCTGCCGTCGTCTGATTGGAGTCCTGATCAGCGATGTAGTGGGCAAATGAAAAAGAAAGGGGTCGTTGTAAGGCTTCAAACTAAATCTTGCCAATATGCAAGGTCTTTAATGGAGTTTGGTGATAAATCCTCTCTATCTTCTGAGCAGCATTTCCACCATTCATGAAAGTTGTGAGAATGACATTATAAATTTGTTTTCCGAACCGTTTTGTTCCATTTGCTTTGTGCTAATGATTTGAAAATTAACGTAACAATGCTGCAGTCCTTGACAATACATTTAAAAAGATTACAGCAGAAATCAGACAGCTAGTGGCAGCATTTGATTTGTAGAAGTTCCCTCTAGATTATATCATAGAAAATGATATGGAAGTCAAAAACTGCCTGTAAATGACATGTCTGACTATGCCTGTTTGGTTGATTGTCAGGTGAGACCTTTGTTGTGCCTCTTGTTTTTCAGCCAATCATCTTGGTCCTGCTGGACATCCCCCCCATGCTGCCGGTGCTGGATGGAGTCGTCATGGAGCTGCAGGACTGCGCCCTCCCACTGCTTAGGGGTGAGCCAACTGTGTGTGTGTTACTGTATGTTTTAACCAGGGTAGTTTGATATGACTGACCTGGTCATTTGCTAAAAAATAAAATGCATTGTTCATCTAAAGTGTTTGGCCATAATGGGTTTGACCAGTGGATTTCCAAGTCCAAACATAATGTTCTTTAACCTGGTAGGAAGACAAATATTCAGTGGTTCCTCCATAGTTTTCTTATAAGGAGGGAAAATGTGTTGTTATTATCATGGGACACTACAGCACAACACATACCACTATCATTTCACATGTGCACCACACACCAGATGTGCCGCACAAGCAGAAGAAGTGGTCAAGGTTCAAGGTGCTGGATGTGATAATAATGCTGCTTTTCTGGGGAACAGACGTGCAGGAATGCTCGGAACAGGACAGCGGTGTGTCCAAGAGCTGAGGTCCATCAGCCGGTGATGACGGGTGTCAGCCAGTGTGCTTACGTAGAAACTGAAAGGCGTGTGTGTTTGCGTCGTAACACGCACGCCATACACGTCATACACCACCACTCTGTGTTCACCTTAAAACTCTTCCTTGAAACAAAAACGATGGAACTAATTTCTGTGCTAGAAGCTTTTTGCGGAGCGTGGACTCTGCAGCGTTGGGAAAGTAGGAATTAGTGTCACCTTCCAATAAGGAATGAATATATGGATGATCAAAGAATCATGTTTTGTCAGGTAATAAGGGCTCTGCATCAGTCACAACTACAGACAAACTGCAGCTGCTGTCGACCATAATTGTCTGAACTGCTCTTGTTCCATCTGGAGCACACAGTGTGTGTGTGTGTGTGTGTGTGTGTGTGTGTGTGTGTGTGTGTGTGTGTGTGTGTGTGTGTGGTATGTGTCCTTGTGTGTGTGGTATGTGTCCTTGTATCCTCCTCTGTCTGCTGCTGCTGTGAGGAGGAGGGTCTAAAATAAGAGCTCTGGTTGGCTGGCGGTGAAGGCACCACAGGAGCCAATCAGAGCCATGGTGGGATAACAATGAACAGAGGGGAAGTGAACCCTGACTGAAGTCCAGTCTGATAGCAGCACGGTTCCCTGCAATAAGCAGACACTAACGCATGTTATTGTCAGGATCAGCAGAGACGACAGGAGTTTATCTGAGAGACTCTGAAGTTAACTGACCTCAAAACGTCAGCTATAAAGAGTCTGAGGATGTGAAACACACTGAGACAGTACATGAATGTGTGCAGAGAAGGTCAGGGGCCACAGATGTTGTTTAAATAATCAGTCCAGATTATCAGTACCAAAACATCACCTTATCGTTATCAGTATGTGCTACAGCAGGGCAGCCTCTGTTATCTGTACTGAACAGATAAGATATCCCTCAGTGCTCTTGGTTGTCAGAAAAAATGCCAATTAATACATTTTGGAGTGAAACGATTTGGGGGACATTCAGTAAGAAATGAGAAATTCTCCTTAAAGTTTAAATAGTAGTTGAGTTGAAGTCCCAGATCAGGAAAATCTTCTGAAATGCAAATCAAATTTGTAATTTTGCATTCAAGTCAGCTATTTGTTGAGCTGATCATGAAGATGACGCACTTCTTTGTCATCGAAATGTTAAAGAAGCTGCTGTTGTCCTCTTTGTGGTCGGACAACATTTTGTGATTGGCATGCCTGAGTTTCTTTTCCTAACCAAGACTTTTTAGACATTAAATTATTTTACGAAGTAAAAAGTGTATTTTGCATGAAATCTTTTAAATGTTAATACAGTTTAAAGCTTTTTATTCAGATTTATAAATATCTGTTAGAATAAAACAGGAGTATAGATGCAGACGCTCGACCCTCAGTACTGACAGTTTTATGGTTCAATACTTTTACTTCAGATGCTTTTAAAGCTACTCAGGTTTAATCGTCCCTTTAATCTTTGCAAAATAAACAACCTGAACAAAACACGAAGTATAGTTTGTCTGTTACGTTTGTCTGTGGCTGTGACATTACAATTATATGTCATTTACACTGTGTTCTGCTGTATGAGCTTAAATGTTCTCTCACCAACCGTCCCTGATAAATAAATGAAGTGCACTGACTCCACCTCCCTCTCCTCCACCCACAGAGGTGATCCCCACTGACAAGGTGGAGGTGGGCTTCAAGGACATCGACGCCGCCATCTTGGTGGGCTCCATGCCCAGGAAGGAGGGCATGGAAAGGAAGGACCTGCTGAAGGCCAACGTGGCCATCTTCAAGACTCAGGGAGCCGCCCTGGACAAGTACGCCAAGAAGACCGTCAAGGTGACGCCTCAGTCCTCGATTGATTCTGTGTAATGTCATTTTAAGTTCCACAGGCTCATGACCCATTCAGAACGGATCTGTCAGTGAGGAACCAGAGTGCTGAAGGTCACCAGGAATTTAAAAGTTGTTCTGTCTTCGTTAGAAAGACTTTAAAAAGAAGCCAGTTGACTGCAGCTGGGGGGAAATGAAAGCGCTCATCCAGCGTCTTTTGTGACCGGACAGAGCTGAATGTTTCTCTTACAGCAGCTTTGTGTTTCTGTCTGATCCTCCGCCGTCAGAGTTCCTCTGTGTGTTTGCTGTCAATTGTGCTACAAACTGTAACGTGTAATAAATCAGCAGGAGGGCCCCCGTTGGGCCAAAGTCCTTCCTGAGGCCCAGCGTCAGAGTGACGCAAGAGGTCAGGTCTCTGCTGAGGTCAAAAGTCAAAGTTTCACCTGCAGAGAATCTGTGGAGGAAAGAAAACAGCCTGATGTTGAGGCCTTTCAGCTGCTTTTACACGAAATATCAGAGAAAGCAGTTTTCACTCAAAAAAAGAGGAAATTCAACCAAAATGACCACAGTTAGTTTATTCAGGCATAAACATCTAGTACAATATAAATTTCTCGTGACTGTCTAACTTTCTTTGTCGGCGCGTTGTCTCTCTGTGGTCAGTGTTCAGGAGTCTTCTCTCAGTCTCGTCTGCTACAGCTGCAGATTCTCTGAAACGTCCCTGCTGTGTTGACGAGGATTCTGGGAAACTGTGACAGAAAAGCAGCAGCGTGGAGAATGTTTTGTCTGGAGATAAACTGTGTTTTCATGGTTCTGGTCTGAGCTCGGTTATAACAGTGCAGCTCCTGGTTAGTTTCCGGCGATCTTTACTTCACACTGTGCTGATCAGAGCTGGGTTTGAAAACAGGAACATGACGAACTCCACCAGTGTTGTTTGCTTTTGTATTTTCCAGAGTGGAACAGCTTTTTCGTCATATTCATAACATGCGTTTTCAGAGCTTCTCATGGCAGTTTCTTCTGCACAAATATCCTTTTAAGTCGATGAAGAATTTTAAAGCTGCACTCTGAAATGTATCCAGCAGCTTCATGTCTCAGGTGTCTTGCAGTTTTTGTGTGTTTACTTATGTCTTGTATTTGCTTTATGCAAGATCTCTCAGACACCGATAAGCAGATTAAGATCAAATTGAGATGAAGGAGGGATTATAATTACACGAACACTGTAGCTCAGAGGTGTGTGCTGGTTGTCTGCAAATTCCGCAGTCATCTCAGATTTGGAGGCTTTACCTCTGCATTCAGAAAGCTGTGTTGATCACATATTGTCACCTGGCTGCCCACCTGTGTGATAACGCAGAGACGCGTCATTCTGATGGAGACGTTTGATTTTCATGCCAGGTTTTGGTGGTTGGAAACCCAGCGAACACCAACTGTCTGGTCGCCTCCAAATCTGCTCCATCCATCCCCAAAGAGAACTTCTCCTGCCTGACCCGTCTGGACCACAACCGAGCCTCCTCCCAGGTACACACACACACACACACACACACACACACACAGAGGACAACAATCACTTGTCTACACCCAGCCTAGTTCTAACCTTACCTGAGCTGATATCTGAACAAGCACCAGACATCAAATTAAGTGTTTGTATCAGAGAAGTCTCTTTAGACTAAAATCCCAAACCAAAAGCAACAAGTACCTTGATCAAAACTGTTCAATTTTACAAATTTTTGGAACTAAAAATGTGTAAAATGGAAAAAAAATGGAACTCATTATTCTAATTATTACACACCAACAGAGGTTTGGATGAGATCAACATTTGTTGGACTCAATATCAACAGTAACAAAGTGATATTGATCCAGTCTACATCTGACTGAGTTTACCTGCTTTTAACAGGCTGATAGAAGTCTGTATGAGCAAAAAGAAGAATGTAATGAGTTTATACATTATACAGTCATTAAAAAGATAACAAATGCAATACAAGCTATATTTTACAGAAAATATACTTGATGTTTATAATTCCAAAAAACTGTAGACACTGTAAAACATAAATAAGACCGAATGGGACAACTTGCTAATCCTTTCTGACATGTGTCAACTGAAAACAATATATTTAATGTTTGACCTCATCAACTTCATTGATTTTTGTAAAAATCAGCTTATTCTGAATTTGATGCAGCAGCATGTTTCAAACAAGTTGGGACAGGAGCAACTAAAGGCTGGGAAAGTTGTGGAACGCTCCAAAAACACCTGTTTGGATCATTCCACAGGTAAACAGGTTGATTGGTAACAGGTGATAGTATCATGATTGGGTATGAAAGGAGCATCCTGGAAAGGCTCAGTGGTTCACAAGTGAGGATGGAGCGAGGTTCAAAATATACTTAATATTTACTTACATTTATAATAGTTTTTATGAATGATCATTAAGGGAAGGTAATTTAGTAGCATCACATTTTATTTACTGATGTCAATAAATGTGTATTTTATAAATCAACAGGATTACTCTTTAATATTTTTTGTATTATGCTGTGTCTGTCCCTCGCCTGCAGGTGGCCATGCGTTGCGGCGTGTCCTCCGACAAAGTGAAGAACGTCATCATCTGGGGGAACCACTCCTCCACCCAGTACCCCGACGTCCACCACGCCAAGGTCAACGTCCACGGTAGCGAGGCAGCCGTCTACGACGCCGTCAAGGACGAAGCCTGGCTCAGAGGAGACTTCATCTCCGTGAGTGCTCGCCGCTTCTCGTCTGGTGTCATTCTGAAAACAAAGTGAAGCAGAAACACAGCTACAAGCCTTTCCTTTTATACACTGTTTGGGTCATTTTCACCTTAATTAGACAGCAGCGTAGTTCTCTTCAGGTTTGTAGTTTTCCTCTTTTCAAACCTCCTCCTCTTCATCTTCCTCCTGCAGACGGTGCAGCAGCGCGGTGCAGCCGTCATCAAGGCCAGGAAGCTATCCAGCGCCATGTCTGCTGCCAAGGCCATCTGCGACCACATGAGGGACATCTGGTTCGGCACCAAGGAGGTCAGTGTGTACTTAGTTAGTGTCTTAGTTTGAAATTGAAGAAGACTGTTTCATTCAAATTTTCTATTTCCATGCCATAGTCACATGTATTTTGTTGTTGCTGTGGACCAAATTGTAAAACAGGATTTAGACCATGAGAGGACATCAGAACTCTCCATATAATCAAGGCTAATGTAATTTTATTTCTTGGTAAAAGAATTTCAGGGCAGAAATATCAGAATATGGTATATTTAAAAAAAATGAATGAACAGTTTATGAAACAAAAAATGAAAACAAACTTTATGTCCATGTCAGATTTCTTGTTCAGTAGCTGTGATTTAGAGACAAGCGTCTGATATTTGTTGTCATTTCCTGCCAACAGGGTGAGTTCATCTCCATGGGTGTGTACGCTTCTGGAAACTCCTACGGCATCCCAGAGGACCTCATCTACTCCTTCCCTGTGGAGATCAAGGTGAGTCTGTCCAATAAGCTGCCAGTATTGGGTGCAGGCTTGTTTAACAAGTGTGAACTGTCACACTGTAAAAAATAAATGAATTTCTTTTCACTGAAGATTTCAGTTTTCAGATTTTAACTCACAGCTGCTGAATCTTATTAGTACTAGTACTTATGAGTACTAGTCTCCTTGTAATGAGTAAACTTTTCACCTGTACAGCCAGATTCAAGTCATTTATCCCACTGAATATGTCTGTACTGATTAGGCAGCCAGATCGGGTTCCTCAGGTCTATTTTGTAGGAACAGAAGCTCTCAGAGACCAAAAGATGACTTTCTTCCCAAAAACAGTTCATTGATAAGATGTTTTTGCGGCGATTCTCAGGAGTCAGTTATTTCTTAAAATATCAAGATGAGCAAGATTCAGTGTGAAGCCCCACAGAAATAGACTGAATACCTCACAATCAAAAGCTCAACCTCTGAGTTTTCCCTCTGCCGTCCCTCACAGAACAAGACCTGGAAAATGGTTGACGGACTCTCCATCAACGACTTCTCCCGCGCCAAGATGGACGCCACAGCGGCCGAACTGGTGGAGGAGCGAGACACCGCCCTGGACTTCCTGTCCCAATGACTGTCGCACCCTGCTGGTCAACAGCAGCAACAGCACTCAGATGCTCTGAAGGCTGGCTGCTCGCGGCTCTGAAGAAGAAACCTCCTCTCTTACTAACCGTCCGCTGACGTCTGTGTGTCACCTCTGTGTGTGTGTGCTTGTGTCAGTGTGCGAGTGTGTGTCAACAGGCCACTTCTTCAGGCTTTCAAAAAAAGAACCTGTTTAATGACCATAACCTGGCCTCTGTCTGCAAGACCCTGAGAGAATGTCTCTGTTGGTAGATGATCACACACACTAGCTGTCCAGAAACTGTAATGGAACAAGTTATCACCAATAAAACAACAAGGAAACTGACCAACCAAAACCAGCGTCCTGAAGTTCCTCTGTTGGACATCACAGTGAAACACGCTCATAAACTCCAGTTTTGAACATGAAAGCCACTGAGTGGTTTACAACATGTGGGGTTTTACTCAGATAGTGGAGCAGTTGCACTAGGCTATCATACTCTCTGCTGTCGAAAACATACAGTATATAAAGAACACTGTATAGTGTTCATAAAAACTCATTCAGCTGTTGCAACATTGTCGAAAACAGTTTACTGAACTGAAACTGCTTTACATAAGATGATAGAAAATATATAAGAGAAACGGGCAATATAAACTGAGAAAAAGCGTTTTAGAAATCCATGTGTTGTTCTGATCCTGGAGCAGTTTGGTTGAAAGCTTTTAAAAACAACAGGACACTACATCACAGTGTTCAACACAGCAGGCTTATGAGGCGTATGAAATCATGAAAGGTACACACTGCATGGTATCAACACTTTCTGTTATTAATTTCAACCTTAAACACAATGCGACTCTCAGTCAGTGTGATGAGAATTTGCTTTTAGTTTAGTTCAGGAACTGAATCCAGTGCAAATACTGGGATACGATCAGAAAAATGATGATAGTGATTTCTATCAGGCCATATTTTCATATATCTATACATGAGGTCACGTCTTCCTGCGTTTTTGTAGTGAATCATTTTAACCACATGGTGGCAGCATCGATCCAATCTAAAAATGAATTAAAACCTGACGAAGTTTGTGTTTGATCTGCATTTAATTATTCAATCATTCAGTCATTTATTTACAGTCTCAGGGGTTTCGGTCTGCTTTATGCTCCATGTTTTTCTCTTTTTATGTGGGAAAATGACAGTAACACGTTGCTTTAGCATCTACAGTGTCAAGTCATGACTGAATGTTCTGCAGCACAAGTGTACAACTTCCTGGCGCCCCAGATCTAAGGGGCTACAGAAAGTCCCTGGTTCACCGTGTATGGTTTTGATCATGTGATTAATTGTGAAGGTCAAACTGACTAACTGAAGTTTTTCTTCGGTGTCCATCAAAGGTTTAATTCGGTCATGGCCTACGGATTATTAGCATGTTCCCAAACGGTGGAAATCACAGTTTTGGGGGGAAATAAATGCACATACACTGCAACACTTTTAACAACAAAAGAAGAAAAAAAATAAAATAAATTAAGTTGGAAAACTAAAAGTTAAATCCGTATATTTATACACATGGTTACTTTTAAAACATATTGATTCAAAATTGGATGCGATTGAAACAAATGAAATTGACATAAAAACGAACGAAACCGGCGTAAAACGTGACAGAATATGACTAAACTTTATTTTAAGCTAAACACATTTAGAATGAATTGAAATAAAAACGATTTTACTCAAACAGAATTAATAAAGCGAAGTGTTTACGTTGTAGTAAAAATAAACCATCTTGGGTAGGCGGGGCTTCCTGCTGGCTCCCTCTGATTGACGGGCAACTTTGACCAATTACCGTTCGCCTTAGACTCTCGAAACGTCATTTGTAGGCGGCGGTGGGCTCGTGCTGCAGGCAGCAGTGAAGCTAGGCTGCGCTGGCAGCTACAAAAGCTAACAGCAGGAAGATGAAATTACACCGGTTTTAAACAGTTTAACTCCACTTTCTGTTGCTCCACCGGCTCCTCCGTGTCTGAGCGGTAGTTTGTCTGTCCTCGAAGTTATCCGTGTTGTTCTCGGCTGTATTTTTGAGGCTCCCCTGATACTTTGACAGTGTGTTCAGGTGGGTAACAGCTTGGTCTGACAGACCTGTGGCTTTATGTGCACGAGAAGTTTGTCTAAACAGTGTTTCTGCTCTGGGGAATGTAAATGAAAATTCAAAGCACTAAAACATGTCTGAGCTGCTGGCATGAACCTGCTACTGCTCTCTCTCTCTCTGTGTGTGTGTGTGTGTGTGTGTGTGTGTGTGTGTGTGTGTGTGTGTTCTTTCAGAGACATATCACCAGTACAAAATAAATCACCTACACCAAAATATGTTAAAGTAGAAAAAAATGACCAAATTTGAGATTAATATTATATCTAAGTTTAAAAACAATAATCATTTGATTCATATAACACAGAAGCTAAATTCACAAGAGGGAAAATAAAACAGTTTAAGTGAGAAATAAGGCAAGTTTGCTGCATGCAGAAGCACCTTTCAACAACAAGCCTTTTTCTTGTGCTTTCTGTAAGGCAATAAAAAAGGCCAAGGAAAAGTTAAGTAAAATACAAGATGAAAATAGACAAACAAAATTAATAAAATCAGAATAGAAGCGCAATAGTGAGTAGTTCTATGAAAACAAACAAACATATTAATGTTTTTTTTAATGAATTAAAGTGGCATTTGCATGAATTTGGTAAAGTAAATTGCATAATGTTTATACAGTCTACAACTGATCGTTTCAAGTGAATTAAATTACAGTGAAGTCAAATGTGTTCCTCCTTTTCCTGCTGCGGTCTCCTGTCGCCCCATCAAGGCCTCCTGCCCACATTCTGATAACTGGAGACACATTTTCAAAGACTCAGAATAAGTACCGGCTTGACCTTTACACATGAGAGGTAAAGGTCACCATTACAACCTCAACCAGGACGTTATTTTACAAGCACGACATTTAACCACCTGACATCACTGACCAGTCAGAAGTATACTCCCTCTCCACCACTATGTGTAAATTTACTCATCACAGAAGTACACATAACACACTTTAAAGGTAGAGGATGAGAGGAAAAGCACTCAGAATATCCATTAATGTTTGACAGCTTTTCATACTTTTCTTTCTAACCCTCACACAAATATATTCAAGTGCAGCTGCAATTTCATGGTCCAAACAAGGACGTCATGCATTTTTGAGAAGCTGGAATAAGAAAATGTTTGTTGTTTTTGCTCAATGGAATCCATCAGTCATCAGTACTCCTGTCAATTAATTGTCTGTTCCTCAAGTAATCGATTGACCACCTTATTGTTTCAGCACAAATTGTTTTCTTAATTATGTCTCAGGATGTAAAAACACTAACTCATTTAAAGCACTCAGGAGTGAGTGACATGGAGTGGGCAGAACAGCCACAGTACCACACACACACACACACACACACCCACACCCTGGCTGTGTGTGATTGGTATGTGCGACTGTGGGCTGGCCTTGTGTTGAGTTCACGGTCGGGGCTGCAGATCTGTGAGCTTCCTCTGAGCTGAGGATGAGGAGGAAGCCTGTTGTTCTCTGAAAGCTGCAGACTTGGGTTGTTTTCTTGGGACCATTTTTTTAACGAACACATGGACTCACTGTGAGCCGACACGTCTACTTGAACCCGCTGCTGCTTCCTGTCCACAGATCTTATTATTCATTTGAGTCATTTCTTGTTTTTAAGCAGACTCTGGTAAAATGTCTCTAACTGTAGCTGGTAAGTTTATATCCAGGTTGTTTAGCAAGATTTTGGTATTTGTGTGACTAGACTTTTGTCCCCTGAGTAATTTTCTGGTTTGCACTAATTGCCTGTTTATCTCAGAGCCAGTTTTGTTTTACATAAACAGTAATTGAGAGTACAAAAGGCTTTTGTCTTGTTTAAATTCATCATAAAATATATGGACAATCAAAAGCTGAGGAACGTTGTTCTCAGTTAACTCCAGATACTGATATACAATGAGTTTCATTTCATGCCAACAGGTGACTTTTAGCTCGCAGCTCGATTTGCTGGAAAATCAGCCTCCATATTTTGTCGCAGACTGTAAGAACATGTTGGTTTCATTGACTCAAAGTTTGCAACATCTGAACTTTGAAAAACCTTCAAAATGTGTTAGATTACCTGAACAAAGTTCATTTGCTTCAACTGATTCATGTTGTTCAAGGTCACCTTTGAATATTTTAGACTCGACAGCTCCCAGTATTTGCTGTGATGTTTATTATGTTAAACTTTGCCATTTTCCTGTCAGAACATTTAAAATATCCTGTGGGGGGTTTTTCTGTTGAAAATGTATTCTTCATTTAAGTCCTACAAAGTCATCGTTGTGAAGATCTGTCAGACTTTAAATACTGTGAGTTTAAGTGAAAGTGACAATCTGAGTGTGCACTGTTACCAACACATTTGTCTCTGAGCTGTTTTTGCAGCTCTCTGACTTCCAGCATGCAGATGAACAAACTTATACTAATTGAAATGAAAATGAAGGTCTGTCTTGTGTCTGTGTTTGCAGACCTGACCAGAGGAGCGATGACAGAGTTCCAGGAGAAGCTCCGTCAGCAGCACGAGGAGTCGATGCACCGCGAGCTGGAGGCGCTGATCAACACAGCCAACAAGACAGAGGCAGAGGTGAGAGAATCTGTGGCTCTCCTGCGCCTCCAAACATCCCCGAAATCTCCTCAGAAAGTCTCAGATCACATCTGAAACACCACACAGACGCAGTTAATCCTAGCCGTCATGCTCTGACTGTATCAGGCAGATTAGAGCTCTCAAGAACTTTTCATGTTTCTGTAGAAGATGTCTGTTGTTTAAATTTTATTGTAATCCAGAGTTCCTTTGAAAATTTACGACAAACCTCTTCCACACCTGCTGGCTGCCCAGTCACCTGGGTGTGAGAACACCTAACAGAGCTGTCACCTGAACACTGTAATGCAGTGTGAAGGGATGGACTGAGAAGGTTTTTGAGGCTGATTCAACCACCTGTACCTCATAGTTTCCATCAGTACCTTCTAAGGTGCGTTCAGTCAAAAACCATCTGCCTTTGCCAGCTCAGTGTTTTGTGTGTACTCATGTTAAACTTGAATAAATTCAGATTGAGGCAGCGTGAAAACATTTTTAAAGAGTCTTTGTGAGGGATATGTCAACGAACAGATTGGAGTTATGGTGGTACACAAGCAGACAAGGAGTCATGGGTTAATGTATCTGTTACATTTATAGAACAAATATTTGTAAAGTGTTGCATACAGAGAGTCCACTGGGTCATCTTATCACACAGCACATAGACTCTGCTGGGAGAGCTCTGCCTGCTGGTGGAACATGAGGTGAACAACCCTGAGACCACACACACACACACACACACACACACACACACACACACACACACACACACACACACCGCTGCAATGAATGGAATATATATCAATTTCTCCCTTTAAAGTTAAATGCTAATTATGTTTTGTCTCGTCAGTATTTTACTTCATAAATATGGGAATAGCAAAAATATCATAATACAACGGTAAATGTGGTGATATTATAAATATTTTTCTTACTTTCAACAGATCCCATTAAAAGATCCAAAAACTATTAAAAACACATCAGTGAGCCACAGTGTTGCATAAATAGTACTAATACGCCCACATAAACACTCACTAGAGCACCAAATGTGGATTAATCCGCCACTTAAAATAGTCCTCCACAAACGCACTATTTCCTCTGTTTGTTTGCTAAAAACTATGTTGAGTAGCTGTTTGAGGAAATTTCTGGACCTTTTTAAAAATTAAACGATATATTTGTGAGGTGTTTTTAAAGATTTATGTCATCAATAAGAACCAATGAGCTTGGAGCTGAGAGCCGGAAGTCAGGAAGTATTGAGCGACAGACTAACGTGTTGTTTGATCTGTTCATGGGATTTATTGACAGCAAGAAAAACAGTAGAATCAGATTTGTCCTTGAAGATGTGGACAGGTGCTTGCAAATATTTTTTAGTGTTTTAACATCCTTTGTTATAGAGTAATTTGAAAAAAAAAAAAATTAGTTTGGTGTGATTGTCAGCAGAAGGTGATATTTGGTTTCTTCTGTTTCAGATCGCTAGAAAAGATTTCGATGGCTTCAAGAAGCTCTTCCACAGATTCCTGCAGGTCAAAGGCCCTTCAGTTGACTGGGCAAAGATCAACCGGCCCCCAGAAGAATCGGTAAGCACCAGATATCACTGTTTACCAGAGGCCAGGGTGTCATGTTGCAACTCTCTGTGCTGTAATCAAAGTCAGTGTTCATGCTGAAGCTCAGTTCAGCTGTCAGGAGAGCAAAGTGTCGACTGACTGTACAGAACATCAGGCTGCAGCAGCACAGTTAACCAGCCTGCTGATCAGACCTAAACTGGACATAAACAAACGAGTAACTCTGAACAGAAACACCAGAGTGTGTTGCTACATAAACCAGCGCTGAGTCAACTCAGAAGTCCTGTCATTATAGTGGGTTGTCAAGTTTGAACTAACCCTGAGAGTCCACCAGGCTCTGTGACATCACGTCTGCAACATGTTTTTGTTCCATCCTCCACATGGCTGCGAACCCCTCCGGTGTGTTTCAGAGGCAAAGCATTTTACCTGCCTGATTTTGTTGACTTGCTCAGATTTTGCTGATTTGGTTATTGTATTCCCTGATATTTGTGCTTCTACCATGGGTAAGTAGGCTGCGTAGTTAAATGGTTTCTTTTTTCTTTTTTTTTGTCTGTTTAAGTGTGTTTATTGTTGATGTACGTTTGGGAGTCTGCACAGGGTGTTTTATTTTGAAAATTTACTGGATCCTTTACAGTGTTCCTGTGTTTGACTTCCTGTTTGGCTGAATTTGCTCTGTGTAATTTGACGTGTTGTCCATCAAAAATAGACTTGCCACGTATTCTCCTCGGCTTCTGAAACGGAGATGAAGTGGAATTGCTCTGCGGGATGCGTTGCAGACGGAACACGGACGTTATGCGTCCGGTGAAATTTAGGGCTTATTCTGATCTCAACACGCATGTAAATCAGACAGATTTGCTGGAAAGTGTGTTTTTTTTTTCTTTGGATGGAGCTAAATGAGTATTTTTCCCGTGCTTCCAGTATTTAGTCTTTAGTTGTTCAGCATGAGCACACACACCCTCATAGAACTTGTGTTACAGCTGGAATGAACAATGATATTTCCACCAGTCTCATGTTCATTTATTCATTCATTCATTCAGTGCTGGGGGGTTATGGTGAACAGATGATCTGCAGTGTGATGGCTTTGCTACATGTGTGACCCTCAAAAGGAGAAGGCTAATGACCGTCTTTCTTCAGCTTACTCTATGTGTTGTCCATTATCAACAGTCTTCACCAGCATCAAAAACTTGTAGGGATGTAGGTCACCTGCGTAGTGGTAGTGAGTGTAGGTCACATGTGTTGTGGCAGTGAGATGTAGGTCACCTGCTGTTTGGTTAATGTGCGTATAGTATGAGTGAAACTTAAAACAGCTGGACTGATTAAATTGGAGTGTATCTGTCTCAGACGCGTGTGAGACAGATGACTGGAAAACACAGCTGAAACTGTGTAAACATGCCGTCATGTTCAGTATTGAGATAAGACAAACCTTCCCACCATCACTCGTCAAACAAAGTGAATGGAAGGAAGAGCAGAGCTGTTGTTGGGAACACAATAAAAGCATGATGCATCATCTTGGCCTGTGCAGGTGGTGCTATCAGTAAGTGAAATCTGAAGATGAACTACGAATCGAAATGTAGTTCACTGGATCTTTCTGTCCTGGATGCACAGCGATAAAAATGATATCCATCTTGTCGTCTGACGCTCCTCTGACGAGCCGACACTGTTCCTTTAACGATCCAGCTACTACAGAACAGAGATGAGCTTCATGCTTCAGATACAAGCTAACGAAACCAGATCTGAGGACAGAGAACATTCAGGCTAAAGCCAACTATTTATCAGCATGATGACATTTCACACACACACGCACTGTAGTGTTCCCAAAATACACGAGCACAGTGAAGGTTAGGACTAAGAATAGTCTGACCGCCGCAGCATTTGAAAGTCTGGTTTTAGGGGGTGAAGTCAATGCTGACATTTGTCTGCTGTGTGACTCTGATGCTGCTGTGATCCAACTTGTCTCCTTATTCTATGAGCTCAGACATTGTCTGCAAAATGAGTTTAAAATCCCTTTCAGGCTCAAGTCATGTCAATAAATGCCTTATTGTCTCTTATTCCCTTATTCCTTAAACCCTGTGTTTTAAACATTTTTATGCCATATTTGCCTTCATTTGAGGGAAGAGACAGGAAGAACAACAGAGAATAAAGGAGAGTGGTTACATGATTAGCATCGTATCATCAGGAAGTTCACTAAATGAGCCAATTTTAATTGGTTGAGGAGGCCACTCTCATGTTAGATCAGCCTATGAAAACTCTTTTCACCCTCACCCCGCAAAGCAAAAGAGGCAGAGTTATGAAATGACCGACCTGACTCAACATCATCTTTATTCATTATTTGTGCTTGCACACTGTCACACATTATGAAATAAATCCAACAAATATTAAAATTTGATGAGAAAGCATGTTTTTAAACCTTTATTTAACCAGGCAAGTCATTAAGAACAAAATCTTATTTACATGACGTCTGCAGTGTTTCCTGTCTGAAAAAACCTCAGCTTTCATGTCTGTCAGAGCACTGCAGCAATGCTGATTGCATAATAACTCACTGTGTCCATAAATACATGTGTCCTTTCTGTGTGTCACACAGCTGCCATGTGTTGCTGGCGAGGTTTTAAAGGTCAGAGGTCGTCTGTCCCAAAACTGCTCTTACAGACCAGCTGACCTATGTTTACACATTTTATTTTATTCTTTCCTCTGTCCTCAGATCTGAAGCTCGGAGCTCGTCTTCATTCTGTGATAGTTGATTCATTTAAAGGAACAGTCCCACATTTTGAACACTCTGTGCACGTGGAGGTTAAATTTACGCTTAGCATCAGAGGTGAGCGGGAGTTCTGCTGTACATCCCTACACCCTGCCTTTTGATTTGTAGTTCAGATTTCACCACTGATAGTTACATGGCAACTCATAATGGACATTTTTTTCATATTGTGGAATCTGATAAAACAGATCCTGCAGTAAATCCTCCTTCATGAAGGTCATGATGTTCAGTTTGTGTTGAACCAACTGTATGAACTGTATTGTATATGCATGTGAAAGTATTGTAATACAGAGAGGTGTTTCTAGTATTTAACCCAGCCTCACTGATATAAAGGAGGTGAACAAATTAATAGAAACACCTCCTGAATGATCATACAGTTGAATCAACATGTCTCTAAAGGAGTTTCAGTGAAACTGAACATTATGACCTTAATGAAGGAGGATTTACTGCAGCAGTGTAATGCATCAGATTGTGTAAGTTTTAGTTGGTATACTTGATAAACTAGTAATTGAGCACAGTTAACAGCCTTTTTGGTGGGATTTACTGGTCAGAAATGGGAACACAGATATCAAAAAGTAATAAAAGTACTCTGCATGCACATACTGTCATCGCAGACGACAGTTTATTCTAGTGTGTTCAACCTTGAACACGCTAGAATAAACTGACATTTAAATGTTTTTACAGTCCTCAGACTGATTTCACAACTCCAGCTGTTTGTCGTTCTCTTCCTGTTTCTTTCTAGCATCCGTACAGCCATCCATCCATTTGTGTGTTTCAGTCCATTTTTAGTATCCATCCTTGGCTGCATGTTGTTTGGTTTTTGGGTACATTTAAATCCGAGAAGGTCACACCGAGAAATAAAATCAGTGAGAGCATTCCTGTGGTCTGATTCTGAACCCTGGAGAAAGGACAGAAAATGTCGACAGAAAATTTGACCAGCTGCTCTCCTGAGTGCTCCTGCATCAGTCAGTGTACACAACAAGAGGAAGAGGAAGAGTGAGTCTGACAAACAGTCATTTAGCAACCGTTGCACACTGGTAGAGTGAGGTTGTTTTGCTGCCTGACAGCTGTCTGTCTGCACTGTTAAACAAACTCAGCTGTTTGCTCTCAGTCTGACATCGACCTCAGTCTGCTTCTGTTTACCTGCAGATTTACAGTGTTTCATTTTATACTGTCAGGTACGCTCTCACCTGAGCTGTTCTAAAGTTTGTGCTCAGCGATTCTTTACGAGGGTGCATTTGTTTGGCAGGCAGGAAATTCAGCTTTCAGAACAGAAAAATCATTAAATTCATAAAATGTGCTTTCATTGTCATACTGATGATGGCTTTACTAGATCTAGATGAGCTTCGATGTAGTTCTCCATGTTGTCTTTGTTTAGCAGTGCAGCTGCTTTTGGTACGAAAACTTAGCTGCAGCATTGGTTTGGTTTAAGACTGTCGGACAGAAGCAAGAAGCACATATGTATATAGAAGAGTATTCACGTTGTTAATTATGGGCTCAGATCTCAAGAACTGCAGTGCAGATCATTTTCATCATCATCATTTAGTCAACCATGCAGGTGAGGACGAGTGCAGAAATTCATGAATATGAACATTTTAGAGAGTAAAAAAAAAAATGAAAAGGCAACAAAATGAACTACAATCCTTATCATAAATATTCAGACACAACAGACAGACAATAAGTCTTTAAGTGATGAACTTTGTTATATGTCCAAACGTGACGTGAACGCTGAAAACAGGTGTGTGTGTGAGAGTGCGTGTGAGTTAATCTGATGTGCAGACACACTGAAATATGAAAAAACACCTGGACAGCATTGCATTACATCCACCTGATTCATGAACCTATTGGATGTAACGTTACCTGTCTAAACACACACAATACTCTACGTTCTGATCACTGTTTAATCTCTGACCCAGTCAAAAACTGATGTCGTCCCTGTAAATGGTCTCAGGTGCAGCCGTACGAAAGGATCAAAGCGAAGGGTCTTCCTGCCGACATCAGCGCCAGCCTCAACAAGCTCGCTGTGGTCAAACTGAATGGCGGTCTGGGAACCAGCATGGGCTGCAAGGGCCCCAAGAGTCTGATCAGCGTCCGCAACGAGAACACCTTCCTGGACCTGACAGTCCAGCAGATCGAGGTATGAAACACCACAACAAGCAGCTCTGAGCCTCTGAGGATCAGCTTGAACTGAGCTCTGTTGTCCTCCTTTTCAGCATCTGAACAAAACCTTCAACGCCGACGTGCCACTCGTTCTCATGAACTCCTTCAACACGGACGACGACACAAGGAAGATCCTGCAGAAATACAAGCACCACCGCGTCAACATCCACACCTTCAACCAGAGCAGGTACAGCTCTCTCTGTCTCACACAGACACACACACAGTTGAGGATACACCATCACCGGCAGCTTTACGCAGCACTGTTTCTGCCATTCTAAGAAACATTTACTATGGAGAAAGGGTTTTTTTTTCTGTATGTCATCTCACTTGATAAATGTTGTCTGAACTGAAGCAGACCTACAAGAACTTCACTGAAAATAAAATACAGTTTAAGCATGGGAAAATGTGGAATTAAATAATAAATAATCAAAGAACAAACAAAGCTTATCATGAATCTGATCAGACATTTAAGGCCCAATATAATAAATATTATACAAATAAACTATAATGACTCGCAGCCATGAACACATTTCAGTTGTCACCAACTCACACGAGATAGCTATTACATTTAATTTGACTGGAACTTTTTAGTGTCATCAAATTATTACAATGGAAAAATATCTGTCGCTTAAAAAATGAAAAGTAAAACCAGAAATCTGGGGCTTTTGTGAACACACTACTGTATGTTTCCTGTTCTGTCAGCGTGGAACAACATAAAGCCGGTCTGTGCGTCTAGTGCAGCATCTGTCCTGACAGAAAAGATGTTCTCCTCTCAGGTATCCAAGGATCAACAAGGAGTCCCTGCTGCCCATCGCCAAAAACATGGGCGTGAACGGCGAGAATGCCGAGGCCTGGTACCCGCCGGGTCACGGAGACGTCTACGCCAGCTTCGCCAACTGCGGGCTGCTGGACAAACTCATCGCTGAGGGGAAGGAGTACATCTTTGTGTCCAACATCGACAACCTGGGCGCCACCGTGGACCTCTTCATCCTCCACCACCTGATGAGCCAGCCGGCCGACAGACGCTGCGAGTTCATCATGGAGGTCACCGACAAGACCAGAGCCGATGTCAAGGTCAGAGCGGCTCACTGCAACACGCAGGTATATAGGTTTTCATTCACGTGGCGGTCTTTCAGTGCTTCCTGTTTCCTCCCTGCAGGGTGGTACCCTGATCCAGTACGAGGATCATCTGAGGCTGCTGGAGATTGCGCAGGTCCCGAAGGCCCACGTGGACGAGTTCAAGTCCGTCACCAAGTTCAAAATCTTCAACACCAACAACCTGTGGATCTCTCTGCCCGCCATCAAGAGGCTGCACGAGAAGAGCGCCATGGACCTGGAGATCATCGTCAACCCGAAGGTGACGCACAGTCTGCTCATGAAATAACGGTTTCTAAATGTTTTCTTTAGGCTGTTTGCACATTATGTTTAGATTTTCCTTCTCACTTTATTTTACAGCTGTGTAATTTCCTGATATTGTTTGAGCATGTTTTCTTAACAGAACTGATTTGCTAATTATATGTTAAATAGAGAGTTTGAGTGATGCACTTCCAGTTAACAAGCTCCAGTCAGTTAGTTAGCAGCGTGTAGCAGGTCAGCTGACAATGTTCAGTCCGTCTCAGTCAAGCCTCATTTCAAGCAAGTAAAAAAAAAAAAATCCTATTTTCTCTATAATTACTATCGAAAAAGGTTCTCTCTAGCAAACTTCTGTGAAAATCATCAGGAAATGACTAGAAATCTACCTGTAAAAGGTGAACCAGGTGGCAGGAAATGTGATTATGATCTGGTTATGAAAACACCTGGTAGCCTTGCTGACTGCTGACATCCTGCCAGGATGGAGGTGTGTTTTTAAGGTTGGTCAGAGCTGTGAAGTTAAAGGTCACGCTGGTGTAGAATAATTCCCATCATGAACCAACAACTTTCTCTGTTTTACAAGCAAATCAGCCGAAGTTGCGGTTTCGTACTCTAATCAAACCCCTGAACGTCTCTGCAGACACTGGACGGCGGTTTGAACGTCATCCAGCTGGAGACGGCCGTGGGCGCCGCCATCAAGAGCTTCAACAATGCCATGGGGGTGAATGTCCCACGCAGCCGTTTCTTGCCGGTGAAGACGTCGTCCGACCTGCTGCTGGTGATGTCCAACCTGTACAGCCTGGACGCCGGCTCGCTCACCATGAGCAAGAAGAGAGAGTTTCCCACCACGCCGCACGTCAAGCTTGGCAGCTCCTTCACCAAGGTCAGCCACAACCGACTTAAATGTTGCGATCAAAGCTGCTCTCAGCTTCTGTACGCTTTCAATCCTTCTTAATAACTTGTTTGGTTGAAAGAGTCCCAACAGGATGAATTCATCACTCTGGAGCACCAGAGAAAATCCAGCTGTAATTTCTGAATGCAAAATTTGCAGAAATCAACGAAAGGAACGACAGTGTTCTCAGGGGTCCTTAAAACGGAGCGGACTGAGTTTTGTGCAGCTTCCTGTTGTTTTTTGTTTAGGTTCAGGAGTTTCTGTCCCGGTTCGAGAGCATCCCGGACATGTTGGAGCTCGACCACCTCACCGTGTCCGGAGACGTCACCTTCGGAAAGAACGTCTCTCTGAAGGTAAACCTTTTTCAGCCATTGAGCTGGTTTTTCTTGCTGTAATCGTCCCCTTTGTTCATCACGTTAAAGATTCCTCTGAACAGTCAGTGATGTGATGGAGGACAAAGTGTCCTCATTCTGTTTGTCTGAAGTGAACATGAGGCTTCAACTTCTCTCTAACTTTCACCAGGGGACTGTCATCATTATAGCAAATCACGGAGACCGGATCGATATTCCTGCCGGAGCGATGCTGGAGAACAAGATCGTCTCAGGAAACCTGCGGATCCTCGACCACTGAGGCCTTCTGGGGAAAAAACAGAAGCCGTTTGCACCTTGAAGAGACTCAAAGAGAGAAAAGATTTTTCTTCTCGTCACTGATGAACTGTCGGTTTGTTTTTGGCCATTTCTGACATAAAGCCAGCCTGAAAGGGTCAAAGGTCATCCTCCTCTTCCTCCCTGTCGCACTCTGCATATGTTCAGCTCATCTTCTCAGGAAGAACCTGTCACTGAACCGACTGTGGTCGTCTTTTCCTGCTGTCAATTAAAAAAGTGCAATATGGGTCAACTGAGTGTCATGTGATTTTTAGGTAAATTAACGGGCAGATCCGTCGTAGAACTGACTGAAAGTCCTGAAGGTTTGCTTTGAACGTTAGTCACTCTTATAAATCAAATTTTCCAAATATTAAACTGTATTTGAATTCACCAGTCCAACTTTTGCTCCCCATATACTAATATTCTCATCCTTTACTTCAGTAAACACTTATAACTCACATTACAAATACTCCAAGTAAAAGTCCTGTGCTAGTGATTTCTAACCAGCTCTACTTTCCTTTGGCTTGTAATTATTTCAAGTAGTTTGGCAGCGCCTAGTGGTAGCTGTTCATACTACACTAAGTGCAGCATCACCTGGGAACAGGTGTGTGGAAGACATCAACTCCCCCTTTTTTTTTTTTTTTTTTTTTTTGCTTCATCTTCGTTCTTTTAGATTTTCGTTTCTTTATAAATATCTTTTTATTTTATTTTAGGGAATGTTTGTTTTGGGGTTTTTCGAATTTGTCAGATACACATTAGACCACCAGAACGACCGCAGATCATCAGTGGATAACCAAAAGACAGCGAGTTGATCATGTCTAACATCTGCAGGACTGTTCATGTAGTTGAAAAGCTGCAAACAGCTGCACTGAAAAAGTACAATAAGCAGAATAAGAAAAGTAGAGAAAATGTCCCCTGTGAGCTACAGGTAGCTACAGGTATTTTCTCCTTGGAGATAAAGTATCTATCTATCTATCTAGTAAGTACATCCAATGTTACATGTTATCAATTATGCGTTTATGTTTATTTCTCTTAAATGTAAGGAAGTCAATATAAACACTAAAATGCAGTACTTGAGTAAATGTACTTAGTTACTTTCCACCACTGTTGGCTGATCTGACACATCTTTTTTCCCTCACAAACCAAAACCGACCTGCTAAACTAAGTCACTGACACATCAAGCTAGATAAACATGTAATAAACCGAACAAATCGAAAACCACTTCCTGACCAACAGCACAGAAAATATGTCTGAGAACGTTTTGTGAAAACTAAATCTTAGTCGATTTTGCAGTTTGACGGAGCAAAACAAAACTAAGCCCCGAAAGTAGATCATCACAGCTGGCGATAGCTGATCTGCTGAAGAACATCAGGATCAATAATGCTCAATCACAGTTTGATCTCAAAGCATTCTCACAACCTTGAAGCTAAAAATCTGCAGCAGACAAACAGACCGGAGAACAAGCCGCTCCATCATCCTGTTTTATTCACATCAGGTTTGAAGGATTCAAGACATTTTGGATTCTCAGACATGCAGCCCGACTCTGAACCCAACAGAGGGTCCACACACACTCTCTCTCACACACTCAAACACACACACACACACACACAGTGGTATGGTAGGCACACTGTAGTGGAGAGCTCAGATGTGTCGTCACTGACAGTCAATCAAAAGTAGGCACTTCTGAAGCAACAGTGATGATAGTTGATGCTTTTTGTTGAGTCTCTTACAGGAAACAGACGCTCGCGTTTCACCTCAGTTCACCTTCACCTGAACAGTGTTTCAAGAGCAGCTGTGATTCGGTTAATTTATCTCACGATCATGATTTCAATGTCTTCCCATAACAGGACATTATCCAAAACAAACTAACATCTTCTGTAGAATCACCCGGTTGTAGAAAGGTGCTTCATCTGATTAATGCAGAAACCAGAAGAGAAGCAGCAGTTTGACCTGGTGTCTCTTCTCAGTTAATCTTTTGGGAACTAAACACTTCCTGTAGTGTAGACGTAGGTTTCAGAGACTGAGGTGATGTCTGCTGTGCTGAAGGTGACGTGACAGCGGGACAGGCGTGTGTGTTTCATTGGTCGGCTGAAATTCACTCAGGAACAGAAAATCTGCTGTGAACACCTGCACAGGTGTGGGAGCTACGCTGGACGTTTACAGCTCGAACAGGTGAGTGATGGAGTTCATCCACAGCCACTCATACCTGAGAACAGGTCTGATCAGAGGGAGTGTTCAAGACCAGCACAGTGCCGCAAAACACCGCGAGAACCACAAGAGCGTGGTCAGTGTAGGGTAAACTTTTTATGTCAGATCATCACGAGCATTTGGTTTCTGAGGTGCAGTTTTCCTGCTCGAGTCACTGGGGAAGTCTGAATGTTTTCTGGATAGACGGGACGAACAAGAGGAAAATCTAACCCACTGGAAAAAAAAAAAAAAATTGAGATTTTCTGTTCCATTTGTGTCGTTTCAGCCTCGGAGGAAACAAAAAGCTCATGCAGATTAAATAAAACTACAGCAGGAAGGAGAAGGTCGACAGTAGTTTGAGTTAACAGCTGATTTTCATGCTTCATGTTCTGCAGTCAAACTCTCATCAATTAACTACACGTAAAAAAAACTCCTGGGCCTGAATGTCACTCATCTGAAGAATACGGAATCATGGTGGGATTGTTTAGAGGGAAAAACAAAAATGCAATTGAAGAGTTTATTTCCTAAAATTTGAAACTGTTTCACTTTGGCGATGACAGGATGTGATGCTTTCACAGTCTGAATTTGTTGTATTTGACATTTTCAGGAAACCAACTCTTCAATGACAGATTTTCATTCGCTTCATGATGGTTCCTCCAGGTCTCAAACAGTCTGGATTTCCAAGGAGTCTGGAAAATATTATCGTTTTGAGTATGAATGAATCCTTTTTTCTTTTTTTTGTTTTTCCAGCCGCCACCACAGAGAATAAAACCAGCTGATGAATGACGTTTGGGACTGGTTTGGAAACACCGTGAAGGAACCCTTTTGATTCTATTAAACAAATATTATTTCCAGAGTGAATCATCCTCAGCTGTGAAGTTTAGCAAAAATCAGTGAAACCGGCGACAGAAAAGTTTGGTTTCAGTGTGCATCGATGATAAAAATCCCTTCAGCTCCAACATCCCGGCCGCTGGAGAAAAAGTCTGCCACAGTATCGAATGTTTTCAAGACGACAGAAAAATAAATTACCCGCCACTTCTGATCATTATCTACACCCTTCGCTCCCACTAAAACTGTCTCTAATAATTTACGAGTATTTCTGTTGAATTGCACACAGTGAGACGAGGTGGCAGCAGTTTTTCAGGAGGCTCTGTGTGTTACTTGATAAAGTCTTTTAAGGTGGAGCTGTTCAGGAAGCTCCAGCGTGTTGCTGCTCTTCTTCTCTCAGTTTTTGTATTTTTGGTCCCTCCGGGCCTCCACCAGCCTCAGCTGGCCGCCGTCGGCCCCTGAGGTCGGCCCCCCGTCGCTGGGGCGGTCGGTCGGTCCAGGACGTCCTGTCGTCGTCCTCCATCACCTCTTCTGCTCCCAGATCTCGGCCATGTTCAGGTCGAGCCGCTCGAGGCTCTTCAGCGCCTGAACGTTCTCTGTGTAGAAAGCAACGTCCACCACCACCAGCCTGCAAACAACAAACAACGACCAGTTGGACAGTGTGTGTGTGTGTGTGTGTGTGTGTGTGTGAGAATATATGTATGTGTGTGTGTCTCAAGTTACCCGTGCTGGGGTCCTCCATCATTAACGACCCCCAGTCGAGCCAGCTGCCTCTTCAGGTGCATCTTAAAACTGGCATTAATCCTCAGAAACAACATCTGTAAGGACAAACATCTGTGTGAGGCTGCAGGCCTGCTTGGAGGCGTAACGTAAATATATATGAACATATTTAATATAAGCAGCGCGAGTTGTGTTGAGTCTCACCTGTGTCTGCTCTTCAGGTAAAAGCTCATAAATGGCTTCGTGCATCTTTGCCATCTGCTTACAGACGTTTCTGAAGCAGGCAGAGGGCATCGGAGCCTTCACTTCATACTGAGGAAACAACAACAAAACAACATCCTTCAGATCACGTGACTGAACACATCAGCAACACAGTGAACACGCTATTGGACAATGTCCTGTTGATTAGAATCGGTTTGTTGGTCGGCTCAGCTTCACACCTGTCAGACAATGTCAAGGGCTCAAATGTATCAGTCCTGTCAGACTGCACTGAGGGTTCAACTCAACCCACCAACAATATGGGCTGTCAGGTCGGTAGCTGAGGCCTCGCTGCATGTTAAAACAGTCTTTCCTGCATAAAGCTTGATGAAACAGCTGCAACACTGAAAAGCTGATCTCACCTTTGATAAAACCTTCTCAAACAGACTGTCCATGATGGCCACCAGCTTCGCAGATATCTCTGCTATGTGATCATTGTAGTCCTGCAAGGCAACACAGTCTCAGCAAAGAGTGGCAAAATGACCTGAAACTAGAACAAGGAATCTTTAGAAAGCCTTTAAAGTCTGTATGAGTCTGTACGTTTTTCTGCGTTCACCTTTGTGATGTGGTCAAAGTGTCGAAGGACACTGAACTGTTTGGGCTGCAGTTTGGTCTCAAAATGAGCTCTGATGATGGGAATGTAGTGAACCACCAGCTGCAGGCAGCGGGATGCCAAAGCTACACACACACAGATAAAGTCTTCAGATGGACTGAAGCCTTAAAGGCTCCTCACAGGTTGAAAAAAACTCCCCCCTGTGAACCCAATAAATCAGACAGGTGTGTGTGGCAGGTCGTACCGAGGTTTTTGGTGGTGATGGTCTTGAGGCCGACAACCTGCAGAGCTCCGGCTCCCAGAACCAGCTGGCAGCTCCGAGAGTTGAAGTGCTGCGGGAGAATGACAAGAAGAGTAAAGATGACGGAGTGCAGCCGTTACATTTACTTTACAAAGTGACACCAAAATGACCTGATGGAGGCCTACAGGCTGACAGGCCATCATCATCATCGTTTTCAGCTTTAGATTCTATTAATGGTGATTATGGCTACACTAGGACTTTTTTTTTTTTTTACCAACATTAAAGTCAGCAGTCTCACAAGACTAACAGCAACATCTGGAATCTTAAAACATAGAGGATGTTCAGTCGGCCTCTCAAAGTTTATCCTCAGCTTCAAATCTGCAGGTTTTCTTCCTCAGAACAACCACATTTCTGAACAATTAGATACATGTGGAATTAAGTTCAAAATGCATCTTATCAGAAACGTGACGTCAAATATGAGAACTGATGAACTTGAGGTGAAAACTGGGATTGATAACTTGCTGATCCTGTTTGACATAAACTCAACTGAAAACAGCACAGAGACCATATATTTAATGTTTGACCTCATCAGCTTCATTGATTTTTGTAAATATCTGCTTGTTCTGAATTTGGTGCAACAACACATTTCAAACAAGTCGGGACAGGAGCAACAGAAGACTGGGAAAGTTGTGGAACGCTCCAAAAACACCTGTTTGGATCATTCCACAGGTAAACAGGTTGATTGGTAACAGGTGATAGTATCATGATTGGGTATGAAAGGAGCATCCTGGAAAGGCTCAGTCGTTTATAGCGAGGATGGAGCGAGCTTCACCACTTTGTGAACACATGAATTAATCTGTTTTCATTTACGGTTTACACAGAGTCCAGAGTTTTAGAATCAGCTTGAAAGAAAGTAAATGTATTTACACTAATCATTGTTTTTCATGACTGATCATGAGTCACACACACACACTTTTAGATAAGCAACAAATATTTAGTCTTTTTTACCTTTTACACAAATCAGACATCTCACTGACCTGTCTGTTCTCATAGAGGTCAAAGGTCAACTAATTGAACGTGAATTATGTATAAAAGCATAAAACCAATAAATCACAGGCAACTACTCAGTCAGCTCTGTAAGCAGAACAGAACTGAACTCTGATGCTCACGTTGGATCACTACAATAAAACACAAGGAGAGGCTACACGTTAGCATGCTAGCTCATTTTGGACCAGGGCTGTTCATATGCTGATTGACAGCGAGACTAGCACTGATGGGGCCGATGGGGATGTGGTCTAAGTGTCTGAGGTGGTTCTGACCTTGAGGAGGTCTGACAGACGTGTCAGCATGTCAGTGGCGATGGATGGGATGTCATTGACACACTGACAGTATTCCAGAAAGATCCGGATGAGCAGCAGAACCGTCCTGAAGACACAGAACCGTCACAACATTTCCAACACAGTTGATTTCACATCAGTTCATGTTCAAAATCATCATCTTAAATTTTCGTCGTGGAGACGTACCCGACGACGGCATATTTTTGCCCGTTGACGAGCAGAAACTCAGTGGGCTTCCTGTCCTCTGCACCTGCACGAAAACACTAAGCATGTTAGGTACTATGTTTCATTATAAAAGATAAGCCGTCAGTTCCAGTAACTATTCTTGCTCCAGGTTTTGGAGGTTTTCTGCCCTCAGTGACAGGCAGCAGAAGCAGAGGGGTTTCAGGCGGTGGTATTCAGGTTTGGGGTTTTGGGTACCTGGGATTTTGCGCTCTGGTAGTGTTATTCTGCCGTCAGCAATGGAGTTCACCAGATCTTGAAACTCAGCAGGAACCTCCGCCTGCTTCCAGCGCTCATTATCCAGGAGGAGGCTGCAGGGACACAAACCAACAAACACCATGATGCACAAACACACCCGATATCACCGCTGCATTCATGGAGCAAGTTCGACAAAAGTCAAATTCAACATGATCAAACCAGGACTCATAGTTTCAAGTAACTCAGACAGTGCTGCCACCAACAAAGAGTCTCAGCAGGCAGAGACACAACATGCAGAGACATTTTAACCATCAGCATGTTGAAAACTGGTGATTTTGTCAATATTATTTCTCATTGATGCATTTCCTTCATGTGACAACAAGTTTTTAATTGAGGTGAACTGGTGCAGTAAAAGTGAAAGCTGAGGGAAACCGCAGGTTAACAGAACATCAAGCTTGTGACCTGTGCAGATTAGAGCAACATGGAAAACATTGGTGCACGACATATTTGAGCTGCTGCTTACCCGAGCTTGGTCTTGCGTTCTTCGTGGAAGCGGTGGACGAAGCGGTTGGCCTGGCTCTGCAGCGCCCCCCTCAGCGAGACGCTTCGCCTGCCGCACACCTCCTCGGTGTCCCTGACGAAACCCTCCACCGCCTGAGAGAGACACACGAACTCGGCCGAGCTCAGACGCTCCAGGGAGCCGTCCTGTTGGAGACACAGACGATCCCAGAGGTCACATCAAACCTTCAGACACGCAGTTTAAAGGTTTAATGAATGGGTATGCTTCTTTCCTCAGAGTTCCACAGGGGTACCATTTCTATGTATGTTCATATGTATGTACATGTATTATTGCATAAAGGAAATCACATTACCTACATGCTATAATTAAGGAAAAAACTCTAGCAGGATTGGTTGACCTATCGCAGGAAAAGAGCAAATGGCCCCTTTTCAGAGATATAAAACATTAAAAACAGATCATGATCCCAAAATCTAATTCATGACTGCTTTCTTCAGATTACAGACATTTAAAACCTGTCAGGCCTTAAATCACACAGATTAAATGTGACTGTTGTATGAAACAGAATGAAGGTCTGGACCAGCTGATAACATTGATAATAATAACAGTGGTGACGTTAGTGTGGTGACTAACGGCTGACCTGAGCTGAGGGGTGGTCTCCTACCTTCGCTCTGGCTGTGAGGACTTTGACGCAGCGGTCGTGGCTGACGTCGGAGGCGGAGTACAGCAGCTCCTGGACGTTGTTGATCACACGGTTCAGCTCCAGCTCAGTGGGCATCATGCTCTCACCGGACCTGAGGACAAACACACTGACTGTGACTTGTCTGCTGACGCTTGCAAACCAGCAACAATAATTCACACAGCATCTTGTTGTTAACACAAATTTATGTCCAAAGGCACTTATTTAAATGTGTTTCTGCACAGTCATTGTACTTCTGGTCTATTTTTTTTTCAATCTCACTCTATAATAACTGATCACATCAATAGTTTTTCCTATGTAAAGCACGTTGAACTGTGTCTATGTTTAAAATGTGCTTTATAAATAAAGCTGCTATAATTATACAGTAAAAAAATCGTTAAAGACAAACATGAAGCTGATGGAGGTCTCTGTGGTCCCACAGGCAGAGTTGCCGCTGGCAGCCTCCGGCCGGCTCTGCTGCATCCTGGAGCCCGACACAGAGCTCTGATCCTGGACCACTGCCTGCTGCCGCTGCTGCTCGGCCTCGTTCAGAGCATCACTGATGAACAGACCCTCGTGGGTGAGGTAGGCCAGCTCAGCCTCCCCCTGCAGGAGTGATGGACCGTGGGAAGCCTCCTGGCCTGAAGCTTCGGAACTGGTCTCCAGGAGCCGGTTCTTCTGGTTCGACGCCTGAACCTCCAGGACCACATTTTTGATCACGCTCAGAGTGGCCTGACAGACAAACAGCAGGAAAATTAAAGATGCAATCTGCCATGTTTGATCATGTCGTCAAGAGAATGAACATGTGACACCTGATGAGCTTTGAACATGTCATGACCACATCTGTCATAACTGAACCATCTCCTAAACACTGACTGAGTGAGGTGAGGAGAGTCCAGCAGGTCGGACTGTTCTGTGAAAATAAATCTGAGAGTTGTGACTCACCTTGATCCTCTGCAGGAAGAGAAGGAAACTCTCAAAGACGCTTTTCAGCAGCTCAAACCACTGAGGAAACGTCATCACACGCATCTGGTCAGCTAGCCTGCACACACACACCACACACACATTTGACATAATGTTAAAAACATGCAGTTCAGCAGAGTCACAAAACTGTATATATATATTAACTACACATCTTGGATTCATATTTTTGCAGTGCAGTTTAGATTTTTATATCACAGTTTGTTGTATAAAGTGCTGTCACTGCAACCCAGCAGAATTATTTCTTCATATAAATCACTTACAATTCGTTTTGCAAATCACTGAGCAATGTCATCACATGTGCACATTAGTGCATGGCACCCTCCAGACCTCTGGGAACATCATCAACTCTTTTGAAACAACTTCTGAATTTCTACATCTGACGGCCTTACAACATTAAAGATGTCGACAGGGGCTGAGCAAGAAAACAACGTCGATAGGGGACCATGTTAGCCGGTTGGCCTGCAGTTTTTGGCTTGCACATCAAAGTACACATCATACTGAGTGGAACTGGGGGGTATCAAAGCAACTTTTGCCTCTCTGTGTAGCTGCCTGTCAGTTTGAGGGCGAGGCTGAGCTCCTCACACAGACAGTGGACAGCAGTAACTTCAGAGCAGGTTTTACTGGAGTCCAGTTCAACAACAGGTGGACGGTACGATCAATTTATCAAACATCTTTTCAACAGCAACAACACAGACTCGCAGAAACATGACGTCATGCTGCCTCTTAATCTACAACCGATTTGTTTTGTAGTCTTTACTTATGCTGAAGTACCGAAAGTGAACTTGCGTTATGCTGCAAAACTGAGGAATTTTTAGACAAAAAAAAGGTAACACATCAATTATAAAAGCCACGATGAAGCTCAGATTAAGACAGTCTGCAAAATTCGTGGTTGGTCAGTGCAAAATGAGACAGGAAACACAACATCTTCAGCATCATCACCACCCCAGAACCCAAAACCACAACTAATTTTCTCGCCAACAATTAAAAAAAAATGTTCATAATAATGATGAAATAAGCAGACTATAATGTGTGTTTTTGGGTGATCCAGTAAGTTTAAAATGTGACACTGTCAGGTCACACCAATGTAATAGAAGAATCCTGCTACATGAAACATTTCTACTCACTTAGTGACGACTTCAGTGTCAATTTCTTCTATGTGCAAAACACTTTCTGCTACACACTGCAAACACAAACACGTCAGATTATCACATCACATAATGACTAAATGTTTAATGTGCTTTTATAAGATGCTACACAAATAAAAATTCTTATTATCTCTCGTTCGTGTTCACGCAGAGCTGTACCTGAGTGACGATGGCTTTAGCAGCCATAATCATCTCATCGCTGTAAATGTCCAGAAAATCCAGCTTCCTCTGCCGCAGCAGGCCGAACACCAGAGACTCCAGACGCTCCTAACACAGACAGACAGACAGACACACACACAGACACAGACACACATAAAATAAAAAAACAATAGCACAGCCTCCACATGTGTGCAAATCAAACTGAAATGTGAGAAAATTTTGGTATAAATCAAGATTTCTTTCACATGCTCCAATCACACAAGTAAATCTTCACAAGCAACAAATCTATAATTAAAACAGTCCTGAATTAATTCAACTATAATATATGGACAATAAAACTGTTGGGGCTGCACAGTTGTAGCTAAAATCCCAATTATTTTATTAATGTTTACACCATTTTTTTATTACTATTTATCCAGCTGAAACAATGTAAAAAGATAAAAACCTTTTATTGCTTTAATCATGTTTAGGATTTCACTGATTGTACTTCAAAATGTGCAACTATTTAAATTAAAAAAGACTCAAAAACAAGTGTAATTCATTACAGAAGCCTCAGTCTTCAGTGATTACAGTATTTAACCATTCATTTTCAAAGGAAATCAAAATCCTACTTCATCACATTATGAGTCAACTGAGAAAAAATATAAATCAAATATAGTGATTAAAAAACTGCCTGAAAGATTATTCTTCAGAATCACTCAAACACATCTACTTACAGTCACAGTGTTTTTTGCTGGTAGATCAGATGGACTCACATTTAAAAAGTTTCTTTCAACAAGCTCTCTGGAGCTGAACCTGACATTAACCAAATAATTCTAAAGCTGGTAACTCCACCCATCTGGCACTCCAAACACATTAAAACAAACACCCCAATTATCTCGCGGCAATATTTGATCAGTGATCCACACCAAGATGATTTCGGCAGCAGGCATGATTTCATGGATTTGATGTGATTTTTGTGTGTGTGGGTGTGTGTCCCACCTTCTGTGAGGCAGCGTTTGGTTTGTGGACCTGTGACGGGCACAGCAGCCGTTAAATACACAACAGTTGACATCAGTGCGATGAAGTGTTTAATGGAGAAATGTTGATTAAATCTATGGTGTGCTGCTGGATATGTTTCTTTCTACATTAAATACTATTTTTATGTTCTGCACGTCTTTGATGTGTCTGTCAACACGTCCGTCTCCACACTGACATTTTAATTAAATCACAATCTTTGTGTTACATGAAAGGACTCGAATTAGGGGTAAATGCATATAAAGGCAACAAACATTGGATGTGATGGAAGAGTTTGTTCAGACCTTCTCCAGGACCTGCGGCTCGTCCTTCAGGCTGCGGTTCAGATCGCTGCGGGCATACATGCTGAAATCCTCCACCATCATCTTATCGATCAGCTTCTCCAGCTCACACAGTTGGGAACCCAGATGTCTGTGGGACGAACGGACAGACAGAGGGACAGACAGTCAGTAGTGCTGACGGTATCACCATGACTTCCTGTGCTGAGGCTGTACAGGAAGTCTCATTTCAATGGAATTACTGCAATCAGTGGAACATTTGCAGTAGAAGCACACTTCTAAGTACATTTCTTTAGTAGGTAGAACATTGATGAGATACAAATTTACACCATTGCCTTGAGTCTACCCCTCCCATCTACTAACAATCACACATGCTCTGCTGAACGTCATGAAGAACAAGCCTCATCCACATGGCTCACCTACTGCTGTGAAAAACAAGCACAGCAGCAGCAAAGCATGAAAGTTTGCTCTAAGCTGCTTCAACTGAGGCAAAGAGGAGTCCCTCTTAAAACTGAGTGAAAACATCCACACAAAACCCACATCTGGTACAACAGCTCTTTGTAGAGGATAAACAAAGACTGCACAAACAGTCCAGCAGTCAAACTTGTGCAAATAAAGCAAGATAAAAAATGACTTTGTGTCTCATACACCCCCGCCTCTGCTCACCTGAAGCTATGGATTCCCTGCAGCTCCTGCTGCAGCACCTCCTTGGTGGTGGAGATGAGCTCCAGTGCGCCGACGAACTCTGAGGTGGAGAGCAGCAGCTGTACGGTGGGCTGTGTCTGATGCACTGCCGCCATCAGCTTCAGCTTGTTGTGCAGCTTCACGTAGTTGTTGCGGGTCAGGGCATTACGGAGGGCCCGTAGAGGCCCCTGGCACATGACCCGGTCTATGGCAGCTGTCCGGCCCCGCAGGACGGCCACGGCCCGCTGCGTCTCCTGTAGCCGGTCCTGCAGCTCGTGCTGTGAGGACATGGCATGAAAAAATGCCTCGGAGCGCAGAGAGATCTGCCGAGCGATGCTCACCTCCACCACATCCAGGTAGTGACTCAGCTGAAGGCAGAGACATACAACGACTGATTAAAGCACACATAAACACATTCCTACGATCAGAATTCAATCGTTGTTGGGGGAGGGGGGCGTCTTTCCTGGACATGTGATCTGTGCGTTCTGCAGAGTGGATGAGTGACTTCACCTTCTCCTGCAGCAGTTTGGAGGAGGCCACATCTCTGCTGCTCTTCCCCCCGGCACTGTTGAAGTGTGACCAGGGCAGGACGGTGTTGAAGGTGGCCGGGTCCTCCAGAGCAAAGTCAGGCTTCATGAAGATCTGTACAAACAGGCCAGAGTGAGAGATCCCGGAACATGAGGTAAGAATAATATTACAGGGTGCACATTTCATCCACATCAAGTTAATGTATTAGACAATCTAATGCTACATACAATTCTAAACATGCCTTTGGGCAACACTTTTACAACTCTTAATGTTGTTTTTCATCTTAGAAACTAGAAAAAGGGACAAAGACTGATTTTTCTGTTCTGTTGTAAAAACATATATTTATGTTCTCGAGTTTTATGTGAGATTATCCTGAATGTCAGTTGATCTGAGGTTAATAGCAATAAGTTAATAAGAAGAAAGTTACTGAGTAGAAGCTTCAGTTAAACGCAGAGCAGAAGAATAAAGCAGAGTAGAAGTGTTACCTTCGGGACTTGTTCCAGCTCAGCTCTGGATTTGTCTGGAGGAAATGAGAAGCTTAGGATCAGTGACTTGTTATTATTCAATTAGCCAGTTGTATTTTAGCTTCAAAGCTGTATAATGGATATAATGAAATAATCAGGTATTACTGCTCAGGTCACATGTTCAAATTTCAGGCCTGTCCAGCACTAGAAGAACGACTGGATCAGTGGTGGGAGGTTTGTGTACTGTGTGTATATGTACTGTGTGTATGAACTCAATGTGCTTTCACTGGTCGTTTTATGGACTGCAGAGAAGGCCATCAGAGAACATTCTGCTGCAGCTGGTTAATAATTCATACCGTGGTTGGTGGTGATACTGGAGACGGCGTCGACATCGTCTTTGTTGGGACAGATCGTCTTGCAGCGTTCGTGGATTCTTTCCCTCTAAAAAAAAAATAAATAAAAAAAATAAAAAAAACACAGACAAAAAGATTCAGGAGTTTTGGTTAAAACTCAACATCTACAGTCACACTGACTGAGGGCGTGAAGGAAAATGTAAAGTTTGGCCTTAGGGTGGCGCTCAATGACAAAACCATGGACATTTCCAAAGGCCACAGTTTCTGTTGCCAAAAGAGAACAATGAAGCAGCACACTACAGGAACAAGGAAGCATCAGAGGAATGTCTGCTTTTCAGTCTTATTATTTTAGTGTCCGTAAGACATCATTCTGAAACCCAAAGGAGGACATACATCAAAACTCCTACAGAGACAGAAGTCGGTTCAAATATGAAGACGAAGAAAAAAATAAAAAGTTGAACAACTCATCTGAAAACAGACTCATCAGATAATTTTTTTATAACTGATTTTAAAATCTTTATTATATTTTGTAGCTAAATAGAACTGAAATGAACATAAGTAATAAAAAGCTGAAGTGTGAGCACATCTCTGATTAGCCATACTGAAGAAACTTCAGACAGACTGAGAAAAAGTAAACCAGGAAACACACACTGGCAATGCAGTTTGTAATGACTCTTATCTGAATGTATCTCAAGTGGAGCTGCAGCTCAAACAAACCCGACATTGCAGGAGACAAAATAAGCAACCTGAAGATATTTTAATACTTTTAAATTTACAAAAGTGAACATGTCAGCACAGGGGAAATCAGCGTAGATGCATTTTAATACAAAAAGTAACAAAAAGGTAGGGATGCACGATAATTATTGGGCCGATAGTTATCGGGCCGATAACAGGAAATTATGATGTCATTCCGATAAGTCCGATATCATGACGAACAGCCCCGATAACATATATGTTTTTGCCAGCACGGCAGTGCCTCGCTCCCACTATGAGACCCGAATGGCCTGCAGTGAATGCTGCGTTCAAGTGACGTTAGCATAATCAGAAAAACTCTTTCTCACTGGGAAAAATCAAGAATACCCCCTCATGCCAAAAAACAACTCGTTAACTCGGTCATAATTTTGCTAGTTGCTGACTTGAATTAACATTCGCAGTATTTTTTCACAAGTTACACACAAAAAATAGAAACATGAACTTAAATAGGCCAAAAGAACAACTGGCAAACGAGGGATGGGGGAATGTACGTTACACCTTAAATGCAGCATGCAGCACAGCGTGCTTATGAAAACAGAGTTCAGACTTCTTCAAAGTTTACGAAGAAGATTGTTCGCTGGTTATTCGTAACAAATGTTCCAAGCGAGTTCCACTAGGAGCGAGAAATGGCACACGCTTTAATACCCGATCAGTCACCTGAAACATAACCATCGCTTTGACGGAGTTTGGAAAGCGTATGAGGACAGCCGGCCTGCTAAAGACGCTAACGTTAGCAAGCCAGCCGCAAAGAAGCCACCGGGACTTACGCGACGGCGAGGCTTTCGAAAAGTCCAGGAAATTTGCCAAAGATGACCCACGGGCTAAGGTTAGTGAAGATTTAATCATGGACATGATGGTGCTTGACTTACTATGGACTGCCCTTCTTCAGTTTGTTTACATAGATAAGTCTAAGTAAGGGATCATGTATCTTCCTTCAGGATGACATAGAAGCCTGACGCGACGCTTCTCTGTAGGAAACTGCTCATTATACGTTATCCCGCTTAGAACACGCCTTACTACTAAAGCATTCAATAGTGTGACACAAAATAGTGATTAAAACATACTTTATTGATTTAAAATGAGTCTACTCTTGCCTGTCACCGCTCTCACTGCGCAGCGGCTCTGAAAGTAAACACGTACGTTGCGTAGCAACCGCCTCTCACTGTGCGCATCTCTGCGCTCTTTTGTGTCTTAATATTGCTCCTCCTGTCGGTCCAGCGTTGTTCTTTACTTTTCTCGTCTTTTTTGCTGGGGACATCATTCTCCAGACAAGTGTTTGGTCCTCTCCAAACAAATTAAAAATAATGTACGGAAAATGCTCCATATTATGCCACTCAAATCAGCTGGCGATTTGTTATTGAGCTTGGTACATTAAGGGATTGCCCCTTTAGTCTGACTGTTAGGAACACAGCTGAATTTTCGCGATTTACCAATCAGAATTGAGTATTTAAGACTGCCGTCTTCTAACTTCTGTCAGTTCAATATGCACTGTGCATTATTTTTGTTGTCATTGAGGAATGCACTTTTTCAGTTTGTTTAAATAGAAATGTTTGAATCTAACTTGTGCCAGTGCATTAATTTTCTATGTATATTTATTTTTTTGTAAACTTCTGGAATACACTTTTTCAGTTTGTAATCCTGATGCATGTATTTGCATCATTTCAAGGGGCCTTTATTTTAAATATCAGTAAGTAATGCACCTTTTTTAAATTGATGTGAGATATCAAATAGGTTTGTTTGATAGCTTTAAGAACATGTTTGAGAGGCTTACCAATAATTTTTCATTGGAAAAATAAATATCTCTTCATTTAAAGAGTCAAAACTGTTTTTGGTTTTGTTCGTATGATATGGTATTGATGTCATGATGTTAGGTATATGTGTGTGTTATCGGTTATCGGTTATCGGTATTGGCCATTAGGAGCTGAAAGTTATTGGTTAACGGTATCGGTTTTAAAAAACAGTTATCGTGCATCCCTACAAAAAGGTTTAAATTATTCCTCTGGATGCTGTTATGTTTCTGAACAGAGACTCAGAAATCAAACACAAAACCCAATCCCAAATTCTATAAAAACTGCAGTTTCAGTGATTTTTATCAAGTAATAAAACAGAAAACAGCTGACAGATTCAGGAGGAAACACAGATGCGTCATGTTTTACTGTGGGCACATAAGTACAGTGGTTCCCATAATATATCCATCTGCGGTGCACCACTACAGTTTCACAACAGCCACAACAGAATCATAAATCATGGAAATTAATAGCCGAATTAAATTGTACACAAGTAGTGAAACACCACCAACATGGCAGATACTAGTAGAGAGAGAGTTTGATCAGGCAGAAAGGTGAAGTTTCAGGAACATTTTTCCACAGGTATTACATTACCAACAATAAATCCATGTTAAATAAATTCATGTTGGTAGACTGACTCGATGATTTCACCAGCTTTTAACACTGTCAGAAGTTGGAGCTGCAGCAGTGCTGTGACACACAGCTCATGGAGGCATTTATAAGATACTTTGTGAGTTACACTTTAAAAGGATATCGGACCTATGAATAAACGTCCAAAAACTGGCTTGGAAATCATAGATGAAAAACTTTCCTCATAACTCCAAAACTTGCTTGAGAATCAGGATGTTTTTAAGTTTTCTTCTGTATCAAATTTATCCAGTGACATTTGACTGTCCGTCTATGGATACATTGTAAACATGAACTTGTAACAGCTAATTCAGCACACTTTTATGCTGCTGATTTGCCAAAGTGACAACAAACACAACATTACACTACACCACTAAAGCAGGGCTCAATTTGAAGGCCAAAGTGCAAATCAATAAAAACAACCTTATAATCCCTGTTTACTCTTCCAAGGCATTATGGGAAATATAGCCTTTATGGACCCCTGGTCTAACTCCAACTGCATTTCAACGCATCATGACACAGAACGAGGACCATGGAGTTTGTCCTCTACTGGACGCATGAAACAGGAGGTTGTGTCTTTACAGCCAGAATGCAGAGAACAATTACAGCGACCAGCAACTCCTTCAATGTACATATGGGCATGTGATTATTTAATCAGAATAGACCTTACTAAATATGAACTTATCCTTTAAGGAGAGCTACGAGTCATCAAGGACAGTACTTTATTCAGTGCAAAATTACAGCAGATGGGTCGTAAGATAGAGACACTTTGCACAGGCCTACAAATCGAATCACTTCTCTACACGAGTAAAAAGCCCAAACAAAAAATATCAGCTGTAGCTCATATTAACAACAGTGCATTTTTACAGGGTCTGGCTCTCCTAACCCTTTTAATCTTTTCTTCTCTTTTAATGTATGCTTTTGTAAGGAACATTCTTCCCCTTTTCTGTTGGTGTGACATAATAGAGACAGGAAACAGGGTCAAAGATAGAGAGAAGGGACATGCTGCAAAGGTTCCCAATCAGGAACACCACATTTACAAGGTCCACATCCGGTTTAAATCCACTCAACCACAAAGATAAGACAAAAACTTTTCATTTCTACAATTACGCAGCACAGAACTAAAAAAGAGAAGCAGGAAACTGGTGATGTGCTTCCATCCACCTGTTTTTATATGCATTTTGAATCTGAAGATCACAATATGTGGCTGGAAACAGCCAGACTAAGCCAAAATCTCTCAAAAATCTCCAGAGGTTGCTGTATTTAACCTATAAACTGCTGAAACTGCTTCAACAGGATTTATGATGCACTCACAGCAAGTTACCTTCCGGTAAAGCTGAATGTAAACATGACAGACAACAAGTCACATGTTCAGCAACTTCAAAGAGACACCGTCCTTCAATCAGCATCATCAACAGTGAGTCTGCTGAGATCTGAGTGAATCCATCTTCTGTCTCAGAACAGCTCTGAATAATTCAGTGTGGGAGTTACCTGAGCCATCTCCTGCAGGTAGGGCCCGAAGTGTTCCCTGGTGATGCTGGGGAGGAAGAAGGAGGGCATCACCTCTGTCTCTGCGAAGTCCAGCCCCCATGTTTTGGTGAAAAAGTCGGACTCCCGTTTGGCGAGCCGCGGGTCATTCAGCGCGGCGGGGAGGTTGACCTTGGAGCTGTACACCGTCCACCTGTCGTGCTCTGCCACCACGGATGGGCCATCACACAGGCCCCGCCCCTCGCCTGCAGGACCACATGAAAAGCAGCATCAGGGACTGCACGACTTTCACAGTATTTAATAGTAAGTTGTAATGCCTTGTAATTAGTCCATTAACAGAAAATCAATTACTGTGTCAATAAGTTATTTAAGAGGCAACATATCCAGCTTCTAAAATATAAACTTTTGCTCATATTCTTTGTTTCATATCATTGTTAGTTGAATATCTTTGGGGTTTGGACTGTTTGTGGGACACAACAAAAACATTTAAGACACCAGCTCGGGCTCTGGGAAACTGCCATGAGACATTTTTCACTAGTTTCTGACATTTTGACTCAGGCTAGTTGATGGATAAATCTGTTAGTTACAGCCCTATCAGACATATCAGACATTAAAGACTGCTGCTGTTCCCACCGGTGGGTTCCTTGGGACAGACATCAGGAAGGGACCGGATGGACCGGCAGCGAGGGGGGGTGGGATCCCGCTCCTTGTGATAGATCCCATCTCGGCCTCCACGAGGCACTGGGGAGGAGCTGTGGCTGGAGGCCATGGCATTGGGACTCGCCTCCCAGGAGGCTAGCTGGAGACAGACAGACAGACATACATCCAGAGCTGACAGTGAATACAGGAAAAACAAATTTAATGATAAGACTAGTGGCTAGCTGTCACTCAAAGCGGCCATGTCCATAATTGTGCATAACTTTAAGCCTTAATACAATTTAAGGAGTAAGTTATATAAAAAAAAAAAAAAAAAAGTTGGACACAGGGGTATATTAATATAGGGGTCTATGGGGATTGATTCGCTCTTGCAAAGCATTAAGAGACAAACTAACATGTTGTTGGCTTTGGTATTTGATGACAGAAGAAAAATATAGAATAATGTCAACCTACACTGCAATATTTTTTGACCCATTTTAACCTGACTCACAATCCGCAACGCAGAAAAACATCTGATCCACTCGACTGATCACAGCTTTACCAAACAGAAAGTTCTGTCACGTGCAGGAAGTAACACCTGCTCAGGGCGAGTCTGTCTTCAGGCAGCTGCAGCAGTTGAAACCAGAACTGAAAACTGTGTTCACTTTGTTCGCTCACTTTGCCACAGGTTCGAAGTGGTGACATCGACTGATTCAACGTTCAAACACAGTGCAACATCTTCACCAGCTGCACAGCTCTCAGCCCATCACTTCATCAAGAACAAACATCTGACACTAAACTCTGAAGCTGTTTTTACACTTTTCACTCATCGTCATCAACAAGATGAGCAACTGACTTTACAATTTTCACACTAAATGAAAATCTGAATGAAAATTTGCGTTAGTTGCATGCCTACTTCATATGGCATTTCGTGACACTGAATTGAACCAGAGTTGCAACCGGATAATTGTTTCAGTCATTTTTTCAAGCAAACACTCCATCAATTCCACAGTTTATTGGGGTTTTGTACTGTTGGTCCAATAAAAGTGGATACCCTTAGACTGTGCAAAATTATAACATAACATGTAACATAAGACAATCGTCACTTACACCTCTATATAGAACCTCAGAGACAGACGAATATTCTTATCCCACTGCAAGCCTGTTTCTGTCCACCTTTTGCCCAGTTATTTGAGTAATCACTCTCCTTGTACCTCTCTGTTTGGTCTCCACCAGCTCATGAGGAAAATATCTGTCTCTTTAGCTGCTAAATGCTCCACTATGTTCACCAGCTACTCTCTGACTGTCAGTGTGTCTGCCGTGTGCTGCTGAGCAGGTAGTGAATAGTGGGTTCATCAGAGTTTGATTGACAATGAGAGCCGCCTCCTCCTGCTGCTGCTGCTGCTGCTGAGAACAGAGCCTGAACCGAACTGTAAACACACTGTGAAACCACGACTCTGAACGCCACTAAAAGACTGAGGGGAAATGCAGAGGCAACTGATAATTCTCCCTGGGTTTGTCATGATGAGCAACAATTTTCTTATTACAAAGAGTCATTTGATTCATTATTGATGTAAGTGATTAATGCAGCTTTTTTCCCCACTTTGTGAAATTTAAAAAACATGCTATACCAAATCAAAAAGCAGCATTTTGGGATCAGTATGGAGACTCAGTAGAGCTGAAACAATACATTGATTGACCGATGAAGCAAAAGGAAATCCATCTGTGATGATTTTGATTCACAAAATTATTTGCAAATTTTCAGGTTAAAATGTAAAGCCAGCCTCAAACTTCTATCTCCACAAATAGTTTGGATTTACTGCTTTTCTTTGTCTTCAATGACAGTTAATTGATTTTCTTTACGTTTTATACTGTTATAGACATTTGGAAATGCCATGTTTCTAGCTGCAGGAATTTGTAATTGTAAGAATTTCTGAGATCTTATAGATGCCCATTCATTTAGAAAATAATCATTGGTTGCAGCCGCAAAACTCAGGTACAATACTTGTTTGAGTGTCCTCGATCGGCTGTGCAGAGCTGCATCCTTCTTATCTGTACTCTCCACAAACATTTGTTGCACAGAAAAGGACTTGTGAAATGAGTGTGGTAGTGCCTAATCGATCAGCACAGGATGTGAAGCAGAAATGTGTTGTTGTGGTGACAGTCAGCTCTAATCTGACTGCTCAGCCTGTCGAGGTATAAGACCCTCTGATGTTAATCTCGTCACGCTGATGAGGATTAGAGGAAAGGTCTGCAGCCTCACTGTTACTATCATCACTGGTTTTAGCTTTTGTCTGTCTACACATAAAAAATATCATTGTCTCATCTTTAAGGACAGAATAAACACTTCAAAGTGTAAAACTTCAGACCGGCTCTCACAGCCGGGCTGGCTGCTCGTTTCCACCACCTACCTGTCTGTAAGGTAAAAATAGAAATAACTGGCCAATTTATTTTTTGAAGAGATGTGCTGCTTTGGAGAATTGTGTGTCGCACATTGAAATTAGACTAAGACAGACTGAAGTCTGCCTGCAGGTACATCTATTTGGATCTGTGTTGTATTCAACAGAAAATTAATGAAAGAACAGTATTTAGCAGGTATTTACTGTGTCTCCACCACCATTTGGTTTCTACATTATTTGAAGAGAAAGATACTTTTCCAAAAATGTTTCCATACACACTGATTTGGAATAAGTTGGTTCTGTGGATTCAGCCGCTGAAGAAATTGTTGAGCAGAGAAGTAGAGGCTCTTCAAGAATTAACAAGCAGCTCTTCAGACCAAATATTTGCTCCTCTGGTTCGTTTCACTTAACCAGAGGAGAATGATATTAACAGATGGATCACAGAAAACACAACGGCAATGACTGCGCACAGATAATCCTGATATGATTTTGGGGACACAAGTTTATGATTTAGCTGCACTGTTCTGCTGCAGGAAAGGGAAATAACAAGACAAGCAAATATAAAATTTAAAAAATTAAGAGTAAAATCTTTCACTGTTACTGTTTACAGTCGGTGATGTAGCTCATTAACACCATCATAGGAAACAACATTCTCTTAGAAAGGTCTTTATCACCTCTACATCAAAACACTCAGAGTTTAAGGTGGTACTCAGGTGATTTAGTGTTGTAAGTCCATAAAGTTGGGGGGATTCATAAAAGACAGACAAAAAATAAGAATGGTCAAAGTCAAATCAACAGATGATGAGATAACCCGACTTTTCATCCCAAATGTGGCTCAAGTTGCAAAAACGCTAGATCATCACTTTTCACATAACGCATCCCAGGAGTGTATCTTCATTATAACCTCTCTGCCTATTAAACACCGGCATCTGTCAAATGCCAAATCTTCAGTTTGTACACAGCCTGTCTGTTGAAGTCTCAGAGCCCAGACGTACAGTTTCCTGTTTCTGGGTGATGTCCTTCCAGATTTGAAAATGGAGAAGCCAGTCTAACATACTTTATAACCTTGTTTTGTACAATATTACACTACAAGTCTAGAAAAACACAGCCTCTCTCTCACATACTGTTTCAGTTTGCAATTCATTTCATTCATTCATTTTTTTAAGACAAATCAGAAGCAGACCATCACTTCATTCTACAGGGCTCAGTGCAGGGAAATTCTTGTGATTGTAAGACTAATGTGACTAACTGGAGTCTGATGACACGACTATGACATAACCTGAGTCATTTTCTCAGACTTGGTAAAGCTTGTCCAGGGATACAAGATTATACAACTGTTGACAGGCTGAGTGCTACCCCTTATAATGAGCAATAACTCTTAATAACTTAATTTGTAAAATTGGTAAAGATTCCCAAATAAAACAAATAATGTTCCCTTAACTTAGATTAATCATTATTGTAAAGGCAGACTGAAACAACAAAGTTTAGGGTTGGCTAAAGGTCTGTTTAGCATTCAGTTAACTCCATTAGTCCGTAAAACTTAATGCTATTTCTCCCATGCAAGTGTCACCTTAACCCTAATATGAAAATATCAATGGTTATGTGTTAGACTTCAAACAGGTTTTGTATTGTACATGTGGAATCAATGCAGTGCCAAGACAGGCAGCTGTGACAGAAGCTAGCCAGCTAGCTTTAGCTTAGCTCCCGTGCGTTCATTGCTGTAATTGTGAGCGTTGCGTCTCCTGAGCTGACAGTGAAACCGAGACTAAATGGTAACACAAGACACACCAAACCATTTTACTTTCGATGACAGGGCTGGTAAGGCTCTGCATATCCGCGGCCTGTGCCGAATGCTAATGCTAAAGCTAATGTTGTCAGCGAGTCCAGCGGGGGTTACACGTAGACTGGCTAATGCTAGCAGGTTAACTACTCTGGTTAGCTAACACTGTGACAGGCGAAATGAAATAAAGACAAACGGGCAAGTTAAGTAACTGCGGAGCATCTGCCGCTTCCGTACCTGTCGTGTGAAGCACAGCAGCCGGTGTTTCTCTTCTTCACCATCACAGGACCACCGGAGGAACCGGGAGCAAAACAACAGTACACACAGCAGCAGTTACTATCAGTATACCGACCATCATGCACTGTGGGAGGCGGAGCAGGCGGTTTCTTCTTCTCTAGTCAGACAGCTCGCTGCTGCAACCTGCTGACCAGTTGTCACCTCTCTGTAAAACCACTACACCCTATTCACAGACGTACTGTACTATCTGTGAATTAGTCTTTACTTACACTTGTACCTGCAATTTATATGAAAAACAAAACAAAACAATAGAATACAATCTAAAATCCAAATTTACTCCATTGCCAGAGGTGGAGATAGAGATATTTTACTTGAGTAAAAGTAGCAATACCACAGTGAAAAAAATCTTTTTTTACAAGTAAACATCTACAACATTTAAAATCTTACTGAAGTAAAAGCAAAAAAGTACTACTATCAAAATATATCAAAATATTCTTAAAGTACCGCTTAGTTAAAAGTACTCATTCTACAAAATGACTAATTTCATAAAAATAAATTACATCATTGGGTAATAACTGTGTTGTAAAGGTGGAGCTGATTGCAGCTACTTTATACACTGCTGAGTAGCTATAACAACATATCCATTGGTGTAAAGTAACTAAGTTCAATTACTCATGCACTGTACTTTTGAGGTACTTGTACTTTACTTGTGATTTACTTGGGTGTTTCCAATTTATACTACTTTACAATTCTACTCCACTACATTTCAGAGGTAAATATTAAACTTTTTACTCTGCTTCATTTATCTGACAGCTTTAGTTACTAGTTTGCAGTGTGCAGATTCAGATTATTAATATAAAATGTAACCAACAAGTAAACTGTGATGTATTGTTATAGCTTAATAAGATCCATCTTTAGCAGCTGCAACATAGAAATTATGCTTACACATTAATGCTGAAATGGGCCATTCTGCATGATGAGTACTTTTAGTTTTTGGACTTTTGACACGTTAAGTATATCAATTAATTAAAGAAAAAGAATTCTTCTTTTGCAAAATTCTGAATGCATTTAGATTTTGTATTAATAATCTGAATGTATAAAGTAACTAATAACTATAGCTGTCAAATAAATTTAGTGAAGTAAAAGTAGAAAAAATTTCTAAAGAATTCCTGTCAAATCCAAAATTAACATATATGGCATGTGTGCTGTGTCACATGTCGAGAAGCTGAAGATCTTCAGTGGAATATTAAAGCAGAGATTCTTCCTCTTGCAGCTGAGCTCATCAGGTTCAGTAACATTCATGATGGAAATAGACAGAGTGAGCTGACATCTGAGAGAAGAGTGATTTTTTTCATTCAGTACAATCCTGAAATACTTTGGTGTACTGCAGACCAAACATGTTAATGCTGTTTCATTTTCAGTTGTTTAAATTAAATTTGTCTCAAAAGAAACATCAGTAGTGTTTTTATTGTTTGCAGTTGGTACGAAAGCAGTCAGTGTGCAGCATGACTGCAGAGCTGTGAGGGCAACACACAAAAATGGCAAACTGGAGACGATACAGTGACATGCGAGTCAGTGAACTGGTCAACATCTGTTTTGATGCTTTCAGTCCTTCATTCCCCTCCTGTAGGTTCCAGCTCATGCATGTGTGACCACACATGCTAAGAGCAGATGAGATGTTACTGGTCTGACTGGAGAACAGCTCACCCCAAACGTTTCAGCCGTCCGATCAGATCCTCCTCGGTTTACAGCTGCAGAAAGAGTCAATGTCAATCAAAATACTGGTATTTTAAGAATCTCTCCAGAAATTGAGCCAAAGTTCTTCCTCTTGGTTACAGGATTGTCATCTGTGTAATTGAAAGGAAATTATGTAATGAATTTGGATATTTCTTATGTGCAAGTGGGCGGTTTAGCCTCATGGCGGCGGTAGAGGAAAGGTCTCTAGTATCAGAAATCTTCTTGGTGCGGTATGTTAGTCTGTACAGGGGTTGTTGAGATATCTTGTTTTATATTAAAGTGTTGATGTTTGTATTTTAGTGTTGGTATATATCTTAATCATTGTATAGTTTGCATTTTTGTATTAAAAACTGCATGTAAACATATTTTCACCTGTATATGGAAATGCACATGTTCCAGAGCAGTGACTAGAACTTTATCTTGGGGTGAAGCATTCCTTTAAGGGCACTTTGGCAGAACATGCATCATCTAACGGGACAGATTCTATTCAGTGTTTGTTCCCCATGCAACTCCTGAGCAACACTGGTTTATTGTCATTTGTGCTTGTATATTTTTATTCAGTTTAAAAAACTACATTCAATCGGGATGCGTGTGTTTCGAGTCACAGACAGCATCTTAAGAAGTTTCCCTAGAAATACATTTTTGTTTTGATACATAGTTCATTTTAAGATCATAAAATACAGTTATTCTGTGATCAAAGAGGCAACAGCATTCACAGAGAAAGGTAACTGAATTTTTGGTTTTTTTACATTTTCCTGCTTAAAGACTCTGTGTTTCCCATAAAAAAAGCTTTAAAAACAAAAACTGTACCACAGTGAGTGAAACTGAACTGAAACCAAACTGATGATCAAGGCTTAGTGTTAATGGCTCTTTAAGGCAGAGTGAGGCAGTAATCAGCTGGGAAAATCTGAGAAACATTACAGCTGTTAATTTCTGCACTGATTACTGAAGAGGTAAAGGAATAAATGACAAGTTTAAGGCAACTCAACCATCATGCAGCTGTGTCCACTTCAGAGGACGACAACGCTGCCGGGATCATATCTGATACTCAAAAAATGGCAGGAATCAATCCAATAAATGTATCTATATTGGTCAAAATTAAGTTAAATTAAGTTACAAAAAATTAAGTTATGAAATTCCAAAACTCAAAGCATATTGTTCTGTCCGCTCTTCTGCTGGTGAAGGCTTGAGATAAGAAATCTGAGTGGTTTCTAGTCCAGCGGGCTTTGGAAGATGAGTCTGATGTAGCCGGACTCTCCACTCAGTGGCTGGATGCAGAACGGGCAGGCGGCGTGGAAGGTGTGTGTGCCGTGCGGCAGCGGGATCTGGCTCCAGTACACTGCCGTCTTCTCGGAGCAGACGTGGCCGCAGGGGACGAAGGCGTGGGTGGGGGGCTCCGCGTCCACGTAGAAGCCCGCCTCACAACCCAGCCACAGTGGCACATAAGGGCCCCGCGCCCGGCACATGGGGCACTCTCTCTCCTGACACTCCGCCTCCACCTCGGGGTTGCGGCGCCCCCCCCAGCCATGGTAGCCGTGCACGTGGCCGCAGTGCAGGTAGGCCCAGGGCTGTTTCTCATCCAGGACGTCTTTCCGGCGAAGGCTGGGAAAGGCCAGCGTGTTGAAGCCCACGGGACACTGCGGTCGCCCGGCGTTCAGCTCCTGCCGCAGAGCCTCCAGGTGTTTGACGGTGGGTGTGTGCGCTAGGCCCTCGGCCGTCCGCCACAGCAGGGTGGCACCGCACAGGTCGATGAGCGAGCCGTCCACCAGCTCGTTACACTCAGAGTCCACCTGAAGGAGGGGGAACCAGAAGATTACAGGTCATTCACAACAACACAAAGTGATGCCACCTGTTTTAAGACATTTCTATATGGAGACCATCTAGAACAGGCATGTCAAACTGATTCCATAAAGGGCCGTGTGGCTGCAGGTTTTCGTTCCAACCAAGGAGGAGCACACCTGGCTGGAATCAATTAATCAGCTGATCTTCAGCAGATAACTAAGTGATCCCTTGATGTTGATTGGTTGGCCTGGTGTGCTCCTCCTTGGTTGGAACAAAAACCTGCAGCCACACGGCCCTTTATAGAATGAGTTTGACATGCCTGATCTAGAAGCTAACGGATAGACTATGAACTCCACAGGGTAAATTTAACAATGATTAATTCGTTCACATTCAATAAAACTACAGCTCCGATGAGAGGCAGGCGGTCACAAACCATTTTGCCCCTCTGCTGAGATGATCTGGTTTCCCGCAGCGTGAAGACGTTGCCGCAGACTGAGATTTCCCTCCACAGTCCAGGTTTAGAGTCCTGGCTGAAGCCGTGGCGTGGGTGCATCACCAGAACGCCGTTGGTGGTCAGTCCGTCCATCTGGCCGTCCCGCATCCTCCACTTGGCTGCCTTCTCCTGCCAAGAGGTCAACAAGTTTATCCTGTTCTTACTGAAACAAAATTCATCTGCAATTACACAGAAGTCATGAATCACTGCAGCATCCACCTCTAAAAGCAGCAGTTAGCGCAGCCTACCCCGAGGAAGATGTTCTTGGAGGAGTCGAAGCCTGCGGCGTAGATCCTTGCAGAGTAAGGTGGGTTTCTTTGGCAGATGATGCGGCAGGCGAAGCGGGAGATGGTGCTCTGAACAGTCTGTCCGTCAGCATGACTCTGACCACCCGGCACCGTGTCTGTCACCACAAAGTCAATGGGATTCTCTGTAGAACGACCAATCTGTAATAATACAGAAACGAGATTCATGTTACCAAATCTGGTATTAAAGAGTGTGTACGTGCCGGCAGACACCTTTACGTTAGTGTGATGTACATTGTGACTGTCTCATGCTAAAACTACACTAGGAAATGAAGAAACATGCATAAAAAGTCAAACAGATTTAAAAAACAGGATTTTTTTATCAGAGCAATTTGTTCGCAGCTTTGTTGATTCTCATATCTGTTTCTAATTCCTCAGTTGTGGTTTCTCATTTTTTCTTTTTGGCTCTCAGAGTTTTCTGCTCTGAATGGATGCACTGTAAGACAGGCTTCTGTGGGTTGAGGAAAGTCTAACAAGCACCAAAGCACACAATGCAACATGAATTGTGCAAAGTCTAAAAGAAAGAAAAGAGAAAGCATTTTGACTTACTTAAAAGTGCTGGAATTTAACTCAGTAAGGTCAACTGAATCTGAAGCAACTGATTGAAGAAAATACAGCTTAATTTTCAAGTAGCTTTCTAATCCTTACGTGGCCATCCAGACACACAAAAATAAAACCAACCATGCTGAGCTGAACTCCGTCTGTCTATTTGTATATATATAGTTAGTGGATGCTACAGACCTGAAACATGTCTGTGTTGCTGTCGTGGGTGTACTCCACTACCACTGTCTGTGCCCGGGACAGAGTGTATGAAATGCTGTGCTGCTCCTTGTTGCTTATCGCCTTTTGAGACACAGAAGAGATGCACTGTTACAATATGGTTCAAGTTTAAGGACAAAGGCAACTGTCTATGTTCAATAAACGATGCAGCAAGTCTGCAACAGAAAGAGCAAGTGTGTGAAATGTGGAAAATTCTAAATTTGTACTCAGCATAAATCTATTTAAACATAAAGTACTGGAACACATAACATATACTGATTGAAAATGCAAATATGCAAATGCTACATGGAATAAGCTGTTTCTATGCCTCATTAAAAAGGAACAGACAAGAGTGAAAGGCCATTCACTTCCTGTTTTCTTTTGTGTTTCTTATAGAACATTTAAAGGTTTCACTCCTGTCCATTCACATGCCTGACGTCCGTCTGGCGTGTTGAGCTCTCACCTTGGCAGCCTGAGGTGTGCAGGATGAGTGGACAGTGCTGGGTTTCACACCGTTGGCCTTGTTTCTGCGACACAGAGCGAAGCGACTTTTCCGCCTCCCTTTGTCACCATTGGGCAGAGAGCCATTACACCTGAACACACACACACAATATCTTAATATCTGGATCATATAAATCTACCAAATTAAGTCAATAGCCAATGTATTGATCCTATAATCACCCAATCCTGGTTTATACTTGAGTGATGACATATTGTGACAGTCTATGGTACCAGACAGGTTTATTTCAGTACTAGATACAATAATACAAAAGCAAACAAAAGGTCTGAAACCACAGCAGCAAACCTCCCTGGACCACAGGCCCTCTGTTGTGTCCACAGTGAATGGCCTTCAGTCAGAGTCAGCTGCATTCTTTGCTGTGGTGGAGTTTCTCAACACATTAACTGGGTTTAGGCTGGGTTATTCTGCTCCCAAACAATAAACACTATCTACCAGATGTGGGACAAAGGCATTGTTTTTTAAGTCACTAGTAAGTCTCAAGTCTTAGCTATGAAATCCTAACTCAAGACCAGCAGGTCTTAAGTCAAGTCCAACATTATAATAAACTTTTAAGCCTTTAAATTCAATTTATCATCAGTGTCTTAGAGTGTTAATACAGTTACAGAATAATAATCATTCATAAATCAGATGTTGCTTGATGTTGCTGTCCATTCTTTGGTCAGTCTTTAAATCTAAATGTGATCATCTGAGGTATCATCTGTGGTCTGCACTGACAAACACAGCTTTCCCTGCTGCTTGAGCAATGTGATTTGCTGGTGGTGATTTGATTTGAGTACCATACAACAATAAAATGTTCTGGCTCTATACACTGTCTTTCCCAATATTTTCATATCTAACTCAGTAAATTCAGGGTTTATTTTGACCAAACAGAGATGAAAGGTTTTTTTGTGAGTTTTACGTTGTATCGCCGAGTTTGAATGAAGTGTTTTTTACAATGATAAAATTACTGTTTCTGTAAATGGAGTTTGGTGGCTTTGACAAGAGGGATATGTCGGCTGTTTCTAGTTAAACAAAAAGGATCTTTTCTTTTTAACAAAAGGTCTCTTTTTATTTTGTATGAATAATTTCCATAATGTTGTCAGATACTTATTGCAGCACTGTTGTTCAATACTGGACCAACTTCAAAAATTGTTGTCTCCATTAGTCACTTCAACACAAAAACTTGAGAACATGGGGTCCAGGTTGAGGTCCAGGTTCTTTCACCTTAAAAGGCCACAAGTTCTATTTCTACACAAATTCAACAAACAACATACAACATGTAACCAGAGCTGGAGCTGGAGCCTGAGCTGTTGGTGAATTTCTTTCAGTTTTGATGATGCTAGGCTAGCAGTTTCCACCTGTCTCAAGTCCTCATGCTATGCTATGCTAACCATGACCAGGACCTGTCTACCAGGTGCAGGTACGAACACAAATGAGCATATTTACCTAATGCTTCCTTCTTTCTTTCACTGGAGACAGGAAGCTTTGTGGGGAAAGCGATTTCAGTCCAGATTCAAAAGCAGGATGCTGTGGTAATGTGGTTTGCAATTTATCCACCCAAGCCATCAGTATGCCTCTTAAACTAAACTTAAATTGAACAACATTCATTCAAAACATCATTTATTTGCAGAATATTATTCTCGTGCTGAGATGTAGTGAAAAAAACATTTTCAGAAAGCTAAACGCTGTTGGACCTTTAATTTAAAGTCAGTTTAGCTGGAGGTTATCTTCAGAGCCAGACTGCTGCCAGCCACAGGTCAAGTAAACATTAGAGTTCAGCTAAAAGTGGAGCCATTCTTTCACTGGATAATGCAAACTTCCTGCGTTTCAGATAACGTGACGTTCACCTCATTTCTTCTACAAACTCAGACCACCCCAACTCCACTGTGGCTCCACTGCACGACACATAACATGACCTCTGTTTTCACAAACTGTATGGCTCTTTAAAATTAAACCTTATGACCAGTGTAATTGCCAGTTACTGGGTCTGCCAGACTGTTTAATTCCACATGCGGACACATAATGCGAAAGCAAACAAAAGGTCTGAAACCACAGCGGCCACAGCTTCCCTGACGTCTCTCAACCTCCCTGAACCACAGGCTCTCTCTTGTGTCCACAGTGAATGGCCTTCAGTCAGGAAGTCAGCTGCATTCTTTACTGTGTGGAGTTTCTCAAGACATTTAACTGCACTGAGGCTGAGTTTGCTGCTCCTGAACAAATACAATGGACTGATTTTCATATTGCAAATAAATGAAGGCACACTGAGCTCAGATGAAGGGATTTGCTTCATCTTCTAAATCTGTATTTGCACCAAAGGCAGTTATATACAATGATTAATTGGCAGGGCTCAGACCAACAGTAGCACTATGGTGAAACAAGATAGGTAAAGGTTAAACATGACCAAGAAGTTCACTTTAAATGCTTATTAAATCCAGAGCTGGGTATCAATCTCAATCCTTTTTTGGTACCAACCACAATGAGTCCAGAGTGCCTCATATCAAAAACTGTCTGGAATGAAAGCTGGCATCCAATGTCACATTTGTAACTTTGATCATATGATTTTTGATTTAAACAAAAGTTTTGTTGAATGAAAAAAGAGTTTTGTAGAAAAACATGTTTATGTCTCTCGAACTTCCAAAAATCAGTTATAGTATTCCAGAATGTCACATACTCAGCTCTGCCACATGGTAGTCTTGACTCAACTGAGGGACAACTGTAAACTGTGGATATGAACTGACAGCCACAAAACTGCCTTCCATCTAGGTGCTGTCAAGGTCAGCAGCGAATAAACTACAGCCTAAGCTGTGGATAAACTACTCAGAACCAAATTTTTTGACAAACTTCTCGGTGTTTTTGTGCCAGGAGCCTCTGTAGTGACACCCCCACTGCACCAACAAATGAAAGAGGAAGCCAGTGTTTTTTATAGCAATGCTACTGTTATTGCGAAACAACCATTTTTCCTCAATTTTTTTCCCAGACTACCAATTTGTAGATCTCCATTTTTACATTGACTGACCTTCCTCCATATGCCACAAAACTATAATCATTATAACTTATAATCTTTATGTAACCAATGAAATCCAACTTTGTGCAGCTTCTTCAAAGCCCCAAATACTATTATTTCCTGTGTTTGACTTCAAACAGCAGAAAAAAGTAGCTTTAAAAACTGGATGTGTAGCTCAATTCATTCTTGCTGAGTCTGTAAATCAGCCTGGTAGGCCTTGAACATTGCATGAGGTGGGTACTCTGCCCACCTTGTTGCTTTCTGTAGTATCAATGTTGTCTTATCATGGTGTAGCTATGCATTCATGAACAGAGATTGTTCTTAAAAAGTGCCTCTACTGGAATGAACATCTGTAATTTCAACTGTAAAAAAACCTTCTGACATGTAAGAATTAACCAACATTACATTGTTCATTGTCCGTGTTTGGTTACTGCATGTCTTCTGGGTTTGCATTGGGACAACGTAACTCATGAATGCAATGCTTTTGCATGCTTTTCACCAGCTGAATCTCGATTATTGGATGTCATTGTGTCACTGAAAGCACCACCAAGATGAGTTTCAACACAGCCCCTTCTCACCACTGAAGTACCACACTATGAAAACAAGGCTTCTGATAAACAAATAAAGCAGACTAAGATTACACTGTTGTTGATTACTATCTAAAGCAAAATGTCTGCAAGTTTATTTTCATACCGTACTGAAATGCTCTTGAAGTAGGAAGCTGATCTAAAAACAGATTCCTCAGAGACTGAAATGATCAGCAGTTATAGTAGTCAGAAGTCTAAAACAAGCAAAACTTTTAAAGCTTCATCTTGATGTTTCAGAAGATTTGGCCACAGCTGTAAAAGCTCCCTAGTGAGCATCTCACCCCAACACAATGAGCTCTCCATATTTGACTGGTCCTTTGGTGGAAGCAGGGGAGGTGGAGATGTTATCCTGACCAAGCGAAAACATCTGTGCAGCCTTCAGGGGGAGGAAGGGTGAGGACTTTCCCACTGTGACCCTCAAAGCATCTCCATCAGCGCAGCTACACCTGCAGAGACAACAAGAAGAAGTCATGCAAACATGCAATCGAAGAAAGCGTCACTTTGGATGATTCGTTTAAAATTTAAAAACCTTCTTCAGATGTTCATACGAACACACACAAAGACCTCAACACATGCATTCATTACTACAATACACCCACACTGTCTTTGTACCGGGAGCCGGGAGCAACAGTGGCAGACAATGTATGTATTCACTCCAGTACACTGAGAAGGGTTGTTAGGTGTAAAACATACCCATTTGCATCCGTGACTGGGTGACTCACTTAGCAGCACACTGGAACTGATGTTATTATTCTTTGTACCATGAAAAAACAAGCTACACATTGATTCAGAAGTCTGATGTCAAAAGGCCGAAGAGGACACAGCATCATCATAAACCTGCAAGTTACACAACTGGTTGTTATGACAAAGTCTGCACTGATGTGGTTGATTTTAGTTTGTTCAAAACACTCATTACACATAATATTCCAGCAGCTGGACACAGCTGCAGGTCAACTGAGACAAATCACTATCATAAATTCTTGTATTGCCAAGTCCTTTCTTGTTGTTGTTATATTCTACAAAAACTACCCGAGGTAGAAACCCCATTTTAACAGAAGGCTCTCTGTTTCGGTACCCTTCGCTACCCGGAATTTTGGCATCAAATACCTATTTGAGGCTTTAAGTGCTGCCGGTAGGAAAGCTGAACTGGCAAAAGCCTGAAATACCCTCAAACAGTGACCAGGGAATTATTCAGATCCTTTATGTCAGCAAAAGTATCAAAACTACAAAATACTCTGTTACAAGTAAAAGTCCTCCACTGAAAATGTTAATTAAAAAAAACTATGCAAGTATAAAAAGTATTCAAAGTAAGTACTCGGTACAGTTAAATGTCCCCTTTGACTACTTTTTGACTTTTTTTTGTGACTCATGCATTAATGTAAAAGCAGGATTTTACTGTTGGAGTTGGTTGAGGTGGAGCTATTATGTATTGGACTGCAACTAATGATTCTTTTCATACTGGATGAATCTGCTGATTATTTTCTCCATGAATTGATTGATCGGTTGGTTTGTAAACATTGTGACATTACATATATTAAGTCTTTCAGTATCTCACTGAAAGCCAACTGCCAGTGGGAGTAAAATACACTTACATTTCTAACATGTAATGAATAGGAAGCACCAAGTTTGACTCAGACACAGGTTTCTTCCTCTAACTTGGGGTAAAATCACAAGAGGGCCAAATGACAGGAAACAAAAACACCATCAAGAGCTGCTAATATGAAAGCGACACATAAAGCGCATGAAATATCAGAGGGGTTGGGATGAGTCATGCATGTGCTAAATGATGGCGATGATGATAATCATTAGACTGCATTATGTGCTGAGAAATATCAGGAAACACTTCACTCAGAAACCTGCATCAGTTTCCTACTTGACGGTCAGACTGAGTCAATATGCCACAAGACCAAAACATTTCCCCCATCATGAACTTCAGCAGTGAAAATTCTGCAGATCTTGTGTTGTGATGCTGACGTGAAGACAGGATGTAAGATCACCTAGCTGAACAAAGATTTTACACTTTCATGCTCAGCAAACAAGTCACAGAGACTCTGGGTTTAATTCTGCCACTGAATCACAGTCACTTGGACTTATCTGACAATCGATAGCAACCTGGTTATAACGGGGACTGGTCACTGTTCCAACAGCCTATTATTCTGAAGGCAGTTGTTCCAAAAATACAAACTTTCTCACAGTTCTTTTGTCCCTAATATCCAAGTGTCAGGTTAGGGGTTTGAGTATATTGTTTGGTGTAAGACCAAGAATTAATAATTAGACTATTTAGAGCAAAATTTCCACCAATTCAGCACCACGGACAGGGCCAGCAGTCACTGAGCCAACAACTGCAGGGTGAGTGTGTTATTCCGGAGCGATGAGCCTTCAAGCCAGCAGGCATTTAGTTCAGGGAAAAGGGTTTTCTGTCCACTGTGACAACTATTAGGGTTTCAGAATAATGCAACGGCACTGTTGCAAGTCTGTTGCACAGTTTATCCTGCACAACTCACTGTCTTGTAGAAAACATTTGTAAAAATGTTCAGGCTTTGCACATGAGTGGAAAGTTGCCGCATCATTAAAATTCCAGACTTTCTAGGATGCATGGGAAAGTTTCTAGAACAATGGAAAATGCTGCAGGGCTTCCTGTGGTGTATTACAGTGGAAGCTCACAGCATCAGCTGAAACAGACAGCACCTCAACCAAGTTTTTGACCGCTGGTAGCATTGTGGAGCATTTTTGTGGGTCCTTGTTTTGTTTGGTCGTGTTAATACGGATGACACACATTCCTGCCACTGGTTTCACACTATTCTACTGACCCACGGGCAGCAGTAACACACTATGAAATGCAGCAATGCACCAACAAAGGTAGCGAGGAAGAAGACGGTTAGCAAGTAAATATGGATTTAAACAATGAACTTTCTAAAGTTTTTAAAAAAAGACAAATGTTTTATCAGTAAGGATGTTTCATGAGTAACAGTGAATGTAAATAGAAATTTTATTTGTTGACAAGACAAATTTACAGGGCAGAGGACTGTGAGGATTTGCTGCTTTTCTTTATGTTACTTGACGGTAAACTAAATATATTTGGGTTTTGGACTCTTGGTTGAAATGGGGATCAGCATTTTTCACAGCCTGTCTTACTTATTAAGCAGATTAACTGAGGACAAGTCACTAATTGCAGCCTTAGTTTAATTTGTGTGAAATAATGAGAGCAGCAAGTTGCAATGCTGGCAACAAGAAAAACATTTTGCATGCTGGGAAAGGTGAGTTTCATGTTGGACACGTCTTCACCAACACTGGATCAAGTCAAGTTTGTTTAGAACTAGATATGATCTGAGAGCTACTTTTAGCTTTGCCTCTGCAAGACAACCTGTGGCTGAAATCCAACAAACTGTAGTTCAGCACTGTTGTAGACTGATGGTTACCAGTTAACTGGGAAAATCTGACATTTATAGAAATAGGTATCATGAAAAGAGAGCCTCAGCCTTCCATCCTGGCTACAGTTTATTTCAGGGGCCATGAATACAGCCAGTGAACTGCAGGCGGACAGAGACCCATTCACTGCCTGTAACTGGACACCACATAAGGAGGACGACTTCTGAAGTGACTTCACTCCTCTACAACAAATGCTCTTTTGTGGTTCTCTTTCCTCTCGTGACAAAGACGTAGCGTCCCCGCGAGTGTGACATCGAGGTGAATCACACATCGAACTGTTCACGCCGCGGCTCAAAGCTGATTTTATCCCTCACTTGTGACTCAGATCTCATGGTTTCTAATCAGAGTGAACAATGCAATGCCGCATGGGGTCGAGACTCTTTGGGAAACCTTTTGACTACAGTCTGTCCGCATCACCGTGGCAACAAGGACATCATTCAATTGAGGCACTAAGTTTTCAAAAAGTTCTATTTTTAGCTTTTTATATATGGCTGTAAAAGGGGCAGCTGTGGTTCAGGATGCAGAGCGGTCGTCCACTTATCAGAAGGTCATTGGTTCAATCCCCTCAGCAGTCTACACGTCGAAGTATCCTTGAAGATACTGAACCCCTTGCCCCCAATGTGTGAGTGTGTGTGACTGGTTAAACGCTGGCAATGAGCAGGTGACTTGTGTTGTAAAAGTGCTTTGGGTGGTTGTCAGACTAGAAAACCGCTACATGAATTTAGTCTATTTACTTTATATATTTCACAATGTTTTTATCGTGTCCCCAATTCTGCTGCTCTTATTATTGGTTTCCATTTCATCTGTTATCATACTATATTTCTTTCTTATGCATGTGATATTGGAGATTATTAGACCTTGACAGAGGTCAGTCATCCAGCTATCTTTGGGCTTAACTCAGGCTTTCAGGTATCAGGAAGCTGGCTCACTGGGTAGATCACAATGGTAACCTGCGCTGCACAGATAAGCCGCTCCAGAGCAACCTCGACTCCTGACCACTGAGGTCACTTTAATAACTGAGTCATCATTCCTACAGGATCCTGACATGGACAAAAGCACTGGCTTTACAATGAAGTATCAAGTGATGAAGAGCAATAGATATTTTCATAGGTCAGCAGAATCTTTTGCTGTTCCAGATGTGTGTCCACTCTGGTTTCCAAACAGAGTTTCTAACAAATGCAGGGATAGTTTATGACACAAAATATAATAACAAAAATGAAAGCTAAGTTTTTTAACTGTGCAGAGTTTCGTCATGAGCTTCATTTACAACACGATTCCTGACAGTGTCGAGGCTTTTATACTCTATTCCATCAGCGCGTGCCGGGCACTCTGAGGGCTGTTTCCCTAAAGGGAAAACAACAAGACCAATCATTTTTTGATCGTCATGATAAATGTTAAGTTTACTGCTCCGAGTAACCACAGAAAACAGGGAAAGGACAACATGGAATGACATGAAATGGAAATTTATGCTGATTACCACGTTATGTAAATACATAAACATGCTAACAAGCTTGCTTGCTGCGTGCAATGTGATGTCTTCCTTACAGCTGAATTGTTTTTACCTTTCTTGTTGACCAAAGGCTCTCATCTCAGCTCAAGCTGAACTCAACAGACCTGTTCAGACACAACCTGATTTGAGTAGTGCTCGCAGCTGAATTCAGCAAGTTTGTCAGCGAGCTCGATCAGTGCACCAAAATGCCATCATGGTGTGGCACAAGCCATTGGAAACAATGGGTTTCAGAGCATCGTGGTGTCATTGTCATGCTGTGCCTGAAAGGGCCTTGAGTTTGGGCTGCTAGGAGGGGGGTGAAAGTGCTCCAAAAGGAGTGTGCCGGATTTCTAACACAAGAAAAAAACTGAATGACCGAATGTGGCACAATAATCATTTAATCTCAGTCATCTTGTTTTCACAATTGTTGAAAATTTAAACTGAAAATAAAATTTGATTAATTACTCAGCCCCACCACACAAACAATTTAAAGCAATCATTTCTGATTTGTTAAATTAAGTTAAATTAGAACACAATTAACCAGATTACCAAGGCTGGGTTACTCATCGCTCTTTGAATTAAATCACAAAAGATGTAAAGCAGCACTAGGAGATTTTACCAAAGATCAATATCATAATAAAATCATTATTATTAAGTTTCAGAAATTTCTAATATCTTGACAATTCCTTTTATGTATGTGTATTAGGACATATGACACTTTTATGCAAGAACAAAACAAAGGCTGAAGAACTTCCTTAAATATCTATTATATAATATAATGTTTGTCACCAAAGCTCTTAATAGAGCTGAGCAATAGTTTAGTATTATCACTTAGCAACTTCTAATCTGGACAAAGGCAAGGGGCAGGGAGATGTGGCCGCTAAATCTGGCACACTAACAAGTAATCGCACGATGAAGAAGGAGAGATATCAACGATCTTTCTCCAGAACGACTCACCCCACCTTCAACCTGTTTATAAATGTAGGATCCTTACAATAAAACTGTTTTTAGGATTCTTACCATTAAACTGTTTAGCTTTCTGACTTTGTACTGCAGCTGCTGTACCCATCGGTATAAATAAAGCTCTATCATACGTTGTGATTAATTTTTCTTATTAGATGACAGCTTAAACAATAGGCGCATTGCATATGAAAGGTTTTTCTGTGAAAAGCAGTTCCACCGCCCCTAATGGTTTAATGTTATATTTCATAAGAGTGTATTTATTTTCAGATGTAAGCACAGCTGGAGGTTGGGGGTGGCCCACATCTGCTAAAACTATGGGAAACCATGTATTAATAATGTGACATTGAATATAACCATATCAGTCATCCCATGGCCTAAAATGACAGACAGCTTGAACTGTGACCATCTCTTCTGTTCACCCTCTGCATCTGATCTGCTTTAATCCAGCCAGACTAAATTTTCTCCAGGTTTTAGGTCAACGTGTGCGTGCAGAGAGGGGTCGACATGTCTATAAGCTTTTAATATGAGCAGACAGTTGGACAAAAAAGGCCAACTTTCAAGTTTTAAATGGGGAACAAAGGCAGCGTCTGCAGGGACAGATGCTCTGGTAGGATGGTGCATGCTAATCAGTTTGTGTGGCCAGAACAAAAGAGGCCAGCTGGGCAACACAGAGCCGGACAGGCCGGCTAGGCAACCACAACCACTGCTGGAGCCCTCTACTTAAGATAATATACAACATGTATACACTATGACAAAAGTATATGTATGTGGAGTAATATTCATGATTACCCTGTAAAAAAAAGCTATCTTGAAATTCTGAATTCAGTGTCACACACAATATGAAGGAATAAAATAAAATAAACTATACTATAAAGATTATACTCATAGTATATGAGTATTTCAGGACAATATTCTAGTAGTATTTATAATTACTCTATAATGTGTAAATAGTTAACTTGAATATCATAATTCAGTATCACACAGACTTGAAGGAAAGGTAGGAACATTGTGGGGTATGGGGGTACTGTATAGCCACTTAAAGAGACAAAGAAAAACTTAAAACGATAAACTTAGAGCATTATAATTATATTATATGTTAATGTAGGAATATTAAAGTGGTTGTGCTTGTGGGTGCTACCATAATAAATTACCAAATACACGAATACCAAATGCAAAAAAAAAGAAAAAAGAATCACGGCTAAGTCTGGCAATAACCTTCAGAACATTCATGTAGGAACATTACGGGAAGTTTATGACTTTTAGTTATGGATGTTTAGATTGACTCGGAATTATTATGTTTACAACAGCTAGTTAGCTAGTTAACGTCAACGTAACTATTTGAGCCCTGGTCAGTGAAAGTTAAGAACTCATAAAGTAGTAGCTTCGTTAGCTAACAAGCTTTCTTAGAGCTAGTGTAAGCTAGCTAACATTGTGGGGCAGACGCTTAAAAGTTGGCAACGTTAATACGAATGAAGAGAAAATCGTTTAAAAACAACAAACTTACCAAAGTTACCGGTCCCTCTAAAACAGTTTCATGTTCCGAATGTCTCCGTTGCGGTTACCGACGCTGCTGACTGCTTCTGAACGGTGTTCCCTTGCTGTCCGGTACCGGCAGGTTAACAAGTTTTCACCGGTGGATGATTCGTTGAACTAGACAAACACTCAATGAGCTTTTTCTTCGTCTCTGCACGAATCTAAACTGGGCTGCTTCCTGAAGCCGTCCTCATTAAGCAGCACCTACTTCCGGTACGCATTTCAAAATAAAACGAGTAACTTCAGCACCTACATTTCGATGGTGATTGATGTGTAGGTCAAGTTATGAAGGGAAAAAATACAAATATTAAACTGCTAAAGATATTAACATAGTTTTACTTATCTTCAAGACGCTTTCTAACAGGTATACCGTATTTTATAAAATTTTATGGCAATATTTTATATTGCTTATATATCTCTGACCACTGGTGCACTCATGTTGGAAATACAGAAGTGCCCTCTTAGACAAAACATGCCCTCAAGGGTGCTCTTCTAAAGGAGAACGCAGTGCCATACAGGCTGCCCTTTGTGCTCAGAAAAGGTTGTATGAATACAAAAGGAAGGAGTAGATGTGATATTTAAGGATTTTAACAAGATAATATAACTTTTCTTCTGGAAAAATATATCAGAGGTACATTATTATTCAAAGTAAAGTGTGCTATTTACATCTTAAACATGTATGGAGGGGATATTTAAAGCTATATAAAGGGAAAAGGGGAAAAACTGTACTACATAGGTAGTGGTTAACAAAAGCAACATTCAGACAGGAGATGATCAACCATTCAGGCCTGCTGTTTAAATTTTAATTTAACAAAATCATGACTTTATGTCATGATGATTAGCATGTTCTGTTAATATTTGCTGTCAGTGAACACAACTGTGCCAGACTCGCACCACAAACGGGTGTTTTATTATGAAAGTTCAAAACGCGAACTTCCACCTTTAACTCCAGCAGGTCTGTCTGTCTGTCTGTCTCCCTCTCCCTCTCTCTCTTTGTTACCAAATTCTTGAAAGTATTCTGTTTTATGTCAGTTTAGTTTGAGAAATAGTGGAAATAGTGTAACAAGTTTGATTTCACCAGCACAGCCATGTTTGGTCTTGTAAGTATATGCGCGCTGGACAAGCTATGTCCCCAACATGCATGAAATTAGACAAATCAGTCCAGAGAAAAATACTGCTGCATAGCATTAATTTGCAGAAATGCTTTGCTGTGACACAATTATGTGCTTTCTCATATAAGCCAGATTAATTTGTCAGATATAACATAACACATTAATAATAACATTCATAATAATGAATTGGGCATTACTCACCTACAAAACATCAATATGTTGTGCAAATGTGCAGAACAGGACTAACCGGCAGGGCAGTTAAAGAGTGAACTAATCTTAGCTCCAGGAAAATGAGTCACATCCTACATGCTAATGTGTCACAGTGTCACTTTACAGGTGTATTTGCCTCTGTGAAAATCTACTTGAAGAATAATTTCATAAATTGTTTATTGTTGAGTCAGTGTTTCCTTTTTCCTCCATTAATCTGATACTTCTTGTTAAAGGAGTAACAGCTCATATTGTTGACAGATAAATGTAATGTTTATGTTTTCTATCCTATTCTATTGTCAGATACATTGCATTCGCAGAGGCAGCAGTTTGAAAGTGCTAAGGCCATCTAGTATTAAACATATCAAATCACAAGAAAGCACATATGTACATAGGGATTTAATTTAAAAAGAGAAAACAATTATCTTTATGATATAAAAAATGGTCCATGAAAAAGTTCTGAAATGACAGGAAAATCTTGTTAAAAAACTACATTTGTATTGAATATTTTTGTTGTTTTAGTGTTTTGTTGGACAGTCAGATCTCAAATTATTCAACTGCCTTTCTAAAATAACCCAGAGAACATCTATGCTAAATCAGAGTCACATGACTTGAGAGAAGTGAGTCCATGTGAACAGTGGTAGATTTATTCAATATGTCTAACCATCCTCACATGGTCAACTTTTAACCTAGTGTAGACATATGTGTGCTTTAATGAAATGTGCCCTTGTTGGTATAAGCAATGCACAACATTAAACATGTTTGGTCATGACTGCAGAATGTGTCTTATTGGCAAGAGATAAATGATCAGCTGCTGGACAGGAACATGAATATTGATCGTTGCCATATCTTGAGGAAACGTCACTGCAGTGACTTCACAGTTAGAGTTGTAGGTGTTGACATGCGCTGTTGTAATAGATGTGATCAATGACATTTTCCAATGTATGGAGATGCTTCTTGTTGCCTCTTTGGAATCTTTTCCAGTATAAACAGAGACCTTGTAGGCACAAGCAATCCTCATGGGGACCAGAGATTGATTTCAGTGAGGCTAAATGGGCTCTGATGTCCTGCTTAAATCCTGTTAAGGTGTGAATGGAGGTTGGGTTAAAGTTAGGTTTAGGGTTAGGAAATGAATTAAAGTCAATGCAGTGTCTATTGCTCAGCTTTGTCCAATCCAGAAGCGATTTAAAATCATGGGAGTTTCAATCTCCCACTTAAGAATTTATTAATTGTATAAATTGAGAAAAATCTTGACATCAGATGAATGTTTTCAGTAGCCTCAAACATCCTCTGTACACTTCCTAGGTGTGCTGAGCACGTGCTGTCAGCGATCCCACAAGGAGGAAATGCCATGATGATTGCTGCGTAATATGTTGTTGTCCAATCTTAAGTCTCTATTTGATCACGTTGTTTCTCTCTCTCTCTCTCTCTCTCTCGTGAACTCCATTCTTTTTTTACACAGTGCGGCGAAACAGCAGCTAAAAACAGACAGTTGTCTGTTCAAATTCACTGTTATGATATGAAGGGATAAGAGGGAGAGAACGAGAGGAAGAAAAGGCGAGATACAGACGTAATGTCTGATGAAGGATTACATGTTTTGCCGTTGTTCAACAATGAAAAGTGAATTTGTGTGCACAAATTTAAGCAATTTGCGCGGTTATTAAATTGAAACCCTCCCATCACTGTGTGTCGGGGAGAAACAGTATCTGCTGCAGTAGCAGGATCAGCCTGTTGCAGAGCGCAGGAAGCAGACAGTCGTGCTGATATTTGTGCTGCTGTAATGCATCAAGTTGGTGATTTGCAGGTCGGATTGGGTGCAGATTTTGATTAACATATACTTTTGTTGGGCGGGCAGGTGGGCTGGCTCTTATGATGGGTCTGGTGAATGCTGTATAAAAAAAAGTTTCATAAAATAATAGCCTGCACTTTGGCCACTGTGGCCCGTCGTTTCTAGGAAACACTTTTCTACAGAACTACGCGCTACGAAATCCAACCGCTCGCACATCAAGGGGGCGGTGCCGCGCTGTGCCAAAGCTCATGTTCCGGGAGGAACGCGCCTTTTCATTCATTCAAAGGGCATCGACCATCCGAACACCTGCTCAGACTCTGAGGTGAGCTCCGTCTGTCTTGTTTTTATCTTTTATCTAAATTTAACGGTTTTCTTACGGAGTTCTGAATGGTTTATCACATGAAATCTTACTGTACGCGTTGGCTTTACTCTGGGACTCTGTGGCGAAAAGGCGCGATAATGAAACGTTTCAATTGAATTAGAAGTTATTTACCATTTTAATACACATGCGGACAGACGGTTCGGCTGCTATAGGATAACCAAACAGATTATATTTACCCACCTGATTAAATAAAAATGAGCGGCAACACTGCTCTGATGGCGCCATGTGCGGAATACTGTGGCGCCATGTGCAGAAAACTGTTCATGATGATGACGGAACAAGATGAGTCACAACCTGCCCCTTTTTTCTTTTCTGAGGAAACACAGTGAGCCGATGAACTAAATATCATCTGAGAGCAGAGACTCAAACCTGTATCACTGCTACGGCTTCATACGCAAAAAGGAGGAATTTTGTTTTAATTATGTGAAAATAAACATTAATGACAAAGTTACTTTACAAAAGAAAAATTAAAAACCTTCAATTCATTTTAGGCCGATTTTCTTAATTCATTCTCAAATAATGTCACATGTCATTAAATGTTGTTAAGCAGTGGTGAAAGAAGTATTCGGATCCTTTATTTGAAATGAAAGTACTAATACACACTGAAAATAATCCACTATAATCCACACTGAAAGTCCTGCATTCAAAACCTTACTTCAGTAAAGTCTAAGTATGAAAAGTAAAAGTACTCAGAGTGCAGTAAAATGTTCCCGGGCAGTGTTTTTCTATTATATCTGATGTTTGAATATTAATATTACTGCTGCTTTAATGTGTATGTTGCACTTTATTGCTGTACATGTTTAAGGTTAGTTTGATCTACAGCAAAGCATCATATTCTATAAGATAAGATCCTATAAGATCATCATGTTTGTAGCATGGCTGTCCTGTGAGAACTGGAAACACATTGTTTGAGTTGTTCATTCAGATGCTTCTCTTGACTTTCCTGCAGAAACAACAGGATGTGGAATGAGAAGAAACAGAGTCCACCTGCTGACCGGTGAGTTTGATGTTTTCTACCAAACACTGTTCGTATAAATGGTGCTTTAAGTCACTTCAGGTCATTAAAGCGTTTGTCTCCACAGTGGTCAGGCTGTAGCCTTCATCATCTTTGTGCTCGGTCTGGGAACTCTGCTGCCCTGGAACTTCTTCATGACGGCCTCTCAGGTTTGACTCCCATGCTTTCTTCTTCTTCTTCTTGTTTTTCGTCATGATGAAGATAAAAACCCTTGAAAATGTCTGTTTGTGTCTAAAAGCAGAGCATCATATGTCCTCTGGTGAAACAAACACTTTAGATTGTGTTCCTCTAACGCCACTAAGAGTTATTACATCATCTTTGTTAAAGTATTTCAACGAGCGCCTCACAGTCACCAACATCACCTCGAACGTCACATCAGGAGCTGCCACTAAAGACTACAACTATGACAGCTGGATGGCCTTGCTTTCCCAGCTGCCCCTGCTGCTGTTCACTCTGCTCAACTCCTTCTTGTATCAGTGGTGAGTAAATGTCAAACTGCAGCTTTATTGACACGACGATGATGCCGTCGACAACCTTATGATGATGCTTGGTCTCTGCAGGGTGAGGGTGCGTCTCCGTGTAGCCTTCAGCCTGATCGGCATCTTCATCCTCTTCACCCTCACGGCCGCTCTGGTACGGGTCCCCATGCAGCCGGACACCTTCTTCTCTGTCACCATGGCAACCATCTGGTTCATCAACAGTGAGTTTACACACGTTATCCACCTTCAATTGATCATTGATTTTGTTTGCTGGAGGTTTGAAGTTCAACCAGACAACTTTAGCCAACGTAGTCAAATGAACAAAGTTTGTATTCAATTGATTAAGTATATTAAACATCAAACACAGAAAGTGATGCACGACAGGGAATGTTTGAAGGATACGAAAATATTTAATTTTTGCTGCCTAAATCTGCTGAAAATGGAATTGATAAGTAGAATCAGAACTGATCACATGCAGATGAAACCACGCAGGTGAGCAACAATTCAGTTCAATTCAATTTTATTTATATAGCGCCAAATCACATCCGAAGTTGTCTCAGGACACTTTCCACATGGAGCAGGTACAGACCAAACTCTTTAGCTGCAGAGACCCAACAATTCCCTCATGAGCAGGCACTTGGCATGTGTGTGTGCCTGTGTGTGTGCGTATATATGCAGACATATATCTGTTTACACAGTCACATTGTGGGGACCCGCCTTCCGTATGGGGACAAAATGCAAACCCCATGATGTAAATCATTAAATGTTAGGTTAGGGTGAAGACTTCGATTAAAGTTAGGGTAAGCTGAGGTTAGGGGAAGGGTTAGGTTTAGGCAAGTGGTGGTTATGGTGACTTAAATGAATGTCTATGTAATGTCCTAAAAATGATGGAAACATGACTGTGTGTGCGTGTGTGTGCGCAGCCTGCAGTGCAGTGCTGCAAGGCAGTCTGTTCGGGGTGGTCGGTCTGTTTCCTCCTCGTTACAGCACCCTGTTCATGAGTGGTCAGGGTCTGGCCGGGATCTTCGCTGCAGTCGCGATGCTCCTCTCCATCTTCAGTAAGTGACGACAACAACAACAACAACAGCAAGGCAGTGTTTGAAACGAACACGAGGACTAACTACACTTTTGCTGAAAACAAACTTCATGTAGAAGTCGGACTCACTTGTGCTTGTTGTTTATGGTATTTAAACAGTGGAACACTGATCTCTTGGGTGAAGTGAAGAGCTGGAACAATAACTCAGATAATTATTTATGCTGGTAGAAAATACAAATTCATCTTTTTAAGACTGCAACTAATCCCAATTTTCACCTTTAATTAATCTGCTATTCATATTCACAATTAATCATCTATAAAGTGTCGGAAAATAGTGAAAAACGAAAGAACTTCACAAAGAAATGATCAAATTATTTGCAGATTAATCGATCAATTGACTACAGCTAGAAAGTTTTTCTAATAGAATTTATATGCAAATGTGTTTAAGAACACTGGCCTGGCTGATGAAGATGAATAAGCTTAAGTGTCTCTTTTGCTAGGTAACGCAGATAAAAGCTCGGCTGCGATGGGATACTTCATCACTCCATGCGTGGCCACACTGGGGACTCTGCTGTGTTACCTGCTGCTGCCACACCTGGTTAGGAGGAGACACAACACGCTGTCACACACACTGAGAATGAAATAATGAGCTAAATCCATCTTGTTCTCAGTCAGTTATGACGACTTTTTAAATCAGTGCCAGCTGCTGTTGAAAATATTTTTTATCATTATTTAATTAAATTTCAGTTGTCTTTTATTAAACAAGTAAATTGTCTATTAAAAACACGCCCCTGCTACTACTGCCAATGTACTTATTGCATTGAAGATCACAAAAAAATTAAAATTTTCAAGACTCAGGTCAAATAAGTGAAGCAGAAATTGAATGTAAACAATAAAGCACTCAGCGTCACATATTAAATGACCAGCAGCTATTTGCAGGAGTTATTTCTGGGCAAATTTAGTTTAACATGTTTTCAATAATGAAATAATGATGTCTTTTAAGGTTTCACATTATGATCTTCTGACAGTGTCGACTCTCCTCTGCAGGAATTTGCTCATTTTTACCTGAACAGAAGTCAGTCTGATAAAGTGGAGACGTCACAGGAGCTCCTCAGCAGCACAGGTCGGTTCTTAAGTCAAAGGTCTTCATAAAGGCAGCACTCTAAGTCGACCAGCTAGTTCACGAAGGGCGACCCGCCTTACGTTAATTGAACACATAGGTCAGAACGAGGCTAAGTCTGAACGTGCAGACTGCTGCAGCTGGCTCCAGGTCAGTTTGGGTGATCATATCATGAAGCAAGTCACTAATTCGTTTTGTATTTCTTTCCTTTTAAAGACAAAAAAGTGCTAAAAAACAATGATAAAGAGCTCGAGGTCAAAGTGACGTTCATCAGCGAGGCAGGAGAGAATCAGGAGCGTTCCTCCGTCCTGGCTGTCTTCAAAAAGGTGAGCAACTTTTTTATCTTTTATCTATTTCTAAATGTCGTCCCTTACATTCCTTCTTTCTGTTTCCTCATTCGAATTATAATTACTGCGCATGTGAGCACATCCTGTGCAGCGCGCCGCCCCCACGTGTTGAAAATGCGAGCTTCCTGTGTGTCCCGCAGATCTGGCTGATGGCTGCATGTGTGACGTGTGTGTTTGCCGTCACCCTGTCGGTATTTCCTGTGATCACAGTGCGAGTGCAGACCGTCTACCAGGACAACGCAGCCTGGAGTGAGACATCACATTCTTTACTGTGTTCCTGTAGTTTCTGAAGCGTGATGGATATTCACATCCATATCAGAGTCGTAGTTAAGTCTGCGACTCTTCTACGTCTGACTTGGCTTCATAGTTTGGAAGAGTTTCAAGTCAGTCCTGCTCTCTGTCTCTTACAGAAAAAGTGTTCACTTGCGTTTGCTGCTTCATCGTCTTCAACGTCATGGACTTGGTTGGCCGCAGCGCCCCGTCTCTCGTCCAATGGGTGAGTCTGCTGCCTGCTCTGACGATTTATTTTGCCTCTTCAGTTTTGCTTTGTCAGATTAATCATCGCTGATGTCTGTGCAGCCTTCCAAGGAGAGCGTCCTGTTTCCTGCCGCCGTGTTGTCTCGTCTCGTTTTCATCCCTCTGCTCATGACGTGTAACGTGGAGAACTCCAGATTCACCATCCTCTTCGGTCACGACTGCGCCTTCGTCATCATCATGGCCCTGTTCTCCTTCTCCAACGGATACCTGGCGAGCCTCTGCATGGCCTACGCTCCACAGTGAGTGTTCTGCGCCTTTTCTGAGGGATTGAAATGACAAAACACCCTCAGAACTAATGAATGAATGAATGTAGCGTGCGAACATGAAGCATGAGCCTCGCACACCTTATTCAGTACAGCTTAGATGTGATTTCAGCAGGTGTGATGTGCTCATTGGCTGCTGTTGGAGAAACAATCAACCAGTCAGTTTTGTCATCATCGTCATCATCATCATCAACATAGCTACCAGACTACATTTGTAAAAACGGGACAGAAGTGTGGATGAGATTGAAGAGATTGTCCTGTTTGTTGACTTAGAAAAGAAACAGCTGTTTCCTCAGTCGTCATGACAAAATGTTGTTGCTCTGAGCAACCATGACCACAGCTTCTGTTTCGGTTTAAAATGGTGTCAGAAGGATTGCTGCGCCACTCGCTGCTGATTGTGGTTCAGGCAACGCAAAAAAAACTAAAGATAGAACACAAAGTCCCTGGTTCCTTTCAATTCAGTGAAAGGAGCGATCCTACAAGAGGATAAATGCCTGACGTTCTGTGCTACTGACTTTTCCAGGGTCTCAGATGTTGTCTTGAGCTTGATATTCTTGATATTCATGTCAGTGTTTGTTCATGTGAATGAGCTGTAACTGTCTCTTTCTCTCAGGCTGGTGCGGTGTAAAGACTGTGAGACGGCCGGCTCTCTGATGACCTTCTTCCTCGTTCTGGGTCTGTCACTGGGAGCGTCATTCTCCTTCCTGCTGGGAAAACTGGTTTAGACGAGTAGGCCACATGAGACTTTATGGATCCTCATGAGGGACTTTGGTCAGTGTCGATCCAGGCGAAGCAGCTCCTGCCATGAAACTTCAGTTTCATCCATCAAGACAAAAGAATAAATATGAACCAAGTTAAAGCACTTTGTACTAAAACTAATACTTCATCAGCATATTCAGAATAGTGAAGGCCCATATTTAGTCTAAACACTTACATAAAACTGTGGAGAGGCCAGATGAAATATTTTTTACACATTTTTAATCTGAAGACAGGACTACTACTTTGAAAGTCCTCTCCTTCCAAAGTTTTTGAATTAATATCTCCTCCTCGTCACAGCTTCCACTGCGATATCTTTCTACCATATGACCACTGAGGACTTGTTTATTACTGTGTTGTATATTTCAGGAAATTAAAGGAGTAATTTATGCACTTCCTGCTCATTGCCTTGTTTAAAGATACAGTGGTTACACAGTGACACTGCACTCCTATTGGCTACAAAGACATCTGCGTTGACCACTGACATAGAGGGACGATGCACACAAGTCACACATGGATGAATTTAATATTTTACTTTATGTTACTGTATCACTGATCACTGAACTTCTGCTGTTTGTTTTTTCAGGTGTAATTTATCCTTTTGAATTTTGAAGTTGTTTTAACTGTTGTTCTTTTTATGTTCTACTGTTCTTCACAGATCCCAGATCAATTTGTAAAAATGACATTTTTAAAGGTGTTTTTATAAATGGAGACATCTTTTATTTTCCTACCGCTTATTTATGTGTTTTTTGTACCACGATGACGACGTCTTTCGCGAGATTTTGTATAAAAAAGTGATTTTGTAAAAAAGTGATTTTCTGCTTGCATAATAAAATGCACAGAATTGTCGCTGTTGTGTGTTTTATTACATGTCACCTCTGCACCGAAGCAGAAGCAGACACCGGTTTATTGCCAAGTGAGTTTTCACAAACAAGGAAGTCGTCTTGGTATTTTGATGCTTAACAGTAAACAAGAAGAGAAAAGAATAAACAAGTAGTGCAAACCGCAAGAATCATAAGCATCTTAATATTACTTTACTATATGTCATTAATCGTGTTTTCTTTATTGTTAAGTGAAGCTGTTTCGGACGCCTCTGATTCTGGAAGTAAAAGTCATAATTCCTTACATCACATCCACACACTTGACCAATCTGCTGTCAGCGCTGCTCAGCATGTAGAAACACATTAACACCACGCACTGAGCACACATGGGGCCTCCTGTGATGCTGCTGCCTGTGTTTCCTCCTCCTCCTCGGCCCTTTCCTTTGACCTCACGTCCTACTGCTTCCTCCCATTCTTTTACCCTCTCCGCGGAAAATGAAAAGGAAAGTTGTGGCAGGACAGTGAGGATTTTCAGCATTCTGCAGATCACGTTAAAACATGAAAAAGCGGAGCCACAGCTAGAGCAGGACCTCTGCTGCAGACCCGAGAGGTGAGTTTGGATTTGATTTTGTTCTTGACTCCTGGACTCTGAACACGAAGTTGTTGTCCACCTTTGCACTTTACATACAGTAATGTGTGACACTTATTACTGTAGCTCTCACTGCTTCAAACATACTTTAAAGGATAAGTCTGTTGATGTTCTGTATTTGTTATACTGCCTTAAATCCCTTGAGCAGACTCAGACAGTCAATGTGTACAGTACTCTGTCTCCTATGAGAAGACTGTGAAAAGGCCAACAGCAGCAGGTACATTTAAATGCAGTTTGTTTGTGCAAGAACTGTGCAAATTAAAATGGAAGCACAGAACATCGAGCTGTAGCAGCAGATCACCACAGCGGCTGTGTGAACTCTGCACTCTGTCATCAGGAGCGCTGCTAAATCCACTGTTTGCTTCTGCACACCAAGCAGTGTGAAGTTCAGCCATCTGTAGAAGTCTGAGGAACTCCCGGATGAATAAAAGGTGTTGATGGTGAAAATACTTTTAGCTCTGCTGGAGGAAATGTTCACCAACCTACAGAGGGTTTTACATGTGGGGTTTTGCCTGCAGTTACAGCCACACAATAAGTTCACTTGTTATTGACCCAAGAGGGAAAGGCATGCAGGAGCAGCTGATTATCAGAGCAGTGTGTGTGTGTGTGTGTGTGTGTGTGTGTGTGGTGAACCAGGTTGAAGCTTTTACGTCAGCAGGACTCAACAGGAGACGTGGGAAGCAGAAAAACTGGACCTGCCGCTCATTTCTCTGCTGTTTGTTCTCTTCAGATCAACATGGCTGAAACGCACCGAGTGACAGCGCAGGGCCGGAAGGTGAGTTTACACACCTGAGCAACAGGTAGCAGATCAAGCATGACAAACGCAGCACAGCAGAGAGGAGCCGGATCCGACCGACGCATATCCCAGACCGACCTTTCTGATGTTTTGTTTTATTTCTCAGGTGAATGTTTGGACTAAATATTAGTTTTCTGAGTTTTGAAAGAATGTCAAACTGCTGCGTTCTAGCTAGAGTAAATTTAACATTAATGAAACAACTTCCGGTCAGAATTAACAAAAATAAAAGCTGTATTACTCTATAAAGCAGTATAGACCCAGAATCATCTTTATTTTACCATAAAATTAGCTAATTGGAATGAAGAACACATCAGTAATTATAGTTATGTAATAGAAGATGCAATTATCATTCTGCACAATGACTATGTTTACTTTTGGTACTTGAATTATATTTTGACGTTAATACATTTTTGAATGCAGAACTTTTACTTGTAACATTTTTTTCTACACTGTGGTTTTTCTACTTTCACTGAAGGAAAAGATCAGAGTTGTCTTCCCCCACTGGAAGACTCTGAGGGCATGTTCCTGTATTGTCTCTGGCAATTTACATGCTCAAACAAATTAACAGTGTACAATTATGCTTAAGTTATATATGAGTATCCATGAGTTTCTTAAGGCTGATTCTGACAGTTATTTGATTTTGCTAAATTTGCTAAATGTGTTTTTTATCCAAACAGATATATTCAAATTAAAGGATCTGGTTCTTCATTAGAAACACATCACACAAACAGTTTTTACCCCATGAGGGTACAGACAGTTTACAGAACATATAGTTGTGAATGTAAACAAAAAAGATCAAGACTAATATACATATGTTTGTGGTGACTAAACAAAGACTTTTAGGGTGGTGGAGTTTTATTGAAGGAAGCAGGACATGTGACCTCAGAGTTTTTAAAATGATGCCACAGAATGACATAAAACTGTGTCTTTTCAGCTTCATGTTATGCATTTTAAAACTTTTACGGGTATTTATTCTAAGTTGCACCAGCCTGGCGATTGATTTTCATCTGACAGCTTACTACTTCATACGACAAATCTTTCCTATTCACCTCAAAGAAACGTGATTCCCATCAGCTGCTTTTATTTTGAAGGTAACCAAACACAAACTCGTTGTAGTTCCGGTCACAGACTCAGCACTTGCTGATCATTAGCACGTGACGCCACAGTGTTAATCGCGTGCTTCCACTTCATGAAGTCGATTTTCTGCACGTAGAATACAAAGTATCTCATCTTGGCTCCACACTGACGAGTTACAGCATTAAAATGCTCAGAATCAGAGTCCAAATCGGCTTAATTGGGCGTCTGTGTTTACGTACAAGGAATCAGACTCCGGTCTAATGTTTTTGTTAGTAATACGTATTTGTTAGTGATAGAAGTAGAAGTATCACAATATTCTATTATTACTTAACACTTTGAATGTAGCCACTCTGCACAATGAGTACTTCTACTTTTGATACTTTACAGTCAATAGTGCTGTACTTTTACAACATTTTAGAAACATTTTAAATACTTTTCCTTGTAATGGAGTATTTTTGAGTAGAGTACTTCCTCCACCACTGACAGGTGGTTAAGAACCATGATGTTAGTTCAGAGTGGGGATCTGCACAGCTACTGCAGGTTAGATTGTTATATCAGCTCCTGATTACTAGAGGATGAATCCTGTTGATTTCAATGCCCCCCTGGTGTTTCCTCCACCACCAAAAATGTCCACTTGTGCACAAACAAATATAAAAATTTAATGGTCAAGTCCACTAACTTCACTGAGGATATTCATGCTCCCCAGTAAATCAGCTTTTTCCACATCCTCTGGGCTTTCTGGGACTGCAGACCAGATCGAGTGAATTCAAATTATTTCTGTGCTTTTTCTTTTAGAAATGGGTGTTTCCACAGAAAAGTGCGACTGATGAAAATAAAGCGAGCGTTCGCTCTGCTGACAGAGACGCTGAGAGAAAACTGGTAACAGCGACCCTGAAATCACACCAACACAAACACACAGAAACCTTTTGTAAAGTATTGTGATTCACGGAAGCAACAGGATAAAAAAAGACTTTTTATTTCACTATGTTTTTATTAAACTTTTAGCTGCTTTTGAGAATTTCCATAGGTTCCTGCTTATTGGGCTCACTGTTACTGTTACTGAGGAAAAACAACACTGAGAATTTGAGAATAAAGAGATATTATTTAAAGAAAGAATGTGACAATATTATAAGAAGAAAGTCTTACATTTATGAGAATACAGTCACAGAAGGCTTATTATGAGAAACATGTTATAGTCTGAGAGCAAAATATCATGTTATGATGACATTGTAATGAGAGTACAGTTATAAAACCAAATGATGTAATTTATGAGAAAAGTCAATTATTCTCATAGTGTTCTGGTATTTTCCTCTAAATATTTCAACTTTATTCTCAAACTCTCAGATGTTTTTCCCTCACAGTGGCCCAAATATTCATATTTCATAATACAGTCGGCTTCACTAGTATTTTTAATTTTCATGGCAGATGATGATCTTTAGTTTTTTTGCTTCCACTCTAATCAACTCCAGAAGATTTGATCACAATGATGTACCCGCCTTTGTCTTCATGTGAATGTCTGTGTGTGCAGTCAGTTCCTTTCAGAGGTCACATCACAGGTGGGATGCGGCCAGGGAAGAAGGTTGTCGTGGTCGGTGTCGTGGACCCCCGTCCTGACAGGTAAAAACTCCTTCAGGTAACTCCCACTGTCCTCTAGCAATCCATTTTCCTCCCCTCAGCATCAATATTCTACTTCCACTCTATCTGATCCTCCTTCCTTCCATTGCATACTTTTTATTGCATCACCACCAACCATCAAATACTGCAGTTTTTGCACAAATTTGAAGTACTTGTACTTTACTTTACTTTATACTTTATTTCAGAGGGAAATATTATGCTTTTTACTACATTTATCTGACAACTTCAGTTAACTTGTTACTTCGCACATTCAAATTATCAATGCAAAATATAACTAACTTATAAATGACACGTTTTATTCTAAGTTACCCATCAGAATATAAAGTAGTTGAAATTTACTCTACATTTAACAGCTGCAGCATTATTGTCATGCACACAATAGTTATAATCCAATGCAGGATGCATTCTGCAGGATGAGTACTTTTACTTTTAGTACTTTAAATACATTTTGATGCTAATACTGAAATAACAGTATGAATGCAGGACTTTTGCTTGGACTATTTCTACCCAGGTCAAAAAATATTAAACTTACATTATACTTCTTTGAGAAGGTACTAAATACACTTAGCTATTTTTGTCACCTTCACTCATTTTTTTATAACTTTTTTTAATATTTCTAGTACACTAAAGTATACTACTCTTTGACCTGGGTACACTCTGGTACTGTGACTTTTACATGGTAAACGATGTGAGTTTGACCTCTGATTTTGGCGCGTGCTGAGGAACCACCATGTGTTCTACTGTTTATGTTTAATTATGGGATCGTCTGAATCCTTCACAGAAAGTCAGAAAGATGTTGTCAGATTTATGGCTGTTGTTTGTCCCTCCGTTAGGTTCTACGTTGCCCTGACATGTGGTTGCGGAACATCCAGGGAGCCTCCGCCGGATGTGGCTCTGGAGCTTTGCGTTAGATTCAGGGACCGACAAGTCCTGCGCAGAGCCTGTGAGTCTGGATCCTGGGGAGATGCCGACAGAAGCATCCCTTTCTTCCCCTTCATCAGAGACCAGCCGTTCAAGGTTCCCACATCTGTCCACAAACTCTGAGTGCTGCGAACATTTAGAGAATAAAAGCAAACGTCAGATTGTGCTTCGATAGCTAGTAGCTCAAGTAGTCCTTGAGTAGCTTTTGAGTAATACTTGAGTACTACTAAATTGGCACAACTTTTTTACAAACTTTAAGTGCACTGAAGTACACCGGAAAAAATGAGCATTCAGAACACACTTGTTGTACAATTGTGTTATATCACCAATGTGTGGGAAATATACTTAAATATACTTCAAATTAAGTGAAATTAAGTTTAATTAGTTTAATTAAGCATGCTGAGTGTACTACAAAAAAAATCTACTTTTCATAAGTACACTTTATTACTAATAGTATTTGTAATTTTGTACACTTTTTAAAAGTAAACTTAAGTTATAATACATACTTACAATAAAGTAGACTTTAGTAAAGTGCTACTTTAACTATTGCAGAACTGGTCAATTTATTTTTAATACATTTAAGAAGAACTTAATGACATCAATTTAAAATAGCACTTTTTAAAGTCTATGTCAAACATACTTTAAATTAAGCACAAAGTGTGAAAGTGTACTTGTAATGACTTTTCTATACTTATTATGTTGTATTTATAATATGCTAAAGGAAACTACTTTTTGACGTGGGGCTGCATGCAGGCCGCGACTCTTTGCTGTGCTAAAACCAGAAGAATCACAACCATTGACATGAAAATACCCAAATCATTTTTTTCAACAAAGGGTTGTTGGATGCTGTTGGATGTGTGTGTGTCAGGATTCGCTGTAAAACCTCCAACGTTAAACTGACCTAACATCCGCTTGCGTCTCGTCTCTCCTCCCAGCTGGAGATTCACTGTGAACAAAGTCGCTTTCGCGTGTTCGTGGATGGGCAGCAGCTGTTTGACTTCTCCCACCGAGTGACGTCACTCAGTGACATCGACACGTTGTGGGTCAAAGGCAGCGTTGCCATCACTAAACTGGCTTGAAGGATAAGTGACGTCACAAACTGCCGGGACTCATCTCGTGTGAACATTGCGTGTGTTCACTCTGGACATTTTGCCTCCAGATGTTTCATGTGGAGAGAAATGAGTTTTAAGATTTGTTTGAGTTGGTTGGTATTTGTTTGTGGATTGAATAATGTATTTGTAAATCCTGTTTTTATGTGTAGATCTTGAAGCATACAGTTTAAAACTGGACAGTGAAGAGCTTGGTTTTCCTTTTATATGACATGTGTATGTAGCTGAGCCGAGAATCATATCCACTCAGGACGAAGTGTAATAAATGTAAATGAGTAAAGCAGCACTGATTAGACATTAAATCATCACTTTCCACTGTACGTTTGGGATTTTAGAATGTTGGTGGATGTTGTGACTTTTTACATTTTCCTTTATTTTATCATAGAACTTTTTATATTCTTATATTTTAGGCATTGAGTAACTAGTGATCAGCATGCTGGAACTTTCCTCCATCCATTTGGAGATCCCCAGAATATCCTACAAAACAGTCATTGTCATGTTAATATGGTCATAGTACTGTATACATCTTGTGTTTTAACAGAAACCCAGATGCCCCCCTCTGGATTTTCCTGGTATTTTGGGGGCTTCAGGGATCTGTGGGGCTGACCGAAAGAACAGAGAATGAAAAACAAAACAAAGCACATAATGAAATAAAGATTCATTATCCAGAATTAACATATTCATGTCAGGAAATAAACTTCACAGAAAACAAAATCTGCCGAAAAACAAATTTTGTGAAAAAATAGAAACTCTTTTTTTCTGAGGGGTTGGGGGATGCAGTAGGGGGTCTAAGCCTCCCATTCCCAGTATGTCCTAAATCCTGGATCTGGTTAGGTTTCCTGAGAAACTTTGTGCGTGTCATTAATGACTGGATAGAAACATTCAGAGAGGCCATTGGTGGGATTGTTTGTATATTTTTTGCATGTTTTTGTTAAACTGTTTTTTGTGATAGTGAGAAAACAAAGAATGAAGATCAGGACTTCTAGACCTTTGGGATCTTCTACCGAGACAGCATTTTTGGACATCCTTCTGTCTAAACTAAGTGATGACTTATTTTTTTAAAACATTAATTGTGTACCTATATGTCTTTAACAGCATCTTTTTTAATGTCGCATCTTATCTGTGATCATCCAATGAAAACTAAAGTAATGTCTTTTGCAGCATAATGTTCAAGTGATTTGTTCTTGAGTGTATTTCCTCTCGGTGAGTAAATGTAAAACATTGATTCTGATTCTGATTTTTTTATATTTTTATCAATGTTTTTTATTATATTTTCCGTACTTTTTTATAAAATTTTCGGATATTTTACTAAAGGTGTCTGTGTATTATAAATACAAATATGTTACCAATAATTTTTAAATATCTGCGACAGTTTCTGGTAATTTACAAATTTGCACATTTTTGTGGCCTCGCCTATTTCATTATCATTACAACGATATTATGCAGATTTCTTACTTGTATTTTATTTACTTTGTTCTATTTCTCGGATATTTTACAGTTTTTGTTTTTTTTCTTTTGCTCCTCTGCCTCACTTCTCCCGGAGCCGGGCCGCATTGCCAGCTGGGTAGTCACTGAAATACAAAATCTATAAGGTGCTTAAACATCAGCATGCCGTGAATTAGTGCTACAATAATCCATATCATGTAGACCAAGTATTTCCCAGTAGTTTTAGTGTCTTTCCTCTAATGTGTAACGTTAGTCTTAACTGCTGTACCTGTTAAACACGGAAAGTTTTGGAAGAACTGAACAAGCCAGCAGAGAGCCAACCTGTCACAGCGGTGCATGCTGGGTGATATTGAGGCAGGGTAGCAGCAGCAGCCGCCGGCTGACTCAACCTTCAGTTTCTGCTTCAGTTTCAGCCGTCCTGCGCTGTTCAGCTGGCTTGATCTGACAACCAATGGGCAGTACTGTCTTTATCTGAGTCATGGAAATCAGTGGACAACATCTCACGGTCAGCTCAACTGTTTCTTTTGGTAACTAAGACACCTGCTGTCAAACCCAGCTGAATGATGAGGATAAGCAAAAGCTAAAGCTAGCTTGACGTTCAGGGAAGATGCTTGTTGTTGTCGTTAGTGTTAGCTAGCTGCGTAGTTAGCTAAGGTAGTGGACTTCTCACTTACTTGTGTCTGATGGTGTTGATTTACTAGCCTTTATATATCTGATGAAACTGTTTAATGTTGTTGTTTAACAATATAACCGACTCGGCAAAGTGACAACAAACGAATTAACTGGTAACATCGCTCATAGCAACATGGTTAGATTAGCTTGGCTTTTGGTTTTCTACACAGGCTAACCAAGCTAAGCTAAGCTAAGTTAGCTACAGTTACAACCCATCTCAACGAAGTATCACGGCCTTGTACATTAATTAGATGCCTCCTAGTAAGTGGTAGCTGTTCATCAGATTTCAGATTAATCCTAGTCTAGTCGTTTTCTGTGCTACATAACGACTCAACTGATCTGTCATCGTTCTACTGAGCTAACGGTGACACAAGCCAGTCTGTTAGCCTGCTAAGATAGACGCTTACTGATTTAGCTACGTTAGCCTCCTAGCTGCACTTAAAGACCAACGCCAGACAAGTGAGGAAAAATGTATGAAACTTGGCTAAGTTCCCCAAACAATCCAGATCTGGATTGCGTAGGTTCTGAAATATGTAGCTGTCCATAGGGGCTAACGTTGTCATGAAGGGGACAGCCTGCATTAATAGATAACATATTATGTTTGATGATAAATTAACTCTCTTTGAATTTAGATTTGGTCAAAGTGCTGCTCCAAAACATCTGCTTGTTCGGACTCAACCTCTTGGCATGACTTAACTCAGTGTCCTGAGAGGTTCATTTAGTTCTGCAGACTGACAAATTATATGCTTAAAGGGATGGAGGCAGAGAAGCCAGTGTAACATTAGTTTCCAGGGGAACAATTGTTGAAACTGTGCTTTCGCTGTTAACTCGTCTTTCTGGACTTGCCTGCCTGAAGTCCATGTCAGCACTGCCTCGAGTGCTTGCTCCCAGGTATTCTCTGAGATAAGGCCAACAAAGCAAATACACGTTTTAGACGCCACCCACTGCTCCGCTTGGTGGTTGAGAATGCAAACAGAGTTTCCTCTTTCAGGTAAAGTCCAGGTGGTGAGAAACTCCAGCTTGTGCCTCTCATGTAATCTTATTTTAATATCAAAACGTGTTGGGTAACACTTCGTTTCACAGGATTGTAAATTCTGAATAACTTCCTGGGATGGTTCCAAAAAAAAGATGTGTAATTTGGTATTAATTATTGGTAAAATTGTATTAATTTGATACACTTACAATCCAAATATTCCAAGTAGGGCTGCAACTAGTGATTACTCTAATTGTAAAATAATCTCTTGATTGTTTCAAATAATTGATTTAACATGTCAACTATAAAATGTCGGAAAATTTTGACAAACCCAGAAAAGCCAATCACTATTTCCCAGAATCAAGATGACATCTTCAAATTGCATTTTCTGTCAGAGCAACAGTCCAACCCATGAAGTTATTCAGTTTACAGTGACTGTATAGCACAGAAAAGCAGCAAATCCTCACATTTAAGAATCTGGAACCAGAGAATGTTGTGGAAAGCGTGCAGTCCAACTTGTACAAAGATTAGTTTCCAACAATAAATGGCTGATGATGAGATATTTACTTGGGTTTAGATAGAGCTGTTGCTTCAAGGAAGATCTTCTGGAAACATGATTTTAAAATAAACAACTAATTAAACTAACAGAAAAACTGTCCTTCTCTGTTTTCCCTTTGATTAGCACAAATTGTTTAGATCTTGCAAGGAAATTTTCTGAGTTAGAATCAGCCAAGTATGTAGGCACATATAAGGAATATGACTCCAGTTTAAGATTTAAGAAATTATTAGGAAATGATGGACACACAGAATAAAATGTTAGCAAAATATTTTGATGATTACATCACAGAATTGAGCGGTCTTTTTTTCACAAATTTGGAACACTTTGGAGCATTTAACATACATTACCATGGTTTTGGAAGATATGTCGTTAATCCTCAAATACTTTTTATTTTTTTGTATGCTGGTAAAACAAATACCGCAGGTAAAAATTTGTACACCAGGTTTGAAAAGGCCTTGAGGATTGTTAAGTGTTTCTGTGACTGTAATATAATCATCAATGCACAATTGACAGTTGTGTCAACAAAATGCAAGTAGATTAACTTAACGATAGAGGGGAAATAGTAAGTGTAAAGCCGAGGTTAATTTCTGAATGCTGACAAGGCAGAGTTAAAGAGATTATAACACAGAAGATGCAGACTGGTGTGAGTTGTGAGAATTTTTGTTCTCACTAACCCTGTTATATATCACAGCACTGGCTACTCATTACCACTCTATTACTGTCAATTTGACGCCAATCTGTCCTCTAGTAGTGCTTGAGTAATTCAATTTCTGCTTTGGCTCAATCCACACATCAAGCTAATTGGTCCTGGACCCCCACTGAGAGCTGTCCTTATTTACTTCTTGTGTGTATGAAGACAGAATATGGCTTAAACACAAGTATGTTTAGCAATATATCTGTTGTGACTCATTATTTGTGTCTGATGACATATTTTCTCGCTGTCTCAGGTGTAGCCAGGAGGGTTTGTTGATAGCCAGAGAATCATGGAGCCAGATGTCATCCGCATATACTCTTCCTCTCCGCCCCCGATGGAGGACAGTACAGAGGAAGAGTACGAGTTTGACGTTCCAAACAGCATCAGCTTCACAGATTTCGACACCCCGACCACTTTCAACCAGACCCAAGCTCTGAATGCCACCTCCCCACCTGAGCTCATTAACAACAGAGGGATGATGGGATTCAGCCACAGCTCCTCCAATGGCTCCCACAGCCCCAATAATGAGCTGTCAAAGGCTAATGGCGTGGTGCCAGCAAGTCACCTGGGCAGCAGTCCCTCAGAAAGAACTGAGATGAAAAAGGTCCTCTCTAGCTCCCTCGATTTCTCAGTGAGTGACACAGCCAGCAGCGAACCTGCTGATTGCAATGGCGGCGGCACAGAGGTGCTAACAAACGGGTTTGCAACCTTCGACGTTCAGGGAAGCCCTTCCTCGCAGAATTTTGTCCACTCTCTTTTAAAAGGAACGTCCACTGAGGAGACGGGCAGCGTCCCTGTCGGAAGCCCAGAGGAGGATTTTGCAGACTTTGCTGCTTTTTCCAGTGCTGAAGGACACCTCAGCCAGACGGCAAATGAGGACTCTGACAACCCCACAGAGGGTAGCGGGCTGGCAGAGCCTGCCTGCTACCATGAGCGCTGGAATACAGTGCAGGGAATGACCTCAGAGAACAATGTCAGGGACACAAACAGAACTGGCCCCAACATATCCGGCTCTGATTCCATATCTGTTCCTGCTGAGGCCCCGGACGGCTCGTGCAACACGGACCGGGGCTCTCACACAGATGTAGACTCTCAACAAAGGGACGTAGCCTTTGCCCAGGAGCACTTCGCCTCACAGGCAGTTTGCACTAACAAACCCCTCACTCTGAACGGGGTGGATGTAGCTGACAGGGACGATTCCAAAGATGCTGTGGGCTGCGGTGAACACGACCTCTCACCTGATACAGCTGGAGATGTTGAGATGGGACCGTCAGACGGGAAGGGCTCTGGCAATGACACTGAGACAGAAACAGAGACGGAGACATCGTTCGGCCGGCCACTGTCGACAGATGCTCTAGAGGAATACGGTGACATGAGCACCACAGGCTCGGTGCCCTCTCCGCCCCTTCAAGGGGAAACTGCCACGCCTGCCGACCATAGTCAGCTGGCCGAGGATGACGAGGATGGTGACTTTGGGGACTTCGAAGATGCTGGCTCATTCAGTGGTCAAGGCTTTGCTGATTTTGACCAGCTGGATGGCCATCAGGAGCAGAGTAGGTCGCACAGCTCTGCCCCTGCACAGGAAGCTACAAACACCAAGGACGATGACGACTTTGGCGACTTTAACTCCCCCAAATTTCACACCAGTGGAAACGAGGGGGAGGATAAAGGCAAATTTGCAGACTTTCCCGTCAGTGACAGTTTTGGGAATTTCAGCTCGGCTGCTGAAGGCGCAGACAGTGAGACGGATGCAGGGTGGAGTGCCTTTGGGGAGTTGGAGCAGCAGCAGCAGGTGGAGGGGGAGTCTTGGGCAGCATTCAGCACAGAACAGAGCATCGCTCCTCCTGCAGAGAGCACAGAGGAGGAGGAGGAGGTGGTGGAGGAGGAGGAGGAGGAGTGGCATGAAAGTGAACCTCCTGCAGTCAGCAAGGAAGCCAGCAGGACAGACAGACAGTTGGTAAGCACTGTGGGAAATAAACTGGTCAGACTGTGCGCAGAGTTATTCATCCATGAGCCCACATGATCGTCTAACTCAATTGATTTTATTTATGTAGAGCTTTGTAGTTTAGAAGCAGTTTGGAGATGGATGTTCAAGGAAATGTGGAGTTAATACATGGCAGAATATGAGGCCCAAGCTGAGCAGGATGAGTGAATCAGTTCATCTGAATAACAAAAAATAAAAAAGGTAACTCGTAACTCGTAGGTGTCATATATATACTGACAAGTATAGATATCTCTCTGGTCTGAAATAATTATCTTAGTTTATTTGAAGTGACTTAATTTCGATAAACAATAGCTTAATAAAAGATCGCATTTGCCACTGACAAATAAATAACACACTCTTTACTTTGACAGTCCAGATATGGCAGTAATACATGTAGAACCGGACGAGAACCAAAAGAGGAAGTTGTTTCAAAAGATCACAGTTAAATCAGTTTCTAGTTGTGTTTGTTCATATTCAACTGAGTCACAGCCATTATACCAACTTTCACTGTTTGTATTAAACATTAACTGACCCATTAATGAGAAAGGGGTCATCCTTCTGATCTGCTCAAGTGGAACATAGACTTAACTTGGCCAACAGGACACACAGATGAGAAGGTGTCCTGAAATGACACGGCCTCTGTGATGCCAGACGCTGTGGACCGTGAAGGAGGACGTCTGCTGTCTGTGCAAATGGATAGGTGTGGAGGAACAGTGACACACACACTTATGTTGATTCAGAGTATAGAGAAACTCCTCCAGGCTCTGCCCTCATGATGTGGCCTGCTCATGTATTTGAACTAAAGTACATTCCTGTCAGATTAACACACAGACTTGTAGTGGGTTCAACTCTGCTGCTCAGTGCAGGATTCATTCACAACTCTATCGGTAATGCAGGGACATCCTGTTTCATCATGCAGTGTTGGCAAATGGCCAGTACAACCAGTGTGACAGCCAGCTGAGGTGAGGCTCACCTTGTTTCCTCTCTGTCCATGCTAAGATGGTATTTTCAAAACAGTCAGAGGAGTAAATACATTTGTAGAGTAACTCCACATTTGGTTTGGAAGGAGTAAAGACACAGCTGCTCTGGCTTCTGTGGGCTGGAAGGTATCTCCTCTCGTAGCCTTGATGACACCTAACATCTAACAGCTGGGTGTGGTGAGGAGTCATGCTGCTGGATATATTGTTTCAACATCAACATGACAATGTGTGCTTGATGAATTGTCACATTGCAGGACGTGCAATATCAAGTAGTATGAATCTGTATGATTTGTTTATATTATAAATAAAGATTGTTGTGATTGTTTCATTCAGATTGCATTAACAGGCTCTGACTTCAAACATCCCTGTGGAAGATTTGTTTTGTCGGAAGCGAGTAATCAGCTACTGTGCTCTCCGCAGGCGACGCTGTCGAGTCGTCTGGAGAAGCTGTTTCAGAGCAGCTTCCCTCAGACAGCCGTCCCCTCGGTGGAGGTCAAGGTGGCGTCCCTGAAGATCCTGCTGGGACCTCTAGAGGACAAACCACAGCCAGGAGCCGAGGAGGAGGAGAAGGAGAAGAGGTCGCCATGCAACAGGTGAGTCTGTGCCTCCTCAGTGGGCCACGGATTTAAACATGAAACGTGAAAACTGTAACAGACGGTCTACTAAAGCAACACATGTTGAGCAGCTTTCCTATTTCAAACCCCCAAAATATGAATATATTACAATATATAATATATAATCTATTAAGTATAATAGAATATTATTTCAATTAGTTAACTAATGATGCATTCCCTCAGGCAAATCCAGTCTGCAGGGCAATAACATTTCTTTTTAAAGTTTTAAAAAGAAATGTTATTGTTAAGTTTTTACGTTCTAACCGCAGTTGTTGAAGCAAACAAGAAGCTCCTGATAGAAGAACTTTCAGGATGCCAATCTGAGCAGCAGTGCAGCGTTGAGTCCGACTATTTGAACCGTTTACATGGGCAGACTGAGGAGTTTACCCCCCAACATTGCGACAGGCGTGTCTCATTAATTGCACCTAGTGCCGGGTTCAGACGTCACGATCTTTCTGCCCGTTCAGATGGTCACGGTGTCAGATCGGGCGACTACAGTCATAAATTCTTGCTGGGACTCAGCTGAAAGACATATCAGACTACATGTTAGTTCCTGAACAATCATAGCTTGCCGTATTTCATGTACCAACTTCTGTAAATGAGAGAAGTGGGGTATACGTTGTTTCTACATCTTTCTGTGTGATTTACGATGATGAACAGTTGTTATCGACTGTATGAATGTTGAGCCTCTTGACTGTTACGTCTCCTTTGACTTCGCTGTGTCTCATTGGTTGGTGCAGGTCTGCGCGTGGTGGTGTGTGGACGCAGCTTCAGGACATCCACGAAGCGTTGGGCCTCAGATACCAGTGGGGGGGTTCCCACTGCAACAAAGCACTACTCTGCTGCCTGGGCATCGACACCCGAAACATCGTAAGTTCCTGCTGTAACCAATGTCTCCGAACGGCTCGCTGCTTCAGCTGGATAACAAGAGGACCATAGGAACTTAAAGAAACTTAGAAACATTGTAACATGCTCTTAAAAATGTCAGAAGTAGTTTAAATTAGAATTGATTTGTATGGAATAGGCTAAAACTTTAGAACATTATGATGACCCTTTTTGAGTGTGGAAATATGCAAATAACCTTCTGATCTGCAAAAGTGTATTTTTAGAAGAGATTTAATGACACATCAAGTAATCTGTGACCTTTATTAACCGCTGCTGGCAGCCATTAGAGACTGCAACATCCAACTTCACTTTCCTCTTCCCAAACAAGCTTGTGAGACAGAGATATTGTTTTAACAGTAACAGCAGGATTGATGTATGAAGGTTTTCTAACCAGCTTCTTTAATGATTGCAGCTGTTCACAGGACAGAAGAAGCAGCCAGTCATCGTGCCCATGTACGCCGCCAGCCTGGTGAGTCATCTGCCTCCCTCGCCTCATTTCAGCTCATCATATGTTCTCTGTTACTCATGTACAGTAAAGCCAAAATCCACAAACAGAGTGGCTTGTCAGCAACGCTAAAACGTCTTAATCATTAGTTTCAGCCGCTATGGCTCTAAATACATCATATTTATTTATAGTGCTCAAATGATTAGTAATTTAATCAAAGAGTTGATCAAGAGTAAACAGTCTTGATAATTGTTTAAATAATTTTTTTAGTGTCATTATAAACTGAATATTATCTAGTTTTAGACGCAGAGATCCAGAAATCTGATATCACCTTGAGGGAAATGTTTGTCACCATTTTCTAACGTTTAATTAATGACAACAATCGTTCGTTTCAGTCCTTATTATTCGATGAAAGGCCAATAGCAGTTTTTGAATTCAGTGATTAAGAACTGTAATCTTGATCACATTATGCAGCACTTCACCTATAATGCTGCAGTCTCATTTTATTACGAGGTCTCATTTTATTGCTAATGTTTACATACAGCAGGTTCACTGCTTTGCTGTGCTGTTTGGATCAGAGGACTCTGATGATGATGAGTTAGACCACTTTGGCACAAGGTTTGAACAGCTGTAAGATTTAACTGACCTGCAGCTGTTTGGACCAGAGGAAGATGTGCATCTGTGCACATATGATAATTAATGCACATGTAAATGAGCATTTTGGTCTGATGACTTACCATTCACTGCACACACCCCCAAACAACAGCACTAAGGTCACTGTTAATTTAATTTGTCCAGACTGAGACACTCAGTGTTCAGCTTCTGCTTGTTCTAGCTTTCCATTGAAGCTATGTGATGTTTCCACTGAGTTACACATTCCAACCCCAAGCCCATGTGTTTTGTGGTTGTATCAAATGGAAATACCGTAGATATTTTATACACATTTCCCCAAATTGCTTCTTGACGTGTTTGGTATCTTTGTAACTTCCTTCAGATCATCAGCAGTGCTGTTTCTTTGTTGTTTGTAGGGGATGCTGGAACCAACCAAAGAGCCTGTGAAGCCCGTCTCTGCAGCAGAGATGATCGCTTCTATAGCCCAGGCGCCTCCAGTGGCTCCAGAGAAAAGCTCCTGTCCCTCAGACACAGTCCAGGTGGGACCTCAGGGTGTCTGAAACATTTAAAGTTGTCTTCACAGCCGCCAGAGGCATATTCAGCATTTTAATTAGCTGGTTGTCCCTAATGTTGTTTAAAGATAAGACTTGTGTTACTCTGTATTGTACTTATAGTCAACAAATTCCATGAAAAGACCAAAACCAACAATGTGTCATTGTGTCTGTGACTCTCAGCTCCAAGCCCATTGGCTCCTTACAAACGTAGCTTCATGTTTAAAAAGCGTCAGTAATTTCCTAAAACAGCTGCTCGCTGTAGTTTTTATCAAACAAACAGGAGGAAATAGTGCAAAATGGAGCTCGATGTATCAGGCTGTGATACACACACATACAACACTTGTTAGGAGACACAGTCGCAGTTCATAATCAGTTTAAAATCCAACCAGCAGGGGGGGATGTGGTCACACTCCCTTGTATGTGTGTGTGTGTGTGTGTATTTAAAAAGTTGTCCTCACTGAGGCCTCACTGACTGTTTGACCTCCTCTCTTGCTCCTCCAGCAGGAGGTGCTCCCACCCATCCAGTTCGACTGGAGCAGCAGTGGCCTTACCAACCCTCTGGACGGTAGGTGACCTCCGCCACCGCCGCCCTGAACCCTCCCTGCCCACTCCTCCTGGCTCTTCTCACACTTTGCTAACCCTCGTAGTGATTGCTGAAAGTCGCTATCTGCAGACGCTTCCGTCCAAAATTCATCAGCCACTTCTGCTGATTCACAGCCAATCAGATGTTTGGAGGAGAAACCCTCCAGATGATGGAAGCGTGTCTGCAGCATGTGGCCGCTGGTTTGAAAGCCTTCTTTATTAAAGGAAAAATCCACACAAGTCAGTAATGAGAACCACCTTAATTGCAGCCTGCCAGGCAAAAAAAAATCTAGAGTTGGAAACATTTTAATTTAGATCAGGAATAATCAGTCTGATCAAATCAACACAGTGATGAATCGGCCAAATTTGCCGACTTGAAAGGTTTTTAATCTTAGTGCCACAGACATTTTTAATAGCCGCAGTGAGATGATGTGATGGTGGATCTTTCCTTTAAACCTGTTCACGATCTAAACAACATGGCTGCTCTGCACGAGGACGTGTCGTCAAACTGTCGAAACCAAGCCAGTCTAACAGTTGTCATGTAGCCGATTCTACTCTCTGATCACTGACACCGCTGCATGTTTCTGGTTTATTCTCTCTCTCTGTCTGTCTGGCGGTGTTTGTTAACCTCGGCCGCCCCCGGCTGTGCAGCGAGCGGAGGCTCGTCTCTGTTAAACCTGGATTTCTTTGGTCCTGTAGAGGATTCGGGCTCCACCAGCTCACCGTCCATCCCAGGTCAGCAGCTGCTCACGGCCTCGTCCTCCTTCTCCATCCTCCATCTTCCTCCTCACCGTTTCTACCGCTCCTTGTCTTTAAATTAGCCTCCCATCTCTGCTTCCCTCCTAACACTCGTGTGTGGGAGACTACAGGATCAATCAGACAGTTGATGACTGTGATGATGAGCATGTGTGCCGGCTGCAGTCTGGGTCACATCGAAAGAACTCGACCAGAATGCTGTTTAACTGTCTGAATACCTCACGTGCTGTTTGAGTGGTATTGAATGTGCAAAGTACAAAGCTACAGTCAATACAAAAGACACACATATCGTGTGGGAAGAAAAGTGTCAGCCTGTGTTGTCAGAGGCTCCTTTTAATTTTTTAATTATCAGCATTTGAAATAGCAACTTTTAGTGTGCGTGTGCTAAAGGTTTGAAATAACCTGCCACTAAAGCTTGATTCAGTACAGTCAGAAGGCTCAGAGGACTCCTTTATATCAACTTTCATACTTTCAGGTTGTAGAAAGTCTTATTTTCAAGTTGATATTATTCTGTATGAACAATGCAGAAAAACAAACAACCAGAGTGTCGACTGAAAGACACAAAGAAACTCTGAGCAGCAGTTGAATAAGAATTGCCAGTCATTAGTAAGAGAAATTAATAATGATGAACTTTATTTGTATTTCATACAAGAAATGCAGCTCAAAGTGCTTTACAACAAAAGCATCACATGCACCAAGGCGTTCAAAGAAGATTAATGTCAAATAAAATGAAAAATAAAACACATTTGATATTAATAGTATAAATAAGATGAAAATAAAAACAATGCATAACATAAGATGGAAGATAAAACCCATAACCCAGAATGCATAAATCAGGTAGCATTTTAACAGAAGCTCAGTGTGCTTTTTTTATGCCTGTATTAGATCTTCCCTGATATCTAGTCGTGTGTTCCAGAGCTTTGGGGCGTCATTGACAAAGGCTGCATCCCCCGTATCCTCCAATCAGCCAGCAGCAGATGCTCACAGTGTTCAAGGAGTTTAATGAGATGTGCTGGAAAGATTTCAGGTGCTTTCTCACCACCTGTAGCTGCTGTAGCTGGATGTTAACACTCGACTCCACAACTACCTGCTGCTGACTGAAAATCAAGTGAGACAATTGTTTAGCATTTATTAAGAGGAGATTCAAAAAGATTAAGAGTTTGTTACTGGAGGAACTTCTTTGGTGTAAGCAGGACTCATATGAACCAGATATCGGCTGAGAGCCTCTGCAGATTCAGCTCGTCAGTGCTGCAGGTCTCTGAAGTCGCACTCCAAATCTTTACTGCTTCTTCAGACCTTAATGTGAAGATGATAGAAAAAGCATTCAAGTCCCAACGTTTGTGGGCTGTGTGACTTCTATAGAACAGCCTGCTCACTGAGTCTGATGCATTTTGTCATTCTTTGACCAGAAGTTACAGTAAAACACAGAAAACTGCAGCCGCCAGGCAGTGACCACGTTGCTGCTTCTGTCAGAAACCTTCAGCCAGAGTTTATTCATCAGTACAAAGTTTATTTAATTTGAATCTTGTGTCAAGTGCAGAAAAATAGAAAATATTCAAAGTTCAAACTTTTAAAGGTCGTGTGGTGGTGACCCTGACTGCGTTCGATCTCACTGACAGCAGCTAGCGAACAGTGTGTTTGTTAGCTCGACTTCTGCCTGCGTCACTCTTGTTTTTGTCTCCGGTTCAGGAGTCGACCCCGAGCTGTACGAGCTGACGACGGCCAAGCTGGACCCCGGCGGCTCCGGCAGTCGGGTGGCCGATGCCTTCGCCCGCCTGATGTCCACCATGGAGAAGACCAGCACCTCCACCAGGTCAGGGGTCAAACAGACAGAGTAAAAGGCAACAGGCAGCAGATGAGTGTCAAGGGTCATGTGACGCTTTGTTTTCTGTCTGAATATGAGAAGCGCAGAAGAAGAAAACCCAGCCAGCTGTTTTCAGTTCAGACTGTTTGACACTTTGAAGTTAAACAGGTGTGTTGTCAGACCTGTAACACCAGGTGTCTCTTCCTGTTTGACAGGAAGCCGAGGAAAGAGGAGAATCTGAGCGAGGAGGCGGCCAAAGTCATAGCAGGTCTGCCGGATCTTTCCTTCATGCAGGCCAAAGTTCTGATGTTTCCCGCCACGCTGACGCCGCTCGGCTCGCAGGCCACGCCGGACTGAGGCCACGCCCCCTACACTGACATCAACCTGACCTGTCCACCCTGTCCATCTGGCCCCGCCCACTGACTTGGTCCATTTTATAAAGTTGTTGTCTTTTTTTTTTGTTCTCTCTTGCTGCAGCTTAGTTCCTCCCTCACTTTCATACTTATTTGTTCTTTTAAATTAGCGCTTTTGTTTTTCAGCTTCTGATTTTAAAAAATAAAGCGAAGCATTTGTCATGATGGGAAACAGCTCGGAGGAGGGGGAGCTCTCGGCCGACGACCTGCACATTTAACACATTAGATAATTAATTTATAGAGACGATAATTTATAGAGGAAGGTTTAGAAGTGTGTGCTGTTCATATCTAGAAGAATCATCGTGTATATAATCAGGGATTTAATGTTTATTTTCCTTTTTGTTTTTTTGTTTTTTTTAATTCCGACTGATTTTTGGAGGATGATTTTACGTCTCTGTGGTGGGAGTGTGTTCGTGTCTGTCTGTGAAGGAAACACTGGCTGAAGCTCTTTGAATCAACCTGAAGTGGAATATGTATGACAAGTTTAAATTAATACATTTATACACATATATAAAATCTATCTATATATATATATATACATATATATATTTATCGACTTGAAACCACACTGCCTGCAAAATCCAGCTGAATGTTTTGTCCCCTCGTGTTTAAAAGGCCTTAGTTTTTACCTGCAGTCTGCGTAGATTTTAACCTGATTTAACTAATCTATCTTCTTTTTCGTTTTCTTTTTGTAATTTAATGCAGCTTTTTAACATAAGTCATGTCCAGCCCCCCATTCTTGCTGCAGTCCATCCACCCTCTCTAGAACGCAGAGGATGACTGTTGTTTTTTTTCCTCTTTACTTTGGGAAACTTCCACCAACCAAATGCTGGTGAATCTGGTGAGTTGATGTGTTCTCAGTTGTCATTTGGAGGTTTTGTTTTTATTCCACGCCGCTGGATGAGAACAGGTTTCCTTCCTCGTCTGTGTTTCCTCTCACTGGTCATTTTTGCTGTTTTCGGGGTAAAAATGGGACTTTTTGGTTAAAACCACTGAAACTCTGAAGTTTCTCGGCAGTGAAGGTCGACTCGCATCAGAAGGGAATTAAGGGACCAATTTCTGCTTCCATGTGTTGGGTCATGCACACTGTTCCGAATATGAAGTGCTTTTTGTTGTCGCGGCTCTTATTTGCTGTTTTGCAATGTTTTTTTGGTTTTGCTCATACTACTGTCAGCCCCGTCTCCCAGGAGGATTTTGCACATTGTAAAGATGAAATGGATGTAATCATAGTTCACTGTGGCTTTAGACTGTGTACAGTTAAACTATGGACTGTAAAATGTACGGGAAAATTCCTATGGAAAAAAACTGAATCACTTGAAGAGCCTGTCAAAAGGTTATCGTGCATGCCCAGGTTCTTTTGAGACTATAAGTGTGTAAATTTTACTTTTAGTGTACACAAGAAATTAAAATAGTTATCTTCTCTGCTCGTTTCTGTTTCTTTCAGACAGACACAAATATTCTGTTGAAATTAAACTTGAGATATTTGCAATCTGGTGTTTTGAAATAATTCATCAAACTGAAGTTGTGCTAAGTTTCTTCAGACTCGAGAGGATAAATCGAGGAGATTTCTCCAAACAGTTCTTGTTTTGAGTCGATGTTAGTATGTGACTTTTAAAATGTTTAAGCATATTTAATTAAATTCACCAGTTTTAGATGAACTAAAACTGAATTTAAATGATGCATTAAAAACAGAGTAAGACAATAATTACATTTCCTTATTTTGTCTTTTGCTGATCATATTCATGTCACAACAGATCTGTATTAATCGTACTATTAATTTAACATTTAAAACGGAATAAGGAAATGGCATATATATAGATAGCTTTGCAATGCGTCATTTAAATGCAAATTTGAAAGTCAGACTAGTAATGACACTACATTTTACTGACTACTTTGTTTTAGATTCCTTCAACTTCTTAAAACTGTATCGACCAATTCGCTGGAAGCCAGGCTTGGAATCATTCTGATGGCACAGTCCAGGCTCCACACAGATTGATCTTTTTTTAACACTTATTTTGGAGTGAACTATTCTTAAACTGTTGCTTTGTCCTTTTAAGTCGAGATCTGGGCTACAAAATCTCACCTTGGCTTCTGTAAAAAATGGAGACAAAGATGAAAAATAAATGACCAAAAAGACAAAGATGAGCTCATTTTCATTTTAATGTAGAAAATAAAATTACCAAAGTAGAACCCCTCCGCCCCCAGAAAAGCTGAATCCTCATCTCACACATTCAAATAGAATCCTCTGAAGAAAAATGTCATATTGCATAGCACAAGGCACAGATTCAAGGTCGAGCGTGAAGCAGAAATTCATGTAAAGACAAACATAAATTCACCCTTCTGTTAAAAAACCTCCAGGAGCCACGCGTGTGCTACAAAACACAAAAGAAGAACAACATTTGGTTTGATGAATTTGGGTCCAAACGACCTTTCAGTCATTCGATCATTCATTCTCTGGATGGAAAAGGAAGAAAACGCAAACAAAACAGCAAAGAAGACTGAAGAAACAGCAGAGAGCCAGTTGTTAAAAATCACTGACTGGATTAAAAACAGGGATCTGGGTTTCATTAGACCAACCTGAGTTTATGTGGTAAAATTTAGAACTATAGAGCGAAGATGACAGACACTCTGCTGATGCAGCTGACGTAAGATTTAAAAACAAAACAGGTCTTATTTTACATGAACAACAGTATGCAATGTTTGTATTTTATCACTGTATCTGCAAAGACATCACTATGTCCCTCTGCTGAACTACATACTGATCCACAGCAGTGTGCTCACACTGGACAAGTGACAAAACTTCCTGATTTTTAGTGTCTTTTAGCTGTAAAAAATGTAAAGAAATGATAGAAGGTAGTGAGCCAGTACAAGAAAGGTCTTAGAAAACAAAGAAACAAAAAGAATTAAATCTTAAATCCATTTTTCTGTCACTTGGTGAAGTTTAACCGGTCATGTCAGTTTGATTGTGTGATTTTCTGTTCGTATAAAACAGTCAAGTATGAAGACACAAAAACTGTGTACTATAAAGATACAGATAGAAATATATATAAAAATAGAATATATAAAGACACATTACACATACTGTATACCATTAGTATGTATCTGGGACATTGGGACACAGCTTTTAATGGTGTGACAACCTGCTGTTACAGCTTGTGTCCAGCAGGTGGAGACACAGAGATGAATATTTAAAGAATGCAGATCTGGATTCAGGTCCAATAATCATGCTCAGGACATGATTGATGCGGTCTGATCAACCTGATCCATGAACAACAACTCTAAAACCCTCCATGAGCTAGAAATCCTGGTCAAGATTGCAGAAACAAAGAAACAAAACAATACAAAAAGATTTTGGAGTTCAGATTCTGAAGTTTAAAAAAAGAAGAAAAAAGCTGGCTCACTGTTTATCCATTTCTGAAGTTCACACACACAAACGCTCTCTCTCTCTCGCACGCACGCACGCACACACACACACACACACACACACACAATAGAGCAATGGCAGAAGTTGAATTGACGGCATTTGCATTGCTGATCTTAAACTATATCACATAGTATTAAAAAAAACTCCTATCATTTATTAAATGATGGTAAATCTTATAGAGATAAAAGAGATAGAGAGATTTCCACCAAGAATTACCTCTGAGTTCAACATTTTTAACCCAAAAATTGGTGGGTTTTTCATTTAAAAACAACTTAGAAGTCAGTTTTGGTGGATTTATCCATAAAAAGAATACATTTTATGTTCTATACAAAACAAAATATTAGTGTCCAAAGTTACAATAAATATACACTAGAGCTGAGAGATAATAAATAATTCACAAGAGTTGTGTTCTATGTTGTTTCTAATAGAAGGGAAAGCCTACATTTGATAGTTGGTATCATCACCACTGTGGGTTAAAAAGAAGACATTCGTACCTCCATTAATGCAGTTTAACTTCTGCTTCCTTAAACTCAGCTGATCATACAGACATGAACAGTTTAAATTGCTTTTTTTATTCTTTTCCAGATGTGACATTTTTACTCCTGCTTGAAGTAAAACACTTAAAATGTTTATTTTAGTCGGAGATAATCTCACTGGTTGAGTCAAACAGAGATAAATGTGAGTACGAACAAACAAAATTTGACTGAAGCTCCAGATTAAAATCTCCAGATGAAGATGATGATACGATGTCAAGGAAACAGAACATTGAGCTCCCACTAAACTACAAACTGTTGTTTTCCCACTCCTGTTTATGTGCAGATTAAACAAAAACACGTTCATCAGTGAGCTGAAGAAGTTTAATAGCCGGGCTAGCTGTTTCCCCCTGTTTCCAGTCTTTATGCTAAGCTAGGCTAACCACCTCCTGACCCCAGCTCTGTACTTCTCACAGAGACATTAAAGTAAGTGCTTTTCTTTTATTAAAACTATTCCTTTAGTAAAAGAGAGATTTTTTCCATACTAAATAAAGTAGGTTAGCTTGTAAACTGTTAGCAAAAAAAAAAAAAAAGCTCTCCATTCCCTAAATGAGGGAAGTTAGCTGCTAGTAAAGATGGTCTGTGTTTAAATGGAGCTGCCTGGCTTCAGTTCATTCTTATGAATATTCCAACTGATGATATTTTTGGAATGAGTTTTTCCCAAAATACAAGCTGGCACAGAGGCTAGCTAATGTCTAGTTGGTGAAGCGGATTCATGTGACAAACAGATCTGTGTTTGCTAGTTTACACTGCTAATGTTCACAAGCTAGTAAAAGTGCATCTTTGTTATTTGAACCTGAGATTCTATCACAAAGTTGATATCTGCTTCATTATTCCTCTAAAATGGAAACTTGGTCAGCGTGGCTACTAGCTAACAATGTGCACGAAAAATTCATTGTTTTACTGCACCTGCAGTAAAAACTGTAACAGAGTTACAGGCTGTCCACAAGTTCTTTGTAGCTAGTTATTCATGCTAACTTTTGAGGTTCATAAAAGCCATATTAGGCTATTGCCAAGTATAGCTAAGCTAGTTATCTGAAATGCTAATGCCATAAGCATGAACCACAAACTAAAGTTATTATCATTTATATATCAATCAATATGTACTGAAATAAATCCCATTTGATTTACAGTTAGCTAATTTGTTTTTGCTAACTTAGTTCAATCCTTATCACGGTTTGACTCAACCAATGAGATTTTGGTCCTCTTGTGCTACTGAAGCTACAGCAGCTTTGATAAACTGTACTACAGGAAGTGTGACTGATAGTTAGCAACAAACTAGCTAAAGACGGCTGCAGTCATTTTTGTGACCCTGATTTCTCAACAGAGAAAGCTGATAAATTTAGTTTGAAACAAGAAATTTAAAGTCTGGTGATTTTCTATATTTTTCTTCTCATCAAATCCGATAAAAATGACAAAACAAACGCCAAAGCCTGACAGACAAACATGTGGCTGGTCTTGCTCTTTTCATAAGATTTGATGACAATCAGAAGAATACAGAAGCACAGCAGACTTCTCAATCATTATTACAAATCTACAACAAATAGATTAACAGCTCCACATTTACACACTCTTTGACAAAATAAATCCATTTTGCAGGCTAGATTTTAAAGATATTACACAATGAATTTTAGGTTATTAAACTGCGTTCTGGAATAAAACTTCCTTCAGCATTCATATTGCTACGTGACGAGCAACAGCAAGACGTGAGCGTGTGATGGAGGTTTAAAAAGGCACTGAATTGTTTTGTTTTTCATAAATGCTGCTGAGATTTCTTTCCTCGTTTGTAAAAAACATGCACAGACAGTAGATAAGTCTCTGGAGACTTTGTTTCTTACAATTGTTGGACAGCGGTAGAAAACAGGACAGTACTTCACATTGGTGTTATTGAACCTGGAGTTCACCTGAGTTGACTGGAAGACAAAGACAGAGCTTCTTTGTGTTTCTGCTCACCTCTGTGAGGAGATTATTCTAATGGTGGATCCTCAGTGTGTAGCACAGTATGACCGCGTGCTTCCAATACTTAAACTCAGAGATTAAAGATGCTGGTAAATGTTTTAGCCATCAGTAAATCTTTCATCAAATGTGACCTCACACATTAAAGTGGTCACTCCAGCATTTAAAATGGCAATTTTTTGCAGTGAATCGGTACATTTCTATGGAAGTCAATCCACAAGTTCAAGTTCAAATTTTGGTGAAATTAGAAAATTGCACCATTGACTTCGACCTTCTACTTGACAGAAGAAAGAAGAAATGGAAAATTAAAAAGCTTTTGTGACTGACTAATGCTTACATGTTGGCTAAAATGTTGTCAGCGCGGGATAAAATAATGCTATCATGATGGATAGCATTAGCATTAGATTAGATCTGTCTGCTCTAGCACTACGGTGCCATCTAGCTGCTTTGTTGAATAAAAGGAGCAGATTTCAGATGAAATACAGGAGATCTAAGTAAACGGACTCAGAATCAGTGTTCTCACAATTCATCGATGTTAAACTCTACACACAGCAGCATGAATCCTCCAGAATAAGGCCACTGTGAAGTACGTTTGTAACGTTAAAACTGTACAAAATGAACAAAAAGTTCTAAAAAGTCTCCTCGTGTCTCTGAGGCGACTCTGCTTGTCCTCTCAGCTGCCCACCAGCACCTCCATGATGTGGTCCAGCTCAGCTAGGTCCATTTTAAAAGGCTGGTTCTGGGTGCCGGCCCCAGCGGAACCGTACCCGGACATTGACCGGACGAGGTCGTCGGCCATCACGACGGGGGCCATCTTGGACGGCTGTGCTCCCGATGGGGGTGGGCAGGGGCCGAGGTCGTACATGGAGGTGTCAATGTCTGTGAAGAGGACGTCGTCCAGGGCAAAGTCAGTCAGGAAAGAGCCCGCGGAGGACGGTGAGGGGGGAAGAGGAGGTGGAGAGGGTTTCTCTAACCTGCTCTCCACCTCCTGAAAGCCCCGTCCCTCCTCCTTCATGACGACATCAAACACAACCCGAGATGGAGGAGGTGACGGTGGGCTGGAGGAGGAGGAGGAAGACGAAGAGGAAGGACAGAGCTCCTCGATCTCCTCCAGGGCGGACGAGAAGCTGTCTTTGGGTGATGGCGGCGGTGGCCTCAGGGAGTGGTGCAGGTGGTGGTGTTGTGAGGAGGAGGAGGGCGGCAGGGTGAAGAACATGGGCAGGTCCTCCTCCAGCAGCGAGGCGGGGGTCAGGCAGGAGTCCAGGGCCGTCAATCCGGACAGCGACGATGAGAGGATGCTGAAGGAAGAGGGAGGAGGCGGAGGTTGTCGGTAGCTTTCGGCCTCATGGGCGGCAGCGGCAGCAGGGACAGGCGGCGTAGCAGAGAAGAAGAGAGCGCCGACGCCTCCTTCCTGCCTGAAGTCGTCGTGGATGCGGCGGATGATGTTGTTGATGAGGACTCGGCGCTGCAGGCCGAGGTCGGCACCCATCCGCGGACCATACAGCTTCATGAGGGACATGTTGAGGACCGTCTGGCGCTGCAGGGTGTAGGACGCCTGCGACGCACCTCCAACTGCGAGGGGAGGACCGTCTTCCTCCAAACCATCCTCACCCTCATCCAGTTTCCGCTTCACCCCGTTACCCAACATAAATCTGTGCAGCAGAGACAGAAACAGTTCAGAGAATTATTATTTTTATTATATATTATTATTATATTATTATATTCTGAAGTCATTAACTGTGAACTCTGTGAACGTTTAATATGAGCAGAAAAACCACAGTGCGTTGGGACATGAAACCCACCTGAAAATCAGTTTGAGCCTTTTATAAAATAACAAGCTGTCCTCACAGTCAATGTTACCAGCAAGATGAACAAAGATGCCGTTTTAGAAACAAAAGGAAAGGAGGGAGATGTTGTACAGAACAACAAAGATCCAAGAACGTCAAATCAATTTTATTTACTGTATATAGGCCAATATCACAAATCACAGCTTCGCCTCAAGACGCTCTACAATCTGAACAGAAAACCACTTCCTTAAAGCTCAGATTCAGATCAGGAAAACCCCAAAAACCCTTTAATTTGGGAAGGAACTGAAGCAAGATCAGACATTTCAATCAGAGCAAAATTCTGTAAAAACACAGTAAACGAAACAGAATGTTGGAGGTCACCTAAACATCACAGACAGTCATGTGACAAGAGAGTCCCAGGTTCGAAAGTCCCTGATGGACAGGGGAAATCTGACAGGGGAACAGCTGCCGGACAGGTGCAAACACGTTACCGTCCACATCTTCTGATCAGCAAACAGCTGAAGGACATGAAGGACGACGCTGAGAAACACCGAAGAGTTCGACAAGAGCCACACATCACATGACTGATGACGTGATGGAGGAGCCGCAGGTCGGCTGGAAGCTGAGGGACTTCCTCTCAAACTGTGATGAGAAATGTGTGTGTGTGTGTGTGTGTGTGTGTGTTTGTGTGTGTGTTCACAGTCAGCTGACCTGCTCCCATGTGAGCCGCAGTCAGCTGATTGGGTGGGAGTCCGACACCTTCTGACTCCCCGAACAACAAAACACAGGAAACAGACGACTTCCGTCCTGACGACCAAACACTGAACAAAACACGCACACATTTTTGGAGTTCCACAAGATGTTTGTTTTTTTTATCTGGTGAAATAGATATCATGTCAACACATAATGGTGACTATCAAGTAAAAAAGTGCCGCATTTTCCAAGAGAAATTCACAAATATTCCTCACAAATACTAATTAACCAACATTCAAAAACTCAGTGGTGGAAAGTAACTGCAAGTTTCTGCTCAAGTATTGGACTTCAGTACATTTTTTATGATAATATTGTACTTTTTATTTCACTACATTTACATTTTTATCTGACAGCTTTAATTAGTAGTTACTTTTCAGATTAAGATTTTACATAGAGATACTATGACTGGTTTATAAAATATAATGTTACAAATTCAACTAGCTGAAGGTTTACGATTTGTACATGAAATCAGCCTGAAGTCGGTCAACGACATCAAGCTCCTGCTGAAATGTTCATGCATCAATAAAAATGATCCAACCACATTCTGCATGATAATCTGCATTTGTATTAAATCTGATCACATTTGTGTGTGTGCATGTGCGTGTGTGCGTGTGTGTGTGTGCGTGTGCGTGCAGGAGGGCAGCTGTTGGGTTGGAGGTCTGTGGTGGTGTTAGTTGTGAGGATCTGAACCTGTGACCTCTCGATTACTCGGCCCACAGGAGGTAGAGAGCGCTGACAGAGACTGACTGAAAGCACACACACACACACACACACACACACACACACACACACACACACACACACACACACACACACACACACACACACACACACACCTTCTTATATATGACTATTCATCAGCTCCATCAGCTCTCCCTCCTCCTCACCACTTTAAACCCTCCAGAGGCCCCTCAGAGGGGCCATCTGCTGCGACAGCCAGAGAGGACGAGGTGAAGAGGTGACTGGGCGAGAGACACAGGACAGACAGAGTGAGAGAGAGAGAGAGAGAGAGAGAGAGAGAGAGAGAGAGAGAGAGAGATAGAGGAGAGATAGCCGGGGGGAGGACGCACATGATGTCTGTCTTTCTTTTTTCTATTGATACTTAAATTCTGACTAACTATAAAAACGTAAGTGATCCTGAATCCTTGTGGCAACGACCGATTTGAATCAGCTGACTGAGGTTCAAATATGTCTCCTGTCTTCTCTTCCTCCCCCATCGTCCTCCCCCATCCTCGCCCTCTGCCAGCTGTCTGTCTGATGAAGTAAAAGTCCAAAAATAGTTTCAGAAATGCTGCATTTGTAAGAAAAAAACAGAAGTCTCTGTCATCGGACCTGACATGTCAGGTGTGTGTTTGTGTGTGTGTGTATGTGTGTGTGTGTGTGGACTCACATACCTTTCCATTGAGTAAACTATCAGAGTTGGTGTTGTGTTACAGCAGCTCTGCTCTGCTCTGCTCTACAGACTGAAGACTCAGTATCATCCCATGACCTCACAAACACATGACTAGGTGACGTGATAATCAGGTACCTGGCTGTCCTTATTTTATTTGTCCTTAAAGCATGACTACTTTTTAAAAGGTGTTTTGTTTTTATTTAAGTTAATTACTTTCATTCTCAATTCATGTGATTATTTTCTTGATTAACGGTTTCTAAAACGACAAAAAGCCTTTCACCATTTCCCGAAGGCCATGTGATGTCATCAAACGCTTTGTTGTGTGTGAGTCCCGAAGCCCAAAGACATTCAGGTCACTTTACTATTAACAAACTAACAATTGTTTACTTATAAAGGTCACAGGAAGAGCTCATCACAGTTCTCCAGCTCAAGCAGGCATCTTTAAATGTCTTATTTTGTCGAACCAACAGTCCAAAAATATTCAGTTTATGATCAGATAGAAAAAAGACAAGCAGCAGATCTTCAACATTCAATCAAATGTATGGTAGTTTTGCTTGAAAAACTTAAGTTTACTGAAGTTTCTTTCTTCATCAGTCTAGACTGATTAAGACCGACACAGTTGACAGCAAATAAAAGCAGTGACACACCTGCAAGTCTCCTAGAAACTAACCCGTGGGCAGAATCATTGACACCGACCGGTGTGAATCACAGCAGAGAGCACAGGCTGAAGACTGAGCCTCCCACCTGACAGGACACCGGGCCACCAAACGCTCGGTCCGACAGACTGGCTTCGCACAAAGTCGTGTGAGTGTGTGACATGTCTACAGGCCAGGCCCTGTGTGTGAGTCAGCTGTTTGAGCCTAAATGAATCAAAAACAAGCTTTTCTCAGCTCAGATCAAAGACAGGAGACTGTCAGCGAGCGGGGCTTTACATGTGAAGAGACACTGCGGACACTTGGTATCAAACCTGTGGCCTTTCAGCGGCAGGACAGTGTCTCTCTGTGTTAACACAGTGAGGCCAGCGTGTTACTATCACACTGTGGGGAGCTGCTTCACTGAGCAGCAGCTGCCTCCTTCACAGGAATTTTCTTGCTCAGCAGGCTTCAGTGTTTAGTCATCCTGACGACAGCCAGCAGCACACCACCGGCCGCCATCTTTCTTTCTTTCTGTTTTTTCTTTCCTCTCTACTGACTTTGCAGGAGCTGCATCCTGTGCACACTGTGGCTGCTGCTGCTGCAGTGTGTGTTTCCATTCACTCTGGTATCACAGTTATGATCAGGTTCTTTGGTAAATATGAACATGTAAAGAGGAAATCACATTACAAAGCTGTTAACCTGGTTCTCCTCAATAAATGATACGCGTTGTAATTGAACTGCATTCATGTCACCTTGCTCAAGCAAAAAATACTGACGTCTCACTGCAGGAAACACTGACTAACGGCTAGGATTTATGAGAACTTTCTAGTTGTTTCGTTGTCTGACAACAAGAACAGAAAATATTTCAATGAGAACAACTAAATATGGAGTTTGGCTCAGTTGAAACAAACCGATTCAGAGAGCAGGAGGGATGAGACTGAGCAGAGGAACCACGAGTGATTTATGAGCTTTACGGTCAGATGGAGATCTTTATGAAAATGAGCAGACAACTATGGACACAAGTCATTTACAGTCACACACAAACAGCAGCTCAGCAGCTGTGTGACAACAGGAACACAAAGGTAGACGACACGTGGGCTCTTTGCTTCTTTGCTTTGCTGCTTCACAAAGAACTCAGCTTCTTTTCTTGGTATGGACCAAAATGTGTGTGAAGCACCCACTGTCGCAAACTGTCAGGAACTGGAAGTAGGAATCAAATGTCAGGTCAGATGTATAAACTTCTTCAATCAGATAAATCTTGACCTAAATAAACATTTAGCTAATTTTTATGTTTTAATTTTCAATTAAGCAGACTACGTTCACATGCACAAAATATTCTGAAAAAGACAATAATCCTACGAATCTCACCAACAAACACAGCCGCTTTCCTTCATTTGTTCAAATAATACAGTGCTGTGAGACTTGTGCACATCCAAAAACCTTTCATAATGTTTAAAAGTGTGTGTTTCTCCGTCCGACCTCGGTAACTGTTGGCTAGACACACAACCGACTGTCGCAGACTGTGCTAAAAATCACAACCGACACACACAGTGTGCTGCGTACATCCAAAGACCTAAACAATGCTCCATTTGGAATAAGGCCCAATTCGGAACATCCCGCCGGAAGATGCTGTTTACATGACCTGCATCAAATTCTGAATACTGGGAAAAAAAAGGTTTTGCAGAAAAGCATATTTATAATCCTCAAAGTTAATTATCTAAAGGTCTTGTTTTGGTACCACTACCTACATAACTCAGGTATGGTATCAACAAGACAAAGATTTGAAATTATATTAAGTACGACTGTTTGATAAAAGCTTAATTTTGCCTGAATAACACAACAACAAGTGACCAACATCTTCCCGTGTCTCCAGTGTGGAAGGTGTTATCAGCGTGGTGGAGGATTCAGATCTTCACTGTGAACGTTAACAGAATAAAAGACTTGTTTCAAATTTGGCTTAAACAATTTTTGCGAGTTTTTTTTTTTGTGTGTTTTGTTTTTCAGTTGATTTTTTTTAGGTTCCTGGAAAGAAAACAGGATTCAGTCTTTGACCAGTTTAAAACAGTCTGTTTGTCTAACTAACTGTCTGTGTGTCTGCCCAAGTTGCTCAGCCTGACATGCAGGAACATGCTGCTGCTGACTGACCTGTTTAAAGTGGAGCTTTTATTTACAGCGCTCACAGAAAAAGGGATATTTTCTTTAAATGCCACAATCTATAATCTATAATCTATGGGTAAGGCTTTTTGTTTCCTTTAGCACAAGACACTATTTTTCTGGTTCTTCTCATGTCAACGAAACACTAAAAGAAAGCGAACTTATTTTTTCTTTGCATGAGCTGAAATTTTACACAAAATTTTATTTCTGTGTGTTATTAGTTACAACTCTGTATAGCTATAATAGCATGAGACGCTGCTGCTGCTGCTGCTGCTAACTGTGATCTGTGTTTAAAGGGAAACTGAGACTCCAGGAAGTGAAGGTGGACTTTACTCAGAGAAGTCCTGTGTGTGTGCTGCAGCGGCTGCCGCCTCCTCGGCACACTGCAGGATATTCCCCGCTGTGTGTGTGTGAGTGTGAATGTGTGTGAGTCATCATATACAGTGCATCCAGCAGCAGTCACTTTAGCTTAAAGATGAAACGCAAACAAAACATTTGCATCTCTCTGCTCTCATGTCAAACAGAAACTGAGACGCCTTTATGTTTCAGTTTCTTGGCAGAGCCGCCTGCACGAGTCATTGATGAGTCAGTCAGTCGTTCTGTTTTTGCCACTAAACCTTTCAGTCTGATGTTAGAGAAAATAGAGAATAGAGCTTATGGGAAACTGTCATGTTTTTCTGTTTGAGGCTTGCAAAAAGGAGTGGGTGGGTGGGGCTCTGCGAATATACCTACACATACAGAAACTGTGCAGAAAGAAGATCTGCAACAATGTGTCAGTTAATTAATTGGTTGACGGGCAAAAAAGTATGTGCACTCCTGTCCCATGTGGCAATTACATACCTGGTGATCAGGTCAAAACTTGAATTACCTGCTGAATACTGATGTGTTAAATGACGATTATCAAGAAAGTGATTAACTATCTAATAATATATCGTATTCATGCTAATGTGCACAGCAGCACACGGAAGTAGCACAGCTGCACTTCATCTCCCACTATGTCTTCATCATCCTATTCTTGACTCCCAGCCGCAGGCCGCTCTTCTATCAGAGTTGAGAGTAACTGGCATCATGCAGAGTTCGTGAGTCCAATGTCGAAGCCTTACATAATACACACAAAGTGCTGATTGTACTGAGAGCAGAGTGAACGTCTGTCTGTCTGCTCTCACTCTCGGTGACTCCGCCTGCTCCACGTTTTAAACTGCTGCTCGACCACATTCTTCCCTTTAAACCTGGACTCCACCGCAGGAAGCACACAGCGCGCTGACCTTTGACCCCCAGCTGCCAACCTCTGTCACCACAACCAGTGTAAACACGACTCGAGAACACTTGATTTTACGCGGTGCGAATCTGTGGTTTTTTCAAACATAACTGTCTACATGCACCTTTTAAACTTCTGACACATTTCTTCTCCTCCTCTTGTGGCCCCTATTTCAAGACTTTGTAATAAAGATTACAGCTTTACAAACTGGTGTGTTGAACTGAAACACACTGATATCTGTAAACGAAAACAGTGGAATTTACACATTAAAAAAGCAAATATTTGTAGGTTACAGCTTCTCAAATTGAATTCTAGCCCTTCTTTAATATACATTTACTACCTTTGCATTTGATTTTTCACTGCAGATCAGACAAGATAATTCAATTCAAGACATCACTTTGAAGTTTGGTAACTTACACAAGCCATCTGTCACTACTGCTGGCCAATTATGAATCACACAGGTTGATAATTAAAAGAGTCAATAATAGATTAATCAGTAACAGGGCCGCCATCTGATATTATACAATACATCTATTTTAGCTATATGTTGATATATTGTATGGGCATCTAACTTGGCAAATAAGCAACGACAAATTGCAGGACACGAACTCCAAATGTTGCCAGTTAATAATCGGTAGATTAATGCACAAAAATGAATTTGTCATTGCTGAAGATAAAAAATTAAGTTACTGTTCATAACACACATTTAACAGCTGATATGTTGGCTGTTTGTGTGTATGTGCATGCAACAGTCTCAGTCTGGCTTTAATCCACACTTATAATATGACATGCAGCTCTGCTTTACTCTACAAAAAGCTGAGCCCATGACAGATATGTTTAATAGACTGTAAAGAACACTGAAATGTTGAGTGCTACATGCTGAGCCAACCTCTGGAAAACATTAAAGGGAATTTAAAGTTCCACCACGGAGGATAAACAATCCACCAAGTGCGGAAAAAGTCACTGCTGACCCCCACACCCTCACTACAACCATCTAAGACAACAGTACTGAGATTTAAAAGCCACTTTTCGCCATTTCTCTGCCCGGCTTTTGCTCATTTGACGGTCAGTTCACTCTACTGTGTGTAAATCACTGCGGGTGCCCCAGTGAGCCCAGTATAAAGCTGTCAGAGCAGCAGCTGGTTTCCAGACCCTCCGGGACCTCCAGGCCACCGGCTGCTCCCCGCCACCTGCGCGGCCACCAGGCACCCGCCCACGGCCACAGCCTCCACACAGGAGCGGAGATAGGAGCGGCTGATCTTATGACACTCTCTTAGAAAAATGCCACTTTTTCTAATTATAACCTGGTTCCTGTGCGGTTAAAGGTGTACCGTTGCGGAGAGGAAGTGAACTATCACGAGCAGCTTTCTTCTTTCTGTCCGCAAGTTCCGACACAAACCGCGCAGACTGTCCGGGCTCACCGGCTCCCCGCTGAGGACACACCAAGCCAAGTTTCCCTATGTTAAAGGTGTCGCTGCTGGTCTGTCACTCACCGCATGTGGCTAGTCCCGTCCAGGGTCTCCTCTGCTGCATGGGTGTCGTCGGTGAGGCCAGGAGCGGAGCGGCGGGTGGTCAGGAGGAAGGAGAAGAAGAAGAAGAAGCAGAGAAAGAGGAAGAAGATGGAGGAGAGACGAGCCGTTAGTCCGCTGATTTGTTGTTTGTTTCTACTCCGCCATCGTCCCCGCGGCTGCCTCGGACTCAACACTCACCGAGCTCCACACACAATGGCGAAGCGGAGCGGAGGAGGAGGAGGAGATGTGTCACCCAGGAGTGCGAGTCAAGACAACGCGAACTGACATGGACGCGACTTCCGGCAACACACTTCAGAATAAAAGCTGTTTTCGGTGGCAGTTTGCTGAGCAGGAAACACCAAGGCCAATGAGCCATTTACGTATTAACCTAAACACAATGCACGTACAATATAGTATGTAGTAAGACAAACAATACTCAAGCTATCTGGTTCTTCAGGGTTCTTCAAAGCGCTTGCAAAGGTAACTGGGCTTGTTTGTGGTTCTAGAAGCCATTACGCTTCTCATCCACCAGCCAGTTAGAACTAAATAACCCTCTTGGATGAGAGGCAAAACGTCTTCTAGAACCACAAGCAAGTCCAGTTGCCTTTGGAAACACTTTGAAATGCCGACTCAAGCTCGATCAACTGTATCAGAAGGTCTTCATCAGTAGATGTTTGCTCAGTTGTCATAGAGATGGATCTGTTGACATGGAAGCTCAGTATTTCTCAGTATTTGTCCATGTTGGCTTAAAAAATTTGAGATAGGTTTATTGAATTATTGTTATTAGTATCAAATGTATGAATTAGTAAAGTAATACTTTAAAATAATACTTTTAAAATATATTTCTATTGTTTCATTACAATAAAGGTCTGTTCCAATAGTAATGAATATATATATATATATATATATATATATATATATATATATATATATATATATATATATATACACACACTGACATACATACAAAAGTACATAACAATATTAAAAATGATCAGAAAAAAATATATATATAGCACAAAAAATTATTTCTGTTGTCAGTGGATCTCATTTGAGTTTTAGGTAAATATATACAATTTAAGTGCATCTTTGAGAAGTTTTTCCTCATAAATAAATTGACTGTAGAAATTAACCAATAAATTGTAGGATGATATAAGGATGTTACTAATAGAGCATAAAAATTACGGAATATGTTTGAGATTCTTTTGAGTGTGCCAAATAATATGTATTTTTCTGTTGAGGCACTTCACCGCTGACTTACCTGTAGCAACCAAATATATAATTCTAATATATTCAATATAGAACTACATCAAGAGAGGCAATTTTAGAAAAAATAAATGTCCATTTTGAGAAGAGGAAGCTTTTAGTTTGAAGGCCAACTGGTGATAACCAACATCCTTACCTCAGTGTGATGAGCTTGATGCAGCTCCTGCTGTGGCTCACAGCACTGAAAGAATAATGGTGCTCTGTGGGACCTTTTCGGAGAAACATAACACTTCCACACAGGCGCCGAGGTGTCAGAGAATGGTTTAAAAAAGGACCAAAATGATGTGACTCACATGTTATGGCCTTCAGAGAGACCTGATTCCAGCTGAACACCCACAGGAGATGATGGAGTAACAACCACCATCGTCACCATCAACATCTTTCTTTCAGTGGGAGAGCCAGGAGGAGGCACAAACATGCAGTTACAAATTAAAGCAAAGGCTAAAGTTACATTCTGAAGATTGCATAATTCTTCTATTATTTGAGTCTGCCACAAGTTGTTTAAATTTCCTCAGAAAGCTTCCCGATGATTCTTCAGGGTTATTGTTAACTGCGGCGCCTTTTAAACACTCACTCTGCAGAAAGTGTTTTCCATCTGTCTCAAGTTATGAAACAGTGTTTTCACTTCAGACGGCCAAGACTCAGAAGAAGTTCGGAGAAGTGGAGGGTCGGTCCATTCAGCTGTGGTTGCTTGATTCATTCAGACAGTTGGGACACGGAGCAGAAAAAGCTGTGGCTGAGCTGGATGTAACCAGCTGACACTGGGCTCCAAGAAACTTACACTATCACTGGAAAACTGTTGTCAAGATTTCACGCAAGCTTTTCACGTGTTACAAAAATAGAATGTAAATCAGGTGGGTTTCCGAGACGAAGAAGCTCAAACGGAATGGAAACAGTTGGCCGTGAATAACTGCAGCTTCTGCTGATCATAATTTCTGCTTGGAATTTGTTGTCCGGAGCTCGGACGAAAACAAAGAGTGTGTTCACGCTGCACACATCTGATTTTATCTTTACTCTGCTGCAACTTTGTCCTCATCATAAACACAATATCACATCATCCAACATTCATCTGGTTGTTCGTGGTCCTGTCTTCTCGCCCAGCTGTCAAAATTATGACAACTGGCTGAAGTCAGAGCTCAGATTTACAGTCAGTGGTGGAGGAAGTACTCAAAGGTTTTACTTGATGAAAAGTACTGCATTCAAAATGTTACTCAAGTTAACATACACAAGCATTAGCATCAAAACACACTTAAAGCACCAAAAGTAAAAGCGATCATTATACAGAACGGTCCATTTCAGAATAATATTGATTATAAATAATGATGAATGAATGTGTTCATCACTTCAATGTTGCAGCTACTTTTTAATACTGCAGGGTAGCTTATGAATTTACCCCCAGGTATCAATAGGCCTATCTTGCTCTATAATATAACGAATGTAATATCTATTGATTATTGATTTATTAGTTGGTATTGTTATTCTGAATACGCAAAGCAACAAAACTGTCAGATAAATGTAGTGGAAGTACAATTTTCCCTTTGAATTGTGGTGCAGTAGAAGTAAAAAGTATCAGAAAATGGAAATACTTAAATACAAGTAGCTCAAATTTGTACTTAAGTACAGTACTTGAGTAAATGTACTTAGTTACCTTCAGCCATTTATTATTGTGAGACTCTATTGTAGGTGTGTGGTGCTGCAGGTGTGGGTATGTGCAGCAGTCATGTGATGCTGAAGCAACGTTTGTTTCATGACACCTTCAAAGGTCCAGCAGTGCGTCTGTTCTTCTGTCAGTGTTGGCTGCTGCCTCTCCAGCAGCAGGTCCGCCTCTCTCATAGTAAATACCCTGCTGATCTCTGCAGGTACGATCCAGAGTTCAGACAAAGAGCCGGTGGTTCAGCCCAGCAGTGCGGAGCCGCTGCAGGGTTTTCTGCCTGAGCATCAGCCTGTTTACCCCTCCGACTGCTTTCGTACTTCTCCTGCTGAGTGAACAACCACAACTATGCGAAGCATCCGAGTTATTCAGCACTGGACATCTCAGTGATATCCAAGCAGAGGCCAAGTCCTCGCTGTTAGCTGCACATTAAAATCAGAAGCAAAGAGTTTGGTCAAGGCATAACAAACAGCTTATTTTTTTTACCTGTAGCACTAACTCGTGATTGGTTTATGTTAAAATCCATCTGGATGAGATGATATTTATTTGTTAGCTCTGTTGTGCTAATCTGTTAGCAAGCTTTAGTCCTCCTTAATCTGACCAGTACCACATTTAGCAACATCCAAATATGATTTAAGGAACGCATAATTAAAGGAAACACGCTGTTTTTATTTTTCTGTGTGTATTTTGTGTTCAATCATGTCTATATTTTCAGTTTATTTAAATCTGTTTTAGCTGTAGTTTGCTAGATCTGCTAGCTAGCTTGGTAGCAAGTAGCGAAAGAAGCATCCAAGTTTTTCCAGTGTTTTTATTTTATCACAGTGTGAATAATTATATCAAATAATATTAATTTTGGATGTATCAGTTTACGTTATAAAAACTGTAAATAAACAGCTTGTTAGTCCTAAGACGATGTTGTACAGCAGCCATGGTGTGCAAAAGTGACAGTTACAGGACGATGGTGAAGGCTAAAATATGGCGTAGCAGTAACATGAGTACAAAAGAGCTGTTAAGTCAGTTAACAGCACGATATATGTACAGTTTACTCACATTATATTGTTGTATATAATTTATTCAGAAGTCACACAGCTTTGCTTTACCGAGGGTTTAACACCACTCAGATGAGAGTGCGATTTCAGAAAAGAACAGAATTGTGCCTGAACATAACATGCCATGACATAAATAACTCAAGTTGTTTTTTTTTTTCCTCTTTTTTCTGTGAAGTCAAATTCAAGCCTGACTGCAGTTCACACCTCTGGGACGTGTATTCCTCCTGCTGCACAAATATTTAAATCAGAGCTGCTGCACAATAAGTGTTCAAGTCTAAATGTGCAACACTCTCTGTTGTCTGAATAACTATCTGCACAGTGTGCCGCCTTCCTGTGTGACTTCTGACTTCAAACGTATGGCCGCCTGCCAGCAGCTCGCCCTGACGTCACGGCTGACTCAGTGACTGTGGAGAGTTAAACTGGCCAAACAAGTTTAAGCAAACAGGCCTTTTGGTCTGAACGCCGAGCGCCGTCTTCACCTTCCAGCAGAACTCAACACAGGATGCATCTCAGTCCTCGTTGGAAAGACGCGATCATCGTGGTGCTGCGTTCCCCAGCAGCTGTTCAGTGATGTGCTGCTCAGGCCCGAGTGAGGCAGAGCGTGACATAATTGGAGACAGATGGCCAGAATAAAAAAAACAGCACCAGCAGCTGATCCCCTTTAAATGAACATGTGAGTAAAGATATGGAAATCCCATCTGTGGCTGCTCGGCTCTGAGCTCCATACCATCAAACATGAGCGCTGATGGCTGCCTGGCTGACGGTGAGCAGGTAAAGGTATGTTTCACGAAAGTCTGCAGGTTTATTCCAAATGTGACTTAGGTCTGATATGCTCTGATTATTGTGAAGTGCAAAAATCTGCACCAATAACCATCTGGAGGAGATAAATCCAACAAGGACAGATGACAAACAGACAAAACATAGACAGACAGACAGACAGAGGTAACTAACAACAACTGACTTTTTATCTGTGAAACTTTTAATGAGGTGTTTTCTTGCACTGTGCACTAGCATAGAAGCACAAGATACAGAAAGAAAGAAAGAAACAGAAAAGAAAAAAGAAAAGAAAGAAAGAAAGACAGACAGACAGGAAGAAAAGAAAGAAAGAAAGAAAGAAAGAAAGAAAGAAAGAAAGAAAGAAAGAAAGAAAGGCAGGAAGAAAAGAAAGAAAGAAACAGAAAGTAAGAAAGAAAGACAGACAGACAGAAAGAAAGAAAGAAAGATGAAAGAAACAACATACTTCAGCTTAGTTGTATCTGAAACAACGCGTTCTGTCTCATCCTGGTTCTAATCACGGACATGATGTGGAACATAAGGAACCTTATCATTCATATCTTTCATACCTGACTGCAGAGTTTATTTGACTCCTCAACATCATAGACAGTGTCTGTCATTCTTGTACTAATGGTTCAGGTGTCCTGGTTATGATAATGATATGATCCAGTATTTATGAGGAAAACCCCTTTTAACTCCATCTTTCCCCAGAATTTACACAGGAAGTCAGGGGGTGTCCACATACTTTTGGCCATACAGTGTATTTTGATCTAAACCCAAGTGATGGATTGAGAACATTGTTTTTGAAGGCTGCCAGGGACAAAAATACAGTTTTATAAAGAAGTACAGTAAATTTGATGAAGTCCTGAACGTGAAAATGGAGGCACAGCTTCATTAGACCCGATCCTGCCCTCCTCTATTTACTCATTAAACAGTTTGTGTGTTTGACTCAGCCTCCGAGTCTCCACATAACACACTGGCGGCTTCTTCACCACAACATAAACCATGTCAGGCATCATGCACCACTTAATGTTTACACTGTTGCCATGGATATCAAAACCTCGTCTCTCCAGGAACTAAACCACCAAGAAAAGGGAATTAACTCGCGGACAGAACAGGTCCAAAACGGCCGTCCTGGTCGAACCAGGAAGTAACGGCCTGTGGTTTGAGAGCGTGGGCGTCCATCCATCAGCGTAGTTCTCCTCTCACTTTGAGTCGCCAGGCTCGGCCCTGGAGCTGCTTCAAACACGCTGCTGCTGGCAGAGAGGAGCTCAGCAGGGTGTTCAGAGCAGAGGCACTTCAACTGCTGTGAACAACCGAATGAAAGCGGAAGACTGAAGTTCAGCTCCCGTTTTTGAACCATTTAGTCATTGTGAAAAAGCACAGCTCGCTCTCCAAGCTGCCAGATACGAGGCAGCTATTAAGAAGATAATTCACATTTCACTACAATGTCGTTGCTTCCTTTTCTTTTGGCTGCTCTCAACACTTCTGGCTGGTCTCCCAGATGAGGATTAAGGTTAGCCTCAGACTACAGGCTCCTACGCGTCGTGTGATAACAGCCATCTTCACTGCATGTCACAGTGTGTCAGAGAGGGCTGCAAAGGTTCGGCTGTAATCTGTGTCAGCCTGTAGCATCAGTTTTGAGGATCGTCAGACTGTGTGATGAACGTCTGGTGAACTGCAGGCAGACAGCATCATTCATTTATGTCATCCATCCGTCCTGATCTCATGCTTTGCATCAGTCATCTGGTCCTGAATTTTGACACATTGCTGAACCTATAAACTGACCCAATGAGGATAAATCCAGAGTTTCAGTTTGTGTGGCTGCAGGAGGAAAGTGCTCCTTTAAGTTGCTGATCTGATTTGAAGGGACTAAAAAATGTGACACTGAACTCTCTTTGCATGAGTCAGCAGAAACAGCTGCACAGTGTGAACACAGCAGTCATGATGGAGTTAACCTACACACACACACACACAGACATAAAACAGCAACACCGAACCAGGAAGTGCCTGTCACTGTTTATGAGCTGAGTAAATACTCCACAGGATAAAACAGAGAGGTCACATCAGGATTGCGTTGGAGCTGAGAGACACCAGGAAAAAAAGCTGCTGTCAGTCAGGCTGCAGCATGCTCGTCTATCTGTGGACGCACACTACTACAGGACACGCCCACTGCACGATACACCCATTTATTGCAGCCTTATTGGACGGTTGTGTTGCGGGGGGATGTATTTTAATCTGCGTGCGTGCAGATAGACCCTCCCCCAGTAGGATGTGTGGTACAAACAGACTGAGGTCATGTGAGGAGACGTCCAGGAGTCGTTCAGGGGCTGCAGAGTTTGAAAAAGAGGGATGATTTAATCAATTAATTTCACTTGATGTTCTTCATCAAATTTGTTCCATTTTTCTGGGTAAAAAAGTTCCAGTAGAGTGTAAAAACCAGAGCAAACTTATAAGCTGCTGGTGTTGCATAGGAAGCAATTTCACTTGAGTGGCAAAGGACTTATTTTAAACATCAAACATGTGAAGATGTTCATGTCACGATCTAATGTTCGATCTCTACGTCACAGACTCAACGTCAGATTTGAACAAAACCCACAGACGCTGTCTTCTTCCAGCAAGACACAGAGTCCACGGTCATTCTAGATCAGGGGTCACCAACCTTTTTGAAACTAAGAGCTACTTCAAGGGCACTGAGTAATGCAAAGGGCTACCACTTTGATAATACACTTCTGAAATAACAAAGTTACACAGTGTACCTTTACTTTTATATTATTATTAATGATATTCTATGTGAAGACACTGATCACATATGATCCATCACAATAGTTATTCAGAATGATTAAACAAGGTAGGAAACAGATACATTTCAATATGCAATATCCAATTGTTTCATTTTCAAATGATCACTTCATGTGACATGTACTGAAGTGTCTCTCCACGTTGTGCCACGTGTTAGTAAAAAAAGAACTCTTCCTCCCATTCACTGTGAAAATGATAAGTTTTCTTCCTTTTTCTACCATGTTTTTGTGGGTAAAAAACGCGTTCGTCTCCTCATCTTTGCAGCGCTCACGAGCTCATCTCAGCAAAGCTGGTTTGTCATGCGCACTAGACTGACGTCAGACCCATACTACGTCGTATATTAAACTTTTTTTATGATATACATTTTTTTTTACGTTTTTATGTATTCGTTTTTAAATTTACATCACTGTAAGTGTAATTCAAAAAGAATAGCAACACAATTAAAATAAAAAATATAAATAAATAAAATTTTAGACAGAGCTAATTCGTGATTAGTGCTATTTTTAGAACTGGCTTACGGGCGACTGATGTGGATGCTGCGGGCGACCTGGTGCCCGCGGGCACCGGGTTGGTGACCCCTGTTCTAGATGCTCTGTGAGGCTGCACTTAGCTAAATGCTAACATCAGCATGATAAATATTAGCATGATGCTAAATGCTGACAATGATGCTATGTGCTATATAGACACTACTGCTACCATCCATTGCAGGTTGTCAATAGTTCCAATCTGAGTGCGTCCCAGTGCAGCTGCTGTAAAACATGGACGTCTGCAGCTAACTGATGGTTGTCTGTCAAATGTCTGAACTTCACAAGCACTTTAAAGAAGACAGGAGGAATGGGCTAGTTTGTGTGTGTGTGTGTAGACTGCAGGGGGTATGAAGGGAGAAAGGGTAGTAGAACATATGGGACACACTGAAATGATGTCGATACTTATGTTGGCAGTGCAGATGAATGCAAATCAAGTATTTTACTTAAGTACAAATTTGAGGTTTTTGTATTTTGCTTGAGTATTTCCATTGTATGTAAATATATACTTCTACTCCACTACGTCTCAGAAGCATATTTCTATTTCATTACATTTACCTCACAGCTGTAGTTACTAATTACTTTGCATCCTGTCCAGTGAAAGCCATGTATCTCCAGACGTGTTGATGTTGAATGTTTGTGATAAACTGAAGGGTGAAATGTTCCTTCATGGGTTGAGAAATTTCTCCTCCTTCTTCAGCTATAAAAATGGTTCTCACAGGACAGCCCTGCTACAAACATATGATGGTCTTATAGAGTATGATCCTTTGCTGTAGGTTAAACTAGCCAACAGTTTATAAAGTAGTTCAAATGAGCTCACATAACAAAATAGAAAAACACTGACAGGGAACATTTTACTGCGCTACGAGTACTTTTACTTTTCACTCTTTAAATACGTTTTGCTGATTGTACTTACATACTTTCACTTCAGGGTTTGAATGCAGGACTTTTACTTGCGATGCAGTATTTTGTGGAATTAGTACAGTGTTGCCAGATTTTGTTTGGAGTGTGTGCTGCTGGTTTTAATGAGGCCTGCAGTGTGTGTGTGTGTGACAGCTGTGTGACACTGTGGTCTGTTTCTTTACAGCGAGCCATCAGACAGATCAGCTGGTGAGCAGCAGACTGACTGTGAGACTGAACTTCACACATGGACTCATAATAACCCCCCCTCCTCCTCCTCCTCCTCCTCCTGCAGCAGCAGCAGCGGCAGTGGGGTGAAAGGCTTCGGCCTCTGCAGCTGTCACAGATGCCCACCCCCCGCCACACTATCACCCAGCAACCAGCTAGAAATGAAGCTGGTAAACAGACCCACCTCCCCCCATTCCACCACTGCTCCCTCCCATCCCCTCAGAAGCTCCCACCACAACATCTCTCTCTCTCCTCTGTCGGCTGCAGGCTCGCTCGCCCACTCTGTGCTTTGTTGTGCAGCTGAAAGCAAATTGGGGGTTCAGTCTGAGAGGAGGGGGCAGGGAGGGGCAGCACAGGGCTGACCTCATACTCCCTGCCTCTTTTCTGTTTTTTACGATGCTTGCTTAATATAATCAGAGTGTGCTGGTGAATGAGGGAGGAGGGGTTCACACAGAAAACCCTGTTTATGAACACTGACTCCACCACTTTTTAACGAAGCCTGCAGATTAGTGGTGGAAGAAGTACTCAGATCTGTTACTACAGTAAACTGACTAATAATACTGAAGTCGCCTTCATTCGTACAATGAAGATGTTCACCTCTTTGAAATCAGACAGCCCTGTATTCAGTGCTTGGGTCCTCAAGTTCTATTCAGCCTGGTCTCCTTTCATAAGATACACAGACACTCTGTCTTTCACTTGCCTTAAATTTCCTCTTACAACAAGGGGACATGTCATCTGCAACACAAAAAAAATAAACAACTAATAATACAACAGTCAAAATACTACAGTACAAGTAAAAGTCATTCTGCATTCAAAACCTTACTTAAGTATTTGTTATCAGCAAAATGTACAAAGTATCAAAAGTAAAAGAGCGGATTCTGTAGTAAAATGGTCCCTGTTGCAGTTAAAAATGTCCAATAACAACATTCAGTGAAAACATGACAGAAGTCGCTGCCTCTGGTTTCCACTGCTCGTCTCCCGTCTCAGAACCATCCTCAAGGTGGTCCAACCACACGCACGTCGTCTTCAGAGAGGACCAAAATCAAACAGTTGACAGAACAATCCGGGGCTATCAGCCGCATCACGTGGTCTTTACTATCAGAAGATGGAGTTTGCTCAGTTGCCGTGGAGACGGATCTGTTGACATGTGAGCTCAGAAGCTGTTTTTACTTCGTTCAGGATTTCTGGGTCGTGGAGGCTTAAAAGTGAAGCATCAAAGTTCATTGTTGACCTCTGAAACAGTCTTTTGATAAAGAAATCACGACTTCACATCTTTACTTACTGGCAGTGGTAGAAAGTTACTAAAGTTTTGGTACAATTTTGAGGTACTTGTACTTTACTGGGCATTTCCATTTTATGCTGTTTTCTATTTGTACTCTGTGACATTTGAAAGGTAAATATTGTACTTTTTACTTCCCTTTATTTATTTATTAACTATAATTACATACTTACAGATTAATAACACAAAATATAATCAGATGAAAAATTATGTATTATAATAGGTTAAAACTTTATTTATCCCTGGGGGGAATTCACAAGTGATGGACATATTAATTAATCAAAAATTATAATCCAGTACTATAACGAACATTATACTGAAAGGGGACATTCTGCATGATGAGTATTTCACTTTTTGTACTTGAAGTACACTTTGACGCTAACACATCTGACTTTTACTGAAGTCAAATTTTGAATGCAGGACTTTCACTTGTAACAAAGTGTTTCTACCCTGAGGTATGAGTACTTTCATTTAAGAAGTGCTGTGGATGATCTCCATCTGCAGATGACGACCCTGTCATATGACTGAAAGCTGGTAGCCTGAATGATTGCGGTTCAGTTTTCTGAAGAGTTCAGACTTTGATGTTCAGTTCTTTCTTCACCCTGTGGAGACAACCAGCTCCATATTCAACTTTGATCTATGCGCTGTTAGCATGTACACATGTTCGGGATCTTTGGAGAGGATGGAGGAGCAGAACACCTCCCATCCTGATGGGTTACTAGAGGATGAACCTCAGTTGAACTGAAACCATTAGCTAATTTTCTGCATTACTGCTTTATATGCATGAAGCCAACGCTGCCCTCTGCTGGTGGGGAGCTGTAACATCATATCACGCCATCAGGAGAGCTCAGTGTCCTTCTGCTTCACATGGACCAGACTGAACTTAAGCACAGTTTATTACATTTATTTAACAGCTGTAAATTGTTATTGTTAATTGTTATTTTCAAATTGAGGTTTTACAAACGAAACATCTGATCAGTTTAGAAAACATGATCAATTGTTACAGATTAAACCACCAAAAGTATATGAAGTAGTGATCAGCTCCACCGGGACCAACAACGTTAAAGTTCTGCTTATAAATAAATACATCAATAAAAATCATCCAATAATAATAAAACAGCACAACACTGACAGTAGCCACTCTGCATCATGAGTACTTTTACTTTTCATACTTTGAGTATATTCTGTTGGAAATACTTCTGTATTTTACGTTAGTGAAATTCTGAATGCAGGACTTTTGACTTGGACTGGAGTATTGTTACACTGTGGTACTGCTACTTTGATCTTACGTATGATTTGAAAACTTGGACTTTGTGTTCATGTGTGAGGAACCTGACGGAATGAATTCAGCAGTAAGAGAAATTAGCTCTTAAAGGACAGGTTCATATGATGGATTTGGTCAAATTTCATGGACTTTTTTTAGCCTTTTCTACCATTTCCTTTACCTGCTGTTTTAAATGTGCATTCAAATATATTAATTTGACAGGAAGCAACGCACAATTCAAGCCGCAACAGACCAAAGAGATGCTTTCAAGGAATCAGTTGAATTCCAAAGGCTATTTCATTGTCTTTGGGTCTGTCCAGTTATTTATGGTCAACAGACTGTTACATACATACTGTTACTGGTATGACGATGTATACTTGGATTCTTTATGGCAGAATGTTACCATAGGAACACAAATAAGCAAAATAAACCATGGCTCAATTTAAGAAAAAGAATTAACAGAACAAGCATACAACTCAATTTGTGATATTATGCTACATAAATAAAACTGACTGGACTCTGAGAGGACCTTTATGGAGCTTGAATTATGAATTATAATTAAGTCAAATGTATATTTATTACTTGTTTGTGTATGTTTTTTTTTTTGCCTGACTGAACACTTCTTGTGTGCCTGAAAAGCAGAATATGGCTTCATTATTTGAACCCATAAATACAACTGAACTGCACAACACTGTATATTATGCTCCACTACTATATTATTATATGTAATATTGTGAAATGTGACTTTAGGGTGAGTTTTTCTTTTGACAGCATAAATTAATGGTGGTATATTCATGTTGCAGACCTGGTGAAAATACAAGCTGCTGTATCGAACAGAGGCCATCACCCCAGCCTGAGAAATGTAGGCCAAAGATCACCATTCCTCTCAGCTTATGGGTCACTGAAGAAATGGCTCAAATGAAGGTGGAACTGAGACCGAACAACAAGTGTGAATAAAGGGTGCAGAGGGAAAAGAAAAACCACACCATCAGGACCAGCAGTTATCAAAGATCTCCTTCACTGTTTTAATAGTAGACATTGTGCCACAAAAATGTCATGTCCGCAGCCACAAATCACGTGCCGAGATTACTAATTCCAGCTATTAATCATGTCATTCGCTTCACTTGCTTCTCTACACAATTTGCAAATCACTTCTTACATTTATGTATAAATATATACAGTTTATAGATTATTCTCGAGCTGGGATGGTGATTTCATTTCTCCTGTTGTGGTTGTGCTGTAGATCGGGAGTAATTAGCAGAGAAATACATACGGCTGACGTCACGTCTCCCAATGTAGCACATGCTTATTGTATCATGAACACCAGCAGAGCGCACACAGAGCCGAATATAGATATATACAGGAATGTTAACTGCTATCATACAAAGTGGATTCTTTAAGAAGTCACGGCATATGAGAGGAAATATGCCAACAACACAAGAGCACCGAAGGCATAAATGTCACGTAAATCTCCTGCCACAAAGGCACTGGCACATTGTTTTTAGGGGCGACTCTGTGAGGTTGGAGTGGGTGACGTTATCGGAGCGTTTGAGCCACTCGCTTCATGACTGCAGCTGATCACATGAGGGAGCATGTGATCAGTTCTAACATGCATGCTGCTGGTTTAAGCATGTGCTTCATTTGAAGTGCTCACTAATTCATAGACTGGAGGAGATATGGGCCGTTATCCACAGCTAAATAAAGACAACTTTGGGGGTTTATTTCAGTTTTAGAAGAGTGACTCATTTAACAAACTAAAAGGAAGAGTGGGGCAAACAATAAGAAAACAAAAAAGAAGAAAAGCTGTATGCATGTGTTCTCTGTCATTGGTTAACTTCACACACTGTTAAAAATTGTATACATTTTGTTTTTCCAGTATGAGTGTGTTTTGGTAAAGTAAGAAAAAAAGACCGCCCAGTGTGTGCTGTGGGGATGGATGGGCTTACCGTCCTATTGCTGACTTTGAAAGGGCGTGGTGGGAATCTGGTGTTGTAGCTGCACACACAATTACAAACCGGTCCAGTCAAAGTCTTCCTGTCTTTCTTTCCCTCTCTCTCTGCTTTTCTTTCCCTGTGGAGCATAGTAACATTGAGACTGGTCGTGGGCTCGGGGGTGGATTCAGGTCGTGGCTCTTTCGGGTCTCAGCAGCAGCCTCCGGACGAGGTGTTGACTGGCTTGCTCTGGATCTTGACGTTGGACTTCTCCGAGGCGCCGGCCGTGGCCCCGGGGCCCATCCTCTTCTTGATCTCGGCCGCCATGGTCATGAAGGCTTGCTCCACGTTGGTGGCACTCTTGGCGCTGGTCTCCAAGAAGGGGATCCCCAAGTTGTCAGCAAATTCCTGGTGAACAAGTGGTGAAAGGGAGAACAAGGAGAAATGAAATAAATTAAATCCTGTGACAACTGAGAAAACTGATAAGACTGAAAGCTCCACAACTGCTGCTAAATAGACTAGGAGCATTGGTCAACTGCTGTTTCCAAGGTCAAGAATTTACTCTCAGCCAAACTTCAGAGTTAAATATTCTGACCCAAGGAAATCTCCAGTGGCCTTAAAATAATAATAATAATAATAATGAAAAGTCCACTTGCTTGCTTTTTCAGCACTTTCAACCAAAATGGTAGAAAGAAAGATAGAAAAGAAGTAGAACAAAGTGTCTGAGATTGAATCTTTAGTCAACAAAATGCAAAAAACAAAACAAAACAAAAAAAACTCGATTTTTGTAAAAGGTCAACAAATGCAAGTACAATTTTAACCCTTTAACAAACAGTTCCTCCTTTGTTTTCACTCAATTAGGAGGTCTTTAAACCATCTTACTTGACTCTGTCTGACACTATTTTTTACTTTTCTAGTACTTTCCACCACTATTTACTATTTTCTGTATCATCTTGTTCCAAATCCTCACAGAGAGTGAAATATTTCAACAACTGTTGAACTGTTTTTTAATGGTGCATCATTCTATCACATGCAACTCTTCAGGATGTCCTGAGCATCATTTTGGTACCATTTTATTTGTATCTGAAAACTTTGGGTTTAGAATTCAGTTCTGTGTTTTGAACAATGTTTGGCTTTACAGCATGATAACACAATGACTAACCTACTGGCTAATGCCTGCTATTCTAGTTAATAAAGATACGACACAACCTAATAAAGATAATCTTAGCATATTTGAGATCGAATGTGGTATTTTCACTTGACCACTGCTGCTGACCACTGAATGTATGAGTGTTGAGATGGAAGCAGTGAATTAAGCCATATTTTCTCACTGAGCAAACAAATGGACAGAGGAGAAGTGGATCATGCGGGAGTTTCTATGGAAAGTATATTACTTTTTACCCACCAAATAAAAACTTGTCACTCTTGAAATCTACTTTAACTAACCAGAAGAAGAAGCTGGCTGAGTACAGCCACCTTTCACGTAATGGGTGGAAAAGATACATCTTCAAAAGAATCACTTAATATCAAAATATATTTCAACACAAATTACTTCAGTTGTTTTCTTTAATTACACAATTACAGAGTTATAAAACATGTAGGTTGCTGGTTCCTATAAGCACAGCAGGCAGATGGAGCTTTGCACATCTGCTTAGCACTTGCTGTATGTTTGCATTTCTTGTCATTAACAGAAAATGTTATTTAAAATGGTTCAGGAGGTCATGGCTGACGTGCAACCTCGGCCTCATTTTGTGCCTGGTAAGCCAAAGTGGGTGCTGTCATTAGAAATGGGCCTATATGGCTTAACATGTGACCCAATCTTTTAACAAGTAAATACTTGTAAATATAAATATACAACCCCTGCTTCAAATTCACAACATGACATGATGCGCAGTCTTCAACTTTTTAACCATTCTCCACAGTTCACTCGGTTGTCTGACCAGCAGCTGGATGCTCAGTCGATTGCAATTTATGTTTTCCACTCTGAGATCTCACAGCACAAACTGAGCTTGTCAGGTGTTCAAGGCTATGACAGTTACAACACAGTGGGAAGCAAAGACAGACTGCTGGCAAAATGCTCAGTCAGCTAATGCTTATTACATCAGCTACAGATATTTGGACATGCTGTCAAACCGCTGCAGGCCTCGCAGATACAACAGCGAGATTACTAAATCAAATGTTCTTGTAACACAGTGCTTGTGTCTCACAGCTGTATGTTACCATGGCGTCCACTTACCTTAGCTGTGGTGTAATCCACAACCTTCTTCGTTGTGAGGTCACACTTGTTGCCTACTAGCAGCTTATTGACGTTCTCGCTGGCATAGCGGTCGATCTCCTGTAGCCACTGTTTGACGTTATTGAAGGACTCCTTAGGACGGGTAGCAGAGAGACAACAGACATTAATGCCGATACTGACAGACAATATTCTAAGTAATAATAATAATAATACATTTTATTTGGAAGCGCCTTTCAGAACAGTGACATCCAGTGTGAGAATATACACTATAGACACTTTCTTTCAATGAAAATATAATAGATTTCCATCCTGTCCTTTGAAAATGCTCAGCAGTTATGTAAAATATAAACAATTTGCAATTAAAAAGTTACATCCTGAAAAAACAGATAACTTCCTTGAATTTTATCATAAACATTTGTCAAGATCTGTAAAATATCCCTAAAGCTTAAACTTTTGTTCAGCTTTTGTTTTGTTTATCCTGTGGCGTTTTTGACCACTAGTGTACCTATGAAGCATTTTTTATGAGTCGGTCCCTGCATTGTTTGTTTGTTTGTTTGTCGCCCAGGTGACATCGGCTCTGCAAATGTTTCACGAGGAGGGAAATGCATTCGACTTGTTTCACGGATGCGCATAGTGTAGGTGAAAAACACTGAATATAAACAGAAAGTCTTTTTTAAAAGACTGTTCAAAAAGTCCACAATCACTGTAATGTGACAGATTTATTGAAGCCTGACTGATAAATTGACCTGCCAACATAACCACCTAAAGCTATCAGAGATATGTTAGCTTCATCTTACACACTCAGAAATAAGTTGATGGTCAGAATTATTTAATAATCAAATTTAAGGAATCCTTATTAAACATTTTGGTTTATGCTGTTTTGTCTCACAAATTATTGATAGCAGTCCCAAAAATCCAGAATCGTCTGAGCTGTAATGTTTATATTAATTGTTGACATGTAGACAATAACACTGTTATTCTGTTTGCTTAAATAGATCTGCACTCTCATTGCAGTGCACTTATTTTAAATTTTAAAATGTTTCAACTAAGTATGTCCACTGATAATCAATAAAACCAATCTTGTCCTGGTCCTTTCTCCTGGTGTCCTGTACTTTATACAGTGCTTATTCAAATTCTTTTCAAGGCCTTTTCTTTTCTTTTTTCTGTGACACTTTATTTTCTTTAAATAGGGTTATCTTCTTAAACATATTAAATTGTTATTCCCATTATTGTGTGACTGGATTATGATTGCGTGTGAGTGCGAAATTAAGTGCTAACATGAGCGAACCCAACATTAGCACAAATGTAGCACTGACCTGATCTGTCACATCATAAACTACAATAATGCCATGCGCTCCTCTGTAGTAACTGGATGTGATGGTGCGGAACCGTTCCTGACCGGCCGTGTCCCACTGAGAAAACAAAGCAGAGCTTGTCAGTTCAAACTGACACATAACCCAAAGTTTATCACTACTTATCTATTACATTACGTTCTCCTTACAATCTGAAGCTTTATGGTCTTCCCGTCCAGCTCGATGGTCCTGATCTTGAAGTCCACACCGATGGTACTAATGTAGCTCTCTGTGTATGTGTCATCCTAGCATAAAACAAATACACAAATATGCACACAGGTGGGTCTCGGTGACAGATATGATACCTGCAGGGTTATTAATCATCACAGTGCTGACAGGGAAAAAACATAAAAGCCGGTTGTGTAATAACATCTGGAAAACAGACACTTACTGCAAACCGTAGAAGGAGACAAGACTTTCCAACACCAGAATCACCAATCAGGAGCAGTTTGAATAAATAGTCACTGTGAAGACAGAGGAGGAAAAAAAAACCCAAAACGTTAACACAAAACTACCACCACAAGACCTGAAATCACATAATATTATGCTCGTTAGGCTCGTAAATTAACATGGGAATCCTAATTGTGATTTCTTTTTATTTTACAGATATTGTCTAATTTAAATGGCATATATTTTAGAATCTGACATTTTGGACAGCTGTTAATTACCGGATTGATGGTTTTCAGTTTCACTTTCTATTATTTTGTTGAATGGGAAAAAATATATGTATGTTGAAAGTGTACTAATGTTCAGCAAATTTAAATTACATTTACAAAATAGGTTTTTTTGGTATCAGTGTGGCAAATGCTTATTCTCAGTGCCAGTTAATTATGATTATCACGATTTCCCCGGCTGGGGATAATAAAGTCTTATCTGTCATTGAAGAAAATGGAGAAAAATACCTATACCTAATACCATATCATATTTTCCCAGAGCTCTGAGCTAACATTTTAAAATGTCTTTTTTTCTTCAAACAACAGTACAAAATCAAAACATATACTTATTAGTATATACTATATTAGTTATAACCCTGTATCCAACAGCTGTGTATTTCAACAACATACAGCTAAACAGTGCAGTAATGTAAATATTAACATATAGTCAGGTAAACAATTAGTCAATCAACAGAAGATTAATCAACAATTTTAACACGATTAACCGTTTAGGAAATGTATCAAGAAAAAACATTCTGAGGGTCAGGCCGAACTGTGGATCTGTTGTTGTAGAGCACACTACTAATCCCTTGATAAGAAAAATCAATACATAATAGAAATATTAGTCAGTTTCAGCGCTGTAATGAAGCAAGGCAGAGACTGACATTACCTAACTAACTCCACATCAGGAGCAAATTTAGTAACTTCCTGTTTGCGGAGGATAAATTACATTTAAATTACAACTGTGCCTACCCCAGATCATTAATGATATTATAATTAGCTTCGTGTTTACGAGAATATCCTGAGTTCTGAAACTGTTGCTGTGTATCAATCTGAGCAACTATCTCAACAAAAAAATCCTCAACAGTGTCAAGTAACGCTACGTAGATATTCGGTTAGCCTACTAGCTACTAACGCTACTTCCATTTAAGTTGCTATAAGTACGCTAGCAAACATTGTAGACGAAATACAAATAATTAGTCGATTTGATCGGTGTTATATTGACCAGAAAATGTTGACAAACATGGGTTTTGTGATAAACATCAACGCTGTCATTTGATAGTGCGTACACCCCACCACAGCCCTCAGCTCGCTAACTTAGCACAGAAGACAAAGCAGCTGACGTTCATTTTGTACACAGTCTACCGGTCCGCCTGCCTAGCTAACGTTAGCTTAGCTTCCCCGGCTAAGCTGACAGCTCAACCGGACCTGTCATAAACGACATTAAAATTCCCACTTACTATTCGGGATTCATCGTTGACTACAGGTTACAACTGTTGTTACTGTGAATACAGCTGGATTTCGTCGCAGATTAACCTTAAAACCGGCCCTGTAGTGAAGAAAAGACACCGTTTTTCTGTCAAGAACTGGCTAAACTGGTTGTCGCAGCCAGAACAGCATAATCGAATCAAATATGGCTGTCAGCAATACCTACCCGGAAATACCACAGGATATGAATCATGGGTAGTGTAGTCTTAAGGCAATGGGCGTTTACACAGCACGGAGGTATACAAGATTTCTTTTGTGAAAGGTGGTAGTAATAATACAAAGTGGTGGAGGAAGAATTCAGATCCGTTACTTACGTAAAAGTGCTAATATCACACTGAAAAAATAATATGTTGCAAGTAAAAGACCTCATTTGAAAATGTATGTAAAGGTACAGTATGCATAGACTAATTATGATAATGGAGCCTACTCTAAGTATCGAAAGTAAAAGTAGTCAGTGCAGTAAAATGTTCCCTGCGTCTGTTCTACTATTAGTGCAACTAATGATTCTTTTCATGATTAATCTGCTGATTATTTTCTCCATGAATCGACTGATTGTTTGTTTTTTTTACAAACACTGAGTGAAAAGTAAGAAATGTGGTCACAATGACCCAGAGCCCAAAGTGACGTGTTTAGTCCAACCAACAGTCCCCAAAATTATTACAAATATAATCTAATGATATATAGAACAGGTAGCTAAAGTCTATGTACAAAGCACAATATAGATATGAATAATTCATTCAGTACATGAAATCTATTTAGTAAAGTTATATATGTGTGGAACTTCTGATATTACATGTTTTTTCTGACAGTCATGTTAGAGATCTTCAGTTTCTGGCAAAAACCAGCTAAGTGTAGCTGTTTCTAACCTTCAGTTCAGATGTTTGTGATGAAACTGTTTAGAAACTGCAAAGCTGTATTTTTTTTTTCTTTTACCACTTTGTGCCAAAAAAGGTCAACCACATCTGATGTGTTAGCAAATAGTTGCCCTTTTACACATCCAGCAGACACAGAGCAAGACCTGATCAAAATGTAATGTTTACTCCCCTTTTAGCTCTGTTTTTGTTTGAGCTCTGGCACTTTAGCTGCTAAATCCTCCACTTCCACCAGCTAGTCTCGAACTGTGTCTGCTGCTGATTGCTGCTGAACGGGTTATGTACAGTGGATTTAGCTGCATGAACCAGGAAATGTGTTACAAAACCAAAACTAGGAGCTACAAGAGGCTAAAAAAGAAGTGCTGATAATTCACTGTGGGTTCATCTTTATGAGTCAACCTTTCCACAGTACACAGTCATTTGATCCATTAGTTATTGAAAAATATTTATTCATGGCAATTTTGAACACAACACACCTTCAGCTTTAGTTACACATGAAAACTTCAATTTTACACATAACAACTCACAAATTGTGACGTGAGACATACAGGTAGCAAAATGATATTGTATTAATGCATCTTTGTCAAAATCCAACATTTTTTATTTGTACACTGATTGGACAAGAAAGTACTGAATGCGTAGATCTGCAACCACAACGCAAATAATGGATTCTTGTTTGTGTGGAAATATATTTCATGAGGCTTTGGAACAGTTACAGACATATTAAAGCTATATGACCTTATTTTGAGTAAAACATCCAAACCCAGGATCCTGTAACATTAGGATCTGAACCTTCACACACATTGGGAGTATTCTACTTATTCCATCATTTCAGACACATTGGTGTGTCCCACAGTTGTGCAGAGGTTAAATAATCAGCATGGAGAAACCTAGGTGCTATAATAACAAAAGGCAATAACTAAATGAAGCAGAACCAGAAGAAAAGAAATACACATGAATATGTCATTTTACACACTGATTACTTTCATTTAAAGTCAAGAAACTGTTCTAAGCATTGCGATTGACAGGAGTGATGATCAGAGGTGCAGAGTTTTTACCACCATC